>NW_027361688.1:4952500-6152500 GCF_039654945.1 Dendrobates tinctorius
TAATAAATATAGAGCTAATAGATATAGAGATAGAGTAAGATAGATAGATATAGAGATAGATAGATAGACATAATAGATAGATAGATATAGAGATATATATAGAAAGATATAGAGATAGATGTAGAGATAGAAAGATAGATATAAAGATAGAGCGATAGAGATAGATATAGAAATAGATAGATATAGATAATAGATAGAGATAGAAAGATAGATAGATATAAGAGAGATAGAGAGAGAGATATATAGAGAAATAGAGATAGATAGATAGATAGAGAGAGACAGATGGAGAGAGCGAGAGAGATATAAAAAAAAAACCAAACCACAATACTCACCTCTCCTCCTGCTCCCACGCTGATCCCGGCTTCAGTGTCAGGAGCTGCCCCCTCTGCCAGACACACAGCGGGTGCGCGATGTAGTGACGTCATCGCGCACTGGCTGTGAGCCAGGAGCAGAGAGGACTGAGGGCGGCGCCGGCCCTGATGCAGAGCGGCTTACTGGGCTGGGGGCGGGGCCTCTGGGGGTGGAGACCTGAAATGATATTCACTGCTTCGCAGTGAATATTCATTTCTCTTTAGCAGCGGGGACAGGGGCTCCTGCCTCCTGACACCCGCTGCTGCTCCGCTGGCAGGGGCCCCCATAGCAGCTGCATGGTGTGCGACACACCACTGGCTGGGGGCCCCTGGAGCAGCGGGGGCCCTAGGCAACTGCTGGCCCTGTATGCCAGCAGGTGCCAGGGCCCACCAGATGCCAGGGCCCACCGGAGAATCCACCGGTTCCCCGGTGGGCCAGTCCGACGCTGTCCCTATCTGTCC
This sequence comes from Dendrobates tinctorius, assembly GCF_039654945.1. Taxonomy (NCBI): domain Eukaryota; kingdom Metazoa; phylum Chordata; class Amphibia; order Anura; family Dendrobatidae; genus Dendrobates; species Dendrobates tinctorius. The sequence continues at coordinate 4,953,313 of NW_027361688.1, forward strand.
TTACCTGCCCCTACTCTACCTACCTTATCATAACTAACTCTCTATCTGTCCCTCAGTGCCTGTCCCTTCCTGTCCCTATCTGCCCCTACTTCTGTCCCTCACCACCCACACCACCTTATGCTGTCCCTACCCACATTCAAACAAAATCTAGCTCTCCCTAGAGTGCGTTTTTAAAAGGAAAGGCCCCTCCAAAGCCAAGAGGCCCTCCTCACACCCAACCTTTCGAACTCCAAAGAACGCACCTTCACCAGGTCACCCAGGATGTTACTAACCACCTCTTCCCTTGGGAGGGCTTTCTGCCGCGTCGAAACTAAGCACCGTGCATTCCAAATGTAGAACCTAACCACTACACTGACTAGGAATAAAGTGCCCCGGTCTCGGCCACCCAGAGTTCTGAACGCTCCATAGGCCCACTCGGCATAGGAGAGGGACGCCAGCCGCGGCCAACGTATGGAAGCACCCACCCTGTTGTAAACCTCTGTATTAAAGGGACACTGAAGCAGGAAGTGCTCCATGCTTTCCAGCACGTCGCCACACTCCTCACGGGGACAACCCCAATCATCGGATTTCCTGCACTTCAGGTTATCCTTTACATACAGCCTCCCGTGGAAGCAGCGCCAGGTCAAGTCCCAAAACTTTGTGGGGATCTGCTTAGAATTTAAAAGCCCGAGCCCCACCTCCAGATCCCAGCCTGGGCAATCCTTAAGGGCCAGGGGCTTCTGGAAATGGGTCAACAGAACCCTCCTGTCAAGGCATTGCCGCGACATGGTCCTGATTTCCCACATTCCCAGACCCCACCGGCGGATCACCTTCAGAACCGGGGTAGCATAAGCCGGGAGATGCCCATGAGGTGTGCGGAGGTCCTTCACTTGCCCTCCTGTCTCCCATTCCTGGAAGAAGGGCCGAAGCCAACCCTTGCAGGAGACTACCCACGGAGGAGCCCTCTCTAGCCAGAGGTTGGAAATGTTGGCTTTAAGAAAGGTGTTCACTAAGAACACTACCGGGTTGACCATACCCAACCCACCTAGTCTCCTCGTGCGGTATGTGACCTCTCTCTTGATTAGGTTGAGCCTATTCCCCCATAACAGCTGGAAGAACAGGCTATAGACCCGTGCCCAGAGAGGTTCTGGCAAGATGCACACGCTGCCTAGGTAAATTAACAAGGGAAGCAGAAAGCCTTTAGCCAGTGCAACCCTTTCCCTTAGGGACAAAGACCAACCCTTCCATTGGTCCACCTTTTGGGCGGCGATCTTAAGTCTGCCCTCCCAATTTTGCTGGGGGTAGTCCCCGGGGCCAAATTCGACGCCTAGAATTTTGGCGGTGGCCTGGGGCCCTGGAAGGGTGTCCGGGAGATCAATACTAGGATCTCCCCCTCCCAGCCAGAGACTTTCACACTTATCCCGGTTGATCATGGACCCGGATGCCTCCGAGTAGCGCACTACCTCTGATATGACCCAATCCGCCTCCCCCCTCGAGGACACGAAAAGGGAAACATCATCGGCGTACGCCACCACCCTCAGAGAGGACCCAGAGCCCGCCTGGTCCATCCCGACTCCCGCCAACGGTCCACGATCTACCCTCCTTAGGAAGGGATCGATCGCGAACACGTATAAAAGCGGGCTCAGCGGACAGCCCTGACGGACCCCAGAACCCACCTCAAAAGGGCGACCTGACCAACCGTTCACCAGCGGAAAAGTCTCAGCCCCTTGGTACAAGATCTCTAACCATTTTACAAACCTCCCAGGCAGACCATACCTCAAAAGGACGGACCAGAGGTACTCATGGTTGACCCGGTCAAAGGCTTTCGCTTGGTCTAACGACAGCAAGTACCCCTTCCAGTGGCCTGCCCTACCCTGCTCCACTGCCTCCCGGACACCGAGCACAGCACTAAAAGTACTGCGGCCTGGAACAGAGCAATGCTGGGCCCCTGAAAGGAGCCGGGGTGCAAACTTCACCAGCCGATTAAACATCACTTTGGCCAGAACCTTCCAGTCCATATCGAGAAGCGCTATGGGACGCCAATTCTCGATACGGGACGGATCTTTACCCTTTGACAGAATAATTAGGGCTGACTTCCTCATTGAGTCGGGAAGAGTGCCCGAGGATAGACACTCATTAAAGAGGGGGACCAAGGAGTCCCTAAAAGTCTTATAAAACTCGGATGTTAAGCCATCCGGACCTGGCGATTTCTTGGGCCGAAGCCCATCAATGGCCAGTCTCACTTCCTCCTCCCTAATTTCTTCTGCCAAAACACCAAGAGAGGGATCACCCCCTGGCTCAGGGACGGTTTCAGCCAGGAAAGCCGACATCCTATCCCGATCCAGATCCTTCTTTTCCAAGAGGCGCGAGTAGAAGGATCTGACCACCTCCAGGATCCCTGATTTGGATCTGTTCAGGGACCCCGTACTGTCGATCAGTCCTGTCACCATCTTACAATTCACTGACATCTTACAGTTTCTGTAAGGGTCGGGCGAGCGGTACTTCCCGAAGTCCCTCTCAAAAACTAAAGATGTGTGTCTATCATACTGGCACCTCTTGAGCAAAGATTTCACTCTGGAGATTTCCTCACGGTCACCTCCAGTCGAGACAAGCTGCTCGAGTTTCCTCCCCAGAGTCTGATACAAGCGGTGCCTGTTCAGACTTCTGAGGTTCGAGAGCTGACGGAAGAACCCCGCCACCCGCTTTTTGAAGATCTCCCACCACTCTGACTTACTACTACAGAGATCCAACAGCGGTACCTGGCTCTGAAGAAAATCCTCGAAGGATTGTCTCACCTCCGCTTCTTCCAGCAGGGACGAATTGAGCTTCCACAGACCTCTTCCCATCCGAGGAGTCTCTGCAACATTCAGAGAAAAGAAAATTAAACAGTGGTCGGAGAACTCCACCTCAACGGCGGACACAGCAGAAAAGATGGCGTCCTCCTTCAAAAAAAACCTGTCTATTCTAGACCTACTGCTACCCCTATGGTAGGTGAAACCCCCGTGGCCTGGGGTGTGCCGGATGTGGACATCCACCAGGCGAGCTTCACTAGCTATGCTATTAAGCGCGACGCTGTCATAAGCCAGGCGGTCTCCGGGACCCCCCCGGTCACGGGACCTCCGTAACGGTGTTGAAGTCCCCACCGAAGACCACCTGTCGGCTCGTAAAAAGAAAGGGCTTGATCCTCAGGAAGAGACATTTACGGTCCCACTTGGACTGTGGGCCGTAGATATTAATGAGCCGGAGCTCTTGTCCCCTCATGAAGACATCTAGGATCAGGCACTTCCCCATTTCCAACTCAGTAACCCGTCGGCATTCAACATCTGCAGTCTTAAAAAGGACTGCCACCCCGCTATACGGCTCAGCCGCAAGAGACCAGTATGAGGGCCCGCACCTCCACTCCTTCCGTGCTTTAAAGATGGCCCCCATGTCCGTTAGTCTGGTCTCTTGCAAAAATAAAATTTCTGCCTCAATCCGGGAGAAAAAATCAAAGGCCGTGAAGCGAGCCGCATCTGACTTAATGCTGGCGACATTAATGGACGCCAGCGTCAACGGGGCGAGTTCAGCCATCATGGGTGATCGAGTTGGATGGCCAGTTTCTTCCCTGCCCCGCTATCACCTCCTCCTGGGGAGGCTTCCTTTTTAGGGAAGCCCCCGACGTGTCCATCCCTCCCCCCCCAGTGTCCTCGCCCCCGGGTTCCAGGCCTGTCCCCCCCTCAGGAGGAACAGTGGCCCCTGAGGGACGGACTCCACCATCCCCCGAAGGACCCTCTAGTGTTACCCGCGGCCCAGCACCCTCGTCTTGCGGATCATCATCTGAACCTCCGAGGACGCTGAACCGGTTGGAGAGTCTGATCAGAGGGGGGTCAGCGGGCCCTTCCGTATGCACTCTTGTGGTCGGGGGCGGGGGGGACTTTGAAGACTTGTCAGCCCTCTTCCCTCCCGATTTACGGTTGGCACGCTTGTTTTTGCCACCTGATGCTGTAGGCTGCCCCCTGACATCCTCGTCGACACTTTCATAACGAGAGGAGTCGTCTGAGTCAGCCGCTTTCTCCTCTCTCTCCATCCTCCTGATCTCCTCACTCACCGCACTCTCTCCCAGGGCCTCAGAGGCTTTTGCCACGGGCCTAGAGGGAGGGGCAGGCATCACCCCAGTTTCCCGAGGCTCCACCTGCCCCTTGCCTCCATGGCGTTTTTCTTGCCTCCGCTCATACGCGGGGCCCCTTGCCTTAGCATTGCCCTTCCTCACCGGTCCCTCAGCCCTTCCCCCTCCGCCACCACCTGCCACGGCAGAAGCACCGCCAGAGGTTACCCCCTCACGGTTTCCCCCCACCGGGCCTGCAGCGGTATTGGAGAAAGAGCGAGGGCAGCGGCTGAGCGGGTGACCTAGGTCACCACACAGGTGGCACCGAATGTCTTTGCACAAGGCGGCCAGGTGGCCTACCCCACCACACAACGCACACTTCTGCACCTTGCAGCTGGCGCTGAAGTGGGTGGGGTCGCCGCACTTGTGGCAGACCTTCGGTTGCCCCTGGTAGAAGACCAGGATCCTGTCCCTCCCCAAGAACGCCGAGGAAGGGATGTGGGTGACCGTGCCGCCGGAAACCTTCAGCTTTACCATGAAGGTCCAGCCCCCCGACCAGATGCCAAATTCATCCCTGTTCTTTTTTGGGACCTCGGTGACTTCCCCGTAACGAGAAAGCCACGTCATTAGGTCCACGCCTGCGAGCGACTCGTTACAAGTCACCACGGTCACTCGCTTGACGGCATTTTGGCGAGACACCGCTTGTGCAACGAAGTCTCGCCATCCGGGCTCTTCTCGCACCAGCTCGTAGTTCGACCAGAAGAGCTCAAGCCCCTCCGGCCGCACGAAACTGACATCAAAGAAGCGGGACGCCGAAGGATGTATCAGGGCAAAGATGTCATTCGCCCCGAAGCCCATCTTTAGGAGGAGCTCCACCACCTTGCTCCTGGGTGGACAAGCTTCATTGCCCCCCCACCTAAGACGGACCACATTCCTTCTTGGCGGCCCCTGCCCGGCTGTGGGGAGAGACCAAACAGTCCCTCCCTCCCTTTGATTTTGGAAGGCAGCAAGGCCGTGTCTCTCTATCCAGAAAGACAGGTCCACTGTCCTCCCCTCTACTGTTACCGACCTTTCTCCCCTTTTAAGGGCCTCCAGGAAACGGTGGTGCAAAGCGCCGTCCCTGGAGCCCGGAGGCGAGGAGACCCCCCCAGGACCACCCTGACCCCCAGCCGCGGCCCCCGCATAGTTACGTTGGGGTCTCACGACCGGGGGGGCAGATGGGCCAGCCCTCCCACCACCACTTGTGCCTGCACCCTCATTCGTCCTCCCACTCACTCTCCCATTCACTCTATTATTCCCAGCATTCACTCCAGCATTCACTCCAGCACTTTCAGCCACATTCACTCCCTCATCCATGTCACTCACATCCCCATTCACGTCCACAAACAACTCCTCAAAAATATCAGTCACCCCGCTCTCACATTCACTCACGCACTCCTCATACTCATCAGCACCAATTTTATTTATATTTACATTTTTATTTACATCAGCATTAACAGTTCCTTTGCCGCAATTTTCCCCCCCACCTGCTGGGGGCCCTAGCTGGCCAGGTGCTCCATGATTGCCCTTACTGGCCAAGAGTGCTGCTGCCCCTTTAAGTGCCTCAGCGCTGATGACATACTGCACATTTCCCTGGCTGTGCCTGGGAGTAGCAGCAGCTCTTGGTTTCTCCAGCACCATTTTTTTTTCTTTTTCAGAGTTTCTTTTGTTTTCCTTGCTCTGGGCAGGGACGGCCTCTGGCACAGCTCCCTGCCCTGCATCCTTCTTCACTCCCTCTGCCGGCTTGCCAGGGGGCGCCAGAGTCCCCGCACCCTCAGATGAAGGTAGGTGGGCTGGGGACCCCAACAACCCCCCGCCAGCTTTTGGGGGAAGCTTGCTTGCACTGCTTGGGAGGGTGGGTGGGACAGAGGGCAGCGGGCCTGCCGTGGCCACGCCCCCCCGCCAGTCACGGCCACCACGGGCAGAGCAGTGACCCCTTGCGAGGCCACGCCCCCCCACAGGTGACGCGGACCTAGCGAGCGGGACAGCGGCCGAGGAGGACACGCCCCCCCGCATGCCACAGCCTTTGCAGGCCGGGCAACACTCGGGGAGGCCCCGCCCCCCTCGCAGACCACCGCCGCCACTCTGTGCCCACCACTTGCCACGGGCAGGGCCGGCCACTCCCCCTCGTCGCCCAGTGGCGGCGGAGCCCCCCGCACGGACCCCCTTTTGGGTCGACGTGCCGGAGACCCCGCTCTTACCACGGGCGCCGCCATGGGAGCGACCAGCTCCCTGCACCGCTTCAGTTGTTGTTTGATTTTTTGCTCGCCCTTCCTAGACTTCTGGACCCCCACTAGCGATCCAGACTTAGCGGATCCGTACGTGGGGAGCCCAGAAGCCCCAGCACTCGCCGCCGGAGGTGCGGCCCAGGCTGTACCAACTTTACCTGGTGCCAGGCCAGCCCCCCCTGCCACTGAGGGCTGAGCCTGGACACCACCACCACAACCAGCACCGACCTCCATGTCGCTGCCCTGGTCTGAACTGTCACCAAATGCGACAGTCAGGTCACAACAGTCATCTCTCTCCCCGCTCCCTCGCTACGGACCCACCACAGGGCCCGAGCCGGGGTGGGTAGCGGGTTCCACACAGCGGGACAGAGGGGCCCCGGGAAGAGGAGCAAAAACCAGTTGTTCCTCCACGCCTTCAGAGGCCTTACGCCTGCGCCTCCTGTTTCTCCTCTTCCCGGTTGCCTCATCCTCCGGGCAGACTTCATCCCCAAACAACAGCGTGCCAAACCGTGCTGGGGATTCCATCTGCCGCGCTTGCCTGAGGATGAGGCAGCCCCCCTCGGTATTACTCCCACTCCCTCCATCCTCCCCCTCGCTCCTGCTTTCCTCCGCGTTACTGGAGTCCAGCGGGAGGGCCAATTGCTCAGGGGCTATCCCGCTGCATGTTACCTGACTCCTGCTGGTGTCCGTCAGGTCTTCAGGTGGAGGCGGCCCGGGTGTAGCGTGGGAGCCATCTTGCTCTTCCTTCTCCTCACTTTCCTCCACCTGGGTGGGGCCTCCTGACCCCCCAGGAGACCCACCGGCCATGGCCCTGAACCGGTCCTCGTTCCGCAGCTTCTCCTGGAAGGGGCCGCTGCCAGCCATGATGACACTTCGCCGGCCCTCCAGGGCCCGAATCTCCTCTTCCAGCCGCTGGACTGTGGCGGTGACCTCCGCTTTCTTTGAGGTACGGAGCCTGTTTTTAGATATTATCCTGGCTCCCTCCAACTTCCCCCGAAGTCTCCTCAGCTGCTTCCCGGCCTCCTCATATTCGGAGAGTTGGGCATGGATGCGGGAGGCGTAGGTGGTAGCCAACTCTCCCGCAGCCTTGGAGCCCCAGATGTTAAGGGGGGACCCCGCCTCACCTCTGCTGGCTGCTGCACCTCCGGGGGAAGGGCCCGCCACAGCCTTCACTTCAGGGGTCCCGGACCCTGGAGCCTTGCGGCCCCCTGGTGTTCGCTTTTTCCCCATCCCTGGGACTGGCTGGCTGTGCCTTGGGCCTCCTGATGGTGGATGAGGCCCCCCCACCCCCAGCTGGCTTGCCGGGGGGTGGGAGGCAGGGGCACAGCCCCGGCGCTCAGTCCCAGGTAGAGTCCTCTTTCCTGGGAAGGGGGCAGATGGAAAGTCCTTGCAGGAAAAAAAAACAAAAAAACCTCCCTTCCCAGGAGCTTAGCAAAATCCCAGCCTGCAGACGCTCAGCTGCGACGCTCCTCCTCTTCCTGGGCGTGTCCAGAGCTGCACTCACTATTCTGCTGGTGCAGTCACTGTGTACATACATTACATTACTGATCCTGAGTTACTGTCATGATCCATGCTGGATCAGGACATATAAAAAGCACAGGTAACCTTTTTTTTTTCCTAAGCTGTGCTTAAGGCTGGTTTTTGCCCCCGGTGGCCATTAGGATTATTGCACTGTGGTGTCGTTTGTTCTAAGTTTACCTCCGGTGGTGGTGAACGTCATTGCACTCTAGTTTCTTTAGTTAAGTGCACATGATTATATTGCAGGTGTGATTGCTAGCTCTGCTATAAAAGAGTCACAGGTGTTGCAATCAGCGTTGGTGATAGTGTTCATTTCAACCATCCTTGGTGGAGGAAGGATCTAGAGAGAGGTCCTGGCAGCTCACTCAGAGCCCTGGTGTGAAAGGAGTCATAGGGGATTTCCTGGTAGCTCTGACAGAGCTTGGTGGCAGCGATTCAGGAGGACAGCTGCATGCTGGTGGTGGACTCTGTTGCCAGGAGCAAGTGCAACAGAGTAAAGCTAAGTGGTGTTTCCCTGTTTGTGTTTTCTCCTTAGTGTGTATTGGTACAGCGGTGGGGCCAGTGCCTGCGCCACCCAGCTCCCTAGCAAGGGATAGGTGTAGGGTGTGCTAGGGCGACAGGTTCGTGATCGGCGCCCGGTGCGGAACCAGCATAGGGAACGTTAGGAGCGTTAGGGACACTGACTCAGGGGAGTGCAGGAGGTCGCCACATCCCCTTTCCTTATCGCAGGGCCCACCGTTGTAACTGTTTCCCTACCCCTTGTCTTGTTGTTTTAGTTACCGGCCTGCGAGCCGTGTCACACAGGACGGGTCCACGTGACATTTATCACCAACCTAACTTTTTTTCTGCTGAGCCATGGACCCAGTTCAGCCCTTTGCCCAATTGCTGCAGACCCTTACTAATGAGATTAGGGGGCTGCGCGGAGGGTTGGTGCGGCAGCTGCGGCTGTTGGTGGGCTTTGGGGGCTTGGTCCAGGAACAGGCTCAGCCAGAACCCAAGATATCCCTCCCTGACAGATTTTCTGGAGGGAGAGATCAATTCTTGTTGTTTCAGCAAGCCTGCAAATTATATTTCAGGCTGCGCCCTCATTCATCAGGAAGTGAAGAGCAACGGGTGGGAATCATTATGTCCCTTCTTAAAGGGGATTCCCAATCCTGGGCTTTCTCCCTACCGGACGATTATCCATCTTTAAAGTCCGAGAACGAGTTCTTTGCGGCTTTGGCGCTTGTGTATGGGGATCCTGATGGCGTCGCCCAGGTGGAATCTCAAATCCGTAGGTGTAAACAGGGAGCTCGGGTCGCTGAGGAGTACTGCTCAGAGTTTAGGAGATGGGCCACTAATACTCAGTGGAATGACCCTGCACTTCGGAGTCAATTCGTGCAGGGTTTGCCTCCAAAGTTGCAGGATACTCTGGTGCAGTACGCCGCTCCCAGGTCGCTGGAGGCCGTCATGTCCCTTGCCATCCAGGTGGATAGACGCCTTAGGGAAAGACGTACAGTTGTGGCCAAAAGTATTGACACCTCTGCAATTCTGTCAGATAATACTCAGTTTCTTCCTGAAAATGATTGCAAACACAAATTCTTTGTTATTATTATCTTCATTTAATTTGTCTTAAATGAAAAAACACAAAAATAATTGTCCTAAAGCCAAATTGGATATAATTCCACACCAAACATAAAAAAGAGGGTGGACAAAAGTATTGGCACTGTTGGAAAAATCATGTGATGCTTCTCTAATTTGTGTAATTAACAGCACCTGTAACTTACCTGTGGCACCTAACAGGTGTTGGCAATAACTAAATCACACTTGCAGCCAGGTGACATGGATTAAAGTTGACTCAACCTCTGTCCTGTGTCCTTGTGTGTACCACATTGAGCATGGAGAAAAGAAAGAAGACCAAAGAACTGTTTGAGGACTTGAGAAACCAAATTGTGAGGAAGCATGAGCAATCTCAAGGCTACAAGTCCATCTCCAAAGACCTGAATGTTCCTGTGTCTACCGTGCGCAGTGTCATCAAGAAGTGTAAAGCCCATGGCACTGTGGCTAACCTCCCTAGATGTGGACGGAAAAGAAAAATTGACAAGAGATTTCAACGCAAGATTGTGCGGATGTTGGATAAAGAACTTCGACAAACATCCAAACAAGTGCAAGCTGCCCTGCAGTCCGAGGGTACAACAGTGTCAACCCGTACTTTCCGTCGGCGTCTGAATGAAAAGGGACTGTATGGTAGGAGACCCAGGAAGACCCCACTTCTTACCCCGAGACATAAAAAAGCCAGGCTGGAGTTTGCCAAAACTTACCTGAATAAGCCTAAAACGTTTTGGAAGAATGTTCTCTGGTCAGATGAGACAAAAGTAGAGCTTTCTGGGCAAAGGCATCAACATAGAGTTTACAGGAGAAAAAAGAGGCATTCAAAGAAAAGAACACGGTCCCTACAGTCAAACATGGCGGAGGTTCCCTGATGTTTTGGGGTTGCTTTGCTGCCTCTGGCACTGGACTGCTTGACCGTGTGCATGGCATTATGAAGTCTGAAGACTACCAACAAATTTTGCAGCATAATGTAGGGCCCAGTGTGAGAAAGCTGGGTCTCCCTCAGAGGTCATGGGTCTTCCAGCAGGACAATGACCCAAAACACACCTCAAAAAGCACTAGAAAATGGTTTGAGAGGAAGCACTGGAGACTTCTAAGGTGGCCAGCAATGAGTCCAGACCTGAATCCCATAGAACACCTGTGGAGAGATCTAAAAATGGCAGTTTGGAGAAGGCACCCTTCAAATATCAGGGACCTGGAGCAGTTTCCCAAAGAAGAATGGGCTAAAATACCAGCAGAGCATTGTAAGAAACTCATTGATGGTTACCGGAAGCGTTTGGTCGCAGTTATTTTGGCTAAAGGTTGTGCAACCAAGTATTAGGCTGAGGGTGCCAATACTTTTGTCTGGCCCATTTTTGGAGTTTTGTGTGAAATGATCAATGTTTTGCTTTTTGCTTCATTCTCTTTTGTGTTTTTTCATTTAAGACAAATTAAATGAAGATAATAATACCAAAGAATTTGTGTTTGCAATCATTTTCAGGAAGAAACTGAGTATTATCTGACAGAATTGCAGGGGTGTCAATACTTTTGGCCACAACTGTATACAAAAAGTGCCCCCTGATGTCCTTGCTAGGGAGGAGGACCCACCAGTGCGGACGGAAGAACCCAGACAGCCCGGTGTTGTTGATACAAAAAAGGGGGTGTCTGTGGCTCGTCGTGGTGGGGGGTATGCTTTTCCTGTGGGAAACCTGGCCATTTTATGAGAGCCTGCCCAGTTCATGCCAAATCTCCTTATGAACCTATGCAAGTAGGAGGAGCTAGTTTGTGTACGGAGTTGCCTACGGTTCGGGGAGTGGTGTCGGCATGTTTGTACTGTGGGCAGACTGGTCATGTCCTGAAGGCTTGCCCATTGCGTGAGAAATTATCTGTGGCATCTGAGAAGCTGCATTCCCCTGGTCGCTTGGAGGGAGGCGACCAGGGAGTATACATTTCCTCCATTTTGCCCTCCCAAAGTATCATGTCAGCGGAGGTCTTGGCTAGCGGTGTACCGGAGGTGACACCGGTGTTTGTGGACAGCGGAGCAGGAGTCAGTCTGGTGGATGCTCGTTTTGTCCAGACTCATGGTCTGAGGTGTAGGACGCTAGCTCAGCCTATAAGCATCCGGGCCATAAACTCTGTTCCACTGAGCCAGGGGAGCTTGACCAAGGTCGTAGAGAATATCCAGCTGCATATAGGACATCATGAGGAGTCCTTGTCATGCTACGTCTTGGAGGAAATGCCAGTACCTATTGTTTTAAGCCTCCCTTGGCTGAAGAGACAGAACCCGGTAATAGATTGGTGGGCGAGGGAAGTGGTCAGCTGGGGGCACTCGTGTGAGGACTGCTGCCTAGGAACTACTGTCTCTGCCGTCTCTCTTCAACGGACCCCTTCCTCTCCGGTGAGGGCAGCAGATGTGCTGCAGGAGAGTAGGGGCAAGTCTCAACCCTCGCCATTGGCCAACCCTGGGAGGTGCAAACCTCGTGGTGGAAGGGGTTGGAGGGTGGTGTACCCCTTGGTGAGGTGCGGGGGTGTGAGTGTGGTGACACAGGGGGACGCCTCTATTGTCAATCCCAGAAAGAGTTCTCCAAGTGGTGACGAACGAACGAGTGGCAATAAGCATTCAGGTCCGAACCTCTGTGTGAACGAGCGTGTATGGGTGGCCACCAAAAAACATCCAGTAGAAGTGTGTTGTGGAGTGCTACCAGCTCATACCAAATATACACATACACAACCCGTTCCCCAGGTCAGAGCTTCGGAGATGTGTGTTGCCTCCGGAGCATACGTTGCAGGTAGTTGCAGGGGTGAACTCTGGATCTGGGCGTCCTCGCTGTAGGTGGTTCCCTGATGGGGAGTGGTCTTCAGGGTCCAGAGGCCCCTCATTAAGGGGAGGGTACTGTCATGATCCATGCTGGATCAGGACATATAAAAAGCACAGGTAACCTTTTTTTTTTTCCTAAGCTGTGCTTAAGACTGGTTTTCGCCCCCGGTGGCCATTAGGATTATTGCACTGTGGTGTCGTTTGTTCTAAGTTTACCCCCGGTGGTGGTGAGCGTCATTGCACTCTAGTTTCTTTAGTTAAGTGCACATGATTATATTGCAGGTGCGATTGCTAGCTCTGCTATAAAAGCGTCACAGGTGTTGCAATCAGCGTTGGTGATAGTGTTCATTTCAACCATCTTTGGTGGAGGAAGGATCTAGAGAGAGGTCCTGGCAGCTCACTCAGAGCCCTGGTGTGAAAGGAGTCATAGTGGATTTCCTGGTAGCTCTGACAGAGCTTGGTGGCAGCGATTCAGGAGAGAGCTGCATGCTGGTGGTGGACTCTGTTGCCAGGAGCAAGTGCAACAGAGTAAAGCTAAGTGGTGTTTACCTGTTTGTGTTTTTCCTTAGTGTGTATTAGTACAGCGGTGGGGCCAGTGCCTGCGCCACCCAGCTCCCTAGCAAGGGATAGGTGTAGAGTGTGCTAGGGCGACAGGTTCGTGATCGGCGCCCGGTGCGGAACCGGTATAGGGAACGTTAGGAGCGTTAGGGACACTGACTCAGGGGAGTGCAGGGGGTCTCCACGTCCCCTTTCCCTATCGCAGGGCCCACCGTTGTAACTGTTTCCCTACCCCTTGTCTTGTTGTTTTAGTTACCGGCCTGCGAGCCGTGTCACACAGGACGGGTCCACGTGACAGTTACCTCCTGTATTATACTCCAGAGCTGCACTCACTATTCTGCTGGTGCTGTCACTGTGTACATACATTACATTACTGATCCTGAGTTACATCCTGTATTATACCCCAGAGCTGCACTCACTATTCTGCTGGTGCAGTCACTGTGTACATACATTGCTGATCCGGAGTTACATCCTGTATTATACTCCAGAGCTGCAGTCACTAGTCTGCTGGTGCAGTCACTGTGTACATACATTACTGATCCTGAGTTACCTCCTGTATTATACTCCAGAGCTGCACTCACTATTCTGCTGGTGCAGTCACTGTGTACATACATTACATTACTGATCCTGAGTTACATCCTGCATTATACTCCAGAGCTGCACTCACTATTCTGCTGGTGCAGTCACTGTGTACATACATTACATTACTGATCCTGAGTTACCTCCTGTATTATACTCCAGAGCTGCACTCACTATTCTGCTGGTGCAGTCACTGTGTACATACATTATATTACTGATCCTGAGTTACCTCCTGTATTATACCCCAGAGCTGCACTCACTATTCTGCTGGTGCAGTCACTGTGTACATACATTATATTACTGATCCTGAGTTACATCCTGCATTATACTCCAGAGCTGCACTCACTATTCTGCTGGTGCAGTCACTATGTACATACATTATATTACTGATCCTGAGTTACCTCCTGTATTATACCCCAGAGCTGCACTCACTATTCTGCTGGTGCAGTCACTGTGTACATACATTATATTACTGATCCTGAGTTACATCCTGCATTATACTCCAGAGCTGCACTCACTATTCTGCTGGTGCAGTCACTGTGTGCATACATTACATTACTGATCCTGAGTTACATCCTGCATTATACTCCAGAGCTGCACTCACTATTCTGCTGGTGCAGTCATTGTGTACATACATTACATTACTGATTACTGAGATTTAGAGGAGGAGACTTAGCAGCTGTGTCGGGCTGCGATCACATCTTCTTTGTGTATATGACTTGTATACATGTGACATTATACCACAATCTTCCTCTAGCTCTTCTTTCTGTAGGACATCGATTTCCTATAGTATTAGTGTAACAGCGCAGTGTACAAATAGTAAGATCGGATGTGAGGCTGAAAAGAAAAGCGCCTTGTGTTGGGTGTAATAACGCGACACGTCGCCGCGTGATTGTCACCTTAAAGAGATGAAAAAAAATATTGAGGTAAATGCCAATTTTTCTCATTTTAGGAAAAAAAGTTATTTCCCCACTTCCCCAAATAATAGATCTATATAATGCCCTATACAAAAGTATCACACATTGAGCACATAATAAACCATACTGCATCCAAATAATGCATCCATACAGTGATCACATTGAAGAACAGAAAGTGCCCAAAGAAAGCAGCCATATAGTCTCCTTACAAAGTACCCAAAAGTGAAAACAAACTGATACCATACAGTGCCCAAATAATAGAGCTATATAATGCCCTATACAAAAGTATCACACATTGACCACTTAACAGACCATGCAGCATCCATATAATGAACACTGCAGACCAAAAAGTGCCCAAATAAGGCAGCCATATAGTCTCCTTACAAAGTACCCAACAGTGAAAACAATTAGATACCACACAGTGCCCAAATAATACAACTATATAAGGCCCTATATAAAAGTATCACACAATGAACACTTAACAGACCATGCAGTGTCCAAACATTGCAGACCAAAAAGTGCCCAAATAAAGCAGCCATATAGTCTCCTTACAAAAGTGAAAATTCTATCCAATGGAAAGGGGAAAACTTGTTATTTTGGGAAAAACACTATAAGTAAAAAAACCTTGGTGGGTACATAACGTGCCAATGACTCTAATTTCCCAGAATATATAAACATAGTGCCCATTTTTTCTGAAGGTAAATGTCCATAGGTTACATCGGTGACGCACTTTTCTGACCTGGAATGTTGGGTTGTCCACGCCACCACCTTCGCCACCACCTTCGCCAGCGCTCTCCTTCTCCATCTCTCCGATTGCAGGTGATAGACTGTGCTCTCTGGAGTTACCTGCCCATCCCCAGGTTGGCAGGAGGCACCGGCTCACCAACGCCTCCCTGAGGTCTGCAGGTTACCCAACACCATAAGTCAATGAGTAATGAAGGAAGGAGACAAAGTGTGAGACTTATGTAAATGAGCAGCGCTCAGCCTGGGGGTAGATCCTCCCCAGTCACTGCCCGCGCCCGGCCAACAATATCCAGAATGGCACAATTATTATTTGACTTGGCACCGAGAAGATACACAAGTCGCTTAGGGAGTGGCGAATAGATCTTGTAGGAAATTAAAGGGAATCACATGATGGCGGTATTATTTTATTACTATATTTTATTGGTTATTGATCAGTCCTCTCTTAAAGGGAACCCATCCACGATCTCAGCCCCTAGGAAGAATCTACAAATGTGCCCCCCCAGCGGTTATGCACCATTTAGAATACTGGTGTTCTCCTATGTGGCTGAGGGGTTCCTCTGTGCCCCAAAATGTTACCCTCACTTCTGTAAAACCAATCAGGAGGTCTCGATCATTTCCGCATTCCCAGGATTGATGAAGATAATCAAATCCAAAAGGATATAGCAATTTGGCGCCGTCCCTTTAAGGGGTGATTGAAATAGGAATAAGCCTAAAAAACAGTTCTGGGGAGCAGTGTTGGGTGGGCTTCCTGGAGCTGGAGATAAGCAGTCCATATTTTAGTTAAAGGGCCGGTACTACTGACTTCATATTTAGTGCTGCAATACCGCCACCTGCTGGCACAAGAGCTTACACTTCTATTAGGTTCTATTCAATCTAGAAAACAGATATAAAGGAAACAAAAAAATATATTTTTTTTACCTGCGCCGAGACAGTGTCACAAACCCTCAGCTGTGAGCAGATACATTTTACCTGCACTGATACATTGTAACAAACTATCAGCATCGTTGATGCACTTAGCTACCATAGGACTGTTCACACTGGATGCAATGGTAACAAACCCTCAGCTGTGAGAAATATCAAGTCTGTAGAGGTTTGGGATGGAAAGAAGAACGTTTTTCAATTCACTGACAGCAAGCAGAGATGTTGAAAAAAAATAATGCACAATGTGAAAAGTTGGGGTTCCCCTTTAAGTGCGGAGCCACACGCAGGAGGGCTAGTTAGGGTGAATGGGACTTGCCTTGAATAGTGACTTGTCCGGGCCGCTGTAGCCCTTGAGCCCCTCCGCGACCATCATCATCATCATCCTCCGGGCAGCTGACAGGCACACGGCGCGCCGTCAGCTCTGCTGTATCCTGCCACATGAAATGGTAAGTGGCTCCCTTGGGCTGGGAACTTATCTGAGTCTCATGTGAGTGGAATTATCACAATCTCATCCTAATATCCTGAGGGACCGTCTCTTCCTGGTATAAAGGAGAATGGTCAATGAAGGGTTAATGCAGCCACGCTCTTATAGACTGCCACCTAGTGGTCTAGAAATCCTGAAAAAAACTGCATAGAACTGGAGGCCGACAATTGAGGGGAACACCTTG
Source organism: Dendrobates tinctorius (assembly GCF_039654945.1). Lineage (NCBI taxonomy): Eukaryota > Metazoa > Chordata > Amphibia > Anura > Dendrobatidae > Dendrobates > Dendrobates tinctorius. The sequence goes on from NW_027361688.1 coordinate 4,969,935, forward strand.
GGTTCAACTCCTACATTGGTAAAAGAGGTGCAAGTTTCAGTGATAAGGCTACAGAGTTGTGGAATTAGCACCTGCGGGAGCCGAAAGGCCGCTAAGTCATATAGGAAGACCCCAGTATTATAAATGTCATATGGTAGGTGGGGACCCCCGTACACTGGGATCATAGAGCTTCAAATTAGATCTATTCTATAAAAAAAAGTTGTAACATCACTGTGTGCATTATCCCTTTACTGTGACATCACTGTGTGGATCTCAGTACTTTGACATCACTGTGTGCATTATCCCTGTGCAGTAACATCACTGTGTACATTATCTCTGTACTGTGACATGACTGTGAGCATTATCTGTGACGCCCCTGAGGCTCAGTTGCCACAGAGGTACTGCACCTTCCTCTTTCCTGAGGTGTGGTACCCCACCATCCAGGTAAGTTGGAGGCTCCTGATCATCCTCCAACACTTGCACCCCACACAACAGAGTAGTTCAGCAAAACCACATTGCGGCTCCTTGCTTAGAGAGAAGCAGAGCACCTTTGGTGGTTCCCTGCTTGGAACACTAGACGTGCTGGGAGGTGGGTGGAGTTCAGAGAATATATATGAGCGAGATGGTTTAGGATGAGGGGAAAAGTCTGACAGGAGGGCAGTGAGAGAGGAAGCCACTCGGGAGGAGTGGGGATCCCTGGAAGAAGGGATGGAGGAAGGAGTGCTGCAGCTGCCTCAGTGACCTGAGCCAGCTGGCACGGGAAAGGAAAGGAAAGAAGGAGAAGGACATTGACCTGAAGCCTGAGCTTCCATAGAAGGGAAAGGACAAGTATGGAACGTAGGCAGCGTCGGACTGGCCCACCGGGGAACCGGAGGATTCTCCGGTGGGCCCTGGCATCTGGTGGGCCCTGGCACCTGCTGGCATACAGGGCCAGCAGTTGCCTAGGGCCCCCGCTGCTCCAGGGGCCCCCAGCCAGTGGTGTGTCGCACACCATGCAGCTGCTACGGGAGCCCCTGCCAGCGGAGCAGCAGCGGGTGTCAGGAGGCAGGAGCCCCTGTCCCCGCTGCTAAAGAGAAATGAATATTCACTGCGAAGCAGTGAATATCATTTCAGGTCTCCACCCCCAGAGGCCCCGCCCCCAGAGGCCCCGCCCCCAGCCCAGTAAGCCGCTCTGCATCAGGGCCGGCGCCGCCCTCAGTCCTCTCTGCTCCTGGCTCACAGCCAGTGCGCGATGACGTCACTACATCGCGCACCCGCTGTGTGTCTGGCAGAGGGGGCAGCTCCTGACACTGAAGCCGGGATCAGCGTGGGAGCAGGAGGAGAGGTGAGTATTGTTTTTTTTTTTTTTTTATATCTCTCTCGCTCTCTCTATCTGTCTCTATCTATCTATCTATCTATCTATCTATCTATCTATCTATCTCTATTTCTCTATATATCTCTCTCTCTATCTCTCTTATATCTTTCTATCTCTATCTATTATCTATATCTATCTCTATCTATCGCTCTATCTTTATATCTATCTTTCTATCTCTACATCTATCTATCTATCTATCTCTATATCTTTCTATATATATCTCTATATCTATCTATTATGTCTATCTATCTCTATATCTATCTATCTTACTCTATCTATCTCTATATCTATTATCTCTATATTTATTATCTATCTAGCTACCATCTATATCTATCTATCTTTATCTATATATATCTCTATCTAATATCTATATCTATCTAGCTCTATACCTATCTATCTATTTATCTATCCGTTATCTTTCTCTATATCTTTTCTCTGTATCTATCTATCTCTATATCTATATCTCTCGCTATCTATCGCTCTATCTCTATATATCTATCTCTATATCTATCTTTATATCTATATCTATATATCTCTATCTATCTCTATATCTATCTCTATTTCTCTCTATATCTATCTATATATCTCTATCTATCTCTATATCTATCTCTCTGTATATCTATCTATCGCTCTATCTCTATATCTATATATCTATCTATCTTTATCTATTTATCTCTATATCTTTTCTCTGTATCTATCTCTCTCTATATCTATATCTATCTATCTCTATATATATCTATTATCTCTATATCTATATCTATTTCTCTCTAGTCTCTATATCTCTCTCTATATCTATCTATCTATTTATCTCTATCTCTATATCTATATATCTATCTATCTTTATCTATTTATCTCTATATCTTTTCTCTGTATCTATCTCTCTCTATATCTATATCTATTATCTCTATATCTATATCTATTTCTCTCTAGTCTCTATATCTCTCTCTATATCTATCTATCTATTTATCTCTATCTCTATATCTATATATCTATCTATCTTTATCTATTTATCTCTATATATTTTCTCTGTATCTATCTCTCTCTATATCTATATCTATCTATCTCTATATATATCTATTATCTCTATATCTATATCTATTTCTCTCTATATCTCTCTCTATATCTATCTATCTATTTATCTCTATCTCTATATCTATCTCTCTGTATATCTATCTATCTTTCTATCTCTATATCTATCTCTATATCTATCTATCTTTCTCTATCTATCTATCTATTTATCTCTATCTATTATCTATATCTATCTCTATCTATCGCTCTATCTCTATATCTATCTTTCTATCTCTACATCTATCTCTATATCTATCTTTCTATCTATATCTATATCTATATCTATCTATCTAGCTATCTCTATTATCTATATCTACCTATCTCTATATCTTTCTATCTTACTCTATCTCTATATCTATCGGTTATCTCTATATTTATTATCTATCTTTATCTATCTATCTCTATCTATTATCTATATCTATATCTATCCATCTATTTATCTATCTCTGTATCTATCTCTCTCTATATCTATCTCTATCTACCGCTCTTTCTATCTCTATCTATCTTTATATCTATATCTATCTATCTCTATATCTATTATCTCTATATCTATCTACCTATCTATCTCTATATCTATCTCTATATATATATCTGTTTCTCTCTATATCTATCTCTATATCTCTCTCTATAGCTATCTATATATTATCTCTATATCTATCTATCTATATATTATCTCTATATCTATCTATCTATCTATCTCTATATCTATCTATCTATCTCTATATCTATCTATCTATCTCTATATCTGTTATCTCTATATCCATATATATCTCTATATCTATCTATCTCTATATCTATCTTTCTATCTAACACTATATCTCTATATCTATCTCTATATCTCATTATCTATCAATCTCTATCTCTATCTCTCTCTCTTTATCTATCTATCTTTTGATCTATCCATCTATCTCTATATCTATCTATTATCTCTATTATCTATATCTATCTATCCATCTATCTATCTAGCTATCTCTATCTATCTCTATATCTCTCTATATCTATCTTTCTAACTCTATATCTATCTATCTCTATACATATCTCTATATATAGCTATTATCTCTATATCTATCTCTATATCTATCTTTCTATATCTATCTGTCTCTATATCTCTCTATCTATCTCTATATCTATTATCTCTATATCTATCTATCTCTATATATCTCTATATCTATTTTTATTTATAGCCATCTATCTATATATATTTATCTCTATATCTATCTATATATGTCTATATTATTATTATTATTATATCTGTATATCTCTATCTATTATCTATCTCTATCTATTCTCTATATCTATCTCTATATCTATCTATCTATCTATCTATCTATCTATCTATCCATTATCTATTTTCTATCTATCTCTATATCTATCTATCTATCTATATTTCTTTCTATATCTATCTTTATATCTATCTCTATCTATCTCTATCTATCTCTATGAATCTTTCTATCTATATCTATCCATTATCTACTTTCTATCCATTATCTACTTTCTATCTCTATATCTATCTATTTCTACATCTATCTTTCTATCTATATCTATCTAACTCTATATCTATATATCTATATAGCATTATACCCTATGAGGGGGCAGTATTATACCCTATGAGGGGGTGCATTATTCCCTATGAGGGGGGCAGTATTATACCCTATGAGGGGGGCAGTATTATACCCTATGAGGGGGGCAGTATTATACCCTATGAGGGGGCAGCATTATTCCCTATGAGGAGGCAGCATTATACCCTATGAGGAGGCAGTATTATACCCTATGAGGAGGCAGCATTATACCCTATGAGGAGGCAGCATTATACCCTATGAGGAGGGCAGCATTATTCCCTATGAGGAGGCAGCATTATACCCTATGAGGAGGCAGCATTATACCCTATGAGGAGGCAGCATTATTCCCTATGAGGAGGGCAGCATTATTCCCTATGAGGAGGCAGCATTATACCCTATGAGGGGGGCAGTATTATACCCTATGAGGAGGCAGCATTATACCCTATGAGGAGGCAGCATTATACCCTATGAGGAGGCAGCATTATACCCTATGAGGAGGCAGCATTATTCCCTATGAGGAGGCAGCATTATTCCCTATGAGGAGGCAGCATTATTCCCTATGAGGGGGCAGCATTATTCCCTATGAGGGGGCAGCATTATACCCTATGAGGAGGGCAGCATTATTCCCTATGAGGAGGCAGCATTATTCCCTATGAGGGGGCAGCATTATACCCTATGAGGGGGGCAGTATTATTCCCTATGAGGGGGCAGCATTATACCCTATGAGGAGGGCAGCATTATTCCCTATGAGGAGGGCAGTATTATACCCTATGAGGAGGCAGCATTATTCCCTATGAGGAGGCAGCATTATTCCCTATGAGGGGGCAGCATTATACCCTATGAGGAGGGCAGCATTATTCCCTATGAGGAGGCAGCATTATTCCCTATGAGGGGGCAGCATTATACCCTATGAGGGGGGCAGTATTATTCCCTATGAGGGGGCAGCATTATACCCTATGAGGAGGCAGCATTATACCCTATGAGGAGGCAGCATTATACCCTATGAGGAGGGCAGCATTATTCCCTATGAGGAGGCAGCATTATACCCTATGAGGAGGGCAGCATTATTCCCTATGAGGGGGCAGCATTATACCCTATGAGGGGGGCAGTATTATACCCTATGAGGAGGCAGTATTATACCCTATGAGGAGGCAGCATTATACCCTATGAGGAGGGCAGCATTATTCCCTATGAGGAGGCAGCATTATACCCTATGAGGAGGCAGTATTATACCCTATGAGGAGGCAGCATTATACCCTATGAGGAGGGCAGCATTATACCCTATGAGGAGGCAGCATTATACCCTATGAGGAGGCAGCATTATACCCTATGAGGAGGCAGCATTATACCCTATGAGGAGGCAGCATTATACCCTATGAGGAGGGCAGCATTATTCCCTATGAGGAGGCAGCATTATTCCCTATGAGGGGGCAGCATTATACCCTATGAGGGGGGCAGCATTATACCCTATGAGGGGGGCAGTATTATACCCTATGAGGGGGGCAGTATTATACCCTATGAGGGGGTGCATTATTCCCTATGAGGGGGGCAGTATTATACCCTATGAGGGGGGCAGTATTATACCCTATGAGGGGGCAGCATTATACCCTATGAGGGGGTGCATTATTCCCTATGAGGGGGGCAGTATTATACCCTATGAGGAGGCAGCATTATACCCTATGAGGGGGTGCATTATTCCCTATGAGGGGGGCAGTATTATACCCTATGAGGGGGGCAGTATTATACCCTATGAGGGGGGCAGCATTATACCCTATGAGGGGGTGCATTATACCCTATGAGGGGGTGCATTATACCCTATGAGGGGGTGCATTATTCCCTATGAGGGGGGCAGTATTATACCCTATGAGGGGGGCAGTATTATATTCTATGAGATGGCTGCATTATATTCTATGAGATGGCTGCATTATACTATGTGAGGGGGCTGCTTTATATTCTATGAGGGGGCTACCCCAACTCCTGCTACATAATTAAGACATGTACAACCTTATATTATACCCAGATATTAGCGTGTTTTACCGCATAATTGGTGGTCTGGTATTTAACTCTATGCAGCTACATAGTGGGCCCCAAGAATGATTTTCTCTGGTGGGCCCAAGGTGTTCCAGTCCGACGCTGAACGTAGGAGTAAAAGGGAACACAGAGGACGTGGGTTAGAGGAAGAACCCTGCCTAGAAGTTCTAAGCGCAAGGCCGGGGCCCAGTCCCAGAGGTTGTATGGACACTAATGGTTCTGCAGCAGACACCGGTGGAGTAGTGAGCTGTAAATGCACTACTCCCATCTAAGACTTGAGGGCACAACAGCAACTTGGATAGTGAGCCGGGACTTAGGAGTAGAGAGTCCCCGAAGCAGGCTACAGCTGTCTGCCGTGCAAGTAGAGTTCTTGGGAACATCTGTCAGGAGTAACTCCAGTGTAACTCAGTACTAGGAGATCTTCACACTTAAAGGCGCTATAGAGGAGACGTTCAGAAAAGGCACATAAGTTGGCGGAGTGTGGAAGGGAGCATTCCATCTTGCCTGGAGGTTGACTGAGTCCCTGACCCGGAGGACACGGCACAGAAGCGGGCACTACAGACTGTGAGTAAAGCTTTGGAACTACATGCCCTGGTGTCCTCCATTCCTTCCTGCGTCCGTCTGCCCGGTACTGCTACATCCCCTGCGCCGGACACTACACCATCTAAGTGTCTCCACATCTACACTGCCCTGAGACAACAGCCCTGCCTGTGGAGGGCTATACCATCCTTGCTGCACCACACCATCTGTCCCAGAGGATCTCGTGCAGCGTCGGCTTAATACCTCCCTTGCCGAACACCACAGGTGGCGTCACAAACTATTCATTTAATAACATTCACATCTTCCTATTTGCTTGGGCACCCAGGGCCACGGTCCGAGTCACCGCTGCTGTGACACATCCCACTGATACCGACCCGGTATCGAGTACCCCACAGCCCTGGGAGGGCGACCCAACTTGGCGTCACGAACAGGATGACGAGACCTGATGCCATCGGGTTCTGTGTGCCTAAGATTCGTTAAAACTTTTGAGAATGTGCAGAAGACCCAGTTTAATCGACTGTGAAATGAACCTTAAAAATGGCAATTGGCATGGAGAAGAAGGGCGTGAAGAGATGGGAGGTCCTAGGAAAAGACCGCAAAGAGTCTTGGGCCTCCCCTGCCTGAATTACTATGTAACAGCAACATGGCCCACCCCCCGAGGGGTTCGTATACTGGCTTGGTATGGAGGCGATGAAAGAAGACGCCGCCCCCGGAAGGAGGGCAGAAACCAATGGCGGGAAAGGGGCCGAGAGAGGAGGGAGAATAACGCCAGAACACCATGATGAAAAGGGAAGAGAAGACAGAAGAACGGAGGGAGGAGAAGTCACTCACCTCCAGACCGCCCCTGCGGAGGCTGCGACCGCTGATACATCCTCTGCAGCGTCCGCCACCACCTTACAACCGATATTGCCATTGGGTGAGTACCGTCCGGTGGAGATATATGAGGGCTCTGGAGCAGAACGGAGGGCCGGGACCGCGTCCCCGTCTGGACCGGGCACGGTTGCACCGGCCTCCACTGACGACCCCAGCCGAAAACCGGCCTTGTCCCTGCCCAGATCCAACTGCGGCCCATCCCATCTCCAACTCCGGGAGTTGCGGCTGCCGCTGTCCACTACCAGGTGCCGGGATCGGAGCCGCGCTTGGAGGCACAAGGTACGACCACTCCCCCGAACTGACCCTAGTCTTGGGAACGGAACCCACAGATAGGAATGGCCCAATTGACCTCCGCCGGCAACCCCAGGCTGCAGTGCTGCCACCCGAGGTCCCGATGGACACTGAGGAATCGGATCCCGAGGAACCGGTGACAGCGCTGGCTGAGTCACCAACGACAGCAGAAGCGCCATTGGAGATAGCGGATATGCCGTCCCCGCAGGCAGTAGACATTTCTATGGCCCTTTCAATTACCCCGACCAGTCCCTATCTCTCCCTGTGGGAAGCAGAGTATATGCAATTAGCAAGCAACCAGCAGCAGGATGAAGACACCCAAAGTGTTACATCTGGTAGCAGTACCCCATCAGCAGCTTCCAGTACCCCAGGAGGGGACCAGCACTAGAGATTTGCACTAACTTTTGTTACCCAGGAGGGTTTATTTGCACCGTTGTGCCTTTTGTTCTATTTTTGACCATCATGGTTCAGTTTTGGTTTTTCCCAGTGTTGCCCTGTGTTTTTGACAGCCTTCCTAGTGAACTAGCGATCATGAACTTGGAGTGATCCAAAAACTTTTACTTGTAAATAGTTGCACCTCTTTAGGTGCCCTCTCTTAGTTTTACATATGGACACTTTGCGAAGATTACGTCTACCTCATTTGGAGCATGACTCCAATCAAAGGACACTGCAAGAGATCCCGGCTGGGAGCGGTGTCCAGCACTTACAAGAATTATTGTTGAAAGTTTTAATGTGAAGTATTTGGTGATGTGTCTTATGATAGCTTTTATATAGAATTAGGAATGTTTTTGATACAGAGATGAGAGATTTGAATAAAGAGTTGAAAATGTATATGATGAACCAGGCATCACGGTTATCACTTGAAAGTAGAAAATGTGCACTAGAGAGAGAAAAGAAAATGTGTACTAGAGATGGAAAGATGAAGAATACTGAAGTGATAGTGAGTAACAGATAATAGCACTTTGAATTTAGTGTGGTATGGAAAAATTGCACTTTTGACTTAGAATTTTAGGTAGTTAATTAATAACAGTTTGCAACATTCAAGAATGAGTGCTTCTCACATTGGGAAGTTTAGTATAAGAAATGTTTATTCAGCATTGAAAAATTTGTATGTTCCTGTATTGTCAACTTTGTTTACCTTGCAGCCCGTGGACGTGCTGTGTTTAACAGGGGGGTATGTGGCACCCCTGAGGCTCAGTCGCCACAGAGATACTGCACCTTCCTCTCTCCTAAGGGGTGGTGCCCCACCATCCAGGTAAGTTGGAGGCTCCTGACCACCCTTCAACACTTGCACCCCACACAATAGAGTAGTTCAGCAAAACCACATTGCGGCTCCTTGCTTAGAGAGAAGCAGAGCACCTTTGGTGGTTCCCTGCTTGGAACACTAGACGTGCTGGGAGGTGGGTGGAGTTCAGAATATATATATGAGCGGGATGGTTTAGGATGAGGGAAAAGTCTGACAGGAGGTCAGTGAGAGAGGAAGCCACTCGGGAGGAGTGGGGATCCCTGGAAGAAGGGATGGAGGAAGGAGTGCTGCAGCTGCCTCAGTGATCTGAGCCAGCTGGCACGTGAAAGTAAAGGAAAGATGGAGAAAGATGTTGACCTGAAACCTGAGCTTCCATAGAAGGGAAAGGACAAGTACGGAATGTAGGAGTAAAAGGGAACACAGAGGACGTGGGTTAGAGGAAGAACCCTGCCTAGAAGTTCTAAGCGCAAGGCCGGGGCCCGGTCCCCGAGGTTGTATGAACACTAATGGTTCTGCAGCAGACACCGGTGGAGTAGTGGGCTGTAAATGCACTACTCCCATCTAAGACTTGAGGGCACAACAGCAACTTGGATAGTGAGCCGGGACTTAGGAGTAGAGAGTCCCCGAAGCAGGCTACAGCTGTCTGCCGTGCAAGTAGAGTTCTTGGGAACATCTGTCAGGAGGAACTCCAGTGTAACACGGTACTGGAGATCTTCACACTTAAAGGCGCTATAGAGGAGACGTTCAAAAAAGGCACATAAGTTGGCGGAGCGTGGAAGGGAGCGTCCTATCTTGCCTGGAGGTTGACTGAGTCCCTGACCCGGAGGACATGGCACAGAAGCGGGCACTACAGACTGTGAGTAAAGCTTTGGAACTACATGCCCTGGTGTCCTCCATTCCTTCCTGCGTCCGTCTGCCTGGCACTGCTACATCCCCTGCGCCTGACTACACCATCTAAGTGTCACTTCACCTATCCTGCCCTGAGACAACAGCCCTGCCTGTGGAGGGCTATACCATCCTTGCTGCACCACACCATCTGTCCCGGAGGATCTGTCTGCAGCGTCGGCTTAACACCTCCCTTGCCGAACACCACAGGTGGCATCACAAACTATTCATTTAATAACATTCATATCTTCCTATTTGCTTGGGCACCCAGGGCCACGGTCCGGGTCACCGCTGCTGTGACACATCCCACTGATACCGGCCCGGTACCGAGTACCCCACAGCCCTGGGAGGGCGACCCATATCCCTGTACTGTGACATCACTGTGTGCATTATCTCTGCACTGTGACAAAACTGTGTGCATTATCCCTGTGCAGAGATATCACTGTGTGCATTATCCCTTTTCTGTGACATCACTGTGTGTATTATCCCTGTACTGTGACATCACTGTGTGTATTATCCCTGTACTGTGACATCACTGTGTGCATTATCTCTGCACTGTGACAAAACTGTGTGCATTATCCCTGTGCAGTGATATCACTGTGTGCATTATCCCTGTTCTGTGACATCACTGTGTGTATTATCCCTGTACTGTGACATCACTGTGTGCATTATCCCTGTGCAGTGATATCACTGTGTGCATTATCCCTGTGCAGTGATATCACTGTGTGCATTATCCCTGTTTTGTGACATCACTGTGTGTATTATCCCTGTACTGTGACATCACTGTGTGCATTATCCCTGTACTGTGACAACACTGTGTGCATTATCCCTGTGCAGTGATATCACTGTGTGCATTACAGTATCTCTGTACTGTGACATCACTGTGTGCATTATCCCTGTACTGTGACATCACTGTCTGTATTATCCCTGTGCAGTGATATCACTGTGTGCATTATCTCTGTACTGTGACATCATTGTGTGCATTATCCCTGTGCAGTTACATCACTGTGTTTATTATTACTGTACTGTGACATCACTATGTGCATTATCCCTGTGCAGTGACATCACTGTGTTTATTGTCCCTGTTCTGTGACATCACTGTGTGGAATATCTCAGTACTGTCACATCACTGTGTGCATTATCCCTGTGCAATGACATCACTGTGTTTATTGTCCCTGTACTGTGACATCACTGTGTGTATTATCCCTGTACTGTGACATCACTGTGTGGATTATCTCAGTACTGTGACATCACTGTGTGTATTATCCCTGTACTGTGACATCACTGTGTGCATTATCCCTGTACTCTGACATAACTGTGTGCATTAACCCTGTACAGTGATATCACTGTGTGCATTATCCCTGTTCTGTGACATCACTGTGTGTATTATCCCTGTACTGTGTGACATCACTGTGTGCATTATCCCTGTGCAGTGATATCACTGTGTGCATTATCCCTGTTTTGTGACATCACTGTGTGCATTATCCCTGTGCAGTGATATCACTGTGTGCATTATCCCTGTTTTGTGACATCACTGTGTGCATTATCCCTGTACTGTGACAACACTGTGTGCATTATCCCTGTGCAGTGATATCACTGTGTGCATTACAGTATCTCTGTACTGTGACATCACTGTGTGCATTATCCCTGTGCGGTGATATCACTGTGTGCATTTTCTATGTACTATGACATCACTGTGTGCATCATCCCTCTGCAGTGACATCACTGTGTTTATTATCCCTATACTGTGACATCACTGTGTGCATTATCCTTGTAATATACATCCACTGTCCATTTTGTGTATAAACACGGATCTGCTTGTCCTCTTTTAAAACCTTCTTCCAATAAGACTTTGCTCATTTTGGTGATCCCCGCTCTTGCCGATAGCTTAAGACCATAGAGAGATTTTTGTGGTTTGCCAGCGAGATTCTCTTCACCCTCTTTGATATAACCCTCAGGTTGCGTCATGACCAAGTCCTCTTCAATGTCACCATTTAACAAGGCAGTCTTTCATGGACAGGTACTGTTGCATCTCATCTCATGACTGCGGTTCTGACTCTGGTAGTTTTTTCTTACAAAGTAGGATAGACGCTTAGCTGGTATACCCTTGTTTGATCATACACATAGACCTTATCTTCTCCTGCCCCTGCTACCTATCTAACCTCACCTCTCCCACTATCTGACCTCTATCTGCTCATATTCTCATCCCTGTCCTCCTCACCTGCCCCCCATGATCAGAAACTAGCACATTCCAAAATAAACCTCACACTCACACACTGACTCTGTTATACCACTGTCCTCCATATCTTCACTCCATGCAACAGACACTGCCACTGGTTTCTACAACACCACACTGGCATCAGCTATTTGCTCTGTCACCCCTCTCCGGCTTGGCAGAGTACGAAGAATCAACAGACAACCCTGGCGCAGCAACCTCACTAAAAAGCTTTGGCAAGTGTCCAGGGTTACGGAGTGGCGTTGGAAGTAAGCACACTCTCAAGAAGACTTCACCACTTTCGAAGCAGCAACTTTCACATGCAAATCGTCCCTCACCCATGCTAAACAAGACGACTTCACAACCCTCGTATCTTCTTTATCCCACAGTTATTCAACACTTGTAACTCCCTCCTCCGCCCTCCACTGCTCCCTCCGACCACCTTTATCTCGGGAGAAGACTTCGCCGCACATTTAAAAAATAAGGTTGACCAAACAAGGCAAGTCTTAACTGCCCATCCACCACACCGGAAGCCTTATTTCCAAAAGACCACTGCACCTCCCCCATAACCTTCCTCCCCACCATCACGGAAGGAGACCTCATTCATCTCTTTTCCAAATCACACCTCACTACTTGTTCACTTTACTCCATCCCATCCCACCTCCTCGCCAACCTCACCACCAGGCTCATCCCAGCTCTAACCCATCTCTTCACCCTATCATTTTCCTCTGGTATCTTCCCCTCTGCTTTCAAACTTGCCATTATCACACCTATCATTAAGAAGCCATCACTCGATCCAAACTCTATGTCCGGCTATTGACCCATATCTCTGCTCCCATTCACCTCCAAACTCCTCGAACACCATGTCCATGCTGAACTTTCCACCCATCTCTTATTTAACCCACTCTTTGACAACCTACACTCCACCTTACACCCCCAAGATCCCACCGAAAATGCCCTGACCAAAATTACTAACAACTTACTGCCAAAGCTAAAAGACTATTCTCTATGCTCCTCCTTCTAGACCTGTCCTCTGCCTTCGACACAGTTGACCACTGCCTCCTACTACAAATCCTCTCTTGGCCTCAAAGACCTCACCCTCTCCTGGATCTCCTCATACCTCTCCAAACGTACATTTAGTGCTTCCCACTCACTCCCATGCTATTTCCTCACCTGGCCCTGTGTCAGAGTCCCTCAAGACTCTGTTCTGGGACCCCTACTCTAGTTCTTCTCCATCTATACTTTTGGCCTGGGGCATCTCATAAAGTACCATTGCTTCCAGTACCATCTACCTTGATGATACTCAGATCTACCTCTCTGGCCCAGACGTCACCTCTCTGCTGTCCAGAATCCCAGAGTGTCTATCAGCCATGTCCTCCTTCTTCTCATCACGCTTCCTAAAACTCAATGTGGACAAAACAGAACTCCATCTCACCTAACTCCCCTACCTGACCTATAGTATTATATCATGCTTTCCCCTGTACCGAGAGTCTGCTGCCCCCATTGGGGCTCACAATCTAGACAGATCTCCTGTCAGTAGCCAGGCTTTGTGAGCTAATTACCAAGAGGTGTTTTAATTAAGATGATGAGGAACATTGGTTGGTATTAACCAGACCTCGAGGGAAACATCGTTCAGAATATCTCAGAAGTGAGACAGAGACACCAGAAGTTGGAAAAGTCTGGGACATCAATGACTAATGACTCTTACATCACATATGTCCTCTTCTTCAGGACCTCAGCCTGGAGCTCAGACTGTTGTAAAACCGATTCCGGATGAATTCTGGGAGACGCGCCCGTCTGTAGTCACGCGGCTCCTCCGCTAACTACGAGGTCGCATGTTAATTAAATTTTCTTCATTTCAGACCGGATGGAAATGTAAAGAGAAATGTCATTGATCCACCCCCAAGAATTGGCAGAACATCTGGTCATTAACGTGCACAGAGGGGAGAACAGTGAATAAAGAACACAAATGTGAGTGGCATCATCTGGTGTCGGCGTTCCCATATAAGTGCAGGAAGTACGGTTCTTCTTATGAACAAATATGTGTTTAATCCGGTGACTGAATGAAGCACAGCGATGGAAGAAAAGTAATATCTACTCCTCACAACCTGGGTATCTCCGGTATATAATCCGACATGTACAGCTGGTATAACCTGGGCATCTCCTGTATATAATTATACATGTACAGCTGGTATAACCTGGGCATCTCCGGTATATACCGTAATCCAACATGTACAGCTGGTATAACCTGGGCATCTCCTGTATTAATTATATATGTACAGCTGGTATAACCTGGGCATCTCCTGTATATAATTATATATGTACAGCTGGTATAACCTGGGCATCTCCTGTATATAATCATATATGTACTGCTGGTATAACCTGGGTATCTCCTGTATATAATTATATATGTACAGCTGGTATAACCTGGGTATCTCCTGTATATAATTATATATGTACAGCTGGTATAACCTGGGCATCTCCGGTATATACCGTAATCCTACATGTACAGCTGGTATAACCTGGGCATCTCCGGTATATAATCCAACATGTACAGCTGGTATAACCTGGGCATCTCCTGTATATAATTATATAGGTACAGCTGGTATAACCTGGGTATCTCCTGTATATAATTATATATGTACAGCTGGTATAACCTGGGCATCTCCTGTATATAATTATATATGTACAGATGGTATAACCTGGGTATCTCCTGTATATAATGATACATGTACAGCCGGTATAACCTGGGTATCTCCTGTATATAATTATATACGTACAGCCGGTATATCCTGGGCATCTCCTGTATATAATTATATATGTACAGCTGGTATAACCTGGGCATCTCCTGTATATAATTATATATGTACAGCTGGTATAACCTGGGCATCTCCTGTATATAATGATATAAGTACAGCTGGTATAACCTGGGTATCTCCTGTATATAATTATATATGCACAGATGGTATAACCTGGGTATCTCCTGTATATAATTATATATGCACAGCTGGTATAACCTAGGCATCTCCGGTATATAATTATATATGTACAGCTGGTATAACCTGGGTATCTCCTGTATATAATGATATATGTACAGCTGGTATAACCTGGACATCTCCTGTATATAATTAATTATATATGTACAGCTGGTATAACCTGGGCATCTTCTTGATATAATTATATATGTACAGCCGGTATAACCTGGACATCTCCTGTATATAATTATATACGTACTGCCGGTGTAACCTGGGCATCTCCTGTATATAATTATATATGTACAGCTGGTATAACCTGGGCATCTCCTGTATATAATTCTATAGGTACAGCTGGTATAACCTGGGCATCTCCTGAATATAATCCTACATGTACAGCTGGTATAACCTGGGCATCTCCTGTATATAATTATATATGTACAGCTGGTATAACCTGGGAATCTCCTGTATATAATTATATATGTACAGCTGGTATAACCTGGGCATCTCCTGTATATAATTATATATGTACAGCCGGTATAACCTGGGCATCTCCTGTATATAATTATATATGTACTGCTGGTATAACCTAGGCATCTCCTGTATATAATTATATATGTACAGCCGGTATAACCTGGGTATTTCCTGTGTATAATTATATATGTACAGCTGGTATAACCTGGGCATCTCCTGTATATAATTATCTATGTTCAGCTGGTATAACCTGGGTATCTCCTGTATATAATTATATATGTACAGCTGGTATAACCTGAGCATCTCCTGTATTTAATTATATATGTACAGCCGGTATAACCTGGGCATCTCCTGTATATAATTATATACGTACTGCCGGTATAACCTGGGCATCTCCTGTATATAATTATATACGTACAGCTGGTATCACCTGGGCATCTCCTGTATATAATTATATATGTACAGCCGGAATAACCTGGGCATCTCCTGCATATAATTATATATGTACAGCTGGTATATCCTGGGCATCTCCTGCCTATAATTATATATGTACAGCTGGTATAACCTGGGTATCTCCTGTATATAATTATATATGTACAGCTGGAATAACCTGGGCATCTCCTGTATATAATTATATATGTACAGCCGGTATAACCTGGGCATCTCCTGTATATAATTATATATGTACAGCTGGTATAACCTGGGAATCTCCTGTATATAATTATATATGTACAGCTGGTATAACCTGGGCATCTCCTGTATATAATTATATATGTACAGCTGGTATAACCTGGGCATCTCCTGTATATAAATATATATGTACAGCCGGTATAACCTGGGCATCTCCTGTATATAATTATATATGTACAGCTGGTATAACCTGGGAATCTCCTGTATATAATTATATATGTACAGCTGGTATAACCTGGGCATCTCCTGAATATAATCCTACATGTACAGCTGGTATAACCTGGGCATCTCCTGTATATAATTATATATGTACGGCTGGTATAACCTGGGCAATTCCTGTATATAATTATATATGTACAGCTGGTATAACCTGGGCAATTCCTGTATATAATTATATATGTACAGCTGGTATAACCTGGGCATCTCCTGTATATAATTATATATGTACAGCTGGTATAACTTGGGCATCAATTGTATATAATTATATATGTACAGCCGGTATAACCTGGGCATCTCCTGTATATAATTATATATGTACTGCTGGTATAACCTAGGCATCTCCTGTATATAATTATATATGTACAGCCGGTATAACCTGGGCATCTCCTGTATATAATTATATACGTACAGCCGGTATAACCTGGGCATCTCCTGTATATAATTATATACGTACTGCCGGTATAACCTGGGCATCTCCTGTATATAATTATATATGTACAGCTGGTATCACCTGGGCATCTCCTGTATATAATTATATATGTACAGCCGGTATAACCTGGGCATCTCCTGTATATAATTATATATGTACAGCCGATATAACCTGGGCATCTCCTGTATATAATTATATATGTACAGCTGGTATAACCTGGGCATCTCCTGTATATAATTATATATGTACAGCTGGTATAACCTGGGCATCTCCTGTATATAATTATATATGTACAGCTGATATAACCTGGGCATCTCCTGTATATAATTATATATGTACAGCTGGTATAACCTGGGCATCTCCTGTATATAATTATATATGTGCAGCTGGTATAACCTGGGAATCTCCTGTATATAATTATATATGGACAGCTGGTATAACCTGGGCATCTCCTGTATATAAATATATATGTACAGCCGATATAACCTGGGCATCTCCTGTATATAATTATATATGTGCAGCTGGTATAACCTGGGAATCTCCTGTATATAATTATATATGTACAGCTGGTATAACCTGGGCATCTCCTGAATATAATCCTACATGTACAGCTGGTATAACCTGGGCATCTCCTGTATATAATTATATATGTACAGCTGGTATAACCTGGGCATCTCCTGTATATAATTAAATATGTACAGCCGGTGTAACCTGGGCATCTCCTGAATATAATCCTACATGTACAGCTGGTATAACCTGGGCATCTCCTGTATATAATTATATATGTATGGCTGGTATAACCTGGGCATCTCCTGTATATAATTATATATGTACAGCTGGTATAACCTGGGCAACTCCTGTATATAATTATATATGTACAGCTGGTATAACCTGGGCATCTCCTGTATATAATTATATATGTACAGCTGGTATAACTTGGGCATCAATTGTATATAATTATATATGTACAGCCGGTATAACCTGGGCATCTCCTGTATATAATTATATATGTACTGCTGGTATAACCTAGGCATCTCCTGTATATAATTATATATGTACAGCCGGTATAACCTGGGCATCTCCTGTATATAATTATATACGTACAGCCGGTATAACCTGGGCATCTCCTGTATATAATTATATACGTACTGCCGGTATAACCTGGGCATCTCCTGTATATAATTATATATGTACAGCTGGTATCACCTGGGCATCTCCTGTATATAATTATATATGTACAGCCGGTATAACCTGGGCATCTCCTGCATATAATTATATATGTACAGCTGATATAACCTGGGCATCTCCTGTATATAATTATATATGTACAGCTGGTATAACCTGGGCATCTCCTGTATATAATTATATATGTGCAGCCGGTATAACCTGGGCATCTCCTGTATATAATTATATATGTACAGCTGATATAACCTGGGCATCTCCTGTATATAATTATATATGTACAGCTGGTATAACCTGGGCATCTCCTGTATATAATTATATATGTACAGCTGGTATAACCTGGGCATCTCCTGCATATAATTATATATGTACAGCTGGTATAACCTGGACATCTCCTGTATATAATTATATATGTGCAGCCAGTATAACCTGGGCATCTCCTGTATATAATTATATATGTACAGCCGGTATAACCTGGGCATCTCCTGTATATAATTATATATGTACAGCCGGTATAACCTGGGCATCTCCTGTATATAATTATATATGTACAGCCGGTATAACCTGGGCATCTCCTGTATATAATTATATATGTACAGCCGGTATAACCTGGGCATCTCCTGTATATAATTATATATGTACAGCTGGTATAACCTGGGCTTCTGCATATAATTATATATGTACAGCTGGTATAGCCTGGACATCTCCTGTATATAATTATATATGTGCAGCCAGTATAACCTGGGTATCTCTTGTATTAATTATATATGTACAGCTGGTATAACCTGGGTATCTCCTGTATATAATTATATATGTACAGCCGGTATCATCTGGGTATCTCCTGTATATAATTATATATGTACTGCCGATATAACCTGGGCATCTCCTGTATATAATTATATATGTACACCTGGGTATTTTGGCAGGTTTTAATGTTATGGCTGATTTTGGTAAACTTACAGTAAAGAACCAGCGCCTGAGGTCGTCTGTTCATATCGTCACTGCTCTTACAGTAAAGAACCAGCGCCTGAGGTCATCTGTTCATATCGTCACTGCTCTTACAGTAAAGAACCAGCGCCTGAGGTCGTCTGATCATATTGTCACTGCTCTTACAGTAAAGAACCAGCGCCTGAGGTCGTCTGTTCATATAATCGCTGCTCTTACAGTAAAGAACCAGCGCCTGAGGTCATCTGTTCATATCGTCACTGCTCTTACAGTAAAGAACCAGCGCCTGAGGTCGTCTGTTCATATCGTCACTGCTCTTACAGTAAAGAACCAGCGCCTGAGGTCGTCTGTTCATATCGTCACTGCTCTTACAGTAAAGAACCAGCGCCTGAGGTTGTCTATTCATATCGTCACTGCTCTTACAGTAAAGAACCAGCGCCTGAGGTTGTCTGTTCTACAGATTCATACTTTTTATTGTAAAGAAGCCTGGTCTCTTATGGAGATTGAAACTTTTAAATTCTTTTCGGCTTTCCTCCGCGCCCCTTATCAGCTTTGTGGTTCTTCTTTGTACCTTTCCTAGCTCCCCGGTCTCCTTTCTTCTACGACCTGGTGCCCAGAGCAGAACCCCATATTCCAGATGAGGTCACACTAACGCTTTTACACTGGTAGTGTTACAACTCTTTTCTACATGACAGTACCCTGCATAGAAGACGCTGATTGACATTTCATGCTGTGATTTAGTCTGTGACCTACAAAGCTCAGCCAGATCCTTCTCTACAAGTGTCTCTTCTAGTTTTTTCACCCCCTAGATCGGATATCCCGCACATTTTTCTGCAGCTACAAAATCTCCATCGAATGGTGCAGAAATTCCTTGGGCTCTGCAAATCCGCTGTGAAAATTGGCAGCTGAAATTGACATTCTCTGACTTTTCTTTTTGGATTTTCTTTTTATAAAATCTATGTAATGTCTTTTCTTTTTCCGCGGATTTTCATTGTAGATTTAACCGTTTGCTATACGATGGGATATTTCACTGTAGATCAGCCACAAAATCTTTAATGGATTTTCACCACCTTCTGTAGTTATCATCCATCTCTAACGCTTCAATGGCTCTCATCACTCATTTTGCCATTCTGGACTTTGGAAAAAATGGGTCGCCCCCTCTACATTCCCCCCTCCTTTGTCCATTAAGCAACTTACCAAAGTTCCTCTATATTTTTCCTGTCTCGTAGATCAGAGCCCTCTCTATGCACCACGGCATTGGTGTAGCTGGGCAGTGCAGTGGTTAAGCGGAGCGTAATCACATTGAGGGTGGCGGTTGGCAATCTGAGCATGTGATACAAACTCTTGTGAGTGTAGTAAGGCAGCACATGCTTCTTATTGACTGGCAGACTCGTGCCTCGTAGTATCGACTTTCACTTGTGTGGCTGACGCTTCGTACAAAGCTCCTGCATGGAGGACAATTTACTTTCTTGCGGTTGGGTCTATAGTAAAAGCCAAGACGAGCGATTACCATCCATGTATGGAATGAACGGGTCTTCCCTTTAAGAATAAAGTTTGGTTGGATTCATGTCTCCTTTAACTGCGTACACTCGAGTTCTAATGGAAGGGCTCTTCTCCGATCCTGGATTACGCCCCATTAATAGGATTACTTTTGATACAAAAACACACAATGAAATCTCTTTAAATCTGGCTGAGAAAAACAAGCGGAGAGTTCTAATTCTCACTCCGTCCCTCCCCGGCCTGTGATCTGGTGCGAGGCGGAACGAGGATCTTTATAACACCCGAGATTAAGATTAATCCCACTGCTCGTTTTCACTGAGAGAAGTCTAAAAATCTGCCATCACCGACTGCGTTCATGGAGAGTCTCTTACACCATCCCTCCAACAATTGTCAAAAAAAAACAGTCTCTCTGGACTGGCACGGTGTAATACTTCTTTTTTCCTGTTGGAGTGCTGTGGGGAAACTGAACACTTACTGCTGGTCCTTCCTCCAGATGATCGATCAGTCTGAGATCTGTAAAATTTAGAGACAAACATCACCTTGATCTCTTTGTCATGTTCCATAAGCCCCCCTAGACCCATTGATACATGTCTGTCCGTGTATGGGGACTCGGGACAATCCGGAGTTGAGGATCAGGAAAGTCCCATTTCGGACTGCTGATTTCTTTATGATAGACAGTCATCAGAGACATCCAGCAGCGTCTTTCTCATAGAGAAAATAGGAGTGCTGTGCCCAAGCGAGCGCTCCT
Source organism: Dendrobates tinctorius (assembly GCF_039654945.1). Classification (NCBI taxonomy): domain Eukaryota; kingdom Metazoa; phylum Chordata; class Amphibia; order Anura; family Dendrobatidae; genus Dendrobates; species Dendrobates tinctorius. Next base: position 4,991,136 of record NW_027361688.1, read on the forward strand.
GTGTATGGGAGATACAACCGAGATCGCATAGCTTGAGCGACAGCCATCTAATATGTATGGGGGGGCCCAAAACAATTGTCAGGGGAGTTAAGGAACCAACATGTTCCAGAGATTCCGGGGAATAGACCACCGTCAAAGACGACTGGCAGCTGCTCTCTCATAGAGAACACATGAGGGCTTGGGCCAAGCGAGCGCCCCTGTGTATGGGAGAGACGGCTGTGATCACAAAGCTCCGGAAACAGCCATAGATTGTGTGGGTGGCCCTGGACAATTGTCAGTGGAGTTAAGGAACCAACATGTCCCAACGATTCCCGGAGTCAAAGACGTCTGGCAGTGGCTCCCTCATAGAGAGCACAGGAGTGCTTGGGCAAAGCGAGCGCCCCTGTGTATGGGAGAGATGGCCGAGATAGGAAAGCTAGGGAAACCACTATGTATTGTGTATGGGGGGCAATGGGCAAATGTTGGGAAGTTAAGGAACCAGAGTGCCCCATGTTGGACTGACCATTCCAGAGATAGACCACCGTCAAAGAAGGGCAGCAGCGGCCTCATGAAGAACACAGGGGCTTGGGCCAAGCGAGTGCTCCTGTGTATGGGCGAGACAGCTTTGATCATAAAGCTCCGACAACAACCATATATTGTGTGGAGGTCCTGGACAATTGTTGGGTGATTTAAGGAACCAGTGTCCCATCTTGGACTGGCGATTCCTGGAGGTAGACCACTATCAAAGACGTCCGGCAGCGGCTCCCTCATAGAGAACACAGGAACGCTTGGGCCAAGCGAGCGCTCCAGTGTTTGGGAGATGTCCGAGATCGCATAGCTTGAGCAACAACCATCTAATAGGTATGGTGGGGTCCTGGACAATTGTCGGGGGAGTTAAGGAACCAACGTGTCCTAGCGATTCCCGGGTTAGACCACCATCAAAGATGTCCGGCAACGGCTCTTTCATAGAGAACACAGGAGCTTGGGCCAAGCGAGCGCTCCTGTGTATGGGAGAGATGTCCGAGATCACAAAGCTCCGGTGACAACCATATATTGTGTGGGGGTCCTGGAAAATTGTCCGGGAGAGTTAAGGAACTGACGTGTCCCCTTTCAGACTCTTGGAGATAGATCGCCGTCATAGGCTGTCTTATAGAGGACGCAGGCGCGCTCACTCGAATAATCGCTCCTGTGTATGGGAGAGCCGGCTGCCGACCAGACGATGGAGGTCCATCAGACCCTGTGACCTTCTTCCATCGCTCCATGATCGAGTTCTGGGGAAGCCGCAGCAGATGTTTATGTCTCACTGATGCTAACGTGTGCATACCCCTTTAAGAGGCTCCATCCATATGTGAGAATTATAAAGGCAGCTGCACTTTATAAGCCTTCGGCTTTAGGTCTAATGGCCCTTTATCATTGCGAATTAAAAGGGATGTCTGGTGGGCAGTGGCCTTTATTAAGGAGCTGGAATTAGAAGGTGGCGGATTACAGCAGAGGGAGAATTTGGGCGGATAACGTCACGGCAGGCACAGACAGACATCACTGTGATATCAGGGCTGTCCGCACGGACATAGGACACGATCGTCGGCTCAAGGTCCGGGCGAAAATGGGAAAAGCTGAAGAAGGGGAAATAATATGATACCGATAAAGTTCTACACCTTCTGCATCATCATACCCGGGATCAACCTGTCCGGAGACGCGGAGGGTGGAAACAAGACACTGGACGCAGAAATCCCGCCCGCTCCCAACTCCTCCGGTAAGGGGCGCTCCACTTAGGTAGTAGCATTTCTAACAATCTTGATAATTTTCCTAAAATTTGTCCTTACTCCAAATTTTGAAAAAAAAAAAGCAAAAAAAAAAAACCCCCCAAAACAATAAAAAGTAGAATTAATCAAAATCTAAAAAGTTAATGAAAAAACTATTATTTTAATTATAACTGCAATATTTTCTAATTCCATTCGTGTTCTGGTGCTTTTAGTAGCAGCAGGAAAAGTAGTGTAAATCCTGATCCAATCCAAAATCAGTTATGTGAGTTTTTATGTAATCATAAAAAGTAAAAAAATAAAAAAAATAAAAAATCGTAAAAAAAAATTTTTTTTACACAGAACATAAAATTGAAAAATTTGATAATTTTTTTTTGTAACCTAAATTAGAAAGCTCAAAAAATAACAAAAAAACCCCCCTAAAAACGGTTCATTTAAATCTAAACTTGAATTGAAAAAAAATAAAAAAAATCCCCCAGTTTTACAATATTTTATTATTCTAAACCCAAATCAGCAATAGTTTAATTTTTTTTAATTAAAAAATAAAATTCAGATTTTGTTTTTCTTTTTACTTATTATTTTGGGGGGTTGAGGGGGAATATTGCAGATTATTATTTTGTATAAATATATATATATATATATATATATATATATAAATGAAAAGTAAAAATTTGCAAAGAATTAACATTCTAGACTTTTAGGCTTCTCCTGTAGACGACACAAGGTGTCTGAGACTGTGCACATAAATACCCAAAACTTCCGTTGTGTTCTAGCCGCGGCGCGGTGTCCAGTTCTCGTAGCGCCACCCGGTGGATCGTTCCACATGTCTGATGCTGAAGAACGTTTCTTGGGCTCGGTAGCCATATTTAGCTGCCAAGACGGCTTCCAATTACTGGGATTTTATAAGCTTAGATGTCAGAAGAAAGGAGACGACCTCCAGTGGAATCATCAGGAACCCCAATGTCAGGGTAAGGAGGCGAATACTAGGGCAACTCTCTAACTTATGTCATTTACTGAGCACCACCTGGTGTTCAGAGTGTGTAATAACGCTCACGTCCACTAAGCTGATGGTCGCACATGCTCAGTCACGCTCTCGGCAGTGTCAGCTGCCAGATGAGGAAGGAGATTGATTCCGTCTAGTACCCACTCCTGCAATAAGGGAGACACTTCACATGGAAGGCTGACAAACAAATAGGATTCCTAATCCTAGAGGAGAAATTTACACGGGTAAATGACAGCACAACCCCATTCACTTCAATCTGAGTTGCAATACCACACACAACCTATGGAGAAAAGTGGCGCTATTTTTTAAAGCATTTTGACCTTTCCAATCACACCCCCCTTTGCATTTCTCATTTTCTGCTCACAGCCGTATCACCGACTCCAAATAAAGGTTTTAGCCTTGCGCTGATCATCTCGCTGGTCAGCTGTTTCGTCATCATCACAACGTTTGTCGCATTCACCGTCTGTTGTGTGAGGGAGCGACAGCTGAGGCTGCAGCGAGAGGCGGCCTGGGGGAGGTGAGTGACTCCAATTATCTTTACGCTTGGACCAGGAATATAGGTCATGGGTAGTTTAGCTGGAGTTGCCCTTTAAGGTCCGATCTGTGAGACTAGCTGTAAAATTAAAGGTCCAGGCTTTAAAAGGGAGTGTGTCAGAACATGAGACTATTTCCTGTTCAGCACATTCGCCGATATGGGAAAAGGGGGTGGAGGTACTGGAGGAGAAAGGGTGGGTGTGGAGACAGGAGAAAGGTGGGTGGGTGTGGAGACGGGCGAAAGGGGGGGTGGGTGTACTGGAGGAGGAAGGGTGGGTGTGGAGACGGGCGAAAGGGGGGGTGGGTGTACTGGAGGAGGAAGGGTGGGTGTGGAGACGGGCGAAAGGGGGGGTGGGTGTGGAGACGGGCAAAAGGGGGGTGTGGGTACTGGAGGAGGAGGGGTGGGTGTGGGTACTGGAGGAGGAGGAGGGGTGGGTGTGGAGACGGGCAAAAGGGGGGTGTGGGTACTGGAGGAGGAGGAGGGGTGGGTGTGGAGACGGGCAAAAGGGGGGTGTGGGTACTGGAGGAGGAGGAGGGGTGGGTGTGGAGACGGGCAAAAGGGGGGTGTGGGTACTGGAGGAGGAGGAGGGGTGGGTGTGGAGACGGGCAAAAGGGGGGTGTGGGTACTGGAGGAGGAGGAGGGGTGGGTGTGGAGACGGGCAAAAGGGGGGTGTGGGTACTGGAGGAGGAGGAGGAGGGGTGGGTGTGGAGACGGGCAAAAGGGGGGTGTGGGTACTGGAGGAGGAGGAGGAGGGGTGGGTGTGGAGACGGGCAAAAGGGGGGTGTGGGTACTGGAGGAGGAGGAGGAGGGGTGGGTGTGGAGACGGGCAAAAGGGGGGTGTGGGTACTGGAGGAGGAGGAGGGGTGGGTGTGGAGACGGGCAAAAAGGGGGTGTGGGTACTGGAGGAGGAGGAGGGGTGGGTGTGGAGACGGGCAAAAGGGGGGTGTGGGTACTGGAGGAGGAGGAGGGGTGGGTGTGGAGATGGGCAAAAGGGGGGTGTGGGTACTGGAGGAGGAGGAGGGGTGGGTGTGGAGATGGGCAAAAGGGGGGTGTGGGTACTGGAGGAGGAGGAGGGGTGGGTGTGGAGACGGGCAAAAGGGGGGTGTGGGTACTGGAGGAGGAGGAGGGGTGGGTGTGGAGACGGGCAAAAGGGGGTGTGGGTACTGGAGGAGGAGGGGTGGGTGTGGAGACGGGCAAAAGGGGGGTGGGGGTACTGGAGGAGGGGGGGTGGGGGTACTGGAGGAGGAGGGGTGGGTGTGGAGACGGGCAAAAGGGGGGTGGGGGTACTGGAGGAGGAGGGGTGGGTGTGGAGACGGGCAAAAGGGGGGTGGGGGTACTGGAGGAGGAGGGGTGTGTGGAGACGGGCAAAAGGGGGTGGGGGTACTGGAGGAGGAGGGGTGGGTGTGGAGACGGGCAAAAGGGGGGTGGGGGTACTGGAGGAGGAGGGGTGGGTGTGGAGACGGGCAAAAGGGGGGTGGGGGTACTGGAGGAGGAGGGGTGGGTGTGGAGACGGGCAAAAGGGGGGGTGGGGGTACTGGAGAAGGAGGGGTGGGTGTGGAGACGGGCAAAAGGGGGGTGGGGGTACTGGAGGAGGGATGGGTGTGGAGACAGGAGAAAGGGGGGTGGGGGTACTGGAAGAGAAGGGGTGTGTGGAGACAGGAGCAAGGGGGGTGGGCGTACTGGAAGAGGATGGGTGGGTGTGGAGACAGGAGCAAGTGGGGGGTTCTGGAGAAAGGGGGGTGGGTGTGGAGACAGGAGAAAGGGGAGTGGGGGTACTGGAGGAGGAGGGATGGAGATGGGAAAAGGGGGGGTGGAGACAGCTGACGGGAACTTGCACCGCACTGCTCGACTGCAAAACTCAATTTTTCAGGACTAAAGAGCATGAAGTTGTTACAATTTTTTTTCCATGGCCTTCAAATGCAAAGTAAAACAAAAAAAAAAAAAAAAAAATCTGCCATGCGTTGAGGATTTTGTTGCAGATCTGAAGGAAAATTCACAAATGATAAAAAAATTGTATAACTCTTATTGATCTTCTGCCGAATGGTCACATATTGACCGGTCAGCAGCAGAGGGGAGGCAGAAAATTGATTGGATGAAAAATTGATTTGGGACTGATTCGGGTGTGGATTGTTTCCAGAGCAAATCAGATCTGTGTGAACTTAGACTATAAGGTTTTAGGGGAGAAAAAAAAAAAAAAAGATTCTCTCCCCATGGGCAGAGGTAAAGGGAATCTGTCAGCAGGTTTTGGCTATGTTATTAAGAGCTGCATGATGTAGAGGCCGAGACCTTGATTGCAGTGATGTATCACTTACTGGGCTGCTTGGTCTCATTTTTTTTATAGCATCTGTTTTCTGTGCTTGGAATGTGGAGTTATGTACAACCCCGCCCACAACACTGATTGGTAGCTTCCTGTGTACACTGCCAATCAGTGATGTGGTAAGAGTATCACAGATTAGCAGGACTGCCTGGCACTTGACACCTAGTCTTGTAGTGATAATTTCCTGCTGACAAAACACTGATTGTACTGAAACTACAACACACCCACTAGTGATACATCACTGGAATCAGGGTCTCCTGCTCTACATCATGCTGCCCTCAGATTAAATAACTAAAATCTGCTGTCAGATTCCCTAAGAGAAGTAGGATCCCGAACCTGCATTATGATTAGTCAATACAACCTGACCTGGGGACAGGGAGGAATCAATGCAGGCGGGTTACGTACAGGACACAAGGTGGTATGGAATGACAGTCATGGGCAGGTCCTGCAAAGCTCTATGCCGCCACTACAAGCATGGTGGACCAAGAAAAGGCGCAAAGATGTAAATGATTTTTTTTTTCTGCAGGAGTGCACCTAATCCAGGGTTCTTCATGGAGACCCCAGTGCGGTTCAGCGGTAACAGTTTCCAATCTGATCGCCCACAAGAGATCGGCCCCTACCGCTCCGTCTACTTCAAGGGCCCGAATGGATTTGAAAATTGCGGTTTTCAAACATAAAAATCAGCTATTTAAATTTTACTGCTATACCACAAGGATTTAAATCGCAAAATGTTAGTGTTTGTAAAAAAAAATAATGTAAAAAAAAAAAAAAATAAATACGTGTCTGGCAGCGATAACGACATCCTCGCAAACACTGCGCATCTCTCTTCGGGGAAGGTGGTTCAACCAAGAAACAAAAAAAACCTGTTTACAGCACAACAATAAACTTACAAGTTTTGGAAAACGTCAGTCGCCAGACCATAAAGAGGTGACGAGAGCACTGTAACAAAAAATAAATAAAAATATAGTTTCTTTTCTGAATTTTTATTGTAATAATTCATCCTTAGGGTAGGCCATCAATATGTAAGATTGGTGGGGGTAGTTGTTGCTATGATGTCTCCCAAACACAAAGACATGAGAGATTCCTGCTCTCCTATGTAGCACATGTTCAAAAGCAGCAGCGTGGAGGACACTACATATGTACTGAGCAGTATAGCTGTGAATCCAGTACTACACAGTATGGCTGTGAATCCAGCTCTTGAATGACATAAAACACAATAGCAGCACGATTCGTGCTCTAAGCAGATACCTCGGGGACCTTGTAGCCTGTTCCTCTGATGAGATATAGGACAGTTTCCTATTCGCATGTTCTGCTGCTTTACCCTAAACTTGCTGAAACGAGTGACCATTTAAGGCATTTTTTTTTCTAATGGCCACTATACTTTCATAGTCTGGTCTTAACTGGAATTGACAATCTGCAAATCACTAAGAATTAGAAAACGCTGATACAGAATACAGGAAGTGGGGTGGGTCCTGGCCCCACTACAGGATTTGGGAGGGGAGTGGGCCCTGGCCCCGCTACAGGATTTGGGAGGGGAGCAGGCCCCGCTACAGGATTTGGGAGGGGAGCAGGCCCCGCTACAGGATTTGGGAGGGCCCCGGCCCCTCTACAGGATTTGGGAGGGCCCCGGCCCCTCTACAGGATTTGGGAGGGCCCCGGCCCCTCTACAGGATTTGGGAGGGCCCCGGCCCCTCTACAGGATTTGGGAGGGCCCCGGCCCCTCTACAGGATTTGGGAGGGCTCCGGCCCCTCTACAGGATTTGGGAGGGCCCAGCTACAGGATTTGGGAGGCTCCCGACCCCTCTACAGGATTTGGGAGGTGGTTGGTCCTGGTCCCCCTACAGAAAGTGGTGGTGACGGGTTCTGGCCACTATATATGAAGCAGGGGCAAAGGGGAGGGGTGTGACGGTTCCTGGCCCCCCTACAGGAAGAGGGTGGGGCCTGGCCCCCCCTAGAGGAAGCAGGGGGCGCCTTTACTTGAAGCAGGGGGGTGTTTGAGAGGGAAGTGACAGGTCCTGGCCCCTCTACAGGAAGCGGGGGAGGGCTTGGCAGGTACTGAACCCTCTACAGGAAATGGGGGGAGGGGCGTGATAGGTCCTTGTCCCCCTACAGAATGCACAGGGGGTGGGGGAGAGGTGCGTGATGGGTCCTGGTCCCTTCACAGACAGCAATGGAGTTTGTGCATATGCCTTTAAATTCAGCTCCAGTAGACAAAAAACAAAAACATCCAGCACAGAATTTATCATCAAGTTTTCTGTTTTATTTAAGATTTTAGTTTTAATTCTGTAGACAGAGGTACATTTTCTTGGTTTAGTTTTAGCGTCAGGTTATAACCAGGTTTTAATTAATCATATTTTATGTATTTTTATTCCCCCCCCCCTCTCTTCTCCTTTATTTCTCTCAATACTGCAGATAATAATGCCAGAAAAATTATAACATTTCAGTAAACAGGTAGTAACGCCTGCAAGTGAATTTTTTGGGGGGAGAAAAAAAAAAAATTTCACTTGATACAGAAATTGTTAAAAATCGCTGAACCTCCCCCGGGGTGTGACGAATGATGAAGTTGCGAGAGAAAAAAAAAAAATGGCCTCCTTTTCCCAAATTTCCTTTAGGTAGTGACTTGAGAAGAAGGCAGCAAATCCACGTATGTGCAAAAGATAGGAACACGAGTCCGCGGGGAAGCAGCAGATACAGATCCATAATTAGTAGATTTTTCGGGGATTAAAAAATCAGATTTTTTTTTTTCCTTCTAAGACGACCGAGAACGATGGGAAGCGATCACACCAACAACTTCACAGATCTTCACAGAACAAATTAAATCTAGCTTGCACGGATAAAAAGAGAATGCTCAATAAAAAAAAAAAAAAAAAAAAAAAAGACTGCTGATTTTTTTCCCCCTCTGGAACTGAAAAATTTTTTTATTCTTCTAATAAATCGCAAAACCTTCCTCATATCATCATGGCCTGCTGCTGCTCATACACAGGAAAGCACCGTTAGGAATCTGGCAAACATTACAAGACGAGAAGAAAAAAAATAAAATAAAAAAAAAAAAAAAAAAAATACATTTGCAGCAATTTTCCAAAAGTTGCCAAAATTTGCTAATTTTGCCTTTACCCACTTCAAACGTCAGAGGGGCACTAACATATATTAATTTGTAAATCCAGCCCCCCTTTGGTCCTGAAGACAAATAAAGCATGAAATGGTATACTTTATAAAAATAAAAAATTTCAAAAATTACTGTTTCTTTGTGGTGCTTCCCCCCACCCCCCCCATTATCTTATAATTACGGATCAGGTTAGGGTTTCTAATCTTCCCCCAATTTTACGTCTTACGATTAATTTCTGCTGTTAAATCACATTTTATATTAAGCTTTTATTATTTAAGAAAAAACAAGAAAAAAAATTTCATGCAGCAGGGACCACTGGTAGTCTTGGAATTGCAAAAAAAAAAAAAAATTAAAAAAAAAAAAAATAATAATTTTTTTTTATTAAGTCATTTTGATCTTGTTAGGAGGGTCTTCCCTTATCTCTTTCTTCCGTGGTTCAGGAAACTCGTTGGTGCATTCAAGATGTGAATAAAACGAGAGTCACTTATCAAATGAACTGGCGAAATCTCGGATCGTCGGCTGTTAAATTCGGAAATGCGTGCGAGGTATCGGGGGGGGAGGGGTCCACCTCCCCCCTCTTCCAAGATTTTTGAAAATTCCATAGAAGGACTTGTATGAGAAGGAAACACTGAGGATTTTAATTTCATTTGACATTGGATAGTTGAGGGAGTGAGGTGTGTGTGTGTGTGTGGGGTGGGGGGGGGGGGGGGAGGCGGAAATTTCCCAAAAATTTTTTCTAAACTGTCCCTTGAAATTTTCAATGGCGGTCCAGGGCTGAGCTCTGTAGTAGATCTGTGGTGGTTTTGTTTGGGGGTCTGAAGGCTGTCTGGAAGCCTGGGGGAGGGGAGTGGAAACTGGCAGGGTTTGTCGGGGGTGGGTAGGGGCTCCAATTTGCTCTGTGGAGGGGGATCTGTGTGCTGAAGAGATTGTTATGGGGGTGGTGGGGAGGTATAGAGCTGCTGGGGCCATCCATCTCTGTCAGGGCTTGTAGTGATTTTAACCAGTGTGGCGGATTGTCATCTTGCAGAGGTTCTAAACCATTCCCGGTGGATGATGGGATACCTACAGGAACAAAAAAAAAAAAAAAATTAGAAAAAAATATAGCCTATTTTGTTAATTTTACAGTAAACATTGGAGAGAAAAATTTTAGGCAAAAAAACATTTCCATGAAACCTATTTAATGTCAGGTGGACTGCCTAAAGCCGCCTTTTTCCTCCGGTATAGACTCACAGGTGACCACAGCCACCAAAAGATATGACAACTTTAATAAGACTTTCCTTTGAGTGAAAAAAACAGTTAAGACTTTGGGAGGACGTTTTAGACTGTCTTCATGCGGAGGATTTTGTGAACACAGCCTACAACTATCCGGCGTATAATTCGCTTTTCGGCTGAACTTTACACATTCTCCCAAAATGCAGTCTTCTCTAACACACTAGGAAACGTAAATGCCAAACTATGTGCTGGTAAAATAAACTTTTTATAGCACCAAAATATTACAGAGCCAAGCGAGATAGTAAGGCGAGTAAATAACATTCTACAATACATTTTTCTGCTCTTTATCCCCAACTCAAAGCAAGCTGTATTGTTGGTTAAATACCTTGTGAAATTCCCTGTGCTTCCCTGATTCTGTAGCTCTTTTCGGTTTTGCTCTGCATCGTTCCATTGCAGAGATATCCAAGTTTGTTTCTATTGGAGGGCAGTATGTGAAATCTCTGCTTTGCAGTCCAGGCAGGTGTTTCTTCAGTCTTCTCTGGAGGGGGGGCTTTCACTTTCATCTCTCCTTCCCCAGATGTGTCCAATCACAGCTCGAAAGCCAAATCTAGCAGTTACTAGTGTTAGGCCGGGATCACACTGGCGATTTAAACCGCCGAGTTTCGCATGGTAATACACGGCGCTGCCGCCGGGACTCAGGAGCGGGGCATGAAGCCGCATAGCAATACATGGAGCTGCACGCCCCGCTCCCGAGTCCCGGCGGCAGCGCCGTGTATTACCATGCGAAACTCGGCCGTTTAAATCGCCAGTGTGATCCCGGCCATAGGCAGAATCTGGGATCGAGGGGTGGAAGTGTACGCCCCCAGACTGGACTGAAGAAACACCCACAAGCAGAGATTTCACATAGTGCGCTCCAGAAGAAACAAATGTTAATATCTCTGCAATGGAGCGATGTATAGCAAAACGGAAAAAAGTGGCAGAATCAGTGGAGCGCAAGGATTTTTTTTAAACTCATTTTTGGAGCTAGTGACAAATCCTCATTAAAGGGGTGGGCCGGGAATTTTTCAAAATTGGGAATGGGGAAAAAGAAAAAAAAAAAAAAAAAAAAAAAATTGGCTGGGAGCAAAGAGGGCAGAAAACTAAAATGCCTACTGACCCTCACTTATGACACGTGCCGTACGTACCAGCATAACCACAGAGCAAATGATTCGCTATCAGTCAAATGATAACATCACGGCATGAACGACGGTTGCTTCAGTAAGCTTTGCTTTTCTTTAGTCATATTTCTTGCCCTTTTGAATAATCCCAAACAATCCCTTTAAATCACTGTATAAATCCTCAGCCACTTATAATCCAGTTTAGACAATGCTCTGCAAGTCCAGACTGATAACGTAACAAACCGGTAGAGATTTGGTTCGCTCACAGAGCATTGTGAATAATGCTCTGCGAGTCCAGACCAATATACCAGCAGAAAATCCTGGCCGCTCACAGAGCATTGTGAATAATGCTCTGCGAGTCCAGACCGATAAACCAGCACAGATTTGGTTCGCTCACAGAGCATTGTGAATAACGTTCTGTGAGTTCAGTCCGATTAGCCAGCAGAAAATCCTGGCCGCTCACAGAGCATTGTGAATAATGCTCTGCGAGTCCAGACCGATAAACCAGCACAGATTTGGTTCGCTCACAGAGCATTGTGAATAACGTTCTGTGAGTTCAGTCCGATTAGCCAGCAGAAAATCCTGGCCGCTCACAGAGCATTGTGAATAATGCTCTGCGAGTCCAGACTGATAAACCAGCACAGATTTGGTTCGCTCACAGAGCATTGTGAATAATGCTCTGAGTTCAGTCCGATAAACCAGCAGAGAATCCTGGCTGCTCACAGAGCATTGTCTAGACTGGGTATAACTGTACAGCTGAGTGCAGGAAAAAAATAAAATATATATCATACAAGCAATCCTTTCATTCTACTGAACAAATGTGGAGTATGGTTTGAGAGTCCAAATAATTTTGCCCACACCCCACTTTTATTTTTAAAGTATTTACAAAATTTTTTAGGTTTAAAAAACAAAAAAATTGTAGAAAAAAAAAAATTCTGAGAAAGTAGTTAAAATAAAATGCATCTTTTGCTCCTGAAGAAGATCGACATAAAACAAATTCAGCCGAACCCGGAGAGTTCTTCGGCTCGCTGTGGCCGACCATTCACAACATATAACGGAGGGGGGGGGGGGGGGGGGTTGCAGATGGCGGAGTACGCGGCCGTCATGTCCTCCCCGCCTGGGATGAGATGTCAATGAAGGAGGAAGAAACGGTTACCTGTGATAATGGCGGGATCCATCCAGCTGCTCGGGCAGTCCCAGTTCAGGCTGTTAGGTGTGGCATGGCTGGACGTTGGTGCGCTGTGGGTGGCGTTTGAAGGGGAAGAAGCATTTTGCAGCCCACCAAAGTTGATGTTTATGTTGGGCAGAAGCGCCCTTAGCCCGTCCTGCCATTCCTTCACATTTATACTCTCTACTGAATTGCTGTGGTCTGGGAGATTTATTCAAAAGAAAAAAAAAAAATAAATAAATAAAAAAATATATAAAAAAAAAAAAGTTGTTGTTAGAATTTTATTTTTTAAAATTTCAAATTTTAAATATAAAATCCAAGTGTTATTTTAAGATTGGATTTTCATTAAAGGGGAACTTGTATAAATTCTATGTATAAATTAAAGTCAAAATTGCTAATATATATAAAAAAAAAATCTAAAAATTTACATTAAATTTAGTGCAAGTTTTTTTTATAGTTTATTTATAATTAACTAGACAATTATTAATAAAAAAATTATTTATGGTTAGAAAGGACCCTTCACCAAATTTTTCATGTTGAACTGAACACAATGAAAGAGCGGCTGCAAAGCAGAATTTTTTTTTACTTTTTTTTTTTTTAATTATTTTGTCTCCATTGCAGAGATATAAGCAAAGTACTTGGCAGATGAGTTAAAAAAAAAAAAAAAAAAGTCCAAGAAGGAGGTTAGTTTTTCTACTGGAGGGGGCGTGTACTTATTCTCCCTGTATGGGTTGACCAATCATAAGCAGGAAGCAACACAGTCAAGAAAGAAAACACCCCCCAACCATAGCTTAGGTTTCTTGGTGTTTGATGGTAGATTTAAGGATAGTGCTCTGATCTCTTGGTCTCACCTCCTGTGGGATTAGACAGTACTGGGTATCGCACACAGATGACCAACGCCTTAAAGATATGGTCACATTACAAACTCCGTTATCAGCTCCCCTCATCTCCTAACACGGTCAGCTCCGCTAGACTGCCCCTGTCACAACTGAAATCGTTGGGAAAGATGTCCATCGGACATGTCCAATCAGTTGGCTTGCTCCCCATACACAGACAGTAAACCAAACCCATCGATATCCGCATATTCAGCCAACATAACTCAAATCTGTATGGAGGCCTTGAGTTGTGCTGCCCTTTCCCCCACATTGACATTCTATGAATGGTGTGAGGCATCTGTGCTCTATACCCAGCACTGTCTAATTATGCAGGAGGTTAGACCAGGAGTTCATAGCTGTATCCGTACATCTCACACACTGAGCCACCTGCTCCAAGCTATGATGGGGGTGTGTTCTTTCTCCACTGTGTTGGTGCCTGCTTATGATTGGGTAGCTCATAGATGGAAAGAAGTACACGCCCCCCAGTGAAAAACTAACAAAACTTACGTAATGTGTGTGTGTGCGCGAGCGCGTGTGGTGGTGGGATGGTCATCTTAATCTGCCAATATCAATGAGTTCAGCTGACTGTCTAAAGTGTATGGGGGAGAATGACGACTGATCATCTAGAAAGAGGTCAATCGGCCATATCCTTTTTAAGACTGTTGATTGCATTTTTTAACATGAAGATAGGCCGCCGGCTGACGTGTCAGAAACAGGCTAGTAGAGCTGACAGTGCTATGAGACCTGATAGAAGGGTTTGCATTGTGACAGGTACACATCGATCTCATCTATAAAAAAAAAAAAAAAAAAAAAAAAATAATATATATATATGGTTGGTCATCTGTGCTCGATGCCCAGCACTGTCTAATCACGCAGGAAGTGAGACCAGGAGATCAGAGTTGTATCCTTCCATCTCACACACTGAGATACCTAAACTATGATGGGAGGGGCGTGGTCTTTATCCAGTGTGTAGCTGCCTGCTTTATAATTGGATGACTCGTACAGGGAGAAGAAGTACACGCCTCCACTGAATATATAGTTATAATAAGTTATGTGCCAATGCTTTGATTGTCTCTCCTTTGCAAAGATATTACCAAAAATTGAAAAATTAAAAAAAAAAACAAAACACTTTTTATACCGCACTGCAATCACTATTACATTGTGCCCAGTTTACCTTGAAAAATTTGGTCCTCTAATATAAATGTTACATAGAAAACATTTTTACGTTGTCTAAGGTTGGTTTGGAAAGGTTAAAAACACAAAAAAAAAAAAAAAGCCTAAAGAAATACAGTAGTCACCCCTTGATTTTGCAAAATACCATATGTAGATAAGCTTACAAAATTAAGTTTTTGCACCCTTAGGTGTAATCAGGTTTTGAAAATCACGCTTTTTTTTTATTACTACAACATAAAAAAAAATTCTGGACTACATAATTGTGTTTTACAAAGAAGCATACTCCACATTTATTCCTAAATTCATTCTCAAAAGTCCAGAGATTCCCAACTCGAAGGGATTTCTCTGTAGTTCACCTTCAGCACACAAACATTACGCCAAGGCTTTTTTGAGAGTCTGTTCTTTGTCCTCCTGTCAAAAACATCACAACTCCTTAGTAAACCAGATAATTTTGATATTCGTGCCCATTTTTTTTTTTTGGGAGGGTGGCAGAATTGTACAATATAGAACGAAAAAAAAGTTGAAAAATAGTAGAAGAAAAAAAAAAAAAAAAAAAAAGCACAGATGGAAAAAAAAAAAATGTAGTAACTGAAGATGCATAAAAGGTAATAAAAATATCTCCACATGATTTATTCGAGTATTTTGGTCACTACATCCTAAAGAGAAAATTTTGAAAAAAAGAAAAAAAAAATACAACAAAAACTACATAAAGAGAAGTGTGGTCCCCTTGTCTTAATCACAGACTTACATTTTTTCCTTCAGCCCCAAGGTGTAAAGTGTCCAGCACCATTCCCCCACCCCCTTGAGAATAACATCCAGCCCCATATCGCACCTCCATGTAGAACATCCGGACCCTTTGTCTCTCCCCAGTGTTTAAGGTCCAGCCACACTGACTCCCTCGCACCCCTAGTATATAATGTCCGTCCCCATCCCAGTGCATAACGTCCAGTCCCACTCCCTCCACTTATGTATAACATCCAGCCCTGCCCTCCAAGACCAAGTGTATATTGTTGGCCCCCGCCCTCCAGTATACAACAACGAGCCCTGCGCCCCCCCCACTGTACGACAGGCCCCAAAACCACCCGTCAATGTACATCTGGCCTCATACCCCCAGTTGTACAACGACGGGCCCTGTGCCCACCCCTTTGAACAACGATGGGCCCCAAAACCACCCCTGTCAATGTATGTCGGGCTTCACACCCCACCCCCAGTGTACAACGTTGGGCAACACCACCCCACTGTACAAAGTCCAGTCCCATTCCCAGCGTACAGAATGCGGCCCCAGTCCCCTCCCCGAAGCATAACCTCCGGCTCCGTGCCATGCAGTCTGCCTTTTATAACTTGACAGAACGGACGATAGTGAACAGCACACTGGTACCAGCGCAGTCCTATAATAGGAGCCACCAGGGTAGCAAGCCTGTCCATGACCTTTCTTCTCTCCTAAATCTTGACTCCCCCCCCACCCCCCCCCCCCATCACTTGTGAGTGATATTATTGAGAAGTGGAAGGAACTGCAGCAACTCAGCCACAAAGCGTTAAGTTAGCAAGAAGGGTCACAGAGTGCCGAGAGAAAAAAAAAAAAAAAAAAATCAGCAACGCTCTGCTGACTTAACCAATCCCGACAACGTAGGTCCTGAAGCGGTAATGAGCTTGTGTGACCACTAGGGTGACCGGATCTCATAGGGGGGGGGAAAAATGTCAGAATCTTGTTCATCTGGACCCCACAAAACGATTCCCCTTTCCAGATATTGAGAGAGCCAAAATTTGAGCTCGATCAAACGAAGTTAACCCGTGCCGCTCGTCGCTCAAAGTTTGAAAAAATCCAAATTGAGGTATTTTAAGATTTAGGTATTTTGCATAGTCTGTTAGACTATAAAGAATGTGACAACAACATTGCAGAAATAGCCCTGACCAAATTTTCGAACCATTTGTGGTATTTGAATGCAGAGTTGGTGGGATTATCGTTTTTTGATCCCACCATTACAGACAATGAAAAGTTGTTAATGGCTAATAAATTGCTCAGTAGCACAGATGAACCATCAGCGCACACTAGGGTTGTAAATCCAAAAGTTAGGAAAGAAAAATTAAAAGAGGTAGGAAGTAACCGACTTTAACGACCTTCTGACAAAAGATGAAGAACAAAAGCAATATGTCCTGCAAGTTGTAAGCAAATGCCGAGCATTATATTCTGACGTTTCAAAAACTACTTTAACAAAAGCTCTAGAATAGATTAGATAACTATGTAAAATTATCAACTCATGTAGGTTAGCGTGCTCTGATGGTTCATCTGTGCTACTGAGCAATTTATTAGCCATTAACAACTTTTCATTGTCTGTAATGGTGGGATCAAAAAACGATAATCCCAACAACTCTGCATTCAAATACCACAAATGGTTCGAAAATTTGGTCAGGGCTATTTCTGCAATGTTGTTGTCACATTCTTTATAGTCTAACAGACTATGCAAAATACCTAAATCTTAAAATACCTCAATTTGGATTTTTTCAAACTTTGAGTGACGAGCGGCACGGGTTAACGTCGTTTGATCGAGCTCAAATTTTGGCTCTCTCAATATCTGGAAAGGGGAATCGTTTTGTGGGGTCCAGACGGACAAAATTCCAACATCGATTTTTTTGCGGTCACCCTAGTGACCACGACTGCATTCATGGTTTATAGAGGTGGTGATTGCACATGCTCACTACTGTTCAAACAATTGACGCAGAGACCCTCAGTCTCAGCAGCTGGACCATATTTAAAGAAGTACTCAAGTTATGAAATGGATTTAGTTAGCCAGCATAAAAAGATTTATGACTGCGGTCAATTCTGCTGCTCAGAAAGCTTTCATCTTACGTAGTGGAGAGCTGGATTTCATACAGTTCGGCCACCTGAGCTTGGCCGTGTGCATGTAGTCGTTATATTACAGGCTGAAGAGCTATTAAAGTGTCTCTACAAAAGTTAACAGGTCAGGAGCTGGGAGGGAGGTGAGCTGATATTAGTCATGCTCCCACTGCAGTTTCCAGAGCAGTTCTCAATCACTGCTCTCACTTTCTGAGCTTGGTTAAAGTCCCGCTTATTTGTATATGGAAATATGGGATAACGGGGTGGATTTCAGAACAAGCACTGACAGATCATTAATATGTCACAGTAGCATAAAGTTCAGCACTAGGAGGAAGCCACTAGACCAGAACTGTCAAGAGAGGAGAGCTCGTCCCCACCGCAATTAGGAAGTGAAGGGATTGGAAAGCTGTGAGCTACTCAAAACACAATCTCAGCAGCTGGACCATCTTTAAAAGGAGTATTCTCAAGTTATGAAATTGATTTAGTCAGCCAGCATAAGGTCCATTCTGCTGCTATGAAGGCTTTTATCTTACGTAGTGGAGAGCTGGACCGTGGCCGTGTGAGCGTAGTCGTTATATTACAGGCTGAAGAGTTATTAAAATGTCTACACAAGAGTCTATACACTTGAGGAGTGCGCGTCACCACTGCAACAATAATGTGAAGGGACTGGAAAGCTGCAAGCTGCTCGAGACACAATCTGAGAATAATACGTTAAATGTACAAGATATGGAGGACACGACATCAAATACCTATGATCCAGCTCTCCACTACAGAAAATAAGGACAACGGTACACTTATGTACAAAAACCTTACTGCACTCGGCCTTCCATTCAATCATCAGAATAATCACAAGGTCATCCAGAACATAGGAAGACACTGTTGTCGGAAGTTCTTAGGTCACTGCCACTACAAAGGTGAAGATCAGAACATGCGAAACTAAAAGTTTTTGAACTGAAGAGAAAGCAGTCTTTCCATAAAGGGGTAATCCCATCACTAATGATAGGCAGAGGGATCTGATCATGAGAAAGAAAGGGGCTCAGTGCTCGTTTGGCGCTACGCACCACCCCTCCCGACCAGGGAATTTAAGCATGGTCCTACAGGGGTTCCCTACGCATGCGCTTTACTCTACTTTTTGTGGGCAGAGGGGCTGGGATGGCAACACACAACATTTGGCCAACGACCTCCCTTATTAAAAAAAAAAAAAAAAAAAAAAAAAAAAAGCCATAACTAAGTGCATGAGAATCATCTGACTTTTTGGTTGACACTTTTGAGAACCACCAACCTAGAAGGTAGATCTGTTGTGTTTGGAGACTCTTCCACAGTGGTCTACATAAGGGCCCAGTAAAAAAAAAAAAAAAAAGAATAATGCAAATACATCCCAAAGCATCGCCCCGTAATTGAGGGCTTGGGTACAAACCTACCTGAAATGGGAATCCCTCCTAGGCCTGTATTGTGTTGTGAAGGGTGACTCAAGTCCATGAAGTTACTGTTGGGCGTCGGGTTTGCCGTGTGGTTCAAGTGCATGAGGTTATTGCGTGGAAAGGCCATCCACGGATACCGTGCTGCCTGGCCCGGGAAACTGAACGAGTTATAAACTGCTCTGTGTTGAAAGGGTGGGAACCGCTGTGGCAAGACAGGAAAGGTGCTAGAGATAGAGTTGGCATTGGTGACTGCGGTCGGGTGGAGGAAGCCAGATCCTGGCCCTTTGGCAGTACTGTGGGGAGAAGGGTTCTGAAGAGACGTGGGGGACAACGCAGGCTGGTCCTGCACAGAAAGTTCTTTCTCGATCAAGTCTGCTAAGGCTTTGCGGGTGATATCGAACGGGTCAAAACCTAGGTCGTCCTCTTGCTGTTTAGAAGAGCCAAAGCCAAATGCAGCTTGCCAGTCTGTAGATGAGGAAACCGGGATCGTTTCTGGGTGAAAACAAAAAATAAAAGTTTAGATTTAGATGGTTTCTCTTGTACTTTAACCCCTTCACCCCCAAGGGTGGTTTGCACGTTCATGACCGGGCCAATTTTTACAATTCTGACCACTGTACCTTTATGAGGTCATAACTCTGGAACGCTTCCATTGATCCCGGTGATTCTGACATTGTTTTCTCGTGACATATTGTACTTAATGTTAGTGGTAAAATTTCATTCAAATAACTTGCGTTTATTTGTGAAAAAATTGGAAATTTGGCAAAAATTTTGAAAATTTCGCAATTTTCCAACTTTGAATTTTTATGCCCTTAAATCACAGAGATACGGCACACAAAAAACTTGATAAGTAACATTTCCCACATGTTTACTTTACATCAGCACAATTTTGCAACCAAAATTTTTTTTTGTTAGGAAGTTATAAGGGTTAAAAGTTGACCAGCGATTTCTCATTTTTACAACACCATTTTATTTTTAGGACCACATCACATTTGAAGCCACTTTGAGGGGTCTATATGATAGAAAATACCCAAAAGTGACACCATTCTAAAAACTGCACCCCTTAAGGTGCTCAAAACCACATTCAAGAAGTTTATTAACCCATTAGGTGCGTCACAGGAATTTTTTTGAATATTTAAAAAGAAATGAACATCTAACTTTTTTTCACAAAAAAAATACTTCAGGTTCAATTTTTTTTATTTTACCAAGGGTAACAGGAGAAATTGGACTGCAAAAGTTATTGTGCAATTTGTCCTGAGTACGCTGATACCTGATTTGTGGGGGGGAACGACTGTTTCGGCGCATGGCAGAGCTCAGAATGGAAGGAGCGCCGTTTGACTTTTAAATGCAAAATTGGCTGGAATTCAGATCGGACGCCATGTCACGTTTGGAGAGTCCCTGATGTACCTAAACAGTGGAAACCCCCTACAAGTGACACCATTTTGGAAACTAGACCCCCCAAGGAACTTATCTAGATATGTGGTGAGAACTTTGAACCCACAAGGGCTTTACAGAAGTTTATAACGTACAGCGGTACAATTAAAAAATCATATTTTTTCCACAAAAATGATCTTTTCACCCCAATTTTTATTTTCCCAAGGGTAACAGGACCCTAAAAGTTATTGTGCAATTTGTCCTGAGTACGCTGATACCCCACATGTGGGGGTAAACCACTATTTGGGCGCATGGCAGAGCTCGGAAGGGAAGCAATGCCATTTGACGTTTTTGGCTGGAATTGAGATCGGACACCATGTCGCGTTTGGAAAACTCCTGATGTACCAAAACAGTGGAAACCCCCCACAAATGACACCATTTTGGAAACTAGACCCCCTAAGGAACTTATCTAGATGTGTGGTGAGAGCTTTGAACCCCCATGGGCTTCACAGAAGTTTATAACATACAGCCATACAATTAAAAAATCATATATTTTCCACAAAAATGATCTTTTCACCCTCAATTCTTATTTTTCAAAGGGTAACAGGACCCTAAAAGTTATTGTGCAATTTGTCCTGAGTACGCTGATACCCCACATGTGGGGGTAAACCACTATTTGGGCGCATGGCAGAGCTCGGAAGGGAAGCAGCGCCATTTGACGTTTTTGGCTGGAATTGAGATCGGACACCATGTCGCGTTTGGAAAACCCCTGATGTACCAAAACAGTGGAAATCCCCCACAAATGACACCATTTTGGAAACTAGACCCCCTAAGGAACTTATCTAGATGTGTGGTGAGAACTTTGAACCCCCATGGGCTTCACAGAAGTTTATAACATAAAGCCATACAATTAAAAAATCATATTTTTTCCACAAAAATGATCTTTTCACCCTCAATTCTTATTTTTCCAAGGGTAACAGGACCGTAAAAGTTATTGTGCAATTTGTTCTAAGTACGCTGATACCCAACATGTGGGGGTAAACCACTATTTGGGCGCATGGCAGAGCTCGGAAGGGAAGCAGCGCCATTTGACGTTTTTGGCTGGAATTGAGATCGGACACCATGTCGCGTTTGGAAAACTCCTGATGTACTAAAACAGTGGAAACCCCCCCACAAATGACACCATTTTGGAAACTAGACCCCCTAAGGAACTTATCTAGATGTGTGGTGAGCACTTTGACCCCCCCAGTGCTTCACAGAAGTTTATAATGCCCGGGCGTGAAAATAAATAATTCGTATTTTTTCCACAAACATGATCTTTTAGTCACCATTTTTTTATTTTCCAAAGGGCAACAGGAGAAATTGGACCCCAAAAGTTGTTGTCCAATTTGTCCTGAGTATGCTGATTCCCCATATGTGGGTGAAAACTACTGTATGGGCACACGTCGGGGTTCGGAAGGGAAGTAGTGACGTTTTGGTATGCAGACTTTGATGGAATGGTCTGCGAGTGTCATGTGCGTTTGGAGAGCCCCTAATGTACCTAAACAGTGGAAACCCCCCACAAATGACCCCATTTTGAAAACTAGACCCACTAAGGAACTTATCTAGATGTGAGGTGAGCACTTTGAACCCCCAAGGGCTTCACAGAAGTTTATAATGCCAGGGCATGAAAATAAAAAAATGGTATTTTTTCCAGAAACATGATCAATTAGTCCCCAATTTTTTCATTTTCCCAAGGGTAACAGGAGAAATTGGACCCCAAAAGTTGTTGTCCAATTTGGCCTGAGTACGCTGACACCCCATATGTGGGAGAAAACTACTGTATGGACACACGTCGGGGCTCGGAAGGGAAGCAGTGACGTTTTGGAATGCAGACTTTGATGGAATGGTCTGCGGGTGTCATGTGCGTTTGGAGAGCCCCTGATTTACCTAAACTATTGAAACTCCCCACAAGTGACCCCATTTTGGACACTAGACCCCCCACGGAACTTATCTAGATGTGTGGTGAGCACTTTGAACCCCCAAGTGCTTCACAGAAGTTTATAACACTCGGACGTGAAAATAAAAAAATCATTTTTTTCCACAAAAATGATATTTTTGCCCCCAATTTTTTATTTTCCTAAGGGTAACAGGAGAAATTGGACCCCAAAAATTGTTTTGCAATTTGTCCTGAGTAGGCTGATACCCTACATGTGGGGGTAAAACACTGTTTGGGCGCATGGCAGAGCTTGGAAGGGAAGGAGCACCATTTGACTTTTTCAACTCAGAATTGGCTGGAATTGAGATCAGACGCCATGTTGCATTTGGAGAGCCCCTGATGTGCCCAAACAGTGGAAACCCCCAATTATAACTCCAACCCTAACCCCAACACACCCCTAACCCTAATCTGAGCCCTAACCCTAGCCCTAACCCTAGCCCTAACCCTAGCCCTAACCCTAAGGCTGTGTGCACACGCTGCGGATTTTGCTGCAGTTCCGCAGCGGTTTTGGCTGCTGCGGACCCCAGTACCATGATTCCCTATGGGAATCAAAAACCGCAGTGCAGACGGTGCGGAATTTTCCGCGCGGATTATCTGCGGTTTTCAATCCGCAGAAAGAATTGACATGTCAATTCTTTCTGCGGATTCTCCTGCGGTTTGCCATCTCCTCTAATGAGGAGATGAAAAACCGCAGGACAAAACCGCAGAGCAATCTGCAGGTAAAACCGCAGGTCTTTTGACCTGCGGTTTCACCTGCGGATTTTACAAAATCCGCGCGGATGAATCCGCACCTAATCCGCAGCGTGTGCACACAGCCTTACCCTAACGGGAAAATGGAGATAGATACTTTTTTTTTTAGTTTTATTATTTTTCCCTAACTAAGAAGGTGATAACGGGGGGTTTGATTTACTATTTATGGCGGTTTTTATGTTTGGCGGCTGTCACACGCTAAAAGACGCTTTTTATTGTAAAATAGTTTTTGCATCACCACATTTTGAGAGCTATAATTTTTCCGTATTTTGACCCACTGAGTCATGTGAGGTCTTATTTTTTGCGGGACGAGTTGACGTTTTTATTGGTACCATTTTCGGGCACGTGACATTTTTTGATCGCTTTTTATTCCTATTTTTGGGACGCAGAATGAACAAAAACCAGCGTTTCATGAATTTCTTTTGGGGGGGGGTGCGTTTACACCGTTCCGCGTGCGGTAAAATTGATAAAGCGGTTTTATTCTTCGGGTCAGTACGGTTACAGCGATACCTCATTTAGGTCGTTTTTTTATGTTTTTGTCGGTTTTATGCAATGAAAACTATTTTATATAAAAAATAATTATTTTTGCATCGCTTTATTCTGTGAGCTATAACTTTTTTATTTTTTCGCTGATGATGCTGTGTGGCAGCTCGTTTTTTGCGGGACAAGATGACGTTTTCAGCGGTACCATGGATATTTATATGCGTCTTTTTGATCGCGCGATATTACACTTTTTGTTTGTCGGTATGATAATAAATCATTTTTTGCTTCGTTTTTTATTTTTTAAGGGGTTCGCTAAAAGGGTTAACTAATGGGACAGTTTTATAGGGCGGGTCATTACGGACGCGGCGATACCTAATGTGTACTTTTATTGTTTTTTTTTATTATTTTCAAAAAATGAATTTATTGGGGAATATTTTTTTTTTTTACTAATTTATTTGGCAATTTTTTTAAATTTATTTTTACATTTTTTTTTAATTTTTTTTTTACTTTATTACATAGTCCCAGGTGGGACATCACTGTCCTGTGACAGATCGCTGATCTGTCACATCACAGATCACTGTGACAGATCAGCAATCTGTCACAGGCATTGAAGCAGACTTCCTCTTGCCTGCGCTTTGCAGGCACTGAGGAAGCCAGCTTCCTCAGGTCCCCGAAGGCCCCCGTCGCCATCTTGGATTCGGGGGCCTGGAGGATAGGAGCCCCCCGCAGCAGCGCTGCACATTGCGCTGCCGTGGGGGGCTCAGGGAAGCACGGAGGGAGCCCCCTCCCTGCCGATGCTTCCCTTTAACTCCCGGTACACCGCGATCATGTTTGATCGCGGTGTGCAAGGGGTTAACGTGTCGGGGGCGGTCCGTGACCGCCCCTGACACATAGTGCCGGGTGTCAGCTGTGATAATCAGCTGACACCCGGCCGCGATCAGCGGCGCTCACCACGTGGGCGCCGCTGATCGCGGTAGACGTACTATCCCGTCCACGGTCATACGGGCCGGGGTACCGTGGACGGGATAGTACGTCGGATGTCAGGAAGGGGTTAATCATTCACGCCATGTTGTAAACCTAACCGCACCAAGAATATTAATACTGAGCCAAGCACACCACCCCTCCTGCGACGAGAGGTCATCTCTGCAGCTCCCTCACCTCTTAAAATCTAAGGACACTTTTACAGTAATATTTTTGGGGGTTAACTTTGCATTGCAAAATTAAAAGCAGCTTTCTGTATGATCTTAATGATTTTCTACCAATTTGCTGACGTAGAGTCTGTGCGTAGTCGGCTGTGCTGCTGACTTGGAGACAGGAGAGAGGAAGCAACCGCACTGTCATGGAGTCTTGAATCAAGAGTGATGTTATTATAGTGGCAGGCAAAAACAACGCACATATATGCGACAGGGTAACGTTTCGACCATTCCCAGGTCTCTATCATATAGTCGCCTGTGTCAAGGAGTGGAGGAAATGCACGTAGTGTGTGTGTGCATATATGTATACACTTTTGCTTTAATTTTCTTTGTTAGTTTACTTTCCAATCGCACAGCTAAACTGCTTTTGGTATATTATTAATCAACGATTTTCTACCAATTTGCAGATGTAGAGTCTGTGCAACTCCTGTATATAGTCGGCTGTGCTGTTGCTTCTTACATAGGAGCACTGCGCGGCTCTCACCTGCTCCCTTCAGTCAGCGAAAGAGACAGCAGAAGGGAGGAGGACGTAGCGGCACAGAGCAAATGTAAGAAGCGAGGGAGTAAAGCATCTAGGTCTTCAGAAAGGGAAGATCATTGTATCATGTAGGTTATACATTTATGTATAATGAAAAGCAATGTAAATGGTGAGGAAAGCACACAGAACGGGATAGAGGTGAAGCACCCCGGCTGTATGTCAAGACTGTGTGGAAGGAAGGAGAGGGACACATCATCGGTGTATTGGCAAATCCCTCATGCACTGGAGAAAGTCAGTACAGGAATGAAGCGGTGCTGCTGTGAAAGAGCTAGTGGATAGGAAGGAAAGGATGCAAGGACGCAGGTTAAGTATCAGAGTAGAGAGGAAAGCATGGCAGACTCTGCAGGGTAAGGAAGAATTAAATCATGCACTCCGCAGCATCATTTCGATCAGTACAAGGTAAAAATATTCGTTCAGGAGTTGTAGAAGAAAAAAAAAAAAAATCCCAGGAATGAAGCTGTGCAGAGATACTAGAGCTAATGGTTAAGAAGGAAAGCACACACACTCAGTCAGAGGAAGGCATGAAAGACACAAGCTTGAGAGGAAAGCACCAATGGAAGACTATTGTTGAGGAAATTCTTATTCTCCCTCACTTCCCCAGCAGTGTTTATTGACACAGGGTAGAGTCAATCCCTCATAAGAGGTAAAAGGATAAAGTCAATCCAGGAATAAAGCTGTACTGTTACATGAGCTAGTGGATAAAAAAAAGAAAGCACACACACTGCCAGGAGAAGGCATGAAAGATACAGAGGAAAGCACTCATGGAAGACTTTGTTAAAGAGGAGTATCTTATTTTCCTTGACTACCCCAGCAGTGTCTGCTAGCATAGGGGAGAGCAAATCCCTCCAGGAATGAAGCTGTGCTGATACATAAGAGCTTATTAAAGAGGAAAGAAAACACTATCTGCCAAAGGAAGTGGTGATAAATACAAGCTGCATATCAGTGTAGAAAGGAATGCACTTAGGGGAAGGTTACACACTCCTCAGCATCATGTCTATCTGCACAAGAGAGCTGAAGGAGAAAATCAGATCAGGAAAGAAGCTGTGCAGCTAAATTAGAACTAGTGGATAGTGAGTAAAGTATACAGCCTGCAAAAAAACAGACTAAATCAGACACTGACGCTAAGGAGTCATAATCTCCCTCGCTCCTCCCGGCAGTTTCTATCAGCAGTGAAGAGGTCAATCTCACAACATAATCTGTAGAAAAAGTCAGTCCAGGAATGAATTTGTGCTGATACATAAGGGCTAGTGTAAGAAGCAGCATCCTGACATCCAAGCATGTATTACTGGGAGGTAAAAGACATTCTAGGTACCTGATGTGAAAAGACTTTGTGGTTCTGGAGCTGTGGGCCATTCACTGGATGTCTGTGGGGAACTAGGAAACGTCGGGAGACCACTGGGGATGGGGTTTGGATGCCTGAAGTTGTCCGAGAAAAGAGATTGCGATTCTGTCATGGTGTCTTCGAAAGGAGACCTCGCACTGTGATTGGCTGGACTGATGGGGACGGTGGGGTTGGGTTTTGACAAACCTGGCGGAGGTGATGGGGTGTCACTTGGTAATATCTGGGGAGAAATAAGTCACAAAAAAAAGCAAGATTAGTTTCAATTACTACAAGCAAAAAAAAAAAAGGTTTTTTGTTAATTTTGCAAATTTTTTCCGGCTCGTTGGTTATTTATTGTCAACATAATCTGCAGTGCTGTACAGAGCAGGGCTCCGTGTGCCCCCATCACCAATGAGGCTCACAATCTAATTTTCCTTTATCAGACACGCTAATTTTCAGTTTTCTCTGAGCTACTGGACGCAGACTAGCTTTAATGTTGTCTCCTATACACAGCGAACATGGACATGAGGGAGTCCTGCTCCCGTCCCTATTCACCAGCAGTGGCAGCATGGGGGACATTAAACAGTGTACTGAGCAGTGTAGCTGTGAATTAAGCTCTCATAAACTGCACACACAGACATGAGTCCTGCTCCCCTCTCAGTTTTACAGAAGCAGTGGTAGCATTTAATCTAATATATAAAGGTGTGTGTGTGTGTGTGTGTGTGTGTGTGTGTGTGTGTGTGTGTATGTATGTGTATGTGTATATGTCCGGGATTGGCATCTGCACCGTTGCAGCTACAGCCACAAAATTTGGCACAGTCACACGTCTGGACCCCGAGAGTGTCATAGGCTATGTTGTGAAGTGAAATTTTAACCTCGCGCGTTCCAATTCACCAAACAATTTTGCCCCTATCTACATAATGGGGAAAAAGTGAAAGGAAAAGTGTTGGAGGCAAATTGACAGCTGCCAGATGTGAACAAGGGGGACTGAAAGAACGAGAGCGATGGCGCCAAAGAGTATATACCGTACAGTTGCTAAGGTGGGGCCCTGACATGGGATACTCACCACACACGGGGATATGAACACACACACAATGCGCCACACACTACCACGTGCTTCACCACATATACCAGCCTCAGCACACATCTCACCACACATACACCAACCTCGCCACATAAAAGTCCAAACACAAAAGTCGCCACTCAGAACTCGCCACACTGTCCCAGAGCTGTTTAACAGATGAAACATGAGCTGTGATTGGTCGCTATCAGCAACAGTTTTCTTTGTAGACAGTTGTGGTAACTGAGGCCTATTATTCTTATCATTTCTATGCTGTTATCGTCCTTCTGTAAAGCTGGAAATAACACAATTTATTACCGTGCCAACACAGACCACCCTCTGACACAGACTGCAGGGGGAGCCCAGTATCACACAGGATAGGATTAGATACACAGCTCAGCAGTCAGGATCACACAGGATAGGATTAGATACACGGCTCAGCAGTCAGTATCACACAGGATAGGATTAGATACACGGCTAAGCAGTCAGTAACACACGATAGGATTAGATACGTGGCTCAGCAGAAAGTATCACACAGGATAGGATTAGATACACAGCTCAGCAGTCAGTATCACAGGATAGGATGATACACGGCTCAGCAGTCAGTATCACACAGGATAGGATTAGATACACAGCTCAGCAGAAAGTATCACACAGGAGAGGATACTTGGGTAATCGTTTAGTTAATTTGTGTTGCAAATCTGTAGTGTTGAATATATGATGTGAAATGGTTTTATGTGCGATATAATTATAATTTGTTATAACTAACCACAGTTGGTTACTAGGCCCGGGCAACGCCGGGCTCTTCAGCTAGTATATTATACAGCAGTATGGCTGTGAATCTAGCCACCATAAACTGCCCATTCTGACATGACGGATTCCTGTTTCCCTCTCGATTTAGCAGATGCTGCAAGGAGGACATTACACAACAAAACTGAGCAGTATAGGTGTGAAACCAGCTTCCATGCACTGCACACACTGACATGGAGTCCTTCTACCTTGTCTCTATTTAGCAGCAGAGGCAGCATAAAGGATTTTATACAGTAGTTCTCAGCAGTGTAGATGTGAATCAAGCTCTTATAAACTGCACATAGAGACAGTGGAGCAATTCTCCCTCGTTTATTTACCAGAAGCAGTGAAAGCAGGGAACACATACATCAGTACTAGCAGTGTGCGACTTCAGCTCCTATGCACTGCACACACTAACGTGATGCATTCTTGCGCCCTTGTCTATTTGGCAGAAGCAGCATGAAGGATTTTATACAGTAGTACTGAGCACTTTAGCTGTGAATCAAACTCCCATAAACTGCAGACATGAGGGAGTCTGTCTCTATTTACCAGATGCAGTGGAAGATTTGAGGACATTTTACAGCAATACTCAGCAGTGTAGCTGTGAATCCAGCTGCCATAAACTGCACAGACATGGAATCCCCAGCTCCAGTTTTTAATTAGCAGAAGCAACAACAGCATAAAGTACATCATACAGCGGTATATCTGTGAATTAAGCTCCCATAAACTGCACACAGACGTGAGGGTGTCTTGCTTCCCTGTCTCTATCAGAAGTAGTGAATGCATGGAAGTCATTATAAAGCAGTACTGAGCAGTGTAGCTGTGAATCCAGCTGCCATAAACTGCACACAGACATGAGATTCCTGCTCTCTAGTCTATTAAGCAGCTTTAGGCTAGTTTCACACTAGCGTATGGAGGAGCTGCGGACTTCCTCCGTGAAGCTCCGCCCACTGCCGCGCCTCCTCCATTCAGCTCCACCTATGTCAGCATGTGGCCTGTGTACCCTAAATTTAGAATTGGGTACGCAGGCCATGCAGATGTTCACGGATGCCTTCGCATGCGTCGTCTTGACAGTGCGGCGATCTGCGCTGAACGCAACGTGTTGGATTTTGCTGTGGTCGACGCACCGTCAATACGACGCATGTGGAGGCATCCGCGAACATTGGCATGGCCTGTGTATCCAATGCTAAAGATAGGGTACGCAGGCTGCATGCCGACATAGGTGGAGCTGAACGGAGGAGGCGAGGCAGTCGGCGGAGCTTCACTCAGGAAGTCCGCATCCCTCCGCAGCTCCTCCAAACGCTAGTGTGAAACTAGCCTTACACAGCGCTACTGAGCAGTGTAGCTGTGAATTCATCTCGGATATCAAACACTTACTAGAGAGCAGTATGATTTCCCATTATGGTGTGAAATGAGTGGGAAGTTTGGAAAGGTCAGATAGCAAAGGTAGCTTTCTAATAAACGAGTTTACCTACGAGTAGCAGTGTTATATTTCCGTTATATGATATTCAGTGAGCCAGTCTGCGCCCCCCCTCCCCTACATATACTCAGGGGTACACTAAGGGCCCATAGACTTCCACAGTCTGCCCAACGTTGGATCTCTAATTCTATAGGACTCTTTGCGCCATTCTCACTCACCTGTTGAAGGTTATCGCCGTTCCCTATACTCAATGACTCTGATGATTTGTCGACAGAACTGGAAATAAAAATAATATTTTTTTTTTTAGAAAAATGACGGTTACAATTTACAGGCAGGGATCAATTCTGCGCTCGCCGCCGAGAAATATACTGACCATATGGCAATAACAATGATATAATGGCACCGATTCTTAGAAACACAACATCTGAAAACATTTAAAGGGGAAGTCCACAGAGAATCTACCTAAGAAACCTTTTCCTCACCTTGAACTTTCCTTCTCTATTCACATCTAAAGCTGATTTCAAAGTTTACCACCAGGTGTTTGACGGCGGGGAGGAGGAGAAGCTGCTTTGCAGGCGGTTTCTAAGGGGGACTTAAGAAAATTTGAAGGCAGCTTTGGAGGTGAATGGAGAAATCCAGATTGAATGATGCCAAGAAAGTCGTCTCCTACGCTGGCTATACCGGCCCTACAGGCACCAAGCTGGTCGGTGAGCCTCACCCCGATGCAGAAAAATTGAGCAGAGTTTTACCCACCGATCACAGGAGCTCATAGGACTCCATCAATACCACGAACGAATGGAGGAACGGGTCATAGAGCAACGTACTTAAAATAAAAAATGAGGCGAGCAAATAGCTTGCTTGGAACCAGAAGCTGGAGATTGGGGAGGCAGAAACGCAAAGAATCGGGTATGGGGGGGTAAAAAGGATATCACTTTTTTGCACCCACTGCACTGACTGAGGCCTCCTCTGCCACACACGGCAAAATGACCTGGATGAGAAGGAGCTAGCCTTTCACCCCCCAGGAGGGGTCTTGGAAGAAAGACGACCTAGAAGATGTGCGGCCTTGGAGGAAGCATGGTGGCTCAGTGTTTTGCACTGGTGCTTTGCAATGATGGGTTGGTCCAGGGTTCAAATCCCACAGGAGGACAGGTCCGCAATCAGTGTGGGCTGCGGGGTAGACGAGAGGACAGGTGCTCCTCCTCTTACTCAAGAGGAAAGAGAAAGCCTGCAGGAAGAGGCCTTTTTGTAATGTGACCAAGGTAATGTAGCAGGAGATGATTGGGCAGGGACAGGCATCATACTCACCTGTCCGGTGGAGCCATCATACTCACCTGTCTGGTGACGTGAGGGAGCCATCATGCTCACCTGTCCGGTGGAGAGAGGAAGCCATCATTCACATGTCCGGTGACGTGAGGGAGCCATCATACTCACCTGCCTTGTGAAGCGAGGGAGCCATCATGCTCACCTGTCCGGTGGAGAGAGGAAGCCCTCATACTCACCTGTCCAGTGACGTGAGGGAGCCATCATACTCACCTGTCCCGTGCCGTGAGGGAGTCATCATACTCACCTGTCCGATGGAGTGAAGGAGCCATCATACTCAACTGTCCGGTGGGGCGAGGGAGTCATCATACTCACCTGTCCAGTGACGTGAGGGAGCCATCATACTCCCCTGTCCAGTGACGTGAGGGAGCCATCATACTCCCCTGTCCAGTGACGTCAGGAAGCCATCATACTCCCCTGTCCAGTGACGTGAGGGAGCCATCATACTCACCTGTCGTGTGGAGCCATCATACTCACCTGCCTGGTGAAGCGAGGGAGCCATCATACTCACCTGTCCGATGGAGTGAAGGAGCCATCATACCTGTCCGGTGGAGCGAGGGAGCCATCTGTACCGGTGTGGTCACCTCTCACTTTTCACTGGAGATTTAGAGGGGACCCAATCATCCTCTGTGAGGAAACAGGGAAGCAATACCGGCCTGCTTCCATGTGGTCCAGCTGTCGGCGACAAGCAGAGAACCACCTGTGCCTGCCGCCTATGGGCACGAAGCTAAAGAAGAGTCACAGTGTCTGTAACCGGGTATAGCCTACACAGGAAAAGAGGACTCTGCTTCTTACTGTCAGCCGCCTATACTCCGGGGTTCCTCCTGTCCCCATCCCCCACCCCAATGACAACTGAGAAGTTACAACAAGCGAGAACTGCATAGAAAAAAAAAAGCCAAGAAAACTTGTAAGCACATAAAAGTTCAGGTAAAAAACAAAAACAAAACAAACAAACAAACAAAAAAAAAACACTTACATTCCTTCTGTCCAGAAATTCTGATAATCTGCAAATTTACCAGCCCCCACAGATGTCTGACACATTATACAGATTATTACTCCTAAAAAACTCACGGAGAATTCATCGATGGTTTGAAAAAAACCAAACCACAAGATGTATCAAAAGGTATAAAGTCTGTTGTATCGGACAGGAAGTCACGGTCGCGCTAGATGTTCGGGATGAACGTGGGCTGCGCCCCGAGACTACGAGAGCAGGTCCAGGCACCTCAGCACTTATGTTCGGGTTAGAGAATGAAGTTACATTTTTATATCTATTTTTTTTAACCTGTTATTCTTCTATATACTGCAATATTGCAATAAAGAAATAAGAAAATAATGTTCTTTGAAGCCCAGCAGCATGTAAATGGTTAACAGCAGCGATCGAAGCCAGCTAATGGAGGAGTGCTAAACCCCTTGATCTAGGGGTAATAATTCAGATCCATGGAAGGAAAACAAAAAAAAAAAAAATTAGATTATCTGTACGTACCTTGTATCATCCTCCATGACCCTGCCAAATTTGGAAACATTATGCTCTGCGGATTCCCACAACAGCCTAAAAATTTGCGAGAAACAGGATTTTTAAGCAGCAAAATGTGGATTTAAAAAAAAAAAAGTCAAAACAAAAAAACAGTCAGGTGGAGGTGAAGGAATAAAAAAAACTACTTCAAATGAGGGGAAACTACATCTAAAAGTAAAGATAAGGGGTCAGAAAGTCAAGTCAAGAAATAAAGAATGCAGGAACCTGGCATTCAGCTGAAAAGGACTGATCGCAGCTCTCAGCCAGTGTCACAGAGAGAGCTCTCAGCAATGCGGATTGGTTGAGAGGAGTAGGATTACTTCACCAAACTCCTCCCATAACGTCCTTTTCAGGTGGATGACAGGCGCTGATTTTAGCCTCCCAATCTTTGGATCTGAGACCTGAATTGAGCTCCTTTATGGGTCAATAATAAACTCAACAAAAATGAGGGGGGTCCCTTGTGTGAATGGAGGGCTAATTTGCATTTGTGACAGCCAGTCCTATAAACGGCACATGCCCACTAGCACTCAATTCTTGTGTTTGGTGGGGGGAGTTGCGTTTTGGATATCAGACAAGGTGAATAGGTAATGTATGTTATTTATGGGACAACCCCTTTAACAATTCCTATGAGTTTATCTATGAACTACGGCGAGAGGTCGTGATAAAGGACGTTACCTTAAGGAATTACTCCTTCAGTAACCGCAAACTGGATTTTTACTACAATTCCGGCATCTTGTGAGATTTCTGCCAGCACTATAGGTACCAGACTATGCAGATTTGGAAAAGCCATGATTAGCAGAATCAGCTGGGGAAAAGGAGGGCATAGTTCTATGATGTCCAGGGTTTGCCTACTATTATGGAGCTAAGCAATCTAATTCTGGCATCTCATGAGATTCCTGCCAGCACTATATGTACCAGACTATGCATATTTGGAAAAGCCATGATTAGCAGATCTCAGCTGGGGAGGAGGGCATACTTTTAGGATCCTTGGATATTGTCTACTATTACGGAGCAAAGCAATTGCAATGTAAGTCAAGAGTCATGGTGCAAAAACTGAAGAATGCCTATTGCAGTCAAAGGGCAACGAGGGGAGACATGATTGCAGTCTTGCAGAAACTGAGCCACACTGGTAAAGGTAAGGTCCGGGTCTTCCCCCTACCTATTACTGGCATATGTCCACCCCCCAGGGAACGATATAGAAGCAAAGTCACTAGAACAAAAAAAAAAAAGGTGAAATTATGTCATAATGGAACAAGACAAGATGGAAGCCCAAAGGACGAAAACAGGAAGCAGAAGAGAGGGAGGTGATGGCGGGGAGGTGTGAGGGAGGGTTTATAAGAAATGTGAACCGCCCATAAAAGAAAAGAGGGAGTAGGAGGAGGAAGCTCAATTACCCAAAGTCTGAGTCTGGCCCGTCTGGAGTCAAATGGTCTGGATCTAAGCCATTGTCTAATATGGGAGGCGATTTCCTGTGTTCCAGTGTTAAACCATTGCTGGATCGGCCCGAGCTCTGTAATGATGGCCACGCATCTTTGTTATTACTGTTGGGTCTAAAAAATAAAAAATAAAAAAAGGGGGAGGGGAAAGGTACAAAAGAGGGGGGAAAAAAAAGCGATGAAGAAATTAAACCAGAATGTGCAAAAAATAAAAGCAAAAAACACAATAGTGAAAAAAAAGGGACAAAAAAAGTCTCAGGTCACAGAATGCGATAGACCGAGTGACCAGAAATCCACAGAGCCACCCGAGGTCACGCAGAAACACTGTGCTGCTGGTGGAGGTCCCAACTATTGCAATCTCACCTGTCGCCATTCCCCCTTTACCTTGCTAGGACGGATAAGTGCTCCCCCATTCTGCGCTGCTTAACTAACCTCCTCCATTGCGTTGCCCCATTTTTCCGAGCCCTTACTTCACTCACTCTCTCCAGCAGGGCAGGCACACTCCCCTCCTGAAATCCTCTGTGCTCCCTTCTCTACCTCTATTTTCAGTCTCTACTCTCTCGTTAGGCTCCGATCCTCTTCTGCCCTACACCATGGACCCCCTGTGGGGCAGTGGACTCTCCATCCACTCCTGAAATCATCTGCCCTGCTTAAGCAATCTCCATTGCTTCGCCCCATTCTTCCGAGTCTTTACTCTACTCTTACCCTCTCCAGTAGGGCAGGCACACACCCCTCCTGAAATCCTCGGTGCTCCCTTCTCTACCTCTATTTTCAGTCTCCACTCTCTCACTAGGCTCCGATCCTCTTCTGCCCTACACCATGGACCCCCTGTGGGGCAGTGGACTCTCCATCCACTCCTGAAATCATCTGCCCTGCTTAAGCAATCTCCATTGCTTCGCCCCATTCTTCCGAGTCTTTACTCTACTCTTACCCTCTCCAGTAGGGCAGGCACACACCCCTCCTGAAATCCTCGGTGCTCCCTTCTCTGCCTCTATTTTCAGTCTCCACTCTCTCGCTAGGCTCCGATCCTCTTCTGCACTACTCCATGGACCCCCTGGGGGCAGCGGACTCTCCATCAACTCGTGAAATACTCTGTGCTGCTGTTACGCCTCTAACCTTAGCTGCTAATGGGTCTGTCGAGATTTAACAGATCCGCTGGTGGACAAGGGAAGATTGTGTTGCCATATTATCCGTACACACGCGCAGGGGGTACAGGACAGGTGCCGGATTATTGGACAGCGAAACAAAGCCGAAGATTAGAAAAATAATAATAATTTAATAGTCTCGCTCGGCTCAGTCTTCCACTTTATATTGCAGATTATCAGAATTTCTGAATGACAGGGAATCGCATTGTTTCCTCTTTTCTGATCCGGGTCCTTCTAACATGACATTAAGGTATTAAAACCATCCCAATAAGCAGATGAAGAAAAGCGTGACCTTTATATTAGGAGGGTGGATCGAGGCACCCGGGAGCGGGCAGGGAATGGAGGCAATGTTTTCACTAATGACACAAGCCCCGAGCTCTATGAAACATGTCAGACAGGCTTGGCAGGAATGAGTTTTGTGTACCCAGTTGTTGCCTCTTATGACGAGGGGCCGACAAAGCCGAGTGATCACAGAGTCGCCTATGATTCAATATATTGCTCCCTGTGAAGCCCTAAACTCAAATGGTATGAGGATGTAATACCGCTGATGGCCTGCAGGGGTCAGCAAGGCACTACTGTGTATACAAACTCTTAAAGGAGCCACACACGACTGTCCCAGCTCCCATGTGATGTGTTATTTGCAATGACAAAAAAACGTCCCTTTAACCATCGAGTCACTGGA
The DNA here is from genome assembly GCF_039654945.1 of Dendrobates tinctorius. Classification (NCBI taxonomy): domain Eukaryota; kingdom Metazoa; phylum Chordata; class Amphibia; order Anura; family Dendrobatidae; genus Dendrobates; species Dendrobates tinctorius. The sequence continues at coordinate 5,026,677 of NW_027361688.1, forward strand.
ACAGACTATGAGAAATGCCTGACAAACAACGATAATAAAACAAAAACACTCTCTACCCCCCAAACAAATACAGGAGGCAAAACCAGCCTGGGGACCGTGTCTGTATCACATGGGATGGGACGATATGGGCATGCAGTCACCAGTACTTACACATCGGACCTCTGCAGGGGCGTTACTTTGTTTTTGTTCTTGTCGACTGTACCCGTAGTAGACAACTGTAAGAAGTTCGGATTTAGTTTGTAGAGTTCCTGAAGCAACTTCTGCTCGTATTCCTGATGTTTACCCGCCTGCGGAAAGAGGAGGGTTAGGAAATTAGCAATTTAATAAAGTATCGCCCATTCTCCCCCATCAGTGCCAATTGTGAATATTCTCCCTCAATAAGCAGCCAGAAGAAAGAGGAGGATTCAGGGTTCAGTGCGTTCGGTCCACGCACGGTGAGCTGGGGGTCTAGTCAGCGAGGCCGCATCGTACCCAGGGGCAAAAGATCGGGCTAAAAATTCATGTAATAAGAGGGCAGAAACTTGGCATCAGAAGAAAAAAGGAGAAAAATGGAAAAGGAAAAAAGGAAAACAAAAAAGGAAGGGAAAAAAAAAGGAAAAGGAAAAAAAAAGAGCAAAGAAAAAGAAAGGAGAGAAAGGGAAAGAAAAATATAAATAATATATAAAAATATGAAAGAAAAAGGCGCAAAATGAAAAATATATATATATATAAAAAAAAAAGAACGAAAAAAGAGGGAAAGAGAGAGAAAGAAAGGGGAGAGGGTATAAAAAAAAAAATATATAAAAGAATTTAAACTTATAAAGAACCAAAAAGAAAGGCAGGAAGAAAAAAGAAAAAAAAAGACAGGAGAGAAAGGAAATAAGGGAAGGGGAGAGGAAAAGAAAAGGAACAATAAAAAAAGTAAAAAAAGAAAAAAAAAAAAAAAAAAGTAGAAAGAAAAAAAAGGAAGAAAGAGGAAGGAAAGGAAGGGAGAAAGAGCAAAACATAAGGCAGAGGTCTCAGTATCTGGCGAATTTGCCGGGACTTGTTGGTTGGGCCAGTACTGATCACACAGCGTCGCCGGCACAACCGGTCACATCTCTGGCCACTCACAGGCTGTGTGATTAGTATTGTGCCAACAGCCTCATTACATGTAATTACAGGAGCAATTAACAGTTCCATGTCCTCGGGCCGCACATCTCGCTCTGCCAGTTTATACACCTCCCATAACCAAGCCTATAAGCAGAATCACCACCGACACCTCACTATCCACGTCCTGACGCCGTCCGCTCACTCACCTGCATCTCTTCTTTTGTAAAGCTGGCCGCCTCGTCCCCCAGCTCGTGCAGATACATACAGTCTGGCTTTGGACACTGCATGTTTTTTAAGAAGTAACTGCAGTATTTTGTGGTGCCTAAAGATGCCTTTAAGACAAAAAGAAAGTTGGCGCTGTCAGAAGAAGTAGAGACGAGCTGCGGACAGGGGTACTCCCATCTCGACTGGACATCACTAGGAGACTACCAACAGTGGTGGCTGAGAGCGAACAAGCCGTGGCACCAATTTAAGGGTTCCCGGCCATCGGCAGTAATTTATCCCTTTCTGCTATCAGGAGGTGCGCAGCTACAGGCGCTATTAAAGACAGCAAAAAACTGAATTCTGGCACCAAAAAAAAAAAAAAAAAAAGGGATGGGGCAAAAATAAAAGGAGATTTTTTATATATATATATATATATATATATATATATATATATATATATATATATATATATATATATATATTAAAAAAAAAAAGGGTTTTGCTTTACAGCTGCACGAGCTACGCCGTTACCTTGAGCGTTCTGCCGTCGACCACCACGTTGTTGACGCATTGTATCGCTCTAAGTGCGTCTTCTGACCGGATGTACGTTACATACGCACTGGCACTTGGACCCTGGGAATAAACAAGGATAGAAATTCTTCGAAAACTTTTCACAACTTTTATGTGCAGAGATTAGGGCCGAAAACAGACATCTGTGAATCTCGCTACCCTGAACCAAATTATATGTGACCCAAAAGTGATCTTTCAGATAAACCATCAAAAAAAAAAAAAAAAAGGCCTCCTTTGGCTTTTCTCCTTACCATTTATTACTAAGTAAGACACTGATCATACATGGAGACTAGAAGGCCGGGTGATGACGACCCCATGTGAGGAGCAGCTTTTCCCCCCAAAATATAAGAGAATTAGCCATTATTTCAGAATCCGCGGAGCGGTACCGACCTGTGAGCCTGCATAGGACGTGCTGTTGTTGATGACGACTTTGTGTATTTTACCGAACTTCCCGAAATATTCCGGCCGTTTTAAAACCTAAAAATGGAGAGAAATCTTAAAAAAAAAAAAAAAAAAAAATCTGCACCTTTATCTCTGTCCAAGCACAAAAAATAAAATGGCTAAACACTTCAGAAATTTTTTCATAAAAAAAAAAAAAAAAAAAAAAGGCTCAAAAATTAAATTTTTCTCCTGCCGCTACAGCCTTTACCTTCTGGTCCCCCACGAAACTGCTCAGCCAATCACAGGCCACAACAGAGACACGCCTCAGCCAATGATTGGCTGCAGGGGTCACATGTCCCTTGCGCTGTGAGGTCAACACTGTAGCAGGAAGTCGACAGGAGTAACAGGGTCAGCATAGGAACGCCTGGGGTAAGGGGGGATTTTGAAGGAGGGGGGCCGTCTATGGATTACATTTTTTTCTATTTTTACCAATTTAGAGCCTTTTTTAGAAAAAAAATAGAAATAATGGACATCCCCTTTAAGAGAAAAATTTAATATTAAAGTTTAGCTTTATCCATGCCGATATAATTTCTTCATTCGATCGCTTTGGATTTTGATGAGAAAAATCACATTTAAAGGGGGTCCTCACTAGGAGACGTTTATGGCACCTCGTGGGAGGGGGTCACTCACCTCTGGGTCTGCGAGACGTTGTGAAAGGCCGACTACAAAGACTAAGTTTTTCTGCACCACGCGGACACTGGCCAAGTGTTTGCGGTTTTCTGATATTTTCTGTTTGCGCTCGTTCTGTTTTTGTTTCTTTTCGTTCTTTATCCTCTGTAGTTCTTCCTGGGAGAGAGGTTTGTAGACGGCGGGGTCTTCTGGATATGGCTGAGGAGGAGTAACAGACAACATAAGACACCCCGCGGCTACACACGACGATTCCCATGTGGGTACCGACAGATCGGCTTAAATTGAAGCGAATTATCTGATCTGCAGTACCAGGAATGGCCACTAATCAGTGAACGGCGCTGTGCTGTACAGAAACCCCCTCCCCCTGGTTAATTTTGGCGCCTCTAACCTTTCTGCACGCAGGACAGAGCCCGTTCTCGTCTGTGCGTATACGGTGCCAGCAGAAGCGGCAAATCTGATATCCGCACGTGCAAGGGAAAAAATTGATGTCGTCGATTTCCAAAGGCTCCATGCAAAGGGGGCATTCCACGGGGTCCTCCTTCACCTCGGGGCTGCGGGACATCTTTCTGTGATCCCAACGGAAAAGAAAAAAAAAAAAAAAAAAAAAAGAAAAAAAAAAAAGATTTTCCAGGCTGAGAATAATTTAGTGAAGTTAAAATCTGTGATGTCGCTATCTGTAAGAGAGAGAGAGAAAAAAAAAAAAAAAAAAAAAAAAAAAGAGGAAAAGAAAGGGTAGGTCAGTCATGTCACAGTTGCATGGTAAAGAAAGAAAAAAACAAAAAATAAGAACAAAGCACAAAAGTCAAAAAGTCATGAAACACGAGGGTAAACTTTTAGAAAAATCTGATTACTAAAGCCGGCAGATAGAGAAGCAGCCGCCTGCCAGTGGATACAATGTAACATGCGGTCTCCTAGCAACCAACATTCAAAACCTGCCAGTGTTCCGAGAGGACGGTCACATTACCTGTGCTTTACTAATAAGATTTTTTGAAAAACATTGAGATGGAAAACTCCTCAAAATTACCGGTGGATCGGGCTTCTAATAACGTTAACATGTATATTGGGGCGACTGGGACAATTTACCAGTCAAGATTACTCTTCCCATCCTCTCCGTGACCGGAGCAAAGGGGTCCAATATGATAAAGAAGCCAAGAACTTGTGGCCCTCCCAATGTAGAGAAAAATGAAGGAGACGAAGACGGGCACCATTGAGGTTACCATGCACTGTTCCCCCCCCCCCCCGCCATCCACCAGTGGTTAATGTGACACAGATTCGGGCCCTCGCTTTTCTCACTGCTTCGCCTGGCGTCATGGCAACAAGTTCTACAATGGAGGACACTTGTGAAGCACAGAAAGAGCCTTTTCACAGACGCTGGCTGGCAAAATCTGCAGATGCCCACAGGCGTATTAATAGCAATGCTCCGGACGGACGGAGGGGAAAGGGTTAAGTCCCAAGACGGACCCTTTCAATGTTATAAAACTGAGAAATGCCCACAGACCCAAAAAAGAAATCCCGACCCGCTACTTCAGGGTTGCACCACCTGATTCTTCCTGTAGAGCGACACCCTCTGCCACCTGGCTGTGCAAGGTACTGCAGGCAACTCACAGACGGAAAAAGTAAGGGGCCGTGACATCAGTACCATAGCTCCGAGACCACCTTATACCCCGCTGTATGATCGACCACACCTGTAGCCCCCAGTGGCTTCAGTACCACAGCTCCGAGACCACCTTATACCGCGCTGTATGATCGACCACACCTGTAGCCCCCAGTGACATCAGTACCACAGCTCCGAGACCACCTTATACCGCGCTGTATGATCGACCACACCTGTAGCCCGCAGTGACATCAGGACCACAGCTCCGAGACCACCTTATACCGCGCTGTATGATCGACCACACCTGTAGCCCCAGTGACATCAGTACCACAGCTCCGAGACCACCTTATACTGCGCTGTATGATCGACCACACCTGTGGCCCCAGTGACATCAGTACCACAGCTCCGAGACCACCTTATACCGCGCTGTATGATCGACCACACCTGTAGCTTCACAATAAAAAGAAAACCAAATGTTCAGTTGTCGGCATGTTCTTTACATGAGCCGATACAAACCCTCAGAAAAGTGAAATTCCATCTTGTGAGCAAAACATGAAAAGTGCCAAAAGGGGTGAATACTTTTGCAAGCCACTGTATAAACGACCAAACCTGTAGCCCCAGTGACATCACTACCACACATGTGAAACCCAGAAACCAAGTAGAAGCCGAGGGCTAACAACGGGTGGGATATTAGAGACCCCCCGATGAGAATGCTCGCTGCGGGAGTCTAATCGAGCGGCACAATGCACTGGCATCAGCCCTGGCATCCAGCGGGGGCATCCGGGGAGATATTTATAGTTCTGCATTCTTTTTCCCCTGACAGTGCAGTTAATGCCGTTAACTCTGCTGACGGAGCAAATCAGGAGAGAATGAATGGAGCCGGAAAACACTTCCCAGGTTACCGGAGAGCGCCGGCTCTTCATCTACCATCATGGAGGGGCGATGTTACAGTTTTCATTTACACTAGTTTGGGGTACACGCTTCTTTTCCATCGCTTTTTATGTAAGGTGAAGTTGTTTTGCCATTATATTTATTTCACTTTTTGCAGTGAAAGCTGCCAGGCCCCAAAGACGTTACTTGGCTTCAGGTTGCCACTGCAACCATCCTTACTGCGGCCCCAAATGACGGGGTTAACTAGGAAGTATCGCAATGGCGGCTTACTAAGAAAGCCCTATAAAACACAGCAGATGCAGAGGTTGGCGGGCTGCGCAGGAAACGCTTCGACTGACAAGTGGCTCACGCTAGGTGCCGTGGCCTCGTACAAGAAGTAACGGCACTGAGGAAAGCACAACTTTGGGGAGGTTACATAAACAGGTGCAGCGTCCGACTAAATCCCTTCTAGGACACTCAGTGAACAGTTTTACTAGGGCCAAAATTAATAGATGGATGAGCGCTACCTCTCCTGATCCTCCGTACACATGCACGCGCCAACGGATGAGCGCTACCTCTCCTGATCCTCCTTACACATGCACGCGCCAACGAATGAGCGCTACCTCTCCTGATCCTCCGTACACATGCACGCGCCAACGGATGAGCGCTACCTCTCCTGATCCTCCTTACACATGCACGCGCCAATGGATGAGCGCTACCTCTCCTGATCCTCCATACACATGCACGCGCCAAAGGATGAGCACTACCTCTCCTGATCCTCCATACACATGCACGCTCCAAGGAATGAGCGCTACCTCTCCTGATCCTCCGTACACATGCACGCTCCAAGGGATGAGCGCTACCTCTCCTGATCCTCCGTACACATGCACGCTCCAAGGAATGAGCGCTACCTCTCCTGATCCTCCGTACACATGCACGCGCCAACGGATGAGCGCTACCTCTCCTGATCCTCCTTACACATGCACGCGCCAATGGATGAGCGCTACCTCTCCTGATCCTCCATACACATGCACGCGCCAAAGGATGAGCACTACCTCTCCTGATCCTCCATACACATGCACGCTCCAAGGAATGAGCGCTACCTCTCCTGATCCTCCGTACACATGCACGCTCCAAGGGATGAGCGCTACCTCTCCTGATCCTCTGTACACATGCACGCGCCAATGGATGAGCGCTACCTCTCCTGATCCTCCATACACATGCACGCGCCAATGGATGAGCGCTACCTCTCCTGATCCTCCATACACATCCACGCTCCAATGGATGAGCGCTACCTCTCCTGATCCTCCATACACATGCACGCTCCAATGGATGAGCGCTACCTCTCCTGATCCTCCGTACACATGCACGCTCAAACGGATGAGCGCTACCTCTCCTGATCCTCCTTACACATGCACGCTCCAACGGATGAGCGCTACCTCTCCTGATCCTCCATACACATGCACGCTCCAATGGATGAGCACTACCTCTCCTGATCCTCCATACACATGCACGCTCCAACGGATGACCGCTACCTCTTCTGATCCTCCATACACATGTACGCTCCAACGGATGAGCGCTACCTCTCCTGATCCTCCATACACATGCACGCTCCAATGGATGAGCGCTACCTCTCTAGATCCTCCATACACATGTACGCTCCAATGGATGAGCGCTACCTCTCCTGATCCTCCGTACACATGCACGCTCCAAGGGATGAGCGCTACCTCTCCTGATCCTCCATACACATGCACGCTCCAATGGATGAGCGCTACCTCTCCTGATCCTCCGTACACATGCACGCTCCAATGGATGAGCGCTACCTCTCCTGATCCTCCATACACATGCACGCTCCAATGGCTGACCGCTACCTCTCCTGACACTCCATACACATCCACGCTCCTTTGGGTGACAGCTACCTGTCTCCAACGATAGATCGGGGAGGGTCAGACAGCTGCGATCCCCACCATTCACCAAGTGGCAGCTGAGGATGGAAAGTGTCTGGCAACATCAACCATCTAAGGTGGGCGCCTTTTTCCGACGTATGAAGAGGGCCAAAGAGAACCCTGTTGTAGTCAATAGGGTCCGTCAGACACAAGACGGATCCCACAGTACAAGACTTGTAGGAGCCGTCCGGGATTTTGAGGCTGATGTGACGATTCTTGGGATAGGTCAGAGATGGCCTCTCCAAGAAGTCACCTATTAGCAGCGATGTAGGCTGCAGTACCTGATAACAGCCACTACCCAGTGGGCGGCGACATGATGTTCTGTACAACCTACAGCTGATCGTCGGGTGTGTGTGGGGGGGGGGGGGCAGGTATTCAGTAGTCGTGTGGAAGCCTCATAATCACGCCGTTGTGGCAGCCATACTGGTGTCACCCAACTTTCCCGAATCCAGGACCTTAGTGCCGACACTGCAGGTGCAGCGAGGTGCACAAAGATCAGCAGAGCCTCTCATTATTATGAGTCGGCGGTGAGTGCAGAGCGAGAGCAGCCGGGGACGTGTCGGTGTTTGCACCGAGGAAGTGTCTATGATTGGAAAGCAGCATGTCTGCAATAATGTGTCACCGCTCTGCTTCCCAAAAATAGAAGAGGCAACGACGATCAGGGGGGCCACGGAGTACGAAGACGATCAGGGGAGGAAAGGGAGTATGGAGGAGGACGAAGACGATCAATGGGGCCAGGGAGCACAAAGGAGGACCACGAGGATGACAATCAGGGGGGCCAGGGAGTACGAAGGAGGACCACGAGGATGACAATCAGGGGGGCCAGGGAGTACAAAGGAAGACAATCGGGGGGCAAGGGAGTACAGAGGAGGTAGTGTTATAGGACCAATAACCCTACAACGGGTGGGACGGAGACCAAGGTAGAAACGACTCCAGACTTCCTTCCTGTGGTTCATTCCAAAGGAAAAAACCCCACAACAGCTGTAGTTAGCTGGCTGATAACAGAAAGCAGAGGAATTTTTCTTTACAGTCTCTTTAAGAATCATAACTCCCAGAACGAGCTGGGAGACGTCAGGAGAGGCGACGACTTCCATGTAAAGGGAAATAAATTCTGAAATTAAACAAAACCAAATGTTACTTTCCCCATCAATCATGGGACCGCTGCAGCCAATCACAGGGCCTCAATGGTGACAACGGCTGAAATCGGAGATTGTCTGCAACAGTCACATCATTGATGGATGCAGCAGCATCATCGTTGAAGGTAATGATTAATGATTTCCGGTTTTTAAAGAATTTCCGAAATATCCCTTTAAAAACAAAAAACATTAAAGGGCCAGAGAGGCCAATGGGCAAGATGGGGAGCTGATCTCAATCTTCGATCACAAGAAGCAAGACATCTCTACCCCGGCATCAGCATATCTGCCATTTTTCTCCCCCATGCTTTACCCTGCAGCTGTACCTGGTCAGTTTGTACGCTGTGGACAAGCGCGACACAGATTGAAGGGAACCCACCCGGAGACAAGGATGGACGGTGGCAGAGGCTTGTACCCCCCATAAAATAACCGAAAGCAACATGGAAAAGTAACGAGTCAAAGAGTTACAACTAACCCAGAACACAGTGAAACTACAACTCCTATCATCCACCTGACAGCACCAGGCAGGAAAACCAACTGTATAGACAATATGGAGATACAGACAAGACACAGAATCATAGGAGGGGTCCGCAGACTCCGGGGGACTCAGTAGGTCCAAGCATCATATACAGTTGTGCTCAAAAGTTTACACACCCCAGCAGAATTTTTGCTTTCTTGGCCTTTTTTCAGAGAATATGAATGATAAAGGTTTGGTGTTTTCTCCACTCAAAAGCCTCCAGTTCCTGGGCTGCCTAGCATGAACTCTGCACTTGAGATCTCCCCAGAGTGGCTCAATGATACTGAGGTCAGGAGACTGAGATGCCCACTCCAGAACCTTCACTTTGTTCTGCTGTAGCCAATGACAGGTCGACTTGGCCTTGTGTTTTTTATCATTGTCATGTTGGAACGTCCAAGTACGTCCAATGCGCAGCTTCTGGGTTGATGATTGCAAATTTGCCTCTAGTATTTGCTGATAACGTGCTGCATTAATTTTTCCATCAACTTTGACCAAGTTTCCTGTGCCTTTGTAGCTCACACATCCTCAAAACATCAGCGATCCACCTCCATGCTTTACAGCAGGAATGGTGTTCTTTTCATCATAGGCCTTGTTGACCTCTCTCCAAATGTAACATTTATGGTTGTGGCCAAAAAATCAATTTTGGTCTCATCACTCCAAATTACCTTGTTCCAGAAGTTTTGAGGCTCGTCTCTGTGCTGTTTTGCGTATTGTAGACAAGATACTTCGTGGCATTTGCGAAGTAATGACTTTCTTCTGGCGACTCAACCATGCAGCCCATTTTTCTTCAAGTGCCTCCTTATTGAGCTTCTTGAAACAGCCACACCGCTAGTTTTCAGAGAGTCCAGTATTTCAGCTGATGTTATTTGTGGGGTTTTCTTTGCATCCTGAAAAATTTTCCTGGTAGCTGTGGATGACTTTTTTTTGTTGGTCTACCTGACTGTGGTTTTGTTTTTACAGAGCCCCTGGTTTTCCATTTGTTAATCACAGTTTGAACACTGCTGACTGGCATTATCAATTCCTTGGATATCTTTTTGTATCCCTTTCCTCTATTATACAGCTCAACTACCTTTTCCCGTAGATCCGTTAACAATTCTTTTGCTTTCCCCATGACTCACAATCCAGAAATGTCAGTGGCTGGATGAAAGATGCCAGAGTCTGTCTGGATCCCAGAAACTCAGCGTTTATGCACACACACTGATTAAAAACAAACAGGTCACAGGTGAGGATGTTACCTTTAGTCGCCATTCAAACCCATTTGTGTCAACTTCTGTGCATGTTATCAGGCCAAAATCACCAGGGGATGCAAACTTTTGATCAGGGTCATTTGGATGTTTTGGGTTGTCATTATGATTTAAAAAGAGAAAACACAGTAGTTTGACAATAAATGGCTTCACCCAACCACTAACCATGAGTGGAGAAAAAGTTTTGGTGTTATCTTTCATATTCTCTTAAAAAAGGCCAAGAATGTAAAAATTATGCCGGGGTGTGTAAACTTTTGAGCACAACTGTATATCTGTATGTAGTCAAATAAGGGTTAAGGATGGAAATAAAAAAACAGAGGAAGGAAAGAAGGCTACTGGTAAAGAGGAAGAAAAGTAGGCCATGTATAAGACAGAGAGCCGGGAGGAAAAAGCCATATGTAGGGAAGAAGGAGAAACCGGACAGGAGGCTGAAAACCTACAGACAAAAATGAAAGAAGGAAGTGAGGCAGTCTAGACAAAAAGAAATAGGGCAAATAGGAAAGAAAGAAAAGAGGCAGTAGGCCATCTGCATAGTGTTCACTGATGGGCCAATCAACATAGAGGGCAGTGAACACAAGGTGGAGGCCGGGCTCTGTGTACACGGTGCGGCTCCGGTGGAGGCCGGGCCCTGTGTGTACGCGGTGCGGCTCCGGTGGAGGCCGGGCCCTGTGTGTACGCGGTGCGGCTCCGGTGGAGGCCGGGCCCTGTGTGTACGCGGTGCGGCTCCGGTGGAGGCCGGGCCCTGTGTGTACGCGGTGCGGCTCCGGTGGAGGCTGGGCCCTGTGTGTACGCGGTGCGGCTCCGGTGGAGGCCGGGCCCTGTGTGTACGCGGTGCGGCTCCGGTGGAGGCCGGGCCCTGTGTGTACGCGGTGCGGCTCCGGTGGAGGCCGGGCCCTGTGTGTACGCGGTGCGGCTCCGGTGGAGGCCGGGCCCTGTGTGTACGCGGTGCGGCTCCGGTGGAGGCCGGGCCCTGTGTGTACACGGTGCGGCTCCGGGGGAGGCCGGGCTCTGTGTACACGGTGCGGCTCCGGTGGAGGCCGGGCCCTGTGTGTACACGGTGCGGCTCCGGTGGAGGCCGGGCCCTGTGTGTACACGGTGCGGCTCCGGTGGAGGCCGGGCCCTGTGTGTACGCGGTGTACATGGTGCGGCTCCGGTGGAGGCCGGGCCCTGTGTGTACGCGGTGCGGCTCCGGTGGAGGCCGGGCCCTGTGTGTACACGGTGCGGCTCCGGGGGAGGCCGGGCTCTGTGTACACGGTGCGGCTCCGGTGGAGGCCGGGCCCTGTGTGTACGCGGTGTACACGGTGCGGCTCCGGTGGAGGCCGGGCCCTGTGTGTACGCGGTGCGGCTCCGGTGGAGGCCGGGCCCTGTGTGTACGCGGTGCGGCTCCGGTGGAGGCCGGGCCCTGTGTGTACGCGGTGCGGCTCCGGGGGAGGCCGGGCCCTGTGTGTACGCGGTGCGGCTCCGGGGGAGGCCGGGCCCTGTGTGTACGCGGTGCGGCTCCGGTGGAGGCCGGGCCCTGTGTGTACGCGGTGCGGCTCCGGTGGAGGCCGGGCCCTGTGTGTACGCGGTGCGGCTCCGGTGGAGGCCGGGCCCTGTGTGTACGCGGTGCGGCTCCGGTGGAGGCCGGGCCCTGTGTGTACGCGGTGCGGCTCCGGTGGAGGCCGGGCCCTGTGTGTACGCGGTGCGGCTCCGGGGGAGGCCGGGCCCTGTGTGTACGCGGTGCGGCTCCGGGGGAGGCCGGGCCCTGTGTGTACGCGGTGCGGCTCCGGGGGAGGCCGGGCCCTGTGTGTACGCGGTGCGGCTCCGGGGGAGGCCGGGCCCTGTGTGTACGCGGTGCGGCTCCGGGGGAGGCCGGGCCCTGTGTGTACGCGGTGCGGCTCCGGGGGAGGCCGGGCTCTGTGTACACGGTGCGGCTCCGGGGGAGGCCGGGCTCTGTGTACACGGTGCGGCTCCGGGGGAGGCCGGGCTCTGTGTACACGGTGCGGCTCCGGGGGAGGCCGGGCTCTGTGTACACGGTGCGGCTCCGGGGGAGGCCGGGCTCTGTGTACACGGTGCGGCTCCGGGGGAGGCCGGGCTCTGTGTACACGGTGCGGCTCCGGGGGAGGCCGGGCTCTGTGTACACGGTGCGGCTCCGGGGGAGGCCGGGCTCTGTGTACACGGTGCGGCTCCGGGGGAGGCCGGGCTCTGTGTACACGGTGCGGCTCCGGGGGAGGCCGGGCTCTGTGTACACGGTGCGGCTCCGGGGGAGGCCGGGCTCTGTGTACACGGTGCGGCTCCGGGGGAGGCCGGGCTCTGTGTACACGGTGCGGCTCCGGGGGAGGCCGGGCTCTGTGTACACGGTGCGGCTCCGGGGGAGGCCGGGCTCTGTGTACACGGTGCGGCTCCGGGGGAGGCCGGGCTCTGTGTACACGGTGCGGCTCCGGGGGAGGCCGGGCTCTGTGTACACGGTGCGGCTCCGGGGGAGGCCGGGCTCTGTGTACACGGTGCGGCTCCGGGGGAGGCCGGGCTCTGTGTACACGGTGCGGCTCTGGTGGAGGCCGGGCTCTGTGTACACGGTGCGGCTCTGGTGGAGGCCGGGCTCTGTGTACACGGTGCGGCTCCGGGGGAGGCCGGGCTCTGTGTACATGGTGCGGCTCCGGGGGAGGCCGGGCTCTGTGTACACGGTGCGGCTCTGGTGGAGGCCGGGCTCTGTGTACACGGTGCGGCTCTGGTGGAGGCCGGGCTCTGTGTACACGGTGCGGCTGTGGGGGAGGCCGGGCTCTGTGTACATGGTGCGGCTGTGGGGGAGGCCGGGCTCTGTGTACATGGCGCGGCTCTGTGTACATGGTGCGGCTCTGTGTACATGGTGCGGCTCTGTGTACATGGTGCGGCTCTGTGTACATGGTGCGGCTCCGGGGGAGGCCGGGCTCTGTGTACATGGTGCGGCTGTGGGGGAGGCCGGGCTCTGTGTACATGGTGCGGCTCTGGTGGAGGCCGGGCTCTGTGTACATGGTGCGGCTCTGTGTACACGGTGCGGCTCCGGGGGAGGCCGGGCTCTGTGTACATGGTGCGGCTCCGGGGGAGGCCGGGCTCTGTGTACATGGTGCGGCTCCGGGGGAGGCCGGGCTCTGTGTACATGGTGCGGCTCCGGGGGAGGCCGGGCTCTGTGTACATGGTGCGGCTCCGGGGGAGGCCGGGCTCTGTGTACACGGTGCGGCTCCGGGGGAGGCCGGGCTCTGTGTACACGGTGCGGCTCCGGGGGAGGCCGGGCTCTGTGTACATGGTGCGGCTCTGGTGGAGGCCGGGCTCTGTGTACATGGTGCGGCTCTGGTGGAGGCCGGGCTCTGTGTACATGGTGCGGCTCTGGTGGAGGCCGGGCTCTGTGTACATGGTGCGGCTCTGGTGGAGGCCGGGCTCTGTGTACATGGTGCGGCTCTGGTGGAGGCCGGGCTCTGTGTACATGGTGCGGCTCTGGTGGAGGCCGGGCTCTGTGTACATGGTGCGGCTCTGGTGGAGGCCGGGCTCTGTGTACATGGTGCGGCTCTGGTGGAGGCCGCATGTGTGTGTACAGGAGTCTGGAGGCCGCTCCCAGGCCCGGACATAACGTGACAGAGCCTGCGGCCTGTGACAGGATCCCCCCCGCTGCTCTTACCCTCGCACCGCCTCCTGCGCCGGCCTGGCCGCTCACACTGGGTGCTGCTGGGATGGTAATGGCGGGCACGAGGGGGCGGACCGGCGGCTCCTCCTCCTTCTGTGGCAGTGTGTCGGCGCTGGGCGGACACGATCCGTGTGTGACCGCCTGGATTCCGGGAGAGCGCTGCGAATACCCGGGGCCTGGCTGCTCCTGTCCGGGGATCTTCACCACCAGACGGCCACCATCTTACATTAGGGCTAGTAGTGATGTGTCGTTCGTGAACGATCCGATACAAAGAGCCGGCTCCGTGCTGTGAACGAAATGAGCCGGCTCTGCAGGGGGAAGGAGCCGTTTGTTTTTTTTCTAGGCCTGGAAGCAGTGAATCCTGACTGTGACTCATCTGGGGGGAGGAGCTGTGGGTAAATGCACGTGAGTTAACCCTTCAGTCCCAAATATATCCTGCCAGTGCCTCCATGGCATATATAGTGTGTGACTGTGTGCAGGAGGAGAGGCTCCGCACATTGGTGTATCATCATGTGTTAGGCCGGGTTCACACTGCGTGTATGGCCTTGCGTCCAATGGGTTACGCTGGTCTCACACTTGTATATTTCGGCTGCACGCGGATCCATTTTCGTCTCCATTGACTCTCAGTGGTGACGGATGGGACTGTGCGTCCAGGTGTCACCGGTTTCCCACAGATTCGTGTGTCTGCATATTTTATCAGATGCACAAAAACGCAACTTTCATCTGAAAAAGGCGCAGGGAGACGCACGGATCCGCGGCTACACGTCTGGAAATAACATGGAGCTCTATGGAGCACGGATCCAGGACAGCACGGGTCCATGTGCCTCCGTGTGCAGGGATCCGTTCTGCGGCACTGAGCATGCGCGGGAGCGAGGGATGTGCTGTGTGCGACCAGACTGCAGACATAATATAGACTATGCTGCTCTGTCACACAGGGATCTTTCCTGCCTCACTAGAAGGGCTGGCGCCCTGTGCTATGCTGTGGTAAGGATAATACAATGTATTGGGAGCATGTATGGGGGCTCCTGGTTAGGGGCTGCGTTCACACTAGTGCAGGGGCGGACATAGACTGTAGTGGCCCCTGTGCAAGAAATTTTTCGGGCCCCCCCCCCCCCCCCCCCCCTTCATAGGGCAACAAAGTTATTTGTTATCTAATATTGAGTCTATGCAGGGCTGGATATAATATCTGTAAAGAATATAATGTAGCCCCAAATAGAATATAATACAGCCCACCTCCCCATAGAATATAATGTAGCCCCCCATATTATATAACACAGCCTCCCCTTATAGAATATAATGTAAAATGTACCCCCATGGTACATAACACAGCCGCATAGTGTATAGCCCAGCAACACATGGTATACAACCCACCATGGTATATAGCCCACCATGGTATAATACAGCCCTGCATGGTATATAGCCCCCCCCATCATGGTATAATACAGCCCTGCATGGTATATAGCCCCCCCATCATGGTATAATACAGCACAGCATGATATATAGCCCCCACAGCATGGTATAATACAGCCCAGCATGGTATATAGCCCCCCCAGCATGGTATAATACAGCCCAGCATGGTGTATAGCCCCCCCAGCATGGTATATAGCCCCCCCAGCATGGTATATAGCCCCCCCAGCATGGTATAATACAGCCCAGCATGGTATAATACAGCCCAGCATGGTATAAAGCCCCCCAGCATGGTGTATAGCCCCCCAGCTTGGTATAATACAGCCCAGCATGGTATATAGCCCCCCCAGCATGGTGTATAGCCCCCCAGCTTGGTATAATACAGCCCAGCATGGTGTATAGCCCCCCAGCATGGTATATCACCCCCCAGCATGGTATATAGCCCCCCCAGCATGGTATAATACAGCCCAGCATGGTATATAGCCCCCCCAGCATGGTGTATAGCCCCCCAGCTTGGTATAATACAGCCCAGCATGGTATATAGCCCCCCCAGCATGGTATAATACAGCCCAGCATGGTATATAGCCCCCCCAGCATGGTATAATACAGCCCAGCATGGTGTATAGCCCCCCCAGCATGGTATAATACAGCCCAGCATGGTATATAGCCCCCCCAGCATGGTGTATAGCCCCCCCAGCTTGGTATAATACAGCCCAGCATGGTATATAGCCCCCCAGCTTGGTATAATACAGCCCAGCATGGTATATAGCCCCCCAGCATGGTATAATACAGCCCAGCATGGTATATAGCCCCCCCCATCATGGTATGATACAGCCCACTAGTGTTTTGGTGCACTGCGTTGTGATGTGGAGCAATCCTGATGCCTCCTGATCCAGATTAGATCCCTATACTTCACATAGGGACGCAGGGAGCTGCGTTTTCATCAGGATCAGGAGGCATCAGGTGCACCGACACATATCACAGCACTTACTAATTCACAAAGGACATGAACAAAAAATGCCACAATACATGGTAAGACTACAACCGAGGAGGAGGCGGGGCCTGATCACAAGAGCTGACAATCTGGGGAAGCAGCAATGCTGAATAACAGTCTGCACTGCGTCACACAGGGGGAGAATGAGGCCTCACTCCACAGGAGAGACCTAGAACCGGGACTGGGGACAACGGATTTCTATTTAAAAAAAGAGCCAAAAGAGCCGGATCACCAAAAAGAGCCGAACTTCCCATCACTAATTTGGGGGGGGGGAACAGTTCTGGCAGCTGAGGGAGTGGAAAACGAAATGCGCATGCGCAAAGTGTTCAAGTCGAGAAAACGAGGCCGAAGTGTGCGGCGCAGTGCACGACGGGAAGCGTAGTCGTGACCGGAGCCGGAGCTGACGGATAACAGCACTCTCCCGCCACTCTCCAGCTTGGGCCACAGCCAGGAGTGTTCCCAAAACCCTCCGACATATTTACAAGAAATGCCATGTAATAGAAGGCGCGTGTCTCTCGCTACATCTCCCGACAACCACAGCGCAAACGCTCATAGGCCTCGCTACCGTAACAAAAACCGCTCCTTACTCTGCAACAGAGAGTTAACGTCGACGCTCTCGCCATGACATGAACTGACGGGTCAGTCGCCTCAACTCTGCCTAACGTATCAGTCCCTGTGGCAATGACTTATGGGACGTGTAGTTTTGCCTGAATGTGGACTAAATACAAATCAATGTCCCTAAGACTACATCTCCCACAATCCCGAGCGCAGCTGTCACGTTACCAGTCCTTTGAAAGGAAACGAAGCGTTAGAAAAGAACAATGCCCGCTGGGAAATGTAGTTTTTTTCACGTCCATATTTACAGTGACATACTTCAGCTAGGACTACATCTCCCAGAAGCGCTTTCGCGCCGACCTTTTGCAGCAAGAAAAGCTAAATAACGACTCAAAACCTAAGTATGGCGGTATATTCGGTAATTGTCTCACAGTCGAGCTGCGATAAGGAGGTTTAAGTTCTATTTTAAAAAGGAGTTGTACTTTTTATTTGAGGCGCTGTCCGGACAGGCATTAATGAAGACAGCCTAAAGTGAGCAGGCGGGTTCTGTCTGGGCTAGTGATGGGAAGTTCGGCTCTTTTTGGTGATCCGGCTCATTCGGCTCTTTTTTTAAATAGAAATCCGTTGTCCCCAGTCCCGGTTCTAGGTCTCTCCTGTGGAGTGAGGCCTCATTCTCCCCCTGTGTGACGCAGTGCAGACTGTTATTCAGCATTGCTGCTTCCCCAGATTGTCAGCTCTTGTGATCAGGCCCCGCCTCCTCCTCGGTTGTAGTCTTACCATGTAATGTGGCATTTTTTGTTCATGTCCTTTGTGAATTAGTAAGTGCTGTGATATGTGTCGGTGCACCTGATGCCTCCTGATCCTGATGAAAACGCAGCTCCCTGCGTCCTATGTGAAGTATAGGGATCTAATCTGGATCAGGAGGCATCAGGATTGCTCCACATCACAACGCACCAAACCACAACACTAGTGGGCTGTATCATACCGTGCTGGGGGGCTATATACCATGCTGGGCTGTATTATACCATGCTGGGGGGCTATATACCATGCTGGGGGGCGATATACCATGCTGGGGGGCTATATACCATGCTGGGCTGTATTATACCATGCAGGGGGGCTATATACCATGCTGTGCTGTATTATACCATGCAGGGGGGCTATATACCATGCTGTGCTGTATTATACCATGCTGGGCTGTATTATACCATGCAGGGGGGCTATATACCATGCTGGGGGGAGATATTCCATGCTGGGGGGCTATATACCATGCTGGGGGGCTATATACCATGCTGGGGGGAGATATACCATGCTGGGCTGTATTACACCATGCAGGGGGGCTATATACCATGCTGGGCTGTATTATACCATGCTGGGGGGGCTATATACCATGCTGGGGGGAGATATACCATGCTGGGCTGTATTATACCATGCAGGGGGGCTATATACCATGCTGGGCTGTATTATACCATGCTGGGGGGGCTATATACCATGCTGGGGGGAGATATACCATGCTGGGCTGTATTATACCATGCAGGGGGGCTATATACCATGCTGGGCTGTATTATACCATGCAGGGGGGCTATATACCATGCTGGGGGGAGATATACCATGCTGGGCTGTATTATACCATGCAGGGGGGCGATATACCAAGCTGTGCTGTATTATACCATGCAGGGGGGCTATATACCATGCTGGGCTGTATCATACCATGCTGGGGGGCTATATACCATGCTGGGGGGCTATATACCATGCTGGGCTGTATTATACCATGCAGGGGGGCTATATACCATGCTGGGGGGGCGATATACCATGCTGGGCTGTATTATACCATGCAGGGGGGCTATATACCATGCTGGGCTGTATCATACCGTGCTGGGGGGCTATATACCATGCTGGGGGGCTATATACCATGCTGGGCTGTATCATACCATGCTGGGGGGCTATATACCATGCTGGGCTGTATTATACCATGCAGGGGGGCTATATACCATGCTGGGGGGCTATATACCATGCTGGGCTGTATTATACCATGCAGGGGGGCTATATACCATGCTGGGGGGCTATATACCATGCTGTGCTGTATTATACCATGCTGGGGGGGGGCTATATACCATGCTGGGCTGTATCATACCATGCTGGGGGGGCTATATACCATGCTGGGCTGTATCATACCATGCTGGGGGGGCTATATACCATGCTGGGCTGTATTATACCATGCTGGGGGGGCTATATACCATGCTGGGCTGTATTACACTATTCTGGGGGGCTATATACCATGCTGGGCTGTATCATACCATGCTGGGGGGGCTATATACCATGCTGGGCTGTATTATACCATGCTGGGGGGGCTATATACCATGCTGGGCTGTATTACACTATTCTGGGGGGCTATATACCATGCTGGGCTGTATCATACCATGCTGGGGGGCTGTATACCAAGCTGTGCTGTATTATACCATGCTGGGGGGGCTATATACCATGCTGGGCTGTATCATACCATGCTGGGGGGGGGCTATATACCATGCTGGGCTGTATTATACCATGCTGGGGGGGGCTATATACCATGCTGGGGGGGCTATATACCATGCTGGGCTGTATTACACTATTCTGGGGGGCTATATACCATGCTGGGCTGTATCATACCATGCTGGGGGGCTATATACCAAGCTGTGCTGTATTATACCATGCTGGGGGGGCTATATACCATGCTGGGCTGTATTATACCATGCTGGGGAGGCTATATACCATGCTGGGCTGTATTATACCATGCTGGGGGGGCTATATACCATGCTGGGCTGTATTATACCATGCTGGGGAGGCAATATACCATGCTGGGTGGCTATATACCATGCTGGGGGGCTATATACCATGCTGGGGGGCTATATACCATGCTGGGCTGTATTATACCATGCTGGGGGGGCTATATACCATGCTGGGGGGGGCTATATACCATGCTGGGGGGGCTATATACCATGCTGGGCTGTATTATACCATGCTGGGGGGGCTATATACCAAGCTGTGCTGTATTATACCATGCTGGGGGGGCTATATACCATGCTGGGCTGTTTTATACCATGCTGGGTGGCTATATACCAAGCTGTGCTGTATTATACCCTGCTGGGGGGCTATATACCATGCTGGGCTGTATTATACCATGCTGGGGGGGATATATACCATGCTGGGGGGGCTATATACCAAGCTGTGCTGTATTATACCATGCTGGGGGGGCTATATACCATGCTGGGCTGTATTATACCATGCTGGGGGGGCTATATACCATGCTGGGGGGGCGACATACCAAGCTGTGCTGTATTATACCATGCTGGGGGGGCTATATACCATGCTGGGCTGTATTATACCATGCTGGGGGGGCTATATACCATGCTGGGCTGTATTATACCATGCTGGGGGGGATATATACCTTGCTGGGGGGGGGCTATATACCAAGCTGTGCTGTATTATACCATGCTGGGGGGCTATATACCAAGCTGTGCTGTATTATACCATGCTGGGGGGGCGATATACCAAGCTGTGCTGTATTATACCATGCTGGGGGGGCTATATACCTTGCTGGGGGGGGCTATATACCAAGCTGTGCTGTATTATACCATGCTGGGGGGCTATATACCAAGCTGTGCTGCATTATACCATGCTGGGGGGGTTATATACCATGCTGGGGGGCTATATACTATGCTGTGCTGTATTATACCATGCTGGGGGGGCTATATACCATGCTGGGGGGTTATATACCATGCTGGGCTGTATCATACCATGCTGGCGGGGCGATATACCAAGCTGTGCTGTATTATACCATGCTGGGGGGGGCTATATACCATGCTGGGGGGCTATATACCAAGCTGTGCTGTATTATACCATGCTGGGGGGGCTATATACCATGCTGGGGGGCTATATACCAAGCTGTGCTGTATTATACCATGCTGGGGGGGCGATATACCAAGCTGTGCTGTATTATACCATGCTGGGGGGGGGCTATATACCATGCTGGGGGGCTATATACCAAGCTGTGCTGTATTATACCATGCTGGGGGGGCTATATACCATGCTGGGGGGCTATATACCAAGCTGTGCTGTATTATACCATGCTGGGGGGGCTATATACCATGCTGGGGGGCTATATACCAAGCTGTGCTGTATTATACCATGCTGGGGGGCTATATACCATGCTGGGGGGCTATATACCATGCTGGGCTGCATCATACCATGCTGGAGGGGCTATATACCATGCTGCGGGGCTATATACCATGCTGGGCTGTATCATACCATGCTGGAGGGGCTATATACCATGCTGGACTGTATTATACCATGCTGGGGGGGCTATATACCATGCTGGGGGGGCTATATACCATGCTGGGCTGTATTATACCATGCTGGGGGGGCTATATACTATGCTGTGCTGTATTATACCATGCTGGGGGGTTATATACCATGCTGGGCTGTATCATACCATGCTGGGGGGGCGATATACCAAGCTGTGCTGTATTATACCATGCTGGGGGGGCTATATACCATGCTGGGGGGCTATATACCAAGCTGTGCTGTATTATACCATGCTGGGGGCTATATACCATGCTGGGGGGCTATATACCATGCTGGGCTGTATCATACCATGCTGGGGGGCTATATACCATGCTGGACTGTATTATACCATGCTGGGGGGCGGGCTATATACCATGATGCTGGGCTGTATCATACCACGCTGGGGGGGCTATATACCATGCTGGGCTGTATCATACCATGCTGGCGGGGCGATATACCATGCTGGGGGGGGCGATATACCAAGCTGTGCTGTATTATACCATGCTGGGGGGGGCTATATACCATGCTGGGGGGCTATATACCAAGCTGTGCTGTATTATACCATGCTGGGGGGGGGCTATATACCATGCTGGGGGGCTATATACCAAGCTGTGCTGTATTATACCATGCTGGGGGGGCTATATACCAAGCTGTGCTGTATTATACCATGCTGGGGGGCTATATACCATGCTGGGGGGCTATATACCAAGCTGTGCTGTATTATACCATGCTGGGGGGGCTATATACTATGCTGTGCTGTATTATACCATGCTGGGGGGTTATATACCATACTGGGCTGTATCATACCATGCTGGGGGGGCAATATACCAAGCTGTGCTGTATTATACCATGCTGGGGGGGGCTATATACCATGATGCTGGGCTGTATCATACCACGCTGGGGGGGCGATATACCAAGCTGTGCTGTATTATACCATGCTGGGGGGGCTATATACCATGCTGGGGGGCTATATACCAAGCTGTGCTGTATTATACCATGCTGGGGGCTATATACCATGCTGGGGGGCTATATACCATGCTGGGCTGTATCATACCATGCTGTGGGGCTATATACCATGCTGGACTGTATTATACCATGCTGGGGGGGGTATATACCATGCTGGGCTGTTTTATACCATGCTGGGGGGCTATATACCAAGCTGTGCTGTATTATACCCTGCTGGGGGGGCTATATACCATGCTGGGCTGTATTATACCATGCTGGGGGGGTATATACCATGCTGTGCTGTATCATACCATGCTGGGGGGGCGATATACCAAGCTGTGCTGTATTATACCATGCTGGGGGGGCTATATACCTTGCTGGGGGGGGCTATATACCAAGCTGTGCTGTATTATACCATGCTGGGGGGGCTATATACTATGCTGTGCTGTATTATACCATGCTGGGGGGTTATATACCATGCTGGGCTGTATCATACCATGCTGGGGGGGCAATATACCAAGCTGTGCTGTATTATACCATGCTGGGGGGGCTATATACCATGATGCTGGGCTGTATCATACCACGCTGGGGGGGCGATATACCAAGCTGTGCTGTATTATACCATGCTGGGGGGGCTATATACCATGCTGGGGGGCTATATACCAAGCTGTGCTGTATTATACCATGCTGGGGGCTATATACCATGCTGGGGGGCTATATACCATGCTGGGCTGTATTATACCATGCTGGGGGGGGCTATATACCATGCTGGGCTGTATTATACCATGCAGGGGGGCTATATACCATGCTGGGGGGCTATATACCATGCTGGGGGGGGCTATATACCATGCTGGGGGGGCGATATACCATGCTGGGCTGTATTATACCATGCAGGGGGGCTATATACCATGCTGGGGGGCTATATACCATGCTGGGCTGTATTATACCATGCAGGGGGGCTATATACCATGCTGGGGGGCTATATACCATGCTGGGCTGTATTATACCATGCTGGGGGGCTATATACTAAGCTGTATTATACCATGCTGTGCTGTATCATACCATGCTGGGGGGGCTATATACCATGCTGGGCTGTATCATACCATGCTGGGGGGGCTATATACCATGCTGGGTTGTATTATACCATGCTGGGGGGGCTATATACCATGCTGGGCTGTATTACACTATTCTGGGGGGCTATATACCATGCTGGGCTGTATCATACCATGCTGGGGGGGCTATATACCATGCTGGGCTGTATCATACCATGCTGGGGGGCTGTATACCAAGCTGTGCTGTATTATACCATGCTGGGGGGGGTATATACCATGCTGGGCTGTATCATACCATGCTGGGGGGGGCTATATACCATGCTGGGCTGTATCATACCATGCTGGGGGGGCTATATACCATGCTGGGTTGTATTATACCATGCTGGGGGGGCTATATACCATGCTGGGCTGTATTACACTATTCTGGGGGGCTATATACCATGCTGGGCTGTATCATACCATGCTGGGGGGGCTATATACCATGCTGGGCTGTATCATACCATGCTGGGGGGCTGTATACCAAGCTGTGCTGTATTATACCATGCTGGGGGGGTATATACCATGCTGGGCTGTATCATACCATGCTGGGGGGGGGCTATATACCATGCTGGGCTGTATTATACCATGCTGGGGGGGGCTATATACCATGCTGGGCTGTATTACACTATTCTGGGGGGCTATATACCATGCTGGGCTGTATCATACCATGCTGGGGGGCTATATACCAAGCTGTGCTGTATTATACCATGCTGGGGGGGCTATATACCATGCTGGGCTGTATTATACCATGCTGGGGGGGATATATACCATGCTGGGCTGTATTATACCATGCTGGGGAGGCTATATACCATGCTGGGTGGCTATATACCATGCTGGGGGGCTATATACCATGCTGGGGGGCTATATACCATGCTGGGCTGTATTATACCATGCTGGGGGGGCTATATACCATGCTGGGGGGCTATATACCATGCTGGGGGGGCTATATACCATGCTGGGCTGTATTATACCATGCTGGGGGGGCTATATACCAAGCTGTGCTGTATTATACCATGCTGGGGGGCTATATACCATGCTGGGCTGTTTTATACCATGCTGGGTGGCTATATACCAAGCTGTGCTGTATTATACCCTGCTGGGGGGGCTATATACCATGCTGGGCTGTGTTATACCATGCTGGGGGGGATATATACCATGCTGGGGGGGCTATATACCAAGCTGTGCTGTATTATACCATGCTGGGGGGGCTATATACCATGCTGGGCTGTATTATACCATGCTGGGGGGGCTATATACCATGCTGGGGGGGCGACATACCAAGCTGTGCTGTATTATACCATGGTGGGGGGGCTATATACCATGCTGGGCTGTATTATACCATGCCGGGGGGGCTATATACCATGCTGGGCTGTATTATACCATGCTGGGGGGGCTATATACCTTGCTGGGGGGGGCTATATACCAAGCTGTGCTGTATTATACCATGCTGGGGGGGCGATATACCAAGCTGTGCTGTATTATACCATGCTGGGGGGGCTATATACCTTGCTGGGGGGGGCTATATACCAAGCTGTGCTGTATTATACCATGCTGGGGGGCTATATACCAAGCTGTGCTGCATTATACCATGCTGGGGGGCTATATATTATGCTGTGCTGTATTATACCATGCTGGGGGGGCTATATACCATGCTGGGGGGTTATATACCATGCTGGGCTGTATCATACCATGCTGGCGGGGCGATATACCAAGCTGTGCTGTATTATACCATGCTGGGGGGGGCTATATACCATGCTGGGGGGCTATATACCAAGCTGTGCTGTATTATACCATGCTGGGGGGGCTATATACCATGCTGGGGGGCTATATACCAAGCTGTGCTGTATTATACCATGCTGGGGGGGGCGATATACCAAGCTGTGCTGTATTATACCATGCTGGGGGGGCTATATACCATGCTGGGGGGCTATATACCAAGCTGTGCTGTATTATACCATGCTGGGGGGGCTATATACCATGCTGGGGGGCTATATACCAAGCTGTGCTGTATTATACCATGCTGGGGGGGCTATATACCATGCTGGGGGGCTATATACCAAGCTGTGCTGTATTATACCATGCTGGGGGGCTATATACCATGCTGTGGGGCTATATACCATGCTGGGCTGTATCATACCATGCTGGAGGGGCTATATACCATGCTGGACTGTATTATACCATGCTGGGGGGGCTATATACCATGCTGGGGGGGCTATATACCATGCTGGGCTGTATTATACCATGCTGGGGAGCTATATACCATGCTGGGCTGTTTTATACCATGCTGGGGGGCTATATACCAAGCTGTGCTGTATTATACCCTGCTGGGGGGCTATATACCATGCTGGGCTGTATTATACCATGCTGGGGGGGCTATATACCATGCTGTGCTGTATCATACCATGCTGGGGGGGCGATATGCCAAGCTGTGCTGTATTATACCATGCTGGGGGGCTATATACCTTGCTGGGGGGGGCTATATACCAAGCTGTGCTGTATTATACCATGCTGGGGGGGCTATATACTATGCTGTGCTGTATTATACCATGCTGGGGGGTTATATACCATGCTGGGCTGTATCATACCATGCTGGGGGGGGCGATATACCAAGCTGTGCTGTATTATACCATGCTGGGGGGGCTATATACCATGCTGGGGGGCTATATACCAAGCTGTGCTGTATTATACCATGCTGGGGGCTATATACCATGCTGGGGGGCTATATACCATGCTGGGCTGTATCATACCATGCTGGGGGGGCTATATACCATGCTGGGCTGTATTATACCATGCTGGGGGGCGGGCTATATACCATGATGCTGGGCTGTATCATACCACGCTGGGGGGGCTATATACCATGCTGGGCTGTATCATACCATGCTGGCGGGGCGATATACCATGCTGGGGGGGCGATATACCAAGCTGTGCTGTATTATACCATGCTGGGGGGGGCTATATACCATGCTGGGGGGCTATATACCAAGCTGTGCTGTATTATACCATGCTGGGGGGGCTATATACCATGCTGGGGGGCTATATACCAAGTTGTGCTGTATTATACCATGCTGGGGGGGCTATATACCAAGCTGTGCTGTATTATACCATGCTGGGGGGCTATATACCATGCTGGGGGGCTATATACCATGCTGGGCTGCATCATACCATGCTGGAGGGGCTATATACCATGCTGTGGGGCTATATACCATGCTGGGCTGTATCATACCATGCTGTGGGGCTATATACCATGCTGGACTGTATTAAACCATGCTGGGGGGGGTATATACCATGCTGGGCTGTTTTATACCATGCTGGGGGGCTATATACCAAGCTGTGCTGTATTATACCCTGCTGGGGGGGCTATATACCATGCTGGGCTGTATTATACCATGCTGGGGGGGTATATACCATGCTGTGCTGTATCATACCATGCTGGGGGGGCGATATACCAAGCTGTGCTGTATTATACCATGCTGGGGGGCTATATACCTTGCTGGGGGGGGGCTATATACCAAGCTGTGCTGTATTATACCATGCTGGGGGGGCTATATACTATGCTGTGCTGTATTATACCATGCTGGGGGGTTATATACCATGCTGGGCTGTATCATACCATGCTGGGGGGGCAATATACCAAGCTGTGCTGTATTATACCATGCTGGGGGGGCTATATACCAAGCTGTGCTGTATTATACCATGCTGGGGGGGCTATATACCATGCTGGGGGGCTATATACCAAGCTGTGCTGTATTATACCATGCTGGGGGCTATATACCATGCTGGGGGGCTATATACCATGCTGGGCTGTATCATACCATGCTGGGGGGCTATATACCATGCTGGGCTGTATTATACCATGCTGGGGGGCGGGCTATATACCATGATGCTGGGCTGTATCATACCACGCTGTGGGGGCTATATACCATGCTGGGCTGTATTATACCATGCTGGGGGGGGGGCTATATACCATGCTGGGCTGTATCATACCATGCTGGGGGGGCTATATACCATGCTGAGCTGTATTATACCATGCTGGGGGGCTATATACCATGCTGGGCTGTATCATACCATGCTGGGGGGGCTATATACCATGCTGGGCTGTATTATACCATGCTGGGGGCTATATACCATGCTGGGCTGTATTATACCATGCTGGGCTGTATTATACTATGCTGGGGGGGGTATATACCATGCTGGGCTGTATTATACCATGCTGGGGGGGCTATATACCATGCTGGGCTGTATTATACCATGCTGGGGGCTATATACCATGCTGGGCTGTATTATACCATGCTGGGCTGTATTATACTATGCTGGGGGGGGTATATACCATGCTGGGCTGTATTATACCTTACTAGAGGTGCCCACTGCCCACATATAACAAAGTTGATGGAAACAGATGACTTCCACTATGATGATTGGTTACCGGCCGCCCAACCACACCCATTTCACAACTAGTCACACCCATGTCCACGCCCCAACCACACCCATTTAACACTGCTGATCACACTGACTGGTACTGAGGGCACAGCGGCTGGTACTGTGGGCACACTGACTGATACTGAGGAAAAGAAAGAAAGAACAGAGAGAGAGAGAAAAAATAGAGACAAAGAAAGGAGAGAAAAAGAAAGAACAGAGAGAAAGAAAGAAATAACAGAGAGAAGGAAAGAGGGGACAGAAAAAAAGAACAGAAAGATAAAAAAAAGAAAGAGGGGATAGAAAGAACAGAGGGAGAGTGAAAGAAAGAGGGGAAAGAAGGAACAAAGAGAGAAGGAAAGAAAGAAAGAAAGAAAGGGGAAAAAAAAGAAAGAACAGAGAGGGAGAGAGAAAGAAAGAGCAGAAAGTGAAAGAAAGAAAGAAAGAAAGACAAGGAAAGAGGGGAAAGAAAGATTCTATAAAGATACTATACCAGCCCGGCTCACATTGTAGTGCTCACCTGAGCCATCTGGTGTAGGACATATCATGATCCACTCACATGGCCGACATCCCCGAGTCCAAGGCGATCCCGCTGTTCATGCTGTCGGAGGAGAACATGGTGATGATCTGAAGCATTCCCTGAAGTGCCTCCATGGTTACGTCACAATCTCCTCTGGTCAGCTTCTAGCACGTCACTTCCGATGGAATGTCACGTGCGAGTTTTCAAGTACTCCTCGGGGCTCCGCCGTATACTCCTATATCCGCGGGAAAAGTAAGCTCCCGGTCGGGGCAGTGGGGCAGACTCTCAAAATTTGGGATGGTTGGGAGGTATGAATGCTCCCCATCATACACCTCATACACACACGGTTCCGCTTTGTATGCCTCGTACACACGGCTTCGCTCCATACACCTAGCACACACACAACTCCACTCTGTAAACGTCGTACACATGTGACTCTGCTCCATACACCTTATACACACGCAGCCATGCTCTGTACACCCTGTACACACGCGGCTCTGCTCCATACACCTCGTACACACGCAGCTCCGCTCCATAAACACACGGCTTAGCTCTGTACACTTTGTACACATGCGGCTCCGCTCCGTACACCTCGTACACATGTAGCTCCGCTCCGTACACCTTGCACATTCACGGCTCCGCTCCGTACACCTCGTATACACATGCAGCTCCGCTCCGTACACCTCATACACACGCGACTCCGCTCCGTACACCTCGTACACATGCAGCTCCGCTCACCTCGCACATTCACGGCTCTGCTCCGTACACCTCGAACACGCTCGGCTCTGCTCTGTACACCTTGCACACACACACAGCTACATCCTCCCTGTAAACCCCTCCTGACCCCACACATAATTCCCTCATCCAGCACCATGACAACAGCACAGCAGAGTCCCGCATACAATACATTGAGGGCTGTGTGCACAGGACCTGTGATGAGGTCACAGGAGGGGAGGAGTCAGGTGTCACATGATCAGGTGCCAGCCCTGTGACCTCACCACAGGTCCTGTGCGCACAGAGCAGGGATTTATCAGTGAGGGGCTGGCGCTGTGGTGGCCGGTGGGTCTGGGAGGGGGTCGGTACATGGGGGGGCATGGCGCTATGGTGGCGGATTATAATGGGGCAATTTTCCTTGGGGGGCCCCCCACACCACTGGGCCCTGGGCTACCGCCCAGATTGACCTCATTATAATCCGCCACTGATTAGCACAGCATAGCACAGGGCGCCAGCCCTTCTAGTGAGGGGGGAAAGATCCCTGTGTGACAGAGCAGCATAGTCTATATTATGTCTGCAGTCTGGTCGCACACAGCACATCCCTCGCTCCCGAGCATGCTCAGTGCCGCAGAACGGATCCCTGCACACGGAGGCACATGGACCCGTGCTGTCCTGGATCCGTGCTCCATAGAGCTCCATGTTATTTCCAGACGTGTAGCCGCGGATCCGCGCGTCTCCCTGCGCGTTTTTCAGATGAAAGTTGCGTTTTTGTGCATTTGATAAAATATGCAGACACACGAATCTGTGGGAAACCGGTGACACCTGGACGCACAGTCCCATCCGTCACCACTGAGAGTCAATGGAGACGGATCCGTGTGCAGCCGAAATATACAAGTGTGAGACCAGCCTACGGACACATGACGCTGCATGCCTCCTGCATCCCCTATCTGTAGCACTGGGGGCGCAGCCCGTGCGTTTGCGTTTGGCGGCGCCTGCCTCCTTTTGACGCTGCGCCGAGCGCACCAGATTGCAACCTGTTGCGTCCCTCCTCTTACACACAGTCACCATATATGCCATGGAGGCACTGGCAGGATGTATTTGGGAGTGAAGGGTTAACTCACGTGCATTTACCCACAACTCCTCCCCCCAGATGAGTCACAGTCAGGATTCACTGCTGCCAGCGCCAGAAAAAAAAAAAAAAACCGGCTCCTTCTCCCTGCAGAGCCGGCTCATTTCGTTCACAGCAGGGAGCCGGCTCTTTGTATCGGATCGTTCACATCGCTAGTCTGGGAAGTTCGGTCCCAAGATGGCGGCGCCGTTGGCGGTAAATGCAGGTAACATGGGAAAGCAAGGTTCTGGTTTGTTCTGATCAGAGGCACGGTGACCCCGGATGAGTATGAGACATGGGGTCCTAGCGCCGTGAGACTCGCGTGGTGACCACCTCGGCAGAACAGTGAGTGCAGCTCTGGAGGGTAACAATGGCGCTGCCCTTACACCCCTGACACGCACCTCTGCACAGCAGCTATGTGCACGGAAAATGGTAGGAGAAAAAGGGGTTTATATCCTCTCCTGGCGTACAACAACTCCCAGGCTGCCCTGTGTATCTGAGGTGTATAAATGGTAACGTGCGACTTCTCATCGGCTCCAGGCGCCAGTCTGTGGGGTCCGTACAAGAACATCTGGACGACGGCGGAGAGCGCGCTGCTCAAAAGGCAACCGGAGGCCGCACACGTCCTGGACCTGCTGCTAAAGAAGCACAAGCCGGACTTCATCTCACTGTTCAAGAACCCGGTAAGTCTGTGAGCAACCACTATCACCCTGCCTCCTGTATTATACCCCAGAGCTGCACTCACTGTTCTGCTGGTGCAGTCACTGTGTACATACATTACTGATCCTGAGTTACATCCTGTATTATACCCCAGAGCTGCACTCACTGTTCTGCTGGTGCAGTCACTGTGTACATACATTACATTACTGATCCTGAGTTACATCCTGTATTATACCCCAGAGCTGCACTCACTATTCTGCTGGTGTAGTCACTGTGTACATACATTACATTACTGATCCTGAGTTACATCCTGTGTTATACCCCAGAGCTGTACTCACTATTCTGCTGGTGCAGTCACTGTGTACATACATTACATTACTGATCCTGAGTTACATCCTGTATTATACTCCAGAGCTGCACTCACTATTCTGCTGGTGTAGTCACTGTGTACATACATTACATTACTGATCCTGAGTTACATCCTGTATTATACCCCAGAGCTGCACTCACTATTCTGCTGGTGTAGTCACTGTGTACATACATTACATTACTGATCCTGAGTTACATCCTGTATTATACTCCAGAGCTGCACTCACTATTCTGCTGGTGCAGTCACTGTGTACATACATTACTGATCCTGAGTTACATCCTGTATTATACCCCAGAGCTGCACTCACTATTCTGCTGGTGCAGTCACTGTGTACATACATTACTGATCCTGAGTTACATCCTGTATTATACTCCAGAGCTGCACTCACTATTCTGCTAGTGCAGTCACTGTGTACATACATTACTGATCCTGAGTTACATCCTGTATTATACTCCAGAGCTGCACTCACTATTCTGCTGGTGCAGTCACTGTGTACATACATTACATTACTGATCCTGAGTTACATCCTGTATTATACTCCAGAGCTGCACTCACTATTCTGCTGGTGCAGTCACTGTGTACATACATTACATTACTGATCCTGAGTTACATCCTGTATTATACTCCAGAGCTGCACTCACTATTCTGCTGGTGCAGTCACTGTGTACATACATTACATTACTGATCCTGAGTTACATCCTGTATTATACTCCAGAGCTGCACTCACTATTCTGCTGGTGCAGTCACTGTGTACATACATTACATTACTGATCCTGAGTTACATCCTGTATTATACTCCAGAGCTGCACTCACTATTCTGCTGGTGCAGTCACTGTGTACATACATTACTGATCCTGAGTTACATCCTGTATTATACTCCAGAGCTGCACTCACTATTCTGCTGGTGTAGTCACTGTGTACATACATTACATTACTGATCCTGAGTTACATCCTGTATTATACCCCAGAGCTGCACTCACTATTCTGCTAGTGCAGTCACTGTGTACATACATTACTGATCCTGAGTTACATCCTGTATTATACTCCAGAGCTGCACTCACTATTCTGCTGGTGCAGTCACTGTGTACATACATTACATTACTGATCCTGAGTTACATCCTGTATTATACCCCAGAGCTGCACTCACTATTCTGCTGGTGCAGTCACTGTGTACATACATTACATTACTGATCCTGAGTTACATCCTGTATTATACTCCAGAGCTGCACTCACTATTCTGCTGGTGCAGTCACTGTGTACACACATTACATTACTGATCCTGAGTTACATCCTGCATTATACTCCAGAGCTGCACTCACTGTTCTGCTGGTGCAGTCACTGTGTACATACATTACATTACTGATCCTGAGTTACATCCTGTATTATACCCCAGAGCTGCACTCACTCTTCTGCTGGTACAGTCACTGTGTACATACATTACTGGTCCTGTATTATACCCCAGAGCTGCACTCACTATTCTGCTGGTGCAGTCACTGTGTACATACATTACATTACTGATCCTGAGTTACCTCCTGTATTATACTCCAGAGCTGCACTCATTTTTCTCTCTTTAGCCCAAGAGTCCCCAACAACATGAGAAGGTCCAGAAGGCCGGCACTGAGGGCATCGCCATTAAGGGGCAGCAGGGAACTCGCCTTCTGCCCGAGTCTCTCATTAAGGAGGCCTTCATCCTGAGCGACCTGTTCGGTATCGGGGAGATGGCCGCGGTGGAGCTTCTGGTCGCAGGTGATTTCGGGGCACCGTCTTCTCGCAGCTGCTGCTTTATTACAGTTGTATCTGCTGTCGGACGCTCCGGGCTCATTCCTGCCATCTGTACTCGGAGAGCGTCGCACTTGTCAGACAGCTGTCCCTGCTGCGGCCGTCACTTGCAGGACGGGGGGCTTCTGGGACCCCCTGGTTCTAGGGATGTCTCGCTGACCGGCTTCCTTACCTTACAGGGGAGCACCAGCAGCCCCACTTCCCCGGCCTCACGCGGGGTCTGGTCGCCGTGCTCTTATATTGGGACGGGAAGCGATGTGTCGCCAACTCCTTGTGCACCCTCATCCAGTCCCGGAAGG
This sequence comes from Dendrobates tinctorius, assembly GCF_039654945.1. Lineage (NCBI taxonomy): Eukaryota > Metazoa > Chordata > Amphibia > Anura > Dendrobatidae > Dendrobates > Dendrobates tinctorius. The sequence goes on from NW_027361688.1 coordinate 5,059,706, forward strand.
GCAAGACCTTTACCATGGACCTCAGGTATGGTCGGCAGCGTCATGTGATTACTAAAAGGGGTGGGCACTTTTTTTTTTTTTTGGAGGGGGGGGGTGTTATACTTTTCTCCCATCAGGATAACCCGTCTTCGTCCGTTTTTGTCCTATCGGTGCATGAGGAGGAGGATGGAGGCTGCTTCCCCTAAAAAAAAATGTGACCGCGGTCAGTACTTTCTGCTGCAGTTGTGATCGGAAGAGCAGCTCTGGAGCACAAACTGCAGCTTTTAAAATGTTGTACAAGAAAATAATCACAAGATGAGATCTTATTGGGCCCCTGCAGCCTGTACTGTGGGGTGTTCATGGGGTGTTTTCTCCCACTCAGCCCGGAGCTGGAGGCTATGACGACGCTTTTCACCGACGACCTGATGGACAGCGGCCTCACCCAGAAGATCCTCACCCTGCTGTCCCAGATCAACGTGAACAACGAATTCGACAAGCTGCAAAAGGAGCGAGGTCTGGGCAATGAGAAGCACCGCAAGGAGGTAGGAAGGGGCAATGCCGCCACTGGGGGGGTCCGATCTTCACTACCATCATGGTCCTGCCATCCAGAAGGGAAGGAAGATCGTAGGGGTCTGGCCGTGCCGCTGATAAGCCACGTTGTCGTAGACCCCGGCCGGCTTTCTGTTCCCCCGTAATCACTGTAACTCCTCGCAGGTCTCGGATCTTATTAAGGAAAGCCGCCAGTCACTTGCAGAAAGTCTCTTCTCCTGGGCCTGTCAGACCCCGCTGGGCAAGGACGACACGCTGCTACTGATCGGACACCTGGAGAAAGTCTCCGTGGAGGCGGACGGCACCCTGGACAGCGTCAACCTCTACCTGCTCATGGCGCTCCTCTACTGCTTTGATGTGAGCTTTTTAGAGCAAGGAACAGAGGACAGAGACGGTAGGTCACCTTCTGCTTATTAGAGGGGTAATCACATCTCGGACACATACGGCACAACTGTCTGATAGGTGCAGGACCCCTACCTATTTCCAAAGGGTCTTCTATTCATCCGAGTGAACTGAGCTCCCCCTAGTGGTGACCGCAGACAGGATCTTATGTATCTCTGTATACGGGAGCTCCCCCTAGTGGAGGCTGCAGACAGGATCTTATAACGTGTCTCTGTATACAGGGAGCTCCCCCTAGTGGTGACTGCAGACACGATCTTATCATGTGTCTATGTATACAGGGAGCTCCCCCTAGTGGTGGCTGCAGACAGGATCTTATCATGTATCTCTGTATGCAGGGAGCTCCCCCTAGTGGTGGCTGCAGACACACAATTTTTTGACATTACTATTGAACTCATTTACACAATTCCTGCTTTTTCTTTTATTAATAGATCCTTTTATTTCCTTTATCCCAGAATTGATGCAGCAGACGCCTCTTTTGACTGATAAGCAGTATGTGGCTGCCATTCACCAGAGACTGCAGGACTCCCTGCCGTGGAAGTTATCCGGTCTGCAGGCCACTGTGCGGCTGGCCTGGGCGCTTGCCCTTCGTGGTGTTTCTCAGCTCGCTGAAGTTGCAGGTGTGGGGGTCGATGCCTTGTTTAATTTTGTTTTTATATTGTCCTGCATCTTTTTTTTTTGTTTGTTTTGTATTAATGCCACCTTTCTTTCATTTCTCAGCGTTGGCGGAGTTCACTGAGGCTGATGAAGCACTGGCGGAGATGGCCATCGGCGGCAATGCTTTCCTCTTCCTCACTGATGCAGTGGTGGCCGCTGAGCTCTTTCCCCAGGAGGAATTCTTCATCCGTAGGATTCACACCCTGGTCACGGATTTCCTCACCCGGATGCCAATGAAGGTTGGTTGTTTGATTTCTGACCAGGTAAAAAAAAAAAAAAAAAAATCACTGTGCGTAGGTGATAATTTTTGGACCCGTAAATTTCCAATCCTTTGTTGCTCCTTATAAAAAATGAAAACCTCATCGCAAAGTGGTTGAACTCCTCCTGCAATCTTGCGACCTGGATCTTTGATTTCTGACCAAGTAAACAAAAAATGTGTCACTTACCCTCTGCATAGGTGATTGTTTTTAGACCGGAGCATGTGCAATCCCTGTCGTTCCATACTAAAAAGGAAAAATACTTTGCATCGAGGTTAATTTTGCAACCTGCATGCACAGAGGGTTGCAGATCAGTGGGGGTCTTGATGGTATCACCCATACAGTGCTCTTTCTAATATCTTTATAGGTAAAGCAGCTGAGGAACCGAGCTGAGGAGGACGCCCGTCTGATCCACATGAGCCTGCAGATGGGGAGCGAGCCGCCTTCTTCGCTGCGTCGGGATATGGAGCACCTCATGCTGCTGGTAAGAACATGTCTGAGTTTTATGTTGCTGCACATCCCTGCTTTGCCTGCTGTTTTATCCCTGCTTTGCCTGCTGTTTTATCCCTGCTTTGCCTGCTGTTTTATCCCTGCTTTGCCTGCTGTTTTATCCCTGCTTTGCCTGCTGTTTTTGCTACTTTTTAGCATTTCTATACTTTTGGATTTGATAGATCGGCGAGCTCTACAAGAACGACTCCTTCCATCTGGAGCTGGCTCTGGAGTTTTGGTGCCCGACTGAACCCCTCCAGAACACTACGCTGATGGGCTCCTACCTTGGAGTTGCTCACCAGAGGCCTCCGCAGCGCCAGGTAAAGGAGTGTCTCGTCGCTCTGTGCAGGTGAATGGGCTCGCTTAGCTTCCCCATGGGTAACAGAGTCACAATCTGTTGGAGTTTTTTTGGGACTTTTTGACCCAATTCACCTGGGATCAGTAGGAGTCACAATGGTCTGACACCCCCTATCCAGTGATTAAGTGATGCTTATGGACAGGGGTGCTCAGATATTGATATATGGGGGGTGCCAGATGTTGGACCCCTGTCCCAGGGAGCGGGATGATCAGAGCTGTGTACTTTGTGCATTTATCGGTTTCCCGTCCTCATATTCCAGGTTTTGTTGTCCAAGTTTGTGAGACAGATGAGCGACCTCCTGCCGCCCACCCTGTATATTCCTTACCTGAAGATGCTGCGGGGTCTGGCCGATGGGCCGCAGTGCGCCCATTACTGCTTCAGCTTCCTCAAAGCCAATGGCAGCAGCCACGGTAAGTCCACGGCCCGATACTGACTGTAAAGGGGATGGTGGTCCCCCCCCCCCCAATCTGTATCCTCCTGTCCATACGCCCTACCCCGGTCTATTAGAGAGGGCGGAGAGCCTGAATACAAAGTGACTTCTGCTCTGGAGGACTTGATATGTAATGCTGCATTCCTCCTGCGGGGGCAGTGTGTGGCAGTTGGAATCCCCTCTGGGGTGTTATCTTTCAGCCAAGTGATCGGCGCTTTTTCTGCATGTTGAATACTTCACCATCACCAGATCCTAATTCTCCATATATCTCAGCTGAGAACCTGCAGGCTGGCAGCCCCGTGTCCTGGGATCACTTCTTCCACTCGCTGATGCTGTACCACGAGCACCTGCGGAGGGACATACCGCGCACCGACATCATCCACCATCGTCACCCGCCACTGAGGGGCATCACCCAGCGGGAGATGGACGGACTCGTGGCATTCCTGCAGCTCACCACCACAGTCATTGAATGGGTAAGACGTGGAAAGCGACTGAATAGCGAGTGCAGGTCTGGAGTATAATGCAGGATACATGACTCCAGCATCGTTTCTTTCGGTGTAGAGTGAGAGTGCCCGTCTGGCCCTGTGTGAACACGCCCAGTGGACGCCGATCATCGTGATACTGGGGCTCCTGCAGTGCAGTATTCCTCCCGTCCTGAAGGCGGAGCTGCTGAAGACGCTGACGGCCTTCGGGAAGTCTCCGGAGGTGGCGGCTTCTCTCTGGCAGTCCCTGGAACACACTCAGGTACAATGATCCTTCGGTGTTTTATGACGACACCCGTCCTCTTCTTTTATCACCTTTCTCATATTTCACAAATAATCCAACTTTTTCCGCAGATTTTGCAAACTGTGAGACCCAGCGGACAAAGGCAGGCGGCTGGAATAGAGGTAGTCCCATTTTCTGATGTTGTCCCCTTTCCTAATGACGTTCCTTGACCAATCCCTTTAAGTCTCAGTCGCAATTTTGCAGCAGTGCCGTAAAGTGATAACTTCTTCCTTATTTTTAAGGTGGAACTGAATGAAATCGAGTCCCGGGCTGAGGAATATCCGCTGACCAGAGCATTTTGCAACCTCATCGGTACGTTGGTGGAGAGCTATTTTCCGGCCAACCTTGGCGCCGGCTTAAGAGCCCCCGGATTTGATCCGTACTTGCAGTTCCTCCGCGATACCGTCTTCCTCCGCTTCCGCACCAGAGCTTACAGGAGAGCAGCAGAGAAAGTAGGAGACTATATACTCAACTCAAACGCTGGTCATTTTTAACCCTTTTAGTGTCATGATCCTGTTTTCTTTTATAACGTCCCGACAGTGGGAAGTGGCCGAGGCCGTACTCGACGTCTTCTACAAACTCCTGAGAGATTATGAACCGCAACACGAAGACTTTGTGGAGCAGTACGTGGAGATGCAGGGTAAGCAGACGGTGCTATTAATACATCTTTATCCGGAATGCAGTACTACATTTCACCTGTAGTGGCCACTGCAGCGAAGCTTACACAGCTCCCTCCAGTTGGTCAGAGTCGATCACTGAGGATTTCCAAAAATTTTATCAGTTTTTGTATGACATTTTGCCGGGGGGAAATATATCTGATCATGTGCACTTCACAGGGGAGGAGAAGGCCGCTTACAAGCCGCCCGGCTTCAGTTTAATGCATCACTTACTGAACGAGTCCCCCATGTTGGAGCTGTGTCTGAGCCTGCTGGAAGAGGGTGTCGTACAGCTGGACACTTACGCCCCATTTCCAGGTACCGTATGGAGAGCCGTGCACATTTGGAAATGTAAAAGGGACCTGCAGATGGGCGGAGGCCGGGGAGAACACTACTATGGTGTGCCGCCTCTTTCTCCGCGGCAGATGTGGTGTCCCTGGAGACGTGATGGGGGGTAATAAGGTTACCCGGTTTATGTACGACCCAGGTAAGAAACATTTGGAGATGGCGGTGACTTGCTGCTTCATGCTCCTCAACCTGACACTGCAGAAGGAGAACCTCTTCATGGACCTTCTGCGGCAGAGCCACCTCTCGCTGATCGTCACCCCCCTGGAGCAGTTACTACAGGGCATCAACCCGCGATCCAAAAAGGCCGATCATGTGGTCAACATCGCCAGGTCAGTTCCTCCCCTCTGGAGATCCACAAGGGGTTTGGGTAAATTCAGCCATGGGGTTCACCAGATATCACGTCTCCGTTTCCGCAGGTATTTGTACCACGGCTCCGGAAATCCAGAGTTGGCTTTTGAGAGCGCGAAGATCTTGTGTAGCATCTCCAGCAACGCCAACATCCAAGCCAAAATCGTGGGAGATTTCACCCAGGACCCGGTAGGCCTTACATCACCCCTGTGCGCCCTGACAAAGCATATAGGAAAAGGTCATCTACTCAGCTGCCGGACCCCCACGATCCTTCGTACGGGGCTTCCAGCACATGGCGTTGACCCTACGTATTCGCCTCCATGACGGACAATACTATTAATCCTGTGTTCTTTCAATTTGTCCTTCGTCTCATTGGGGGACACAGGTACTGTGGTGTATGCTACCGCCATCTGGAGGCTAACACTAGGCAAACAACACAAGGTTAGCTCCTCCCCCGCCGTATACACCCTCACCCTGATTGCGGGCGGAAGCCAGTTTTTTGCTTAGTGTCTATGGAGGCACACGTCTGGTCTTTTTTTTTCTCCAGACTTTTTTTCCATGAAGATTAGACAGGGGCAACGGATCCTATTGAAAGGGTCCGATTTGCCCAAACCATCAACGGGCGAGCACGTGTCGAGTATCGTCTCCATGTATCTTTTCCCGCACCGTGGGACAAATCTGGGCAATTTCCCCAGAATTTGTTATTTTAGTTTGTTTTTTCCTTTTCTTTATTTTTTCCATGAAGATGAGACAGGGGCAACGGATCCTATTGAAAGGGTCCGATTTCCCCAAACCAACAACGGGCGAGCACGTGCGAGTGGCCCTCCACGTATCCTTTCCCGCGACGTGGGACATGATGCTGGACTTAGCCCTGACCACCCCTAGGTAGAGAAACCATGGGCTATTCAGAGGCACAAGACGGTCCGAGCGGCCCCCACTGCTCCACCAATGCAAGACGGAGGTGCTGCAAGGAGGCGGACGGTCTCCTCGGCTGATGCTGGACGGAGTTAGGGTGCCTGCACCGTCCAGGATCCCCACACCACCCCACGCTCCCTGTTTTGGTTGGTCGTGATCCCTGAAGGGCCTACTTGGAGTTGTCTGAATGAAGTGGACTTGGAGGTACAGGTCGTACGGGGGGCTCCTGGGCAGCAGCAGGCAGCAGTGTGCGTTCCCCTGAAGCCCTCCTCGTTTCCATAGTGGGGCCAGGAGTAGCGTCACTTTCGCCACCATCACCGCCGCTGCGACGCGCGCGTCCGCCGCGGGCGGTGGTGAAGAATTTAATCCCCGGCCTTGGTCAGTGTTAGGCCGCGGCGGAAGTACCGCCCTCGGCGCGCGGCGTCACTTCCGGCGGCTCACCCCTTGGATAAATCCAGGCCCTGGCTTCAGTGCGGGGTAGGCCGCGACCAGGGAAGGGAAGAGGTCGGCTTGCCCCACGCAGGCTCAGAGGAGGTCAGGGCTGCGGCGCGCAGTCGGGGGACACAAGTCAGGTGAGTGCAGCTTCGCTGCGGAGACCGCTAAACACCAAGGGGGCCCCTCCTCCCCCACCCCTCCCTCTCATTGAAGTAAAAAAAAAAAAAGGTGTAAAAAGAAAAAAAAAAAATGCCTGGCAGGCACAATATGGCCGGGAAAGGGAAGACGCACACTTTTCTCTACGCTGCATGCACTTCTTGTAGGGCTCCGTTTCCACGAGCGCAGAGCGCCAAATTGTGCGAGGCCTGCGACTTCGAACGCGCCCAGGAGCCCCCCCCCCCCCCCCGGCGACCGAATCAAGAGAGCCGAATCCTCCGGAATGGGCGCTGTCCTTGTCCCAGTCTATGGCTCCTCTTGCAAAGGCGAATGAGTCCCTTCACGCCCCAAAGGGGGGCATGGATAGTGACTTGCTTATCTGGGAGGGGTCCTCCACCTCAAAGGAACCTTCGGCCTGCAGGGGCCGCTCCCATGCCAGACGGGCGAAGGAAACGAACCCACACAAGGTTTCCCGGTCTATCCGGTGCCGCGGCATCGGGGAGTTCAGCATCACGCTTCCCTTCACCAGCGAGCGGGAGCGGGCATAGTTTGGATCGTGACTCAGACGAGCCACTTGATCTAGATGCCCCGGGGTGCTGGGAGACAGTGGACAGCCTCCATTGAAGCTGTCAATCAGACCCTGGGAATTGAAGGTAGTGCTACCTTGGCCGCGGGCCATAAGGTAGCCTTTAAGCAGGCCAGGCAACCGCATAAAGTGTTTGGCACTCACCCAGAATTTGAGGACATAGTGCAGTGCCACAGAGAACGCCCAGATAGGCGCTTCTCGGGCCAGAAGACTAGAGAGGCAAGATACCCATTTGCCCCGGAACTCTGTAAGAAATGGGCGGAATCCTCAGTGGTGGACCCGCCAGTGTCGCGCCGGGCCTCGAAGTCTTTGTTGTCAGTACCTAGCGGCTCGTCCATTAAGGACCCCACGGATCGGCTCAGAGAGCTTGGCGCGATCAGTTTTTGAGGCATCAGGGTCGGCGCTCGCCCCCTCGTTCGTGGCGACGTGGGTAGCCAAAGCCATGATGTCATAGTCAGAGTCTTTGAATAAGGCTTTGGAGGATAGAGGCCTACCTGCGGCGGTGTCTGAGGTCGCAAGTCAGATTGCTATGGCTGGAGACTACTTAATGCTTCTTTGGATGCGGCTATTTGTGCGGCATTTGCAGCCGCTAACGCGGTAGACATTAGGAGAGCCCTCTGGTTGAGGACTTGGCGGGCCGATTCAATTCCCAAGAAGTCCTTGACTTCCTTGCCCTATCAGGGAGGCCGCCTGTTCGGGGAGAAGTTGGATCAGCTCATCTGCGACGCGACAGGAGGAAAAAGCAGCTTCCTTCCGCAGCAAAAGGTGAAACAGCCTTTTCGCCAGGTCCCGACACGTTTTCGAGCCTTTTGCAACACCGGATGGATGGCAGTTCGGCCGGCCCACCTCGCTCCAACCAGGATAGGGTGCGACAGGTCTCATATAGACCTATTCCGGTGGGAAGGATGCGCGCTCGCCAGCACAGGTCGAGAGGAGCCAGGGCCCAGAGACCCTCAGCCAAATGACTCGGAGCCCTTGGTAGGCGACATCAGCAGGGTGGGGGGCCGCCTGCTCTTTTTTTCGTCATATCTGGGCCGAGGTAGCACACGACTTATGGGTGGCGGAACTGGTGACTTCAGTGTACAAAATAGAGTTCATCAGGTACCCTACAACAAGTTTTTTTTCTCTCCTGACTTCCCAAGGTGAAGCCCCAGGCAAAGGCTGCTAGGGGCCATCAATTCACTCCAAAACAACGGAGTCATTGTTCCCATACCAGAGCACGAGAAAGCTCAGGGTTTTTATTCCAATCTGTTCGCGGTCCCCAAAAAGGACGGGACAGTCAGTACGGTTTTGGACCTGAAGCTCCTAAACAGGTTCATCAGGGTCAAACATTTCAGGATGGAATCTCTCCGCTCAGTTATATCAGCCATGGAGCAGGGAGAGTACTTAGCCTCGATCGACATCCAGGATGCCTACCTGCAAGTTCCCATTTTTCCCTCGCACCAAAAGTTTCTTCAGTTCGCCATCAATGGGCGACACTTTCAATTCGCAGCACTCCCATTCAGGATAGCCACCGCCCCCAGAGTGTTCACAAAGGTGATGGCAGTCGTAATGGCCGTCTTACTCTCAAGGGGCATAGTCGTCTTGCCATACTTAGACGACCTCTTGGTGAAGGGTCCCTCATTTCGGGCGTGCAAGGAGAATGTCAGCATTACGCTGGATACACTCTCCCGCTTAGGTTGGTCGGTCAACAGGAAGAAATCATCTCTAGTCCCAGCTCGGAGGCTTGCTTTTCTGGGAATGATCTTCGATACCTCCCAAGGGTTGGTAATTCTCCCTCGAAACAAAGCCCTAGCGCTCCGGCAAGTAGTCCAGAAGCTCCAGCAGCCGGTCCCTCACACCATTCGGTTTGGGATGAGGATACTAGGGAAGATGGTGGCAGCAATGGAAGCAATTCCGTTTGCCCAATTTCATCTTCGACCCCCTACAGCGCGCTTCGGCACCAGGCTTCGGCAGAACAGGTATGCAAAGCAGCAACCTGGTCCAGCCTGCACACGTTTACTAAACATTACAATGTCCATACTCAGGCTTCGTCAGATGCGAGCCTAGGTAGAAGGATTTTCCAAGCAGCGGTGGAGCACCTTTAAACAAGAGGTGCATGTAGCTTGGATTGGTGAGTCAACTTCACACCCAGGGACTGCTTTAGGACGTCCCACAGTACCTGTGTCCCCCAATGAGACAAAGGAGAAACATGGATTTTTGTGAGTACTGACCGTAAAATCCTTTTCTCCGAGACACTCATTGGGGGACACAGCACCCACCCTGTTAGCCAAGTTGGCTCTTGTTTATTTAATTAATGTGTATTTCTTTTGTGAATGTCAGGGTGGTTTTTCCTTGCCAGACATATTGATTTCTGCATTAAGGCTGATTGTTATTGTTCTCCTACTGCTTTCGCACTAAACTGGCTTCCGCCCGCAATCAGGGCGAGGGTGTATACGGCGGGGGAGGAGCTAACCTTGTGTTGTTTGCCTAGTGTCAGCCTCCATATGGTGTTAGCATACACCACAGTACCTGTGTCCCCCAATGAGCGTCTCGGAGAAAAGGATTTTACGGTGAGTACTCACAAAAATCCATGTTTTTATTTTTTCTCTGGCAGAAAATTAGTCATAAACTAATGGCCGGCTTTGTGGAGTGTCTGGACAGCGAGGACTCGGAGGAGGTGGTGAACCCCCTGGGAGGTGAGCGTTATTCTTCTCGTGGTCCGGGACAGAACAGGTATTTCTATCCTAGGGTTTCACGTTCCTTGTGATTGTAGACATCCAGGAAGAGAGGAAATTGGCCGCGGTTCATCACGAGACCAAGATTCACATCCTCAACCTGCTGATCACCTCCCTGGAGATGAAGCCCCCCAATCTGGCCCTGTACCTCCTGGGGTTCGAGCTGAAGAAGCCAGTCAGTACGACCAACCTCCAAGATTCGGGTACGGAGACGTTACCCCTCCATGCAGTGACGGGGGTGGCACATCGACCATCGGCTACAGTCAACGTCTGCTTTACACTTTAGGAGTTTTAGGCTTCCCCCGGACGTGTCTACACTCCATCTTGGATATCCTGAAGAAGGGAACGGATGGAAGAAAGGGGCCGGTGGCCGTGGTGGAGACCCCGCATCTTGCTGAGCTTTGCTATCAGGTGGGTTCAGTGGTGGTGGTGGGAGTCTTACATTCGGTCCCCTCACTAATCAGTAGGTCGCCATCAAGTGGAGAGCTCTGGTCACCTTCGACTCCCCTTGACCTGTGGGGGTCTCCTCCACCGATCTGATGTCAATGACTGAAGTCCAGGTTATGATCAGTTTTGGTGCAGTGTCTCACTGAATGATGTACCGTTTCCTCAGGTCATCCATCAGCTCTGTGCCTGCGCAGACACCTCCGGACCGACCATGCGATACCTCCGCACTAGTCAGGATTTCCTGGTCACCCAGCTACACCACCTGCCCTTCTCTGTGAAAGGTAAAGGATTCGACAAGACACAGGAGAACTTGACCGGTGGTGGCCACGATCCCGCATCTTCATAGTCCGTGCTGCCCGGCGGTAGTCCTCGCTGCCGCCCTAATCGCACAGTGACAGGTGTACTTTATTCTGTAGGACATGAAATCTCCATCCTCAATCAGATGTCCTGGCTGATGAAGACGGTGTCCATCGAGCTCCGCATCACCTCTCTGAACCGCCAACGCTCCCACACACAGAGACTGCTGAACCTGCTGCTGGACGATGTCCCTGTCCGTCCCTACATAGGTAAGGAGTGTGTGTGTAGTGAGCGCAGCTCTGGGGTATAATACAGGAGGTAACTCAGGATCAGTAATGTAATGTATGTACACGGTGACTGCACCAGCAGAATAGTGAGTGCAGCTCTGGAGTATAATACAGGATGTAACTCAGGATCAGTAATGTAATGTATGTACACAGTGACTGCACCAGCAGAATAGTGAGTGCAGCTCTGGGGTATAATACAGGATGCAACTCAGGATCAGTAATGTAATGTATGTACACAGTGACTGCACCAGCAGAATAGTGAGTGCAGCTCTGGGGTATAATACAGGATGTAACTCAGGATCAGTAATGTAATGTATGTACACAGTGACTGCACCAGCAGAATAGTGAGTGCAGCTCTGGGGTATAATACAGGATGTAACTCAGGATCAGTAATGTAATGTATGTACACAGTGACTGCACCAGCAGAATAGTGAGTGCAGCTCTGAGGTATAATACAGGATGTAACTCAGGATCAGTAATGTAATGTATGTACACAGTGACTGCACCAGCAGAATAGTGAGCGCAGCTCTGGAGTATAATACAGGATGTAACTCAGGATCAGTAATGTATGTACACAGTGACTGCACCAGCAGAATAGTGAGTGCAGCTCTGGGGTATAATACAGGATGTAACTCAGGATCAGTAATGTATGTACACAGTGACTGCACCAGCAGAATAGTGAGTGCAGCTCTGGGGTATAATACAGGATGTAACTCAGGATCAGTAATGTAATGTATGTACACAGTGACTGCACCAGCAGAATAGTGAGTGCAGCTCTGAGGTATAATACAGGATGTAACTCAGGATCAGTAATGTAATGTATGTACACAGTGACTGCACCAGCAGAATAGTGAGTGCAGCTCTGAGGTATAATACAGGATGTAACTCAGGATCAGTAATGTAATGTATGTACACAGTGACTGCACCAGCAGAATAGTGAGTGCAGCTCTGGGGTATAATACAGGATGTAACTCAGGATCAGTAATGTAATGTATGTACACAGTGACTGCACCAGCAGAATAGTGAGTGCAGCTCTGAGGTATAATACAGGATGTAACTCAGGATCAGTAATGTAATGTATGTACACAGTGACTGCACCAGCAGAATAGTGAGTGCAGCTCTGAGGTATAATACAGGATGTAACTCAGGATCAGTAATGTAATGTATGTACACAGTGACTGCACCAGCAGAATAGTGAGTGCAACGTCCCTGGTGCAGGCCCCTGTCCCTCTAGAGCCATTGGTCTGCTTGTTTGGGGTATGGGAGGAGGAGATTTGGGATCGCTATACTGGGGTCTTCCTGCGCGAGACGTTTATGGCGCGGAAGGTGCTGGCGCTGCGGTGGATGGGGGGGTTTGTCCTACCCTTAGATTTTGGATCAAGTTGGTGAATTCAATTGTTCCATATGAGCGCACGTTATACCAAAATAGGGGATGCCCGGGCAAATTTGAAAAGATCTGGGAGAGGTGGAATTCCTCTCACCTTACTTTGCAAGACTGAGACATCACAGGCGACACAATATGATATAGGAAACCGGCCTGCGGAAATAGTAGATATTAGTTGATGTAGTGCTAGCTGTAGTTTAGAAGTTTTAGTTAGATCTCACCATTGCATGATATGACAAGGTTTGTGAAATCGGATTGATATATATGTTGGAAAATGCATAAATAATTATCCGTTACGTATGCCTGGAGGGAAGTGTACATCTATAGAGTGTGCAACTTCTTTGTATTATATTTTACTACATGTGTGCTTTGGATGGTGTCTGTTATCATAAGCTAATGTGTATGTTGTGCATTCTTTGTACCCTGATGTTTAATAAACGAATTAAAAAAAAAAAAAAAAAAAAAAAACAAGAATAGTGAGTGCAGCTCTGGGGTATAATTCAAGATTCAAAGAAGCTTTATTGGCAGGACTAAATACACTTTAGTTTTGCCAAAGCAGGTGTACAGAAGGGAATAGGGATAGGGACTGTAGGGATGTTGGGAAGGGGCTGTAGGAAAGGTGTAATACAGGATGTAACTCAGGATCAGTAATGTAATGTATGTACACAGTGACTGCACCAGCAGAATAGTGAGTGCAGCTCTGGAGTATAATACAGGATGTAACTCAGGATCAGTAATGTATGTACACAGTGACTGCACCAGCAGAATAGTGAGTGCAGCTCTGGAGTATAATACAGGATGTAACTTAGGATCAGAAATGTATGTACACAGCGAATGCACCAGCAGAATAGCGAGTGCAGCTCTGGAGTATAATACAGGATGTAACTCAGGATCAGTAATGTAATGTATGTACACAGTGACTGCACCAGCAGAATAGTGAGTGCAGCTCTGGGGTATAATACATAAGTTGTGTAATCCTCTCTCTCTTCTCCGCTGTGTAGCTGACGGTGAAGCTGGTATGGAGGATGACAACCGGAGCATCAACGCGTTTCTTCACTTTGACATGTCCTCAAAAGGTAAGTCTAGACCTTCTGTCCCGGTCACATGTATAGATAGATCCTGCTTAGTATTCTGTATGTGTAGAACAATGAGCGCCATTGTGGATTCCGAACCCTAAGCTGCTGGTTCTGTACAGTGCGTTGCTGACCACTGAGCCACCGTGCGGTGACGATCCACTGCAGTATAGTCATCGACGTGTTTCGCATTTTTCTAGTTCGCCGGAAAATCTTGAGCATCTTGGACGCCATCGAGTTCACGCAGGAGATCCCGGAGCAGCTTCAGCTGGACTTCTTTGACCGCACCCAAATAGAGCAGCTCATCACCAACTGCGAGTACAAGAACCGCAGCAGCCATACTGTCTGCAACGTCAAGGTGAGCGCGGGGTCCCGGGAGCTTATACCTGGAGGGTCTGGTCCGTTTACCGATCGTTCTCTGCCCTTTACAGCTCCTCCGGCAAGTCCTGGTCGCAGAAGTCAATGCTCTTCAGGTTATGGCTGTCATTGGACAGAGACCTTTACTATTGGAGGTAGAGTATGTGGCAGTTTGGGGTTCTTAAAGGGGATGGTGCAGGACTTGGATTTTTAAAGCGTATCCTATCGGGTGCACAGTGCTGTACGCACCGTAGTGGCCGTCATTGGGTACTGCAGCGCGGATGCCGAAGTATTCAATGTTTTTTTTTTCCTAGGAAATCAACACCATCCTGCAACACGCGGTGGAAAGAAACAAGATGTTCCAGTGTCTTCACGCTAAACGTCACGCCCTGGAGTCCTGGCGGCAGCTGGTGGAGATCATCCTGACCGCCTGCCCTCAGGACCTGATCCCGGCGGAGCAGAGACAGTTGATCATCCGGGATCTGCTCCAGGATCTGCACGACAAGGTAATGTGTACAGGACGGCGGGGGGTCCCATGTCATCTCTAGGGTATGGGGCCGGAGTGACCCTTTACCCTCACTTGTCATCTCTAGGGTATGGGGCCGGAGTAACCCTTTACCCTCACTTGTCATCTCTAGGGTATGGGGCCGGAGTAACCCTTTACCCTCACTTGTCATCTCTAGGGTATGGGGCCGGAGTAACCCTTTACCCTCACTTGTCATCTCTAGGGTATGGGGCCGGAGTGACCCTTTACCCTCACTTGTCATCTCTAGGGTATGGGGCCGGAGTAACCCTTTACCCTCTTTTGTCTGTCGCTGTTTGCAGATCCTGGATGACGAGGTGACTAAGGACCTGATGTCGGTGGTGGCCGGGGCCGTGTTCACGCTCACCGTGCACCTGAGCCAGTGCATACGCACCGAGCAGAAGCAGCCGCTGAGCACCCGGGCCGGCGGGCAGTCGCAACACGTGCTCCTGTTGGACGGATCCTTAGCTGCCCCTACGGGAACGGACACCGTGTCTGCAGGATTTTCCTCCATTGGAGACTCCTCGCTCCATATGATCCTCAGGAAACTGCTGGAATTTATTCTGAAGACTGGTCAGTGCTCAGTGGGCTACCTAGATGGATGCATTGGCTAGCTGCCCTGTCCCCTGCCCGGCCCTAGGCACTTCGTCATCATAGTGGCGGTGTCACTGTCAGCAGCGATGTCAGCTGCATCTGCTCAGTATAAAGAGGGAATGGCTCCTCCCCTTATGGCTCCGCCTCCAGAATCAGCCTTGTGCGGGATCAATGCACTGGGTCATTAGCTAATCACAAGAAGGGTGGGGTTAAGGGGGCTCAGTCAGCAACCAATCGCAGGCGGGCGAGGGTCAAGGCGCTGAGTCTTAAGTCGGAGTGTGGGTCGTTGCTCTTAATCCTTAGCCAGTCGCGTAGATGGGTGTGGGAGTTCTCGGCCAATAACAGAGATGGGTGTGGCCGATGTGCTTAGTCCTCAGCCAGTCGCGTAGATGGTTGTGGTCGCGGCGCTGAGCCTTCAGCCAATAAGAGATGGGAGTGGACGATTCTTAGGTCCTCAGCCTGTTGCGTGCGTGGGTGGAGTTTGAGGTGCTGAGTTCCCAGCCAATCACGCAGATGGGTGTGGCCGAGGCACCAATCCAATGATGGGAGACTCCCAGTTTCATTGATGGATGGACGTTTCATTACTTTTTTGCGGCGATGCCGTTTCATGAAGTCTCTCTCTGATGTTGTACGCACAGGTGGAGGATTGCAGAGGGTGCGAGCTCACCTGTACGGAGCCCTGCTGTATTACTTGCAGATTGCCCAGAGACCCGATGAGCCGGACACCCTGGAAGCCGGTAGGTGCAAGAAAAGATAAAACTGCTGTCGGAAGTGGCGCCACTCCTGTCCATGGACGGCATTTGGTATTGCAGCTCAGCCCCCATTGACTTGGAATGTTGACGAGTCGCGCACCAGAATAATTCCGCCGCCCCTTATTTTCTTACATCTTTTTTTTTGCCCTTAAGCTAATAAGACCATGTGGGAGAGGCTGACCGCCCCAGAAGACGTGTTTAGTAAGCTCCAGAGGGACAACCTCTCTATATTTGAGACTTACGGGGCGGCACTAATGGAGGTGATCTGCAGAGACTCCTGCGACGGGCGTGAAATCGGCAGAGTAAGTAGTTTTCAGCATTGAAAGGGGGGTATTTCCATGTTCCCATATTTATATCATTGGATAGAGCTTGCAAAAACAAGCATTTCTGCAATTTACCGCTTATTAAAATTTTCATCCGTTCTTGAGATATGAACACTTATCTGTTCTTTAGCTCGTCGCTGCGGTGGTCGGTCTCCTAGGCAACGAGCAGTAAAAACAAAAGCGTTAATATCTCAAGAACGGCTAAAAATGTTAACAAGAAGCAAATTACAAAAGTGCTTGTTTTTGCAGGCTCTATCCAATAATATCAAGTTATGAATATGGGGAATGACCCCTATAAGTGGCAATTGCTTAACAGGAAATTGCCGAATTTTCAGTTTATTTTTTTTAATTTTTTTTATTCTTTCCAGATGTTGGCGCTCGCCCTGTTGGACCGAATCGTCTGCGTGGACAAGCAGCAGCAGTGGCTGGCATACCTCTGTAACAGCGGATACCTACAGGCTCTGGTGGACAGCCTGGCGCAGGACGACGTCGTCTTACAGAATCTGCTGAATCCGCAGCCGCCGTTGCTGAAGGCGCTGTACATCTATGAATCCAAAATGGTACGGGGGGCAGTGTTCCATATAATACTGATCCCTTTAATCATTTGCGATGTGTTTTCGTATTAATAATAGTCTCTCTGCAGGCGTTCTTAACCCGCGTGGCGAAAAGTCAGCAAGGAGCCCTGGAACTGTTGCGGGCAGGGGTCATCCTCCGACTGGCACAGTGCCAAGTATATGACATGCGTCCGGACATAGATCAGCAGCACGGGTAATGGCTGAAAGCGCTAAAAAAAAAAAAAAAAAAAAAAAAAAAAAAAAAAAAGATAATGCTGTCACCACTAGGGGGAGCTCCCCTGCATGCCACTAATGCCTCCATAATGGGACTGTGCCGTAAGCTTTTCGGCTCCACCTAGTGGATAGTGAAGGTAACTGCTGATTTTTGCCATATTAGTCTCTGCGCAGGGGATTTGGAGCTATTTCTCAGAGTAATGACTTTTATATTCAGTCCATATAAAGATGTCTTATTACATTTACTCATGTTTCCTCCTTTCCCTTACAGAATGTACGGAATGAGGGATACCCCCGTCTTCATCCCGGAACCGCTAGAAAGGTACAGACAGATCCTGTTATCCGCCCTACAGCTCTGCCAAGTGATTCTCACCTCCAGCACCACGCAGCATCTACAGGTGGCAGGACAGGTGGGTGCAAGACCGGAGCGAGGGTCTTGTATAAACCCTAAGGCGTGTTTAAAGGGACTGTCCGGAATGAAGATATCGATGACCTGTCTTATAGATGAGGTCGTCCATATCCGATCTGTGCGGGTCTTACACCGATGAGCCGTTTGCAACTCCAGCACTGCTAGTGGCCGCTCTCAGGTACTGTAGCTCGTCTCCTATGGAAGTGAATGTGATCTGAGCTGCAGTACCCCAAAATGGCCACTATACGCTGCTGATGCCGACCCAGCAGTCTGATATGGATCAGTCATCAGTATTTAAGTCCTTTTAATATCTGCCTTAGTGGAAGAATTCTGCCCCAACACATACATGCCGTGAGACAGGAAGAGTTGTCATGGGACCTTTTTGCTTTCTCCACTTCTCTAATAGGTGCTACAGTTCCTGATCGCTCATTCGGATACGTTCCATGCCATTCTCAGAAGCAAAGAGGGCAGCCTTGGTTCCCTGCAGGAGCTGGCACTGCTGACGGGCATTATCAGCAAAGCGGCACTTCCAGGTAGGTGTCTCGTGCATTTGTAAGCAACCCTACCTGATTCCTTTAGACAAGAGCTACGTTTTTTTTTTCGTTTTGTTTTTTCTTTTTTTTACAGAACTCCCAAAATTCTCGAATTGAAATGATAAAATCTTGTCTACCTGCAGCCGCCACTAGTGGGAGCTCAAGGCATCGCAGTAAGCTCTGAAGCTCCCTCTAGTGGCAGTTAAAGGTAAACCGCAAATGCTGCTCTTTATTCTACGTATTCCCGCAGGATAATTTTGAGAATCTCGGACCGTTCTTGATCCCATTGTCCTCTCGGATGCCTCTTTGCTCGGCGGGTATCCTTGACCCGTCTTTTGCCACAAGGAACCTTATTAATTTCACATTTTCCTTCTGCAGAGGTTGTGAATGATCTGGCTTCCGTCCTGAACGAGGGTCCTACGGTCGAATTGCACGGACACTTAGGTCGATTCCAGGTATGTTTGAATATATAAAATATTAATTTTCCAAAGAAATTCCCGCTGGCGATCGGTGATTGTATAGGTTACTGCAAGTAGGGGTCTTGTGCACGGCCAGCGCTTTAATCTCCATCATAGACAGAACATATAGCGGTAGTCATGCTTGAGCCCTACAATGAGACGGAGACCCCCAGAGACATGTGAAAACCCTTTAACGCTATATCCCCCCCAATGACTATTCCACTCTGGACGACTCCGGCTCAGACAGTCTCACTTATTTCTAATAGACGCCGTGTAATACCACATTTCTCCCATAGTGGCCGCTGTAGAAAACCCATAAGCAGACTCCTGAATCTTCCCTGACCAGTGATCGCCAGCAGATCTCTTCCTTGCGATTCTCACTCTTTTTTTTTTTTTTTTTTTTTTGCTTTTCTCAGCGCCTTTGCCTTTCTTTATTAAACCGCTTCGGGGGGTCAGACAAAGTGCGGCAGCTGAGCTTGCAGGACGAGGGTGCCCACGTGGACGGGGTGAGCGCGAAGGACGACATGGAGCTGGCGATGCAGCAGGTGAGTCAGGTGCGCTCTGTGTGCGCCAGACTCTTTTCTTTTTTTCTTTTCAGTTATTACCGAAGTTTATGGAGTTTTTAATAACTTTTTCTCCCCTAGATCTGCTCCAATGTGATGGAGTACTGCCATACCCTGATGCTGCAGAACTCCCCGAACCTCCAGCAGATGGTTTGTCTCTTCACCCCGAGCCTGACAGAAGGCGGCAGCGGAGGCAGCAGAGAGGCCTCCAGATTAGGTCAGTAGCGGGCATGCGTTACTCATGTCCGCATTCACTGTCCAATCAGAATGCAGGACCGGAAAGACAGATAACAGCGCCACACCTGTGTACAGGATGTGTGTGGCTTAGTGATCGGACCCAAAGAGTAGTCGTAAATGGCTGCACATCCAGTTGGAAGAATGTCTCAAGTGGGGTACCACAGGGCTCTGTCCTGGGCCCTGTATTGTTCAACATCTTTATCAACGATTTAGATGAAGGAATTGAGGGTAAACTGATTAAATTTGCTGATGACACAAAGCTAGGTGGGATAGCTAATACTAGAGAAGAGAGAGAGAGGATTCAAAAAGATTTAAATAAACTGGAGAAGTGGGCAGCAACTAACAGAATGGTTTTTAACAGGGAGAAATGCAAAGTACTACATCTGGGCAATAAAAATGAAAAAAGCATATATAGAATGGGAGGAATAGGGCTAAGTGACAGCACATGTGAAAAAGACTTGGGTATACTAATAGATCACAGACTGAATATGAGTCAACAGTGTGATGCAGCAGCAAAAAAGGCAAATGCAATTCTAGGATGTATTAACAGAAGCATACAGTCTAGATCACGTGAAGTCATTATTTCCCTCTACTCCTCTTTGGTCAGACCTCATCTGGAATATTGTGTCCAGTTTTGGGCACCACATTTTAAAAAAGACATCAACAAACTGGAGCAAGTTCAGAAAAGAGCGACCAGAATGGTGACCGGTCTGCAAACCCTGTCTTATGAGGAAAGGTTGCAGGATTTGGGAATGTTTAGTTTGCAAAAGAGAAGACTGAGAGGAGACTTAATAGCTGTCTACAAATATCTAAAGGGCTGTCACATTGTAGAAGGATCAACTTTATTCTCATTTGCACAAGGAAAGACTAGAAGCAATGGGATGAAACTGAATGGGAAGAGACACAGATTAGATATTAGAAAAAACTTTTTGACAGTTAGAGTGATCAATGAGTGGAACAGGCTGCCACGAGAAGTGGTGAGTTCTCCTTCAATGGAAGTCTTCAAACAGAGGCTGGACAGACATCTGACTGGGATGATTTAGCGAATCCTGCTTTGAGCAGGGGGTTGGACCAGATGGCCCAGGAGGTCCCTTCCAACTCTACGATTCTATGATTCTATTCTATGGTACTGCAACTTCAACTGAACTGGGTTTTTTCTTTTTTCCATGCCCATTATAGAAACCCAGCCTTCACTGTTCCCGCCCTGGCGGCTGCCCAGTCTGGGCATCGTATTGTCCCTTTTGAAGCAATGCTCCAGCGACTTCTTCATCTACTACGACATCCACCGGCAGAGCGTCGGCAAATTGCAGAACGTGGAGCAGCTCCCCCCGGATGAGATCAAGGAGGTATCGGATGAGCTCTTACTTCCTCCCCTCCTTGTTAGTGACCCCTCTGGTTTCCTTCCTTAATTATTTTTCCCCCTTCCTCATAGCTGTGCCAGTCTGAGACGCCCGTCGGAGTGGATAAAATCTCCACCACCCAGAAGTGTCTGCTGGCGCGACGCAGGCTGGTGAAACTTATCAACAGCAGAGCCAAGCTGCTGTCCGTCTGCTGCTGTATCCTTTCCGGGAAGGGGTTGGAGTGCAAGCTGTTGTGCCCTGTTATCAGCCATATCGGACTTAGTAGTGCCCTTTTCATGGGACACTGTATTAGATCTAATGCCTGGCCTCAAGGGGCTGATGTGTGGACCCCCCGGGTTGTTCCCGCTCCCTTAAGCCCTTCACTTAGCATTACATTGTATATTCGTTCTGCTCTCTTATTAGCGCACGGGTCTGCATTGGTGGTTAGTCTGCAGTTCTTTGGTGGTCCTGTGTACTCCTAGGGGTCAGCGCCCCCTTGTGGAGAAATTGTCCTTGACCACATATTAAACTAGATATCATAGAAACTTGCCTCTTCGTCCTATGGCGCCACCTAGAGTATTTCCTGCTGCAGTGCACCCCCAGTGACAGCCAAGACTCCTTATTCTCCAGTACATCCTTTACCAGCAGGAGATTTCAGGGTAAATCTTTATAATCAGCTTATAGCAGGGCTGGGTGCCGATCTGGGAAACGTGCAGGCCTGGGCTGGGTGCCGATCGGGGAAACGTGCAGGCCTGGGCTGGGTGCCGATCGGGGAAACGTGCAGGCCTGGGCTGGGTGCAGATCGGGGAAACGTGCAGGCCTGGGCTGGGTGCCGATCGGGGAAACGTGCAGGCCTGGGCTGGGTGCCGATCTGGGAAACGTGCAGGCCTGGGCTGGGTGCCGATCTGGGAACCGTGCAGGCTGGGGCTGGTGTGGCTCTCGGAACCGTGCAGGCTGGGGCTGGTGTGGCTCTCGGAACCGTGCAGGCTGGGGCTGGTGTGGCTCTCGGAACCGTGCAGGCTGGGGCTGGTGTGGCTCTCGGAACCGTGCAGGCTGGGGCTGGTGTGGCTCTCGGAACCGTGCAGGCTGGGGCTGGTGTGGCTCTCGGAACCGTGCAGGCTGGGGCTGGTGTGGCTCTCGGAACCGTGCAGGCTGGGGCTGGTGTGGCTCTCGGAACCGTGCAGGCTGGGGCTGGTGTGGCTCTCGGAACCTTGCAGGCTGGGGCTGGTGTGGCTCTCGGAACCTTGCAGGCTGGGGCTGGTGTGGCTCTCGGAACCTTGCAGGCTGGGGCTGGTGTGGCTCTCGGAACCTTGCAGGCTGGGGCTGGTGTGGCTCTCGGAACCTTGCAGGCTGGGGCTGGTGTGGCTCTCGGAACCTTGCAGGCTGGGGCTGGTGTGGCTCTCGGAACCTTGCAGGCTGGGGCTGGTGTGGCTCTGGGAAACATGACCTTTTGCTTTTTCTTGGCAGACGCACTAAACAGTGACCGTAACACTGACCCCAGGACGCCGAACAGACTGAGCCAGCAAGATATAGAAATGGTGAGACCGATCTTTAATTTTTATTCTCTTCCCCTTTATTGTGATACTACTAACTCCTAAAATTTAGTTTTCTAAGAGTTTATTTTTTTCCTTACTCCCATTTTATCTTACAGCTTTGTTATATGCATGCCCACTATAACTATAGTCTTATATGGAGTCATGTGACCGCCTTTGGAATGCAAGATATAACATACCCATAACCTCCCCAGGCTCTGCCCTATTGTTCTGCAGATCGAGCTCTTTGGCATAAAGCTCCGATTACACATTACTGTCCATTCAATAACTTGTATAACATTAAGGTTTTCATAGCTGAACGTCCCACCTGGTATTGAAACTTGGTATTACTGCATCCCTTTACTTCCTCCCTGCTGTGGGAAATGCAGGAGCTAAAGGAAAGGATCAAGATATGGCTGCAATAACTTGAATACCTAAACATCCAGTTGATAAGCTGCCTGCGAGGTCGGTCTTCAGGGCTGGGCAGTTACTAAAGCCATGTGATCACAGCAGCATCAGCAAGAACGTACAATCTGCTTTGGAGATGGGATGATGCCATAAGTGGCTGTGAGCTTAGCCGTATCTTCAGCATTGTCATTGGCGATCTCTGTAGCTAAAGCGGCTAAGCTTTTAAAGGGAATGTCTTCTCAAAACACTGTACATAAGAATCGATGGGTTTTAACTAGAGTTGAGCGACTTTGGTCGGATCGGGTTTCGTGAAACCCGAATGAAACAAAATAAGTTTCAGATGAAACTCGTCCGACTAGAGCAAAAAAAAAGTCGGAGTTTCGTCCGACTTTTATTTCCCATTGACTTGCATTGGGGTCGGGTTTCGGACAAAACTCCGACTTTGTTTTGCTCTAGTCGGACGAGTTTCATCTGAAAATTATTTTGTTTCATTCGGGTTTCACGAAACCCGATCCGACCAAAGTCGCTCAACTCTAGTTTTAACCCCTTCACCCCCAGGCCATTTTCCATGTTTTCGTTTTTCGCTCCCCTTCTTCCCAGAGCCATCGGCGGCGGTGCTCATAGCAGATCAGCAATGACAACCATGAGGATCTCCTGCAAACACCCCGGTTGTCATGCCATACCATTGGCGCCCCACTACAGTGTGATAGGAGCTAGTGACGCGTTTCCGGCACTATCATGTCTAATGCCGCTATCAGAGATTGACAGCAGCATTTAAGATGTTAATAGCCGCGGGTGGATCCTAATTCCACCCACGGCTGTTAAGGGCACATGCCAGCTGATTAAACAGTTTTCACTTGCCGGGAAAGATGCGGGCTCAGCGCCAGAGCCCGCACCAAAGAGGAGGAGGCTACCTATGACGTGTAAATATGTGTCGTGAAGGGGTTAAGGACTCCATTCACTGTTTAATCAAACTTGACATAAATCATTAGTACAGGTGAATATAGGAAATGTAATCGGATAAATTTGCTTCTTTCTTCTTTTATGAGCTGCCACTTTTCCTCTCTCTGCCACCTGATCTCATCATCCATTAGCTCACTGAGGGGTCATATCACGTCTGCTTGGAGAGGGGGGCAGATAGTGGAAAGCAGCAGCATAATCTTAAGTGTTTTACTCATCCCAGAGTTGGATTCACAGTTACACTGCTCAGTAGTGTTTTATATTACTATCTAAAACTGCAATCATGGCTACACTGCTCACTACTGCGGGATTCACAGCTGTTGTATAATGCCCTCCATAGCTGGATTCCCAGCTACACTTCTCAGTACTACTGTTTAATGCCCTCCAGAGCTAGATACACTGCTAAGTGTTACAGTATAATGTCCCCCCAGCTGGATTCATAGGTACACTGCTCAGTATGGTTGAATAGTATCCTACAGAGTTGGATTCACAGCTATACTGCTCAGTGCTACAGTACAATGTCCTAAATTCTGCTGCTGCATCTTAACACTTTATGCACAGAGAAAAGAGAGCAGGAATCCGTTACCCCTGTGTATGGGAGACCTCATAGCAGCCAGTCTCCATCAGGGACAACTGAAAATTAGAGCCTGCAAAGGGGAAAACTGGTGACACGTACAGGATACATGTCATGTAATGGCCAGAAATGGCGAAATTCTTGATGTTTGCAAGCACCTGAAATGACAGCTTTGCTTTAAGGTCATTTAATGGTGTTTTTTTTTTTTTTTTTTTTCCTTTAATTTACAGCTTCAGAGAGAAGGAGCCAACGTGTTCGGGGAGTCCCTGCAGAAGAGACTGCTGGAGATAGAGAGCATGTACTGTAAGGTGCGGTCCAGGCACAGCTTCATCCAGGCGCTGGTGCGGAGGATAAAAGGCCTCCTACGTGTATCCAGAGCCTGATCCGCAGGGAGAACAGACAAAAAAAAACATTAAAATATAAATTCTAATAACGTGCACAATCCATTTTGTACTTTGTAAGTTATGGACTGATTTTTCCAATTTTTCCAGATTGTAAGAAAAATTAAAGGTCACTTTTTTTATTGTCTCTCAGAAATCATTAAAAAAAAAGTCTCTTTCATACGGATGTAATATTGTGTGTTTATTAAAAAAATGGGAGTGCAGGCAAATTCCGTTATTTCAGCATCCAGTAATCCAGCAAATGATCATCCAGCACATGGGAGGAGCGTATCAAGACCAGAAGCAAATGATAATCCGGCACATGGGAGGAGCGTATCCAGACCAGAAGCAAATGATCATCCGGCACATGGGAGGAGCGTATCCAGACCAGAAGCAAATGATCATCCGGCACATGGGAGGAGCGTATCCAGACCAGAAGCAAATGATCATCCGGCACATGGGAGGAGCGTATCCAGACCAGAAGCAAATGATCATCCGGCACATGGGAGGAGCGTATCAAGACCAGAAGCAAATGATCATCCGGCACATGGGAGGAGCGTATCCAGACCAGAAGCAAATGATCATCCGGCACATGGGAGGAGAGTATCCAGACCAGAAGCAAATGATCATCCGGCACATGGGAGGAGCGTATCAAGACCAGAAGCAAATGATCATCTGGCACATGGGAGGAGCGTATCAAGACCAGAAGCAAATGATCATCCGGCACATGGGAGGAGCGTATCCAGACCAGAAGCAAATGATCATCCGGCACATGGGAGGAGCGTATCCAGACCAGAAGCAAATGATCATCCGGCACATGGGAGGAGCGTATCAAGACCAGAAGCAAATGAACATCCGGCACATGGGAGGAGCGTATCAAGACCAGAAGCAAATGATCATCCGGCACATGGGAGGAGCGTATCAAGACCAGAAGCAAATGATCATCCGGCACATGGGAGGAGCGTATCCAGACCAGAAGCAAATGATCATCCGGCACATGGGAGGAGCGTATCAAGACCAGAAGCAAAAAAACCTGATGAATGGGACAACAGTTGCAAGGAGTTTGTATCTTCTCCCCGGGTTCTCCGCTTTTCTCCCACTCTCTAAAGACATACTGATAAGGAATTTAGATTGTGAGCCTCGATGGGGACTGTAATAATGTCTGTAAAGCGCTCCAGATTACGACGGCGCTGTGTGAGTGATTAAAATAAATGAGAGGCCCCTTTCACTAGCACCAGTGAAACAGAACCTTATCAGCCAGGTAGGACTGTCACCAGGTCTTTGTTACATATAAGACCGGTCTGTTAACAGGATTATATTGGGCCAGAAACCAGCCTCGGTAGCATGGAAAATTTAAGCCAAGATCGCGGACGAGTGAATTCATGGATTGAGATAAAAGAGCATCAGAAGGTTAAATTATATATTTAATCACCTTGATGGCACACTAGACAATACACAGTATACACAAAGGTTATACATATACACTGTCAAATGTGCAAATACAGGTAAAGTACAAAAGATGAGCAGATGGATCATGTCAATTCTCAGTTTGATGTTCAACCATGTGTGCGCTGGGTCACAGGGGGCAAGGGCTGCCAGCTGGTTCCTAATTCCTTCATAACACTTTACTTGACATGGCCCCCACTTTTGAAGTGAACAACAAGCATAACAGAGAGAGACCACATGACCTTACATAAGCATTTATCTCCTTGGTTAGTCACACCCTTTTCCGCCCCATGAGGGTCCTTACCCACTCTACTTCTCCAAAAACTTATGGAAGATCATAACTGGCCGGACCCTGTTACGCTTGGTGACCAAACACAGCTTTGATACATACTAGCCATTCTAAGTATCTCCCCATACTGGGGTGCTAGAATGGATCGACACCCCCGAAGGAGTTCTGTCTGTTCCAGAGATCATTATATGGGGACAATTATATACTGTATGAAGCAATATATGGGGCTCATAATACTTAATGGAGGACTATGTAGTGCCCATATATGTATACAGGGAGCTCCCCCTAGTGGTGGCTGCAGACAGGATCTTATCATGTATGTCTGTATACAGGGAGCACCCCCTAGTGATGACTACATGCAGGATCTTATGTATCTATACAGGGAGCTCCCCCTAGTGGTGGCTGCAGACAGACTCATCATGTATCTCTGTATACCAGGAGCTCCCCCTAGTGGTGACTGCAGACAGGATCTTATCATGTATCTGTATACAGGGAGCTCCCCCTAGTGGTGACTGCAGACAGGATCTTATCATGTATATCTGTATACAGGGAGCTCCCCCTAGTGATGACTACATACAGGATCTTATGTATCTCTGTATACAGGGAGCTCCCCCTAGTGGTGACTGCAGACAGGATCTTATCACGTATCTCTGTATACAGGGAGCTCCCCCTAGTGGTGACTGCAGACAGGATCTTATCGCATATCTCTGTGTACAGGGAGCTCCCCCTAGTGGTGACTACATACAGGATCTTATGTATCCTGTATACAGGGAGCTCCCCCTAGTGGTGGCTGCAGACAGGATCCTACCATGTATCTCTTTATATAGGGAGCTCCCCCTAGTGGTTGCTGCAGACAGAATCTTATCCTGTATCTCTGTATACAGGGAGCTCCCCCTAGTGGTAACTGCAGACAGGATCTTATATATCTCTATACAGGGAGCTCCCCCTAGTGGTGGCTGCAGACAGGATCTTATCGCGTGTATCTGTATACAGGGAGCTCCCCCTAGTGGTGGCTGCAGACAGGATCTTATCACGTGTATCTGTATACAGGGAGCTCCCCCTAGTGGTGACTGCAGACAGGATCTTATCACGTATCTCTGTATACAGGGAGCTCCCCCTAGTGGTGGCTGCAGACAGGATCTTATCATGTATATCTGTATACAGGGAGCTCCCCCTAGTGATGACTACATACAGGATCCTATCATGTATCTCTGTATACAGGGAGCTCCCCCTAGTGGTGGCTGCAGACAGGATCTTATCACGTATCTCTGTATACAGGGAGCTCCCCCTAGTGGTGACTGCAGATAGGATCTTATCTCGTATCTCTGTATACAGGGAGCTCCCCCTAGTGGTGGCTGCAGACAGGATCTTATCACGTATCTCTGTATACAGGGAGCTCCCCCTAGTGATGACTACATACAGGTTCCTATCATGTATCTCTGTATACAGGGAGCTCCCCCTAGTGGTGGCTGCAGACAGGATCTTATCACGTATCTCTGTATACAGGGAGCTCCCCCTAGTGGTGGCTGCAGACAGGATCTTATGTATCTCTGTATACAGGGAGCTCCCCCTAGTGGTGGCTGCAGACAGGATCTTATCACGTATCTCTGTATACAAGGAGCTCCCCCTAGTGGTGACTGCAGACCGGATCTTATCACGTATCTCTGTATACAGGGAGCTCCCCCTAGTGGTGGCTGCAGACAGGATCTTATCACGTGTATCTGTATACAGGGAGCTCCCCCTAGTGATGACTACATACAGGTTCCTATCATGTATCTCTGTATACAGGGAGCTCCCCCTAGTGGTGGCTGCAGACAGGATCTTATCATGTATCTGTATACAGGGAGCTCCCCCTAGTGGTGGCTGCAGACAGGATCTTATCACGTGTATCTGTATACAGGTAGCTCCCCCTAGTGGTGACTGCAGACAGGATCTTATCCTGTATCTCTGTATAGAGGGAGCTCCCCCTAGTGGTGACTGCAGACAGGATCTTATCATATATCTCTATACATGGAGCTCCCCCTAGTGGTGACTGCAGACAGGATCTTATCCTGTATGTCTGTATACAGGGAGCTCCCCCTAGTGGTGGCTGCAGACAGGATCTTATCATTTATCTCTGTATACAGGGAGCTCCCCCTAGTGGTGACTGCAGACAGGATCTTATCCTGTATCTCTGTATACAGGGAGCTCCCCCTAGTGGTGACTGCAGACAGGATCTTATCTTATATCTCTGTATACAGGGAGCTCCCCCTAGTGGTGACTGCAGCCAGGATCTTATCCTGTATGTCTGTATACAGGGAGCTCCCCCTAGTGGTGGCTGCAGACAGGATCTTATCATGTATCTCTGTATACAGGGAGCTCCCCCTAGTGGTGGCTGCAGACAGGATCTTATCACGTATCTCTGTATACAGGGAGCTCCCCCTAGTGGTGGCTGCAGACAGGATTTTATCATGTGGTGCTGTTCGGGGACAATACTATTTTGTGTTGTATAAAGGGTGTTGAGCTCCAGTTCTGCGCGTTTATATTATATGTATAGTCTTATAACATACGGTAGAAAATGTTTAAAGGGAATCTAAAAAATATTCAGGATTGAGAGTCCTCAGTGGTTGATACCTTTTAATGGCTAACTGAAAAGATGGTAACACATTGCAAGCTTTCGAGACTACTCGGGTCTCTTCATCAGGCTAGACTAATACAAAATCTGAAGTCACATATTTATGCACAATAGGCTGTATTATGCATAAATATGTGACTCTTCAGATTTTGTATTAGTCTAGCCTGATGAAGAGACCTGAGTAGTCTCGAAAGCTTGCAATGTGTTACCATCTTTTCAGTTAGCCATTAAAAGGTATCAACCACTGAGGACTCTCAATCCTGAATATTTTTCTATCTACTGGCTAACACGGTACAAAGATATATATCTTTCCTGTATCTAAAGGGAATCTGTCACCCCTTTTTTTGGACTATAAGCTGCCGGCACTGACATCAGGGTAGATAAGCCCCCAATGTAACCTGAAAGATAAGAAAAAAGACTTAGATTATACTCACCACGCCGTCCGGTCCGGCGCCTCCCATCTTCATACGATGCCGTCCTCTTCTTCCTTCCCGGCGTGGCTCCGGCTCCGGCGCACTGAACATATAAAAAATGCAACATTTATTATAATGATTAAAACTACAACATATGACATCACAATAATTAGATTACCAAAGAGCAGGGGCCAAAAAAATACAATGAAGCACACGGGTGCAACCCCCCAAGACTAAAAGATGTATATAAGGATATGCGTTATACTATACAGAGCGCATATCTGCCTAGAGTAGCTCAATAGAGATGAGAAAGGAAACAAAGCCACCAATAGCTATCAAATGTGTGACACTCAGTCTATTAACATAAATGCAAATGACATATAGCAAATACTCAACTGAGCTCCACCAATACCAAATAGAAACATCCGGATTATCCCTGACTCCTATACCAGCAGACGCCAAGGAAATATATAGGTCATTCCCTGCCGTCATGATGTAAGGGGGGTGCTGCTTATAAGAGAACACCTCGACGCGCGTTTCACCGCTGCTTTGCCGTTTCCTATTGAGCTACTCTAGGCAGATATGCGCTCTGTAGAGTATAACGCATATCCTTATATACATCTTTTAGCACCCGTGTGCTTCATTGTATTTTTTGGACCCTGCTCTTTGGTATTCTAACTATTGTGATGTCATATGTTGTAGTTTTAATCATTATACTAAATTTCGTGTTTTTTATATGTTCTTGATCGTGCTCTTTTTGGTATGTACGTTGTTTGAAGGGATCATATTGATTGTTTAGGAGGATTTTTCTTTCTTGCCGTGTTGAAGGCAGCGCAGAATACTGCAGTGCGCAGGCGCCGGACGGGAACGCCCCCGGGGGAGTATAATATAACTCTTTTTTCTTATCTTTCAGGTTACATCGGGGGCTTATCTACAGCATTTCAGAATGCATTACAGAATGCTGCAGATAAGCCCCTGATGTTGATGCCGGCAGCTTATAGTCCCCAAAAAAAAGGGTGACAGATTCCCTTTAATTTCTCTAGGTGACATTCCCGCTTCTGACCACCAGAGGTCACTCACTCCACATGCACACATCTACAGACCTCTCCGCCCAATGTAAACATGGCCGCCGGAGCACTTCCTGTTTGTGCCCCGCTACTTCCGGTTCCTCTGGCGGTGGTGCGCCTGTGCTGGGAGGAGAAGTCGCCACCATGTTGCAGTTCTTAGTAAGTTACAAGGACGGATAACCCCTTGTAGAGGCCGGGGGTCGCAGTGACCAGGGGGCGAGGGCAGGTTACTGTCCCTGATACTTGGGATCGTCCTGTCCCCGCTCTCAGTGATGGGGGCGTTAGTCTCACTTTACTTAAAGGGGAGTTCCATTTTGAAAAAATAAAAAAAGTTAGATGCTGGGGGTTGTAGTTATGGTGAGCCCTGCTCGTCTTCAGTGTGAGGCGGTGTGTCATTAGCGTGCTGGTACTTGTAGTTCCGCCACGTATGAAGGTCTACAGACGGAGAAGAGCGCGCCCGGCCGCCTCCTCCTGAAGGGTTTCTCTCTCTCTGTTCATCATTAGCGCTTTGGGGTCCGGACGACTTTATGGCTCTTTAGTTAATAGAACGCAGCCGCTCTGCCCGAGGGACTTTTTTTTTTTTCTGTTTTCTCTTTTTAAATCATAATGACCCTGATCAAAAGTTTACATCCCCTGGTGATTTTGGCCTGATACCATGCAGAGAAGGTGACACAAATGGGTGTGAATGGTGACATCCTCACCTGTGACTGGAAAATGGTTCAGGATGCAAAGGAAACCCCACAAATAACATCAGCTGAAAACTAGCGGTGGACAATAAGGAGGCACTTGAAGAAAAATGGGCTGCATGGTCGAGTCGCCAGAAGAAAGTCATTACTGCGCAAATTCCACAAAGTATCTTGCCTACAATACGCAAAATAGCACAGAGACGAGCCTCAAAACTTCTGGAGCAAGGTCATTTGGAGTGATGAGACCAAAATTGGAACTTTTTGGCCACAACCATAAACATTACATTTGGAGAGAGGTCAACAAGGCCTATGATGAAAAAAACACCATTCCTACTGTAAAGCATGGAGGTGGATCGCTGATGTTTTGGGGATGTGTGAGCTACAAAAGCACAGGAAACTTGGTCAAACTTGAAGGAAAGATGAATGCAGCGCGTTATCAGCGAATACTGGAGGCAAATTTGCAGTCATCAGCCCGGAAGCTGCGCATGGGACGTACTTGGACGTTCCAACAAGACAACGATCCAAAACACAAGGCCAAGTCGACCTGTCATTGGCTACAGCAGAACAAAGTGAAGATTCTGGAGTGTCCATATCAGTCTCCTGACCTCAGTATCATTGAGCCACTCTGGGGAGATCTCAAGCGCGCAGTTCATGCTAGACAGCCCAGGAATTTACAGGAACTGGAGGCTTTTTGCCAAGAAGAGTGGGCAGCTTTACCATCTGAGAAAATAAAGAACCTCATCCACAACTACCACAAAAGACTTCAAGCTGTCATTATTGTTAGAGGGGGCAATACCCGGTATTAAGAAATGGGGTATAGGGACTTTTGATCGGGGTCATTTGGATGTTTTGGGTTGTCATTATGCTTTAAAAAGAGAAAACACAATAAATGGCTTCACCCAACCACTATCCACGAGTGGGGAAAAAGTTTTGGTGTTATCATTCATATTCCCTGAAAAAAAGGCCAAGAAAGCAAAAATTCTGCCGGGGTGTGTAAACTATTGAGAACAACTGTGTCTTTAGATATGTATATTTATACTTTACCCTTGATCCTGCGATCGCATACTTTCCCCCCATTTCCAACCTCATAGATGCCGCTGTCTTGATTGATGACATCTAAAGGGTAAAACTGCTGCAGTCGGAGCTCACAAGAAGAGCAGTGGACCCAGTGCTGGCGCTGAGCCTGTTTGCCTCCCCTTTTTTTTTCTCAGGTCGCTTCCTTGCCTTGTTTAGGATGGTGACCGCTGTGTTCTGATGGTTTGTTATTTTTTTGGCAGTTGGGATTCGCCTTTGGAAACGTGGTGGGGATGTACCTGGCGCAGAACTACGAGGTGAGTGATGCGGAGCGCGGCCGCACGGGGCGGTGGAGAAGAGGAACGTCCACAGAATAACCGTCACCCCCCGGCCATTATCAGTTTTTACATTTTATGTTTTTCTCTCCCCTTCTTCCCAGAGCCATAACTTTTTTTTATTTTTCCGTCAATATGGCTTGTATTTTGCGGGACGAGTTGTACTTTTCAACGCGACGATACCAAATGTGTGTATTTATTTATTTTATTTTTTTTAACTTTGGGGCATGATTTGAACATTTATATATTTTTATTAATACTTTTTAAAACTTTTTTTTTTTTTTAAAACTTTTTGGCATACTTCAATATTCTCCATGGGAGACTAGAAGCTGCAGTTGTCTGATCAGCACTGCTACATACAGGCAATGAACAGATCGCCTGTGTGTAGCAGAAATGCTCACTTGATATGAGCACCGACCACCGGGCGGCGCTCATAGCAATCCGGCTATGACAACCACAGAGGTCTGCTGCAGACTTCTGGTTGTCATACCAACCTGTCGTTGATTTCCGGTAAGCGCGAGTTACGTACTGCTGTCAAACATTGACAGTGGCATTTAACAGGTTAACATCCGCAGGTGGATTGCGATTCCACCCACGGCTGTTAGAGGCACATGTCAGCTGTTCAAATCAGCTGACGTACCGGGAAAGATGTGGGCTCAGTGCCAGAGCCTACATCAAAGGGGAAGACTGACATGCAACCCTCTTTTTTTTTTTTCTGGACCATCATACCTTCCCCCTTAATCCACTTTGTACATGAGCCCATCTTATATCCTCCTCCTCCAGGTGCCAGATATCGGAAAAAAAGTTGAAAACTTCAAAAAGGATTTGGAAGCCAAAAAGAAACCTCCGAGCGAGTGACAAGCGGTCGCCGTGAGCGCGCACCCTCCTCTGTGTAGTAGCCGCGGTGTGTATATATGTATATCTATGAGCTGCAGTGGAGACGTGTGATGGAGGGGACCACCAGCCACGAGGATTGAGCCGGGACCCCAGACTCAGGACACCTGGACCTGTCACCCGTGGGAAGATTCCCTCCTCCTAATGGTTCCTAGTCTCCTGGACGGCTGGAGAACCTCCAGACTGCACCACGGGGTTAATCCGGTCCATGTCGCTTTTAGGTTTTGAAGGGTTTAATAAATATGTTTATTGTACTATGGAAATATTTTGGCTGCTGGTAATACGGCCGTCGGGCCCCCAGGGGCCAGGGGAGATATCTAGACATCCGCTATTCGAAAAAAAAAAAGTTTTCAAAACTTTTTAGAATTGTCCCTAACTTTACCTGAGATGCCCCTAGGCCTAACCTTTGACACTATGACTCTAGTTATATGACAGTTAAGTCTCTTCCCCCCCATCCCCCATGGTCAGTTTTCGGGTCATGGCATCCCACCGTAAACATTGCTGTGGGGTCATTTCTTGCTCTATATGCTCCTCACTATTGTCCAGTGGCATTCATTGATTTTTCCAGAAAACAGCACCACCCTTGTCCATGTGTCTGTTTTTGGTATTACATCTCTATATAAGTGAATGGGGCTGAGCTAATGGAAGTCCCATACGGACGACTAATCTTTACCTGAACGTAGTTCGTCAGTTTACAAAAGTAGCCCGATGGCTCGTAATTTACATTTAATTACAGTCATACATGTGTGATGTGAAGTTTTACAAAAGTTACACAATGTCTATATATAATTATAACACTGAGAACTATTAATGAGGTTGCAGTGATTATCTGGACTTGCATCATGTCTTATACTCTAGTCACACCCAGAGCTGCATTCAAACATCTGCTGGCTTCCTAGTCCCACCCAGAGCTGCATTCAAACTTCTGCTGGTTTCCTAGTCCCACCCAGAG
Organism: Dendrobates tinctorius; assembly: GCF_039654945.1. NCBI lineage: Eukaryota > Metazoa > Chordata > Amphibia > Anura > Dendrobatidae > Dendrobates > Dendrobates tinctorius. The sequence goes on from NW_027361688.1 coordinate 5,093,679, forward strand.
CTGCATTCAAACTTCTGCTGGTTTCCTAGTCCCACCCAGAGCTGCATTCAAACATCTGCTGGTTTCCTAGTCCCACCCAGAGCTGCATTCAAACTTCTGCTGGTATCCTAGTCCCACCCAGAGCTGCATTTAACCTTCTGCTTGTTTTTTTTAGTCCCACCCAGAGCTGCATTTAAACTTCTGGTTTCCTAGTCATACCCAGAGCTACATTCAAACTTCTGCTGGAATCCTAATCACATCCAGAGCTATATTCAAACTTCTGCTGGTTTCCTAATCCCACCCAGAGCTGCATTTAACCTTCTGCTTGTTTCCTAGTCCCACCCAGAGCTGCATTCAAACTTCTGCTGCTTTCCTAGTCTTACCCAGAGCTGCATTCAAACTTCTGCTGGTTTCCTAGTCTTACCCAGAGCTGCATTCAAACTTCTGCTGGTTTCCTAGTCTTACCCAGAGCTGCATTCAAACTTCTGCTGGTTTCCTAGTCTTACCCAGAGCTGCATTCAAACTTCTGCTGGTTTCCTAGTCTTACCCAGAGCTGCATTCAAACTTCTGCTGGTTTCCTAGTCTTACCCAAAGCTGCATTCAAACTTCTGCTGGTTTCCTAGTCCCACCCAGAGCTGCATTCAGACTTCTGCTGGTTTCTCATTAGCTCCTATTCACACACTCACAATAGGAGATGTAGGACCCCAAAGAGAGAATAGGAAGCCAGCAGAAATGGGACTGGACGTTAGAATCCGGCCACGTAAAGAAGTTATTTCCTTCTGTTTGCAAGGGGTCGCATAAATCTCAAGCACTGGTCCCCATCGAACGTGGTCAAGAGTAGGAGGCGGCCGCACGTGCCTTGCTATCTCTATTAAAGCTCCAAAAATTGGCGAGCATGCGCATCCCTCCATTACTTTCCACAGGCATCCCAAAAATTGCTAAGCAACCAGGAATGAAGAGGTTGCTACGCATGCGCATTTTGCCGCCATTCATTTTTTGGCAGTTCTGAAAATTGCTTAGCCACACCGCACCGTGGATTGCGGTCTCTATTGCTTTCCATTGAAGCTTTCCATACAAGCTGACCGCGCATGCACATCTTTCCATTAATTTGTACAGGAGCTCCAAAAATTGCTAAGCAAGCAGGAATGAAGAGGAGGCCGCGCATGTGCATTTTTCCGTCAAGCAATCTGGAAGGGAATAATTTGTACGAGGTGGCCAATAATTGCTAAGCAAGCAGGACAGAAGAGGGGGTCATGCATGCACAGCTCGTTGTTCATTTGTGCAGCATCTCAAAAAATTGGTAAGCAAGCAGGACTAAAGGAGGGGGCGCATGCTCATCTCTTCACTACATTCTATAGGCGGTCCAAAAATTACTAGGCAAGCAGAACTAGAGAGAAGGGCGCGCATGCTCATCTTGTCACTACATTCTATAGGCGGTCCAAAAATTACTAGGCAAGCAGGACTAGAGAGGAGGGCGCGCATGCTCATCTTGTCACTACATTCTATAAGCGGTCTAAAAATTACTAGGAAGCAGAACTAGAGAGAAGGACGCGCATGCTCATCTCGTCACTACATTCTATAGGCGGTCTAAAAATTACTAGGCAAGAAGGAATAGTGAGGAGGGCGCGCATGCTCATCACTACATTCTATAAGAGGTCCAAAAATTACTCGGCACGCAGGAATAGTGAGTAGGGTGCGCATGCTCATCATGTTTTCCTCATTTTTATACTAAGCACGACATTTCTGAACAAGCAGCAATGGAGAGGCAGTTGTCACACTCTTATTTTTAAGACCGCAAAGAAAATTCTTAAGCAGCGACGGGGCGATTGAGTGTTGCAAATTTTTGTACCTCCCATGGAAATTCCTGCTTGCTTAACACTTGCCATAGAAACGAATGGAGAGCGCTGCGCATGTGTTCCAGATGAGCGTGCCCCTTTAACCAACGCACGCTCGGCTGGGTTCGCAAGGTGACAAACTGGCCTCTGCCCTCAATGATTGACCGGGTCTGTGCCATCCAATCACTGCAATAAATATCCTGGGGGTTATTGAGAGTATTTACAGGTGGAGGCTTTGGTTTCCGATCAGGGGTTTCCATAGCTGTGGGGGGGGCTCTATAATGCTATAGAGGGTCTCGTGCAGGGGCTTATGAGGAGGGGTTGGCCAACGCGAGCTGCTGCCCTTTTAAATATATCCATCATGTAGAAGTGATACTGAGCGCTGGTTATGTCCTTTGGTGCAAAGTTCGGTTTCCTGCCGCCATGTTCCTGCCCCCCTCCGAAAGTTCAGTGTCCCCCCCCCCCCCCCCCCCCCCCAAAAAACCCTCGGATCACAGGTGCTGAGTCTGGTTCTGGATCATGGCCCAGTCCGGAAACGTGTTCAGCTGAAAGAGGCTGATGCCCCACGTGTTAATGGCGACCATGATGATGCCCAGACCGATCACATTCACTCCCAGACCGGCCTTCACCTTGGGGGAAAGAGAAGGAAATGATTAGTACTGATGACATCTGCTCTAGTCACAGCCGGAGCTGCAGTCAAAATTCTCCTGCTTTTTAAAATTGCTGTCAGGCTGCAGAACTATACATCTCCCTTCACCCTCTGCTGGTGCAGCATCTGCACAGGCTTATAAAAGAGGCTCCCTTTCCAAAATTGCTTCCCCCTACCCCTGTGGTCAGACAAAGGTGGGCTGCTGACCTTGCACTACAGACTTACTACTTGTGCTATTCACTACCTCTAGACCACCAGGGATTTTACAAATAGTTATTTCACTACCCCTAGACCACCAGGGATTTTATAATGAACCATTTCACTACCTCTAGACCACCAGGGATTTTACAAATAGTCATTTCACTACCCCTAGACCACCAGGGATTTTATAATGAACCATTTCACTACCCCTAGACCACCATTGATTTTATAATGAACTATTTCACTACCTCTAGACCACCAGGGATTTAATAATGAACCATTTTACTACCTCTAGACCATCAGGGATTTTATAATGAACCATTTCACTATCCCTAGACCATCAGGGATTTTATAATGAACCATTTCACAACTCCTAGACCACCAGGGATAATACAATGAACCATTTCACTACCCCTAGACCACCAGGGATTTTATAATAAACCATTTCACTACTCCTAGACCACCAGGGATTTTATGATGTACCATTTCACTACTCCTAGACCACCAGAGATTTTACAATGAACTATTACCATTTTACTACCCCTGGACCACCAGGTATTTACCAAGAACTATTTAGGTAAATATGTTTTTTTAGGTGGATCTCCGGTGTGTTAGGAGATCAGCTGCTGGTTGTGATGGATATTTCCATTCTGTGACAACACGCAGAGATATTGATCTGTTAGCCGGTGCAGATTTTTTTTTTCCATCTCTTACCATATCTTTGATCTGGCAGTGCCCGTAGTTATATATGATGGCGTTCGGCGGGTTCCCGACTGGTAACATCACAGCGAACGAGATACACATGGCGACCGGAATCAGCGTGTATAAAGGGTTAATGTGAAGAGCTTCAGACTGGAAGATTGGGGAGAAAAGTCAGGAATTCATCCATAGGGGAGAATCTTTTTGTTTTTTGTCCGTCATCTCCAGTGGGTCATTGCTTACCAGGCTGCACAGGATGGGCAGGAATATAGTGATGGTGGCCGGGTTGCTGACAAATTCCGTCACCGCAGATACCAGAATACAAGCGAGGAGGCTGACGGCCCAGGACGGGAGGCTGCTGAGACACTCCATCTGACGGCCGATCCAAGTGGAGAGGCCGGAGGTCTGACATAGAAAGAAACAAAAAAAAAATAACACTTGCCCACCAGGGAATTTAAAATGAACAATTTTGCTACCTCCTACCATGACCTATTTCACTACCCCTAGACCACCAGGTGTTTTACAACGATCCACATCCCTTGGACCACCAGGGATTTTGCAAAGACTGATTTTCCTACCCCTGAGCATCAGAGAATTGACAATATTTCTTTTCACTACCTCTAGACTACCAGGAATCTTGCGATTAACCATTTGTCTGCTCCTAGGAGCCATTTCACTATTCGTAGTCCACATGGCATTTCACAATAAATCATTTCACTACCCCTAGAGAGTATCAGGAAGTTTACAATAAAGTTTTTTCACTTCCCCTAGACCACTAGGGATTTTAACGCAAACCATTTCACTGCCTCAAGGCCACCAGGGGTTTTATGATGAATCAAGTCACTACTCATTGTCCACTTGAATTTCACAATAAACCATTTCACCCTAGGCTAGCAGGCTTTTTACAATAAACCATTTCACTACCCATAGACCACAAGGGATTATACAGTGAACCATTTATGTTATGAGCTCATTTTCTACTCCACCAGTTGAGAGTTCTCCTTCCATTCTCCCTCTGGTGGTGACAGGAGGTAGTGAGGTTGGTTTAATTGGTAGTGATCTGCCACCTGGTGAGGAGGATAATGATTGGATCTCTGGAGTATCAGACTGGATATAAGACAGCCGACGCTCTATCCTGGTGCTGGTGATTCAGTCTGCTTCTCAGGTCTTGGACTCAGCTCTGTTCCAGTCTTCTCAAGTTAAGTTTGTATTTGCTAATGTTCACACTTGCAGTTTTTTGTGTGGTCAGCCAGCCCGGCTGGGCTGTGCTGAATTTCCACTCTTATTTATCTGTATTTTGCCAATTTGCCTTTTTGTCCCTTATTAGATTGGCCTCTTTTTGCTCTGTCTCAGAATATTTCAGAGTGCTGATAAAGTGGGAGAAGTCTAGTGACTTCAGGGTTAATTTTGCTATCAGATGTGTTGGACATTATTTTTGGTAGGGTGTTTGGCAGATTGCAGACAGTGGCTTTCCTTTCCTGTCCTTTCTAGTTAGTTTGGCCCCATCGTTTGCTCAGCCTATTTTCCTGCCTTTGTTTTTGTTTTCATCTTTTTCAATACATGTGGGGGGCTGTCTCTCCTTTGGGGTCTGCTCTGGGGCAGTTAGTTTTCCTCTTTTCCTGCTTTAGGCTTATTTAGCTCTCCGGTTGTGACGAGGCGTCTAGGACCAACGTAGGAACGCTCCACGACTGCTGCTAGTTGTGTAGTTAGAATCAGGGATCTGCAGTCTGCATAGTTACCAACCTCTCTGGTTTTCTGAGACTTAGCTTGTGTTGTTTTTTTTAGCTCGGCGATCCATTCATAACACATTTCACTACCTTTAGACCAACAGTGATTTTCCAATGAGTCATTTCGTCAGCCCTAGAACATCAGGGATTTTACAATAAAACAGTTAAATTCCCCTAGACCACCAGGAACTTTACAAAGAACTATTTCACTACCCCAAGGTCACCAGGGATTTTACGATGAACCATTTTACTACCCATAGATCACCAGAAATTTTACAAAGAAACATGTCACTACCCCTAAACCACCATGGATTTTATAATGAACCATTTCACTACCCCTAGACCACCAGGGATTTTAAAAAGAACCATTTCACTAACCCTAGGTGACAGGGGTTTACAAAGAACTATTTCACAACCCCCTAGGCCACCAGGGATTTAAAAAAAAAGTCCCCCACCTCTAGACCACCAGGGATTTTAAAATAAACCATTTTACTACTACAAAGTAACAGTGACTTTACAATAAGTCAATTCACTACCTCTTGACCGCCAGAGATATTAAATTCTGAGAATAACTGAGTAGAAATGATGAGTGGGGTGGTCGTGAGCCTTATTTGATTGTTGCCTTGGGCCTCATTTTGAATAAAACTGGTCCTGCCAGCTGATAATCATAGCCAACCGGTTATGGGCACCATTCACATGACTTGGAATAGGATTTCAATAGCACCAATGAGAGAGAGAGGCTTTAGGTTGCTTCTGACCCTATGACAACTCTTCTTGGTCATGCCCTCACTACCAGACATTGTCCCTCCTTATTCTGAGAAATCTTACCTTACACCCAGCAGCCAGGGCGTAGCCGCCTCCAACCAGCACCACGATCTCCCAGGGCATGTGCTTCTGGAATTCATGCCAAGTCAGCATGGGTCCTCCCAGGTGCGGCCCATCTTCTTCTTTGTTCTCACCCTGTCCTAGGGGCAAAAATCACATGAGGCGAGTGCAACCCAAATTATCAGAGTCCCAGGAGCACAGAAATTCACATACACACTGCCCTCATTATCAGTGCCAGCCATGGTGGATCCCCCATCCCTTATTAGCAGTAATACCCATAAAGTGCCTCCTTACATAATTCGGGGGGCGCCAGCCGTAGAGTGCTACCATACACCCTGTACTCATCAGCAGTGCAAGGCAGAGAGTGCTCACATACATATTGCACTCATTATCAGTGCCAGCCATAGTGGATCCCCCATCCCTTATTAGCAGTAATACCCATAAAGTGCCTCCTTACATAATTCGGGAGGCGCCAGTCGTAGAGTGCTACCATACACCCTGTACTCATCAGCAGTGCAAGGCAGAGAGTGCTCACATACATATTGCACTCATTATCAGTGCCGGGCTTTTTCCTTCCTCTGAGAATTCTCACCTGAATCCCTTTTTCCAGTGCAGAAAAATTGAGGTTTCTTAGATGGAATCAGGAACAAAAGGAACCCGAGGAACACCGAGACCGTAGCGTCCGTCCTAAAACCATTCCTGAAACAAAAGCAGATGGTAAGATTGGAGAGTGAGGCTGCAGCCTGAGGGAGCTGAATGGTATGAGCTCCTTACAGCACACTCCTTACCTTTACAGTCAGGCCGAAATAGCTGATAACAGGAAACAATAGACTGTATTCGCAAGTTTTAATAACTTACTTTTCAAACAGCGATTCCCAACCAGGAACAAACCCAGGCTCCCGTGTAAACCATAGCAGGGTCATCAGAACGAAGAAGAAGACAGTGACCTTTTCTGGGTAACTACAAAAGGAAATGCAAATGCTGAAATTTGTGAGAAATTCATGACCTGGACTTTTGCTTCTGTGGTAAGCAAAAATATTAGACTTAAATAGCACTGATTACAGTCACACATAATACGTTTACACTAACTGCAACTGGACATAGTAAACTTACAACACTGACTGCAACTACACTTAGTAACCTTACAGCATTGACCTCAACTGGACATAGTAATCTTACAGCACTGACTGCAACTGGATTTAGTAACCTTACAGCACAGACTGCAACTGGATTTAGTAACCTTATAGCACTTGCTGCAACTGGACATAGTAACCTTACAACACTGACTGCACCTTCATTTATTAAACTTGCACCAAGGGCTGCAACTACGCTTAGTAATATTACAGCACTGACTGCAACTACACATAATAACTGTCACGCCGCTGCCTGCTCTGCCTGCCCCGCAGCCGCTCGTGCCCGCGCCCCGTCATACTCACCGGGCCCGGCGCAGTCCCGTCTGCTCTTCTTCCCCTGCACCCGCTCCTGTCTCGGCTTCCTGTCAGGCGTGCGCATGCGATCGGCCCCACCGCGCGCATGCACACCTCTCTTTATGAGATCGGCCTCTCCCCCCCGGCTCACTATAGGACCTGACCCGGAAGCACCTCTGCACCTGCCCTTATCAGGCCGCCTCTTCCTCCCTGGCGTTGCCTGATCGTCACTTGTGTTCAGCTAAGTGACCCTGGCCCCTTGTCTGCCTGCCTTCCCAGTTCCTGCTTCCCCTCTCCGCTTCCTAGCTCGGTCGTTCCACAGTATTAACCTGTTCCTTTGTGTCTCTCCCAGTGCCTGCCATCCCATGCCCACCTCCAGTTCGTGTCCCTGTGTTCCTGTCCTGCCAGCCTGTGTCTTCATCCAGTCCAAATCTCAGCTCTCCTGCCGTGCCAGCCTGAATCTTCCGGTCCACATCCCTGTGTTCCAGTCCTACTAGCCTGTGTCTCCGTCCCCTCCGTCTACCTTGGTTCCGGTCCTGCACGTCCGTCCGCCTGCCTCTCTGTCCTCCTCGGGTACCGGCTGCCGCGGTGAGTAGTTTCCCCTGGGCCTGTCCCTAACACTCCCTGTATAGGGGGTTGTCCACCTGGCCCGCTCGCCCAGGGGAGGTTCGCTTACCGCGGTCCAGTGGGTCCACCCTTGAGAACCATCACAATAACCTCATAGCACTGACTGAAACTATACTTAGTAATCTTATAGCACTGGCTGCAACTACACATATTAACCTTACAAGACTCACTGCAACTACACTTAGTAACCTTACAGCACTGACTGCAACTACATATAGTAACCTCACAGCACTGACTGCAACTGGACATAGTAACCTTACTGCACTGACTGCAACTGGACATAGTAACCTCACAGCACTGACTGCAACTGGATTTCGTAACCTTACAGCACTGACTGCAACTGGACATAGTAACCTTACAGCACTGACTGCAACTGGACATAGTAACCTCACAGCACTGACTGCAACTGGACATGGTAACTTCACAGCACTGACTGCAACTGGACATAGTAACCTCACAGCACTGACTGCAACTGGACATAGTAACCTTACAGCACTGACTGCAACTGGACATAGTAACCTCACAGCACTGACTGCAACTGGACATAGTAACCTCACAGCACTGACTGCAACTGGACATAGTAACATCACAGCACTGACTGCAACTGGACATAGTAACCTCACAGCACTGACTGCAACTGGACATACTAACCTCACAGCACTGACTGCAACTGGACATAGTAACCTCACAGCACTGACTGCAACTGGACATAGTAACATCACAGCATTGACTGCAACTGGACATAGTAACCTTACAGCACTGACTGCAACTGGATTTTGTAACCTTACAGCACTGACTGCACCTTCATTTATTAGGCTGCGTTCACACGTCGCTTTTTTTGCATTTTAGCGGCGGTTTTTAAAGCGCGATTTTGCAGCGAAAGCGCAAAAAAGCAGCATCCAATGCAATCCTATGGCATTCCACAATGCTGTGCTAATATTGCGGATTTTCCCACGGCGGAATCGCATCGCGGAAAAATACACAGCATGCTCATTATTTTGCGGAATCCCGGCGATCCCGCACCCATAGGGTTGCATTGTTCCGCTTACTTCCCGCATGTGGCTGTGCCCACCATGCGAAAAGTAAGCAGAACATTTGAGGATGGTACCCAGGTGGTGGAGGAGAGGAGACTGTCCTCCAGGTTTTGGGTACCATATCCCTGTAAAAAATAGAATAAAAAATAAAAAATGGTGTTATATTCACCTTCCGGCGTCCCGTGCAGCCTTCCCGGGCCTCAGCGATGCTCCCGTTCCCAGTAATGCCTTGGGAGACCTTTGATGACGTCGCAGTCTCGCAATAATGTAGCGGTCCCTATTCCTCGCGAGACCGCTACGTTATCGTGAGACCGCGACGTCATCAAAGGTCTCGGAAGGCATTACTGGGAACGGGAGCATCGCTGAGGCCCGGGAAGGCTGCACGGGACGCTGGAAGGTGAATATAACACCATTTTTTATTTATTATTTTTAACATTAGAGCTTTTTACTACTGATGCCGCATAGGCAGCCTCAATAGTAAAAAGTTGGTCACACTCGTCAAACACTATGTTTGATGAGTGTGACCAACCTGTCAATCAGTTCTCCAAGTGATGCTTCAGATCGCTTGGAAAACGCTAGCATTCTGCAAGCTAATTACTCTTGCAAATTGCTAGTTTTTCCGCGGGAAAATCACGGGAATTTAAAATGCGATTTTCCCGCGGAATGGAATTCCGGAATTCTCGCGGTAACTTCCACTACATGTGCACATAGCCTTACTTGCAGCACGGGCTGCAACTACGCTTATTAATATTACAGCACTGACTGCAACTACACATAATAACCTCATAGCATTGACTGAAACTATACTTAGTAATCTTATAGCACTGGCTGCAACTACACATATTAACCTTACAAGACTCACTGCAACTACACTTAGTAATCTTACAGCACTGACTGCAACTGGACATAGTAACCTTACAGCACTGACTGCAACTACTCATAATAACCTTATAGAACTGACACACTATACTTAGTAATCTTATAGCACTGGCTGCAACTACATAGAGTAACTTTATAAGACTCACTGCAACTACACATAATAATCTTACAGCTCTGATGGCAACTACACATAGTAGCCTTACAAGACTCACTGCTACTACACTTAGTAACCTTACATCACTGACAGCAATGACACATAGTAACCTTATAGCACTGGCTGTAACTATACATAGTAACCTTACATCACTGACAGCAATTACAATTAGTGATCTTATAACACTGACAGCAACTACACATAGTGACTTTTCATCATTAACTGCAACTACATTTAGTAACCTTACAGCACTGACTGCAACTACACTTAGTAATCTTATAACACTGACAGCAACTACATTTAGTAACTTTACATCACTGAGTGCAACTACACATAGTAACCTTATAGCTCTGGCTGTAAGTAGACTTAGTAACCTTATAGCACTGGCTGCAACTACACTTAATAACCTTATAGCTCTGGCTGCAACTACACTTAGTAGCCTTATAGCACTGTCTGCAACTATACTTAGTAACCTTATAGCACTGGCTGGAACTACACATAGTAACCTTATAGCTCGGGCTGCAACTACACTTAGTAACCTTATAGCACTGTCTGCAACTAAACTTAGTAACTTTATAGCACTCTACAACTACACCTAGTAACCTTATAGCACTGACTGCAACTACAGTTAGTAACCTTATAGCTCTGGCTGCAACTACAATTAGTAACCTTATAACACTGATAGCAATAACACTTAGTAATCTTATAGCACTGTCTGCAACTACACTTAGTAACCTTATAGCACTGACTGCAACTACACTTATTAACCTTATAGCACTGGCTGCAACTACACTTAGTAACCTAATAGTTCTGGCTGCAACTACACTTAGTAACCTTATAGCTCTGGTAGTCATGGTCCTTATTCTCTGATTGTGTTTGGTAATGAAAATCTCTAATGCACGAGACAAATACTATTATATATCATATGTTTAGTGTCAGTCTAAACTGTAAAATGATTTTCGGTGACTTTTGATGACATGTTTAGCTAATCTCATACCTCATTTTCCCCAACTTCTCGTATTCCTCCTGGATGCGTCTCTCTGACAACTCCTCCTGTTTGGTCTTCTTATTCTTACTGAGGGAACAGGTTTCCCTAAAACTAAAGATTTAATAAAGTCCAAATCATAAATGACAACAAAAATATAAATGGGCCAAATCTTGTCCTGTAGTCTCAGAATGTCACTTACTTGCAGCCAAGAAATAACCAGTGAAGCCAGACCCAGGTCAGAAATAGGACGATGACCGTAATGGGTAAACTAAACACAAACCAGGTACCAAAGTTCACAACCTCGGCGTCCGGGTACCGACTACAATGTAGAAAAAAAATGTCATATTTATTCATTTCCGTGTTCTTGAGCCTGGGGGGCAGCATTATAGTAGTTATATCCTTCTAGGCATGTGGCAGTATTATAAGAGTTGTATACTTGCACATTGATATAATAGGGCGAACACCGCCAGTTCTTACTTCTTAAAGTGCTCTAGAAAAATGAGGCTGGTGGAGGTCCCAATAATTGTTGTGAGGCCACCGATGGTCGCTGCATAGGAGATGCTTAGTGACAGGCACTTGCAGATCATGTGGTCATGCTTAGATCTATATTTTCCTTGTGTCATTGGGTCCTTGGACTCAGTGGATGGAAGAACTAGAATCTGGGTCTATAAAGGATAATGAAAATTATACTTGGATTACATTTCTTGTGCCGTACGCTGTAGGGTCTCTGTGTGCCACCATTAGGAGACTGCACTGCTTTACCTGAGGAAGTGACTGCCCATTAGTTGGGGGATTCACTATTCTCATTGGGTTGGCAATCATATGAACGCCATTCAGATTCTGTCGGTAGGAAGGAAAGAAACATATCAAGATCTGTCAGAGATGTCACATCCTCTACATCCACCCTCCTCATGCTGATATGCAGTATGGCGGTAGGTTTACCTTGCTTTGTATAAGTTTGCTGAGATCCTTGGCCGTTGCCCTATGATAAAAAAAAAATTATATATGAAGTAGTTAATCAATTCACTTGAAATATAAGTAATTATATAGATTTAATTAAGATTTTTGCAGTTTTAAATGCCCTATGAGTCCACCCCCCCACATTCAGTGTCCATTGTGCAACCTTTAGTAATCCATGAGTACATTGAATTAGGTCCATCCAAATAACTGTTGATTATTTCTTATGTTGATACATTGAAAAAAAGGAAGCATATTTTCAAATAGTAATAATTAAAGATGTAGTATTATTTGGTGTATATAGCTTTTTTGCAGACCTATGTGCTTCAGGTTGGTGCGTCATGTTTACAGACTAAAAACGCACCCTGTGTTTAGTCTTATCGTACAGTGATGTCTTACTCCATTGCTTCCTGCTATCCTCCTCCTTTGCACTGTGGAGATATCTGTAGACAATACAGGTATAGAGGCTACCAGGGTACAGTCAGAACTATATCAGAGAGAATGCCCACTGAGCTCTGAACTTGAAGCTCCAAAAGTAGGAAACGCGCACTGAGCTCTGAACTTGAAGCTCCAAAAGTAGGAAAAGCCCACTGAGCTCTGAACTTGAAGCTCCAAAAGTAGGAAACGCCCACTGAGCTCTGAACTTGAAGCTCCAAAAGTAGGAAACGTTCACTGAGCTCTGAACTTGAATCTCCAAAAGTAGGAAACGCCCACTGAGCTCTGAACTTGAAGCTCCAAAAGTAGGAAACGTCCACTGAGCTCTGAACTTGAAGCTCCAAAAGTAGGAAACACCCACTGAGCTCTGAACTTGAAGCTCCAAAAGTAGGAAACGTCCACTGAGCTCTAAACTTGCAGCTTTGAAAAGAAGAAAAGCCCACTGAGCTCTGAACTTGCAGCTCTACAAATAGGAAGCGTCCACTGAACCCTGAATTTGCAGCTCCACAACTAGGAAACACCCACTGAGTTCTGAACTTGCTGATCTAAAAGTAGGAAACACCCACTGAGTTCTCAACTTGCTGCTCTAAAAGTAGGAAACACCCACTGAGCTCTCAACTTGCAGCTCTAAAAGTAGGAAACACCCACTGAGTTCTGAACTTGCTGCTCTAAAAGGAGGAAACACCCACTGAGTTCTGAACTTGCTGCTCTAAAAGTAGGAAACTCCCACTGTGTTCTGAACTTGCAATTCCACAAGTTGGAAATGCCCACTGAGTTTCAAACTTGCGGTTCTACAAGTAAGAAGTATCCACTGAGCTCTGAACTTGCAGTTTCAAGAGTAAGAAATGACCACTGAGCACTGAACTTGTAGCTCCACAAGTAGGAAACTTGCATGCACTTTGATCTTGCAGCTCCAAAAGTGGGAAACGCCCAGTGAGCTCTGAACTTGTGGCTCTACAAGTAGAAATTATCCATTGATCGCTAAACTTTCTGCTCCATATGTAGGGAACACCCAATGTGTTTTGAATTTGTAGTTCAACAAGTATGAAATACCCACTAAGTTCAAAACTTGCAGCTGAACAAATAGGAAACATCACTGATCGCTGAACTTTGAGATCCAAATGTAGGAAGGAAACACCCAATGAGTTCTGAACTTCCAGCTCCACAAGTAGGAAACACCCAATGAACTCTTAACTTCCAGCTTCACATTCAGATCTGCCATTAGAAAATGTCCACATGTAGGAAATGCCCACTGAGCTCTGAATTTGTGGCTCTACAAGTAGGAGGCATTCACGAATTGCTGAACTTTCAGATCCAAATGTAGGAATGAAACATGCAATGAGTTCTGAACTTACAGCTCAACAAGTAGAAAACACTCGCTGAGCTCTGAATTTGCATCTGCACAACAAAGAAACACCATCTGAGCTCTGAACTTGCAGCTGCAGAAGTAGTGTACACCTACTGAGCACTAAACTTTCAGATCGACCATTATGATAAACCCACTGAGTTTGGAACTTTTAGTTCCATAGGTAGGACATGCCCACTGAACTCTGAACTTGCAGCTCCGCAAGTAGGAAACACCTGATGAACTTTTAACTTGCAACCCGACAAGTAGGAAACTGTCACTGAACTCTGACCTTTCAGCTCCACAATGAGGAAACACCAATTGAGCTCTGAACTTGCAGTTTCACAAGTAGAAAATACCCACTAAGGCCTAAACTTGCAGCTTGGTCAGTAGGAAATGTCCACTAAGTTTGGAACATGAAGCTCTACAAAAGTGATCTGCTCCAGATACATAGTGACAACTATAAAATATTTCTGTTCATGATGAAAGAGCTCATACACCTTTTACTTTTATTGTGATTCATCTGTTGAGTTCTACTTACTCCTCATTGATGAATATGAGTTCTATTGAAGGTTGCTTCTGCTTCTCCTTTCCACCTGCAAAGTCCAAAAATTATTTTGGATAATGTATTATAAGGTCTAGATCTAGAAAGTTCTAGATGTTACATTATTGTTCTACCATCATTGTTGATCTCAGGGACCTCAGGGGGCTTTTATGAGTGTTGTTATATAGAGGGGCAACCTGACAGTGTCAAGGATGGGTTAGAAGTTAGCACCTTAATGTTTAGGGTGGTCTAGTATTGTGGAGGGGTTAAAGGAATTTCTGGGGTATAAGATACTAAAAAGTGAAACGTTTACTCATGTAGGCAACAGTGACCTTTCTGCTGTGCATTATCTGATGCAGCAGAGCCATTGACTACAGATCCCTCGTGCTCCTCATCAGCACTTGTCAGCTGCTGCAGAACTGCGTCAACGATGGGCATCACCATAGCAGTGGATGACGTATTAGAAAGCCACATGGACAGCAGAGCAGTGCAGCACATAAAGCACATCAGCAGCCTGGGGAAAAACAAAAGTCACAAACACATTTATTATCACCTATCCAAAATTCACCAACACTACAACATTGTTTCATATGGATGTACATAGGAGCAGTATTATAGTAGTTATATTCCTGTACATAGGAGCAGTATTATAGTAGTTATATTCTTGTACATAGGGGCAGTATTATAGTAGTTATATTCTTGTACATAGGAGCAGTATTATAGTAGTTATATTCTTGTACATAGGGGGCAGTATTATAGTAGTTATATTCTTGTACATAGGAGCAGTATTATAGTAGTTATATTCTTGTACATAGGGGGCAGTATTACAGTAGTTATATTCTTGTACATAGGGGGTAGTATTATAGTAGTTATATTCTTGTACATAGGGGTTAGTATTATAGTAGTTATATTCTTGTACATAGGAGCAGTATTATAGTAGTTATATTCTTGTACATGGTGTACAGTACAATGATTCCCTATGGGAATCAAAAACCGCAGTGCAGACGGTGCGGAATTTTCCGCGCGGATTATCTGCGGTTTTCAATCCGCAGAAAGAATTGACATGTCAATTCTTTCTGCGGATTCTCCTGCGGTTTGCCATCTCCTCCATTGAGGAGATGAAAAACCGCAGGGCAAAACCGCAGAGCAATCCGCAGGTAAAACCGCAGGTCTTTTGACCTGCGGTTTCACCTGCGGATTGTACAAAATCCGCGCGGATGAATCCGCACCTTTTCCGCAGCGTGTGCACACAGCCTTATAGTAGTTATATTCTTGTACATAGGAGCAGTATTATAGTAGTTATATTCTTGTACATAGGGGCAGTATTATAGTAGTTATATTCTTGTACATAGGGGCAGTATTATAGTAGTTATATTCTTGTACATAGGGGCAGTATTATAGTAGTTATATTCTTGTACATAGGGGCAGTATTATAGTAGTTATATTCTTGTACATAGGGGGTAGTATCATAGTAGTTATATTCTTGTACATAGGAGCAGTATTATAGTAGTTATATTCTTGTACATAGGGGCAGTATTATAGTAGTTGTATTCTACATAGGGGGTAGTATTATAGTAGTTATATTCTTGTACATAGGAGCAGTATTATAGTAGTTATATTTTTGTACATAGGGGGCAGTATTATAGTAGTTATATTCTTGTACATAGGGGGTAGTATTATAGTAGTTATATTCCTGTACATAGGAGGCAGTATTATAGTAGTTATATTCTTGTACATAGGGGCAGTATTATAGTAGTTATATTCTTGTACATATGGGGCAGTATTATAGTAGTTATATTCATGTACATAGGAGCAGTAATATAGTAGTTATATTTTTGTACATAGGGGCAGTATTATAGTAGTTATATTCTTGTACATAGGGGCAGTATTATAGTAGTTATATTCTTGTATATAGGGGGCAGTATTATAGTAGTTATATTCTTATACATAGGAGCAGTATTATAGTAGTTATATTCTTGTACATAGGGGCAGTATTATAGTAGTTATATTCTTGTACATAGGGGACAGTATTATAGTAGTTTTATTCTTGTACATAGGAGCAGTATTATAGTAGTTATATTCTTGTACATAGGGGGCAGTATTATAGTAGTTATATTCTTATACATAGGAGCAGTATTATAGTAGTTATATTCTTGTACATAGGGGCAGTATTATAGTAGTTATATTCTTGTACATAGGGGCAGTATTATAGTAGTTATATTCTTGTACATATGGGGCAGTATTATAGCTGTTATATTCTTGTACATAGGGGACAGTATGATAGTAGTTATATTCTTGTACATAGGGGGCAGTATTATAGTAGTTATATTCTTGTACATAGGGGCAGTATTATAGTAGTTATATTCTTGTACATAGGGGACAGTATTATAGTAGTTATATTCTTGTACATAGGGGCAGTATTATAGTAGTTATATTCTTGTACATAGGGGGCAGTATTATAGTAGTTATATTCTTCTACATAGGGGCAGTATTATAGTAGTTATATTCTTGTACATAGGGGACAGTATTATAGTAGTTATATTCTTGTACATAGGGGGCAGTATTATAGAAGTTATATTCCTGTACATAGGAGCAGTATTATAGTAGTTATATTCTTATACATAGGAGCAGTATTATAGTAGTTATATTCTTGTACATAGGGGCAGTATTATAGTAGTTATATTCTTGTACATAGGAGCAGTATTATAGTAGTTATATTCTTGTACATAGGGGGTAGTATTATAGTAGTTATATTCTTCTACATAGGGGCAGTATTATAGTAGTTATATTCTTGTACATAGGGGACAGTTTTATAGTAGTTATATTCTTGTACATAGGGGCAGTATTATAGTAGTTATATTCCTGTACATAGGAGCAGTATTATAGTAGTTATATTCTTGTACATAGGGGGTAGTATTATAGTAGTTATATTCCTGTACATAGGAGGCAGTATTATAGTAGTTATATTCTTGTACATAGGGGCAGTATTATAGTAGTTATATTCCTGTATATAGAGGGCAGTATTATAGCAGTTTTTTTGCACATACTCACATTCCCGGTTTGGCTCCAGATACCATGACCATCCTTAGAGCAATTCTCTTATGAAGATTCCATTTTTCCACCGAAGCTGCCAAGCAGATGACCCCCATGAGCAGAAGTGTTGTGTTCTTCACATATTCTGCAGCCACCTGTAAAAAAAAAAAAAGTTGCCATAAATTCTTTTGATTAATACAGTGATGTGTTTCAAAATTATTCCAAAGGTTTGATAAAAAGCGATTTTAAACATCCGAACGAAAAGCTTTTGTTTCTCATGCAATCCAGTATCATAGATCTGGAACAATCTACTTTGCAGCTGCTGTAAGGCGAGAGAGTCCTAGTTTATTTGTGCTGACATCTAGTGGTCGATATGGGAATTGCAATATTTTTTTTTGATCGATATTGTACACACGGGACTTTAAAAATAAGTCTCTTTTGGGAGTTAGTGCCACCTGATGTGACTAGTTGCTTAATGATCTAGTAGTCCAGTTGCTGGTAAATTCGCATGTGTTGTGCGGCGGTAGTTTTTATAGCTGGAGAATTCGCGATTTCTCGTAGATCATGCATTCTTCAGACATCAGAAAACCATTATCTCAGCCGAATCTTGTGATCAGTGAGAACAATAAATTTCACGTTTGCCGTTTGTTAAAGCTTCCAAGGCGAAGGGGAGGTCGGAGAAAAAAAACGTGGGACCATATGTGAAAATAAGAGTGAGGAATGTACTAGTCTGTTCATTTCTATGGA
Organism: Dendrobates tinctorius; assembly: GCF_039654945.1. Lineage (NCBI taxonomy): Eukaryota > Metazoa > Chordata > Amphibia > Anura > Dendrobatidae > Dendrobates > Dendrobates tinctorius. The sequence goes on from NW_027361688.1 coordinate 5,111,764, forward strand.
TCGCCGCCATCATTAACACCCCAGACTCCAATCTGCTCATATTTAGTCAGTTGGCGGTGGAGTGAGGTGACGTAACTACACCCAAAATACACAACCCTCATGTAACGGCTAGGCTGGGGTCGCGGCATTTTCATCGATGACAACCCAAATTGTTCAGGCGAAGTTGTCAGGCTCCGCCCCTTTTTTGATGAACTTCACGCCAGGGGGACACCATCCCCTCCTTCTACAGTTATACCCTCCAAATCCTCCCCCATACTTACACAACTGTCTAAAATACTTTGTGTTTCAATTTTTCACCATTTTTTAATATCTCGGCTTCCTGTCCGTGCTTCCATCCAGAAGACCGAAACAAAATTAGGGTTTAGGTAAATGAAGCTGGAAAATTTCGTTAACTCTTCCCCGTTTCGGCTATTTCTCAGCCCTGTCCCATGTATCGTTCATTATATTTAGTGAAAATTATCTTAATAATGCTGAATAATACCGCCATATAGTGCAGAATATCAGATTTGCGTAGAGCTTACATTTACCAATCCTGGCATTAAAAAAAAAAAACTTTTAAAAGTCAAAATGGCGCTAAATAATGCCGCCTCACAGAGCCTGTGTAGTACTGCTTACAGTGAACAGATAATAGTGTCACATACTGCAAAACGGGCAGTGATATATGGCAACAATATACATACCCTATATAGTAGTGTTTATTGGGACACGTTATATGGCCATATAGTGCAAATGGGACAGTAATATATGGTAACACTGCATCCCCTATACAGTAGTGTTTGCAGTAAACACATAATAGCGCCACATAGTGCAAAAGGAAGAGTGATATATGATAACACTATACACACCCCATATAGTAGTGTTAAAGTGAACACATCATAAACACATGCACAGTCTATAATGCCAAATAACAGAGGTATACTAATTTAATGTATACCTTACATAGTAGTGACACATAGCAGTCCCATACAGTGCCAAAGTAACAAGATATAATGCTCGACTACTGGTGATATACACTGTGTGCAGAATTATTAGGCAAATGAGTATTTTGATCACATCATCCTTTTTATACATGTTGTCCTACTCCAAGCTGTATAGGCTTGAAAGCCAACTGCCAATTATGTAAATCAGGTGATTTGCATCTCTATAATGAGGAGGGGTGTGGTCTAATGCCATCAACACCCTATATAAGGTGTGCTTAATTATTAGGCAACTTCCGTTCCTTTGGCAAAATGGGTCAGAAGAAAGATTTGACGGACCCTGAAAAGTCAAAATTGTGCGATGTCTTGCAGAGGGATGCAGCAGTCTTGAAATTGCCAAACTTTTGAAGCGTGATCACCGAACAATCAAGCGTTTCATGGCAAATAGCCAACAGGGTCGCAAGAAGCGTGTTGATAAAAAAGGCGCAAAATAACTGCCCATGAATTGAGGAAAATCAAGCGTGAAGCTGCCAAGATGCCATTTGCCACCAGTTTTGCCATATTTCAGAGCTGCAACGTTACTGGAGTATCAAAAAGCACAAGGTGTGCCACACGCAGGGACATGGCCAAGGTAAGGAAGGCTGGAAAACGACCACCTGTGAACAAGAAACATAAGACAAAACGTCAAGACTGGGCCAAGAAATATCTTCAGACTGATTTTTCTAAGGTTTTATGGACTGATGAAATGAGAGAGACTCTTGATGGGCCAGATGGATGGGCCCGAGGCTGGATCAGTAAAGGCCAGAGAGCTCCACTCCGACTCAGACACCAGCAAGGTGGAGTTGGGGTACTGGTATGGGCTGGTATCATCAAAGATGAACTTGAGGGACCTTTTCAGGTTGAGGATGGAGAGAAGCTCAACTCCCAGATCTACTGGCAGTTTCTGGAAGACACCTTCAAGCAGTGGTCCAGGAAGAAGTCGGTATCGTTCAAGAAAAACATGATTTTCATGCAGGACAATGCTCCATCACATGCCTCCAAATACTCCACAGCGTGGCTGCCCAGTAAAGGTCTAAAAGAAGAAAAAACAATGACATGGCCCCCTTGTTCACCTGATCTGAACCCCATAGAGAACCTGTGGTCCCTCATAAAATCACGAAACAATCACTGACCTCAGGGAGACCAGTCAAAGAAAACACAGCGGCAGCCGGCAAAGGCGCTCAATCAGTGAAATCCTAGGTGCATTGCTCCCTGGGAAATACGAATATGCAAATAAAGTCCGTGGAGCCTCATTTAAGAGTCTCAAACATGGGACTAGCCAGATCTTCCTCCAGGGAAGGACCCAGCCAAGGAGTGGCTCCTTTCGGAAACCACCATATTAAGTGGCCCTTTAAGTCAATATCCAGCTCTTTACGAGTTTATAGATATGACAAGGGAAATACCAAGGCGGTACCTGGAGGAAGATCTGGCTAGTCCTGTGTTTGAGACTCTTAAATGAGGCTCCACGGACTTTATTTGCATATTTGTATGTCCCTCATAAAATGTGAGATCTACAGGGAGGGAAAACAGTACACCTCTGGGAACAGTGTCTGGGAGGCTGTGGTGGCTGCTGCACATTGCAATGTGGATAGTAAACAGATCAAGCAACTGACAGAATCTATGGATGGAAGGAAGGTGAGTGTCATCGTAAAGAAAGGTGAAAGCTATATTGGTCACTGATTTTTTTATTTTTTTTGAATGTCAGAAATGTTTATTTCTAAATTTTGTGTCGTTCTACTGGTTTACCTGGTGAAAATAAACAAGTGAGATGGGTATATATTTGGTTTTTATTAAGTTGCCTAATAATTCTGCACAGTAATAGTTACCTGAAAAAACAGATATCCTCCTAAGATAGCCAAATCTAAAAAAAAACCCACGCTAACTTCCAAAAATATTAAGCTTTGAAATTTATGAGTCTTTTGGGTTGATTGAGAACATAGTTGTTGTTCAATAATAAAAAGAATCCTCTCAAATACAACTTGCCTAATAATTCTGCACGCAGTGTATATTAATACACTGTAGTGCTGATGGTAAACACATAATGGTGCCATACAGTGCCAATGTAAAAATAAGATATATTGCCCAAGGAATAGGGTTATATAAATATAGAAATGCCTTATTGGACCTATATAGTAGTACTTACAGTAAAAACATAAAAGTGCCATATAGTGAGAACGCAACATAGAAATATAGTGCTCGAGTAACAGAGATACGTATTAACACCATATGAACCTTCTATAGTAGTGCATAGGAAGCAGCCACTGAGCTCTGAACTTGCAGCATCAAAAGTAGGAAATGCCCACTGAGCTCTGAACTTGTGGTTCACTGATCGCTGAACTTTCAGATCCAAATGTAGAAAGGAAACACCAAAGGAAATCTGAACTTCCAGCTCCACAAGTAGGAAACACCCAATGAACAATTAACTTGTAGCTCCACATTAGGAAACACCAACTGAGCTCTGAACTTGCAGCTTCACAAGGAAAACCCAACTGAGCTCTGAACTTGCAGCTTCACAAGGAAACACCAACTGAGCTCTGAACTTGCTGCTGCACAAGCAGAAAACGCCCACTGAACTCTAAACTTTCAGATCCGTTATTAGAAAATGTCCACAACAAGGAAACGCCAACTGAGCTCTGAACTCGCAGCTCCACAATTAGGAAACACCCAATGAACTTTTAGCTTCATAGTGTCATATAGTGCACATATAATAGTGCTATACCTCTCAATAATAATAGTGACACACAGGACGTAGGTTTACGGAGTGGTAGCACAGGACACATGGTAATGACGAAGGAGGGCAGGGCTATGGAATTGATATGTTCCGTTTTTTGATTTTACGCTTTATTATGTTTTTGTACATAGTAGAGGGTAAAGAATACCGCCATACGGGGCACCTTCGTAACCTTGGTGCCATCTATGCCACCTTTGCCCCACTGGGATGACCTCATTACCAGCCTCCCCCTCCCCACAATACAGGGGTAGCTATTTCTAATAAAAAACTTCTTATTCAGGTGGGCAGGAATCCCGTGGCCTGGAGCTGAAAGGCTGCATTGTTTTCTGTGATCCGTCTGCCGCCCCACTGAGGAAGGAAAAGTTCTGCAAACTAATACTCTGCCTTCTCTTTCAGATTCCGCATGTTCTCCCTGTATGTTACATAATATCACTGCTTATGGCTGTGGGGAGTAGGAATCATCAAATATGTATCACCCCCTCAAAGCCAGGCTAGTACACAGCTCATAGACAGTATATAGCAGTAATGCATATGACGGCACTATTATTTGTGCACTCTATGGCACTCTTAATGTGGAGAAAACAATAAAAGACAAATATTATCATTTATACACGTTTCTAAAATAAAGGCGTTTATTTTTTCATTGACATTATATAAAGCTGCTATATACTGTACAAATAATGGCGCCACATAGAATCTGAGTAATAATGAGTCAATGACACTGGCGAGGTAAGAGGTATACTGTCCGGGTTTTACTCTATACAGTCCTGGTCTTACCTTTGCGATATAAGTGGCTCATTATTACAATGATGCTGTATGTCACTATTATTTGTGCAGTGTATAGCAGTATAATGCAGTGTATTATGGACGGTATTATTTGCATAGAAAGCCAGTAATTTTGACATTGACTTTTTATTATTTTATTGTTGGACAGTATTATATTTTTATTTAAAGGATTCATTATTACATTGACGTTATATGGCGGCATTATTTGCATATAAAAAAATAAAATAATGTAGCGCATTGATTGGAAATGTGTGCATTTGGAAGTGGTGTCTCAGTGGCTATCATCGGTGCATAACTCATTGACTGTATATAGCAGTATTGTGCACTTTATTGCAGTATAAATTGTGCACTATATGGCAGTTACTTGTGGATGTCATTGGTTCTACACAGAACTGAACATCTTTCATTATTATAGTGACATTGTATGCAGTATATTGTTAGGCGGTATTATTTTTTCATAAAAATGTGTTTATTATTACGTTGATATCATGGGCACTTTATGACAGTATTACTAGTGCACTATATGGCACGGGGTGGTATTGCACTTTATGATAGTACTATATTAACAATATTACCGTATCTCTGCACAGCAGCCATTTATTATTACAATGATTTTATATGTCTCAGTTCTGATGGGCAGTATTATCTCAGCATTATTCCATTGATGCTATATGGCGCTATTATTTGTACATCATTAAATAATAATAATGCAGCAGCACACTGATTGAAAATATGTGTCTGTGAGTGTGTGTTTGGGACTGGGGTTAGTCTGAATGCCAAAGTTACCGGTACTCTCTGCATTGATATGGTATAGCAGCATTAAGCACTTCATGGCGGTATTAATTGGGCACTGTATGACACTGAGCTACAAACTGTATTAACTCTGATTAGAAATGCATTAATTATTACATTGACTTTATTATTATTGGGCCGGTATTATGCCTGAATTGAAAACTGTTCATTATTACACTGACGTTATATGGCGGCATTATTTTTCTATAATAACGTAAAAAAAAAATTGCAGAAAATTAATCAAAAGTGTGTATTGTGGGTGGTATTATTGTCAATGCCTCCTATGTCATCAGCTCACAGATCATTGAGAGTGTATAGCTGCATTATGCACTTTATGACGGCATTATCTGTGTATTATGGATGCTATTAACGCTACAAAGAACGTAATTCATTATTACTTGGGCGTTGTAAGGCACTATTGTTGGACAATGTTTCCTCTACAGCGAAGGGTGTTCATTATTACACTAGCATCATATAGCGGTTTTATTATAGTGCTTTGAAGAAAGCACTATCATCTAATCCGAACGCTGCTAACTTATTCTTATTCTTATTATTCAGTTGATTTCCGCAATTAATGCGGCCCGAACCGCTACACACACAGACTCCGTTGATGCGTCGTTTCGAAGCTAGCGTCCACGAGTGGTGTGCTAAGTATTTTTCGTGTCGATCGGATTTGTAGTTTTTGCGCAATTTGCGTTTGAAAATTTTTTTTCCCATCATTGGAATGCATTGTCTCAGTGCATTTCAATGGGAAAATGTTGCCATAGGAATACATGGGGCAGTCGTGAGGCAATTCAAATTTGAGGACCAGTTGCAGCAATTAAGCTCATTGATATGCGCAGGCACCCCCAGTTACTATGCCAACGCCTACGAACTTTACATGACCCCACCAGGACACAGTTTCTGCCAGATAATATCAGCTCTTAAAGCGAAACCCAAAGCACAAATGCAAATCTAGCTTCATCACATGACGCATGCCCCTGAGAGAGAATGTGCGCCGAAGTGGATTTAGAAGCCCAGTGCGCCAAACTGGCTCTTAAAGGGCCGACGCGCCAAAGTGATTCTTAAAGGGCCGGCGCACCAAAATGAGTCTTAAAGGGCTGGCGCGCCAAATCGGAGGCTGAGTGACCCCAGGCTCCAAATCGGAGGCTGAGTGACCCCAGGCTCCAAATCGGAGGCTGAGTGACCCCAGGCTCCAAATCGGAGGCTGAGTGACCCCAGGCTCCAAATCGGAGGCTGAGTGACCCCAGGCTCCAAATCGGAGGCTGAGTGACCCCAGGCTCCAAATCGGAGGCTGAGTGACCCCAGGCTCCAAATCGGAGGCTGAGTGACCCCAGGCTCCAAATCGGAGGCTGAGTGACCCCAGGCTCCAAATCGGAGGCTGAGTGACCCCAGGCTCCAAATCGGAGGCTGAGTGACCCCAGGCTCCAAATCGGAGGCTGAGTGACCCCAGGCTCCAAATCGGAGGCTGAGTGACCCCAGGCTCCAAATCGGAGGCTGAGTGACCCCAGGCTCCAAATCGGAGGCTGAGTGACCCCAGGCTCCAAATCGGAGGCTGAGTGACCCCAGGCTCCAAATCGGAGGCTGAGTGACCCCAGGCTCCAAATCGGAGGCTGAGTGACCCCAGGCTCCAAATCGGAGGCTGAGTGACCCCAGGCTCCAAATCGGAGGCTGAGTGACCCCAGGCTCCAAATCGGAGGCTGAGTGACCCCAGGCTCCAAATCGGAGGCTGAGTGACCCCAGGCTCCAAATCGGAGGCTGAGTGACCCCAGGCTCCAAATCGGAGGCTGAGTGACCCCAGGCTCCAAATCGGAGGCTGAGTGACCCCAGGCTCCAAATCGGAGGCTGAGTGACCCCAGGCTCCAAATCGGAGGCTGAGTGACCCCAGGCTCCAAATCGGAGGCTGAGTGACCCCAGGCTCCAAATCGGAGGCTGAGTGACCCCAGGCTCCAAATCGGAGGCTGAGTGACCCCAGGCTCCAAATCGGAGGCTGAGTGACCCCAGGCTCCAAATCGGAGGCTGAGTGACCCCAGGCTCCAAATCGGAGGCTGAGTGACCCCAGGCTCCAAATCGGAGGCTGAGTGACCCCAGGCTCCAAATCGGAGGCTGAGTGACCCCAGGCTCCAAATCGGAGGCTGAGTGACCCCAGGCTCCAAATCGGAGGCTGAGTGACCCCAGGCTCCAAATCGGAGGCTGAGTGACCCCAGGCTCCAAATCGGAGGCTGAGTGACCCCAGGCTCCAAATCGGAGGCTGAGTGACCCCAGGCTCCAAATCGGAGGCTGAGTGACCCCAGGCTCCAAATCGGAGGCTGAGTGACCCCAGGCTCCAAATCGGAGGCTGAGTGACCCCAGGCTCCAAATCGGAGGCTGAGTGACCCCAGGCTCCAAATCGGAGGCTGAGTGACCCCAGGCTCCAAATCGGAGGCTGAGTGACCCCAGGCTCCAAATCGGAGGCTGAGTGACCCCAGGCTCCAAATCGGAGGCTGAGTGACCCCAGGCTCCAAATCGGAGGCTGAGTGACCCCAGGCTCCAAATCGGAGGCTGAGTGACCCCAGGCTCCAAATCGGAGGCTGAGTGACCCCAGGCTCCAAATCGGAGGCTGAGTGACCCCAGGCTCCAAATCGGAGGCTGAGTGACCCCAGGCTCCAAATCGGAGGCTGAGTGACCCCAGGCTCCAAATCGGAGGCTGAGTGACCCCAGGCTCCAAATCGGAGGCTGAGTGACCCCAGGCTCCAAATCGGAGGCTGAGTGACCCCAGGCTCCAAATCGGAGGCTGAGTGACCCCAGGCTCCAAATCGGAGGCTGAGTGACCCCAGGCTCCAAATCGGAGGCTGAGTGACCCCAGGCTCCAAATCGGAGGCTGAGTGACCCCAGGCTCCAAATCGGAGGCTGAGTGACCCCAGGCTCCAAATCGGAGGCTGAGCGACCCCAGGCTCCAAATCGGAGGCTGAGCGACCCCAGGCTCCAAATCGGAGGCTGAGCGACCCCAGGCTCCAAATCGGAGGCTGAGCCACCCCAGGCTCCAAATCGGAGGCTGAGCCACCCCAGGCTCCAAATCGGAGGCTGAGCCACCCCGGCCTCCAAATCGGAGGCTGAGCCACCCCAGGCTCCAAATCGGAGGCTGAGCCACCCCAGGCTCCAAATTGGAACCTTTGGGGGCCCGCCTACCAAATCGGACCCAGGGTGGCCCCGCTCACCAAACTGGACTCTGTGGGGCCCCGCCCACCAATTCGGACCCAGAGTGGCCCCGCCCACCAATTCGGACCCAGAGTGGCCCCGCCCATCAAATAGGACCCTATGGAGCCCCCACCAAATCGGACCCAGAGTTGCCCCGCCCACGAAATCAGACCCAGAGTGGCCCCGCCCACCAAATCGGGCACTATGGGGCCCTGCCCAACAAATCGGACCTAGAGTGGCCCGCCCACCAAATTGGACTCTGTGGGGCTCCGTCCACCAAATCAGATCCAGAGTGGCCCCTCCCACCAAATCGGACGCAGAGTGGTCCCGCCCACCAAATCAGACCCAGAGTGGCCCCGCCCACCAAATCAGACTCTGAGGGGCCCTGCCCACCAAACCAGACACTGAGGGGCCCCGCCCACCAAATCGGACCAAGAGGGGCTCCGCCCACAAAATCAGACCCTAAGGCTGGTTTCACATTTGAGTTTTTTTGCGCTTTTTTAGCGCAAAAAACGCATGCGTTTTTTCCTATACTTTACATGGGTGCGCATACACATGCGTTTGTACGCGTTTGTATGTGCATGCTTTTTTAGTAGTGTGCGCTCAGGCGCACAAAATGCATCCTGTTGCATTTTTTGTGCGTCCGACTTGCCCCCCAAAAATGCATGCGCACGCAATGCGTTTTTTTTCACCCAAACACCCATTATAGTCTATGGGTGCGCATATGTCAGCATGGTAATGCGCACGTATGCGCAAAAAAAACATGTGTTTTTTAAAAAAACGCACCCAAACCCGCAAAAACCTCACACAAACGCATGATGCGGTTTTTATGTGCGTTTGCACTGCGCACGTGCGCAGCGCAAAATAACGCAAGTGTGAAAGTAGCCTAAGGGGCCCCACCCACAAAATCGGACCCTGAGGGATCCCGTCCACCAATTCAAGCCCTGAGGAGCCCAGGCCACCAAATCAGACCCTGAGGGGCCCCACAGGCCAACGTGGCCCCTGAGAGGCACCCACAGTTAAAACGGATCCTGAGTTGAAAGTCTTGCAGGGGCAGCAGGCAAGTCTAAGGGGCATCCCGGGCACCATTTCAAACCACTATCTGTACTTCCTTCAGGAAATACACATCTAGTTATTATTATTATTATAGTGCTTTGAAAAAACCACTATATTGTAATCCGAACGCTGCTAACTTATTCTTCTTTTTCTTCTTATTATTCAGTTGATTTCCGCGATTAATGCGGCCCGAACCGCTACACGCACAGACTCAGTTGAGGTGTCGTTTCCAAGCCAGCGTCCACGAGTGGTGCACTAAGTATTTTTCGTGTGGATCAGATTTGTAGTTTTTGCGCAATTTGCGGTTGAAATTTTTTTTCCCGTCATTGGAATGTATTGTCTCAATGCATTTGAATGGGAAAATTTTGCCATAGGAATACATTGGGCAGTCGTGAGGCGATTCAAATGGCAGTTAAGCTCATTGACATACGCAGGCACACCCAGTTACTATGCCAACGCCTAAGAACTTTACATGACCCCACCAGGACAGTTTCTGCCACATAATATCAGCTCTTAAAGCGAAACCCACAGCACAAATGCAAATCTAGCTTCATCACATGACGCATGCCCCTGAGAGAGAATGTGCGCCAAAGTGGATTTAGAAGCCCAGTGCGCCAAACTGGCTCTTAAAGGGCTGACACGCCAAAGTGATTCTTAAAGGAGGCTGAGCCACCCTGGCCTCCAAATCGGACCCAGAGTGGCCCCGCCCACCAAATCGGACCCAGAGTGGCTCCGCCCACCAAATCAGACCCTATGGAGCCCCCCACCAAATCGGACCCAGAGTGGCCCCGCCTGCCAAATCGGACCCAGAGTGGCCCCGCCTGCCAAATCGGACCCAGAGTGGCCCCGCCTGCCAAATCGGACCCAGAGTGGCCCCGCCTGCCAAATCGGACCCAGAGTGGCCCCTCCCACCAAATCGGACCCAGAGTGGCCCCTCCCACCAAATCGGACCCAGAGTGGCCCCTCCCACCAAATCGGACCCAGAGTGGCCCCGCCCACCAAATCAGACCCTGAGGGGCCCCGCCCACCAAATCGGACCCAGAGTGGCCCCGCCCACCAAATCGGACCCAGAGTGGCCCCGCCCACCAAATCGGACCCAAAGTGGCCCCGCCCACGAAATTGGACCCAGAGTGGCCCCGCCCACCAAATTGGACCCAGATTGGCCCCGCCCACCAAATCGGACCCTGAGGGGCCCCGCCCTCCAAATTGGACAGAGAGTGGCCCCGCCCACCAAATCGGACCCTGAGGGGCCCCGCCCACCAAATCGGACCCTCAGGCAAGTCTCTCTTAAAGGGGCAGCCCGGGCACCATTTCAAAGCACTATCTGTACTTCCTACACATCTAGTTATTCAGTTGATTTCCGGAATTAATGTGGCCCGAACGCTAAACGCACAGACTCCGTTGAGGCGTCGTTTCGAAGCCAGCGTCCACGAAAAGTATTTTTCGTGTCGATCGGATTTGTAGTTTTTGTGCAATTTGCGTTTGAAATTTTTTTTTCCCGTCATTGGAATGTATTGTCTCAATGCATTTCAATGGGAAAATTTTGCCATAGGAATACATGGGGCAGTCGTGAGGCAATTCAAATTTGAGGAACAGTTGCAGCCGTTAAGCTCATTGATATGCGCAGGAAGACCCAGTTACTATGCCAACGCCACAAACTTTACATGACCCCACCAGGACACAGTTTCTGCCAGATAATATCAGCTCTTAAAGCGAAATCCAAAGCACAAATGCAAATCTAGCTTCATCACATGATGCATGCCCCTGAGAGAGAATGTGCGCCAAAGTGGATTTAGAAGCCCAGTGCGCCAAACTGGCTCTTAAAGGGCCAATGTGCCAAAGTGATTCTTAAAGGGCCGGCGCGTCAAATCGAAAGCTGAGTGACCCCAGGCTCCAAATCGGAGGCTGAGCCACCCCGGCCTTCAAATCGGAGGCTGATCGACCCCAGCCTACAAATCGGAGGCTGAGCCACTCCGGCCGCCAAATCAGAGGCTGATCGACCCCGGCCTCCAAATCGGAGGCTGATCGACCCCGGCCTCCAAATCGGAGGCTGATCGACCCCGGCCTCCAAATCGGAGGCTGATCGACCCCGGCCTCCAAATCGGAGGCTGATCGACCCCGGCCTCCAAATCAGAGGCTGATCGACCCCGGCCTCCAAATCACAGGCCAAAGTGGCCCCTGAGAGGCACCCACAGTTAAAACGGATCCTGAGTTGAAAGTCTTGCAGGGGCAACAAGCAAGTCTCTCTTAAAGGGGCAGCCCAGGCACCATTTCAAAGCAGGAAATACACATCTAGTTTATATTGCAGCACATTTGTATATAGGAGCAATATGGCATTTATCTAACTCTATCTACATGTTCACATTTTCGGGGTCACCCCCAGTTGCCCCCTTTATTTGTATACTTTTCCCGCTTGCCATTCCGGGTAATATAATTCTATGGTTTATGACATTGTTTAGACTGGGAATCCTGGCGGAGGTTACGCAGAGGTAGCTGGATTTAATCATCTCATCTGTGGAGCTGGAAACAGGAGGGAACAAAGCCAAAGAGCCGGAGCCAAGATCTGTCTGTAGCAAAGAAGTCGCCAGATCTACGGAACATTACCAGAATTCCGTATTCTCACTTCTCGCCATCATATCCCACTGCTCAGAAATGCATCCTGGGTAATTCCGCAGTTTAATGTGTGTGTGTGTATATATATATATATATATATATATATATATATATATATATATATATATACACAGTGGGGAAAATAAGTATTTGATCCACTGCCGATTTTGCAGTTTTTCCCCCTACAAAGAATGGAGAGGTCTGTAATTTTTATCGTAGGTACACTTCACCTGTGAGAGACAGAATCTAAACATAAAATCCAGAAAATCACATTGTAGGATTGTTACATAATTCATTTACATTTTATTGCAGGAAATAAGTATTTGATCACCGACCAACCAGCAAGAATTCTGCTATACAAAACACACCTGTCCACACACTCAATCACACTCCAACCTCTCCACCATGGCCAAGACCAAAGAGCTGTGTAAGGACACCAGGGGCAAAATTTGTAGACCTGCTCAAGGCTGGGATGGGCTACAGGACAATAGGCGAGCAGCTTGGTGAGAAGGCAACAACTGTTGGCACAATTATTAGAAAATGGAAGAAACACAAGATGACTGTCAGTATTCCTCGGTCTGGGGCTCCATGCAAGATCTCGCCTCGTGGAGCAAGGATGATTCTGGGAAAGGTCAGGAATCAGTCCAGAACTACACAGGAGGACCTGGTCAATGACCTGAAAAGAGCTGGTACCACAGTCTCAAACATTACCGTTAGTAACACACTACGCCGTCATGGAATAAAATCCTGCAGGGCACGCAAGGTCCCCCTGCTCACGCCAGCACATGCCCAGGCCCGTTGAAAGCTTTCCAATGACCAGAGGAGACATAAGAGAAGGTCATGTGGTCAGATGAGACTAAAATGGAACTTTTTGGTATCAACTTCAATTGCCATGTTTGGAGGAAGAAGAAGGATGAGTACAACCTAAAGAACACAGTCCCAACCATGAAGCATGCTGGGGGAAACATCATATTTTGGGTGTGCTTTTCTGCAAAGGGGACAGGTCGACTGCACTGTACGGATGGGTGAGGTCATGTATTGCAAGATTTTGGCCAACAACCTCCTTCCCACAGTAAGACCATTGAAGATGGGTCATGGACAATGACCTGAAACACACAGCCAGGGCAACTAAGGAGTGGCTCCGTAAAAAGCATTTCATGGTCCTAGCCAGTCTCCAGACCTGAACCAAATAGAAAATCTTTGGAGGGAGCTGAAACTCATCATTCCCCAGCGACAGCCCCGAAACCTGAAAGATCTGGAGAAGATCTCTATGAGGGAGGGGGCCAATATCCCTGCTGCAGTGTGAGCAAACCAGATCAAGAACTACAGGAAATTTCTGACCTCTGTAACTGCAAACAAAGGTTTCTGCACCAAATATTAAGGTCTGTTTTTCTGTTGTATCAAATACTTATTTCATGTAATAGAATGAAAATTATGTAAAACTCCTACAATGTGATTTTGTGGATTTTATTTTTAGATTCTGCCTCTCACAGGTGAAGTGTACCTACGAGAAAAATTACAGACCTTTCCATTCTTTGTAGGTGGGAAAACTGCAAAATCGTCAGCGGATCAAATACTTATTTCCCCCACTGTGTGTGTGTATATATATATATATATATATTTAGCTTCTTTTGCAGTGGCCTTTACTGGAGAAGTCTGGTATTACACCGTATCCATTCAAACATATGGGTAACTCATGTCATGGAAGGTTATGTTGAGTACTCCAGAGAGGAGGCCACTCTTCACACTATTAGGGGAAAAAACACCTTTGAGATATGATTAGACCTGTTATTATCAGTCCACTGAATATATCTGACCTCACTAGACTTTAGGACTCCAAAAAGTGGGAAGAGGAAAGCAGGAACCAAGGCAGCAGCTCCAAGGGGAACGGCCTCCGACACCCAATATACGGCAGTGACTATGAGGACGTAGGCGCAGGAAGATTCCTAAAAAAGAAGAGAAACCTTTTTTGGAGACTAAAAAATACCCAACTATGGGTCGAAATCAGTACTGATACATTGCTAGTTCTAACTACATGGTTTGTAAGGAGTTAATGAGGATATATGGTGTATGGACGGCCATGGACGGGAGATCAGATGTGTTACCTATGGCACATGGGACATGTACCCGTCCTCTGTCCCCCTGACAGACACCCCTCAGGACTGTAATATCAAGGATACATAAACCCTTTTTGACCTAGTTGTAATATTGGGCCATTATAGAAGGCCATGTATGGTCAGCCGAAAGGGAACCAGGATTAACAGTGCCATCTACAATATGACTATTACAGTGCCATCCGCAAAGCCCCCATTACAGTGCCATCCACCATGTCCAATTACAATGCCATCCACAATTCCGCATTACAGTGCCATCCACAATGTCTCCATTACAGTGCCATTCACAATGTCTCCATTACAGTGCCATTCACAATGCCCCATTACAGTGCCATTCACAGTGTCTCCATTACAGTGCCATTCACAATGCCCCATTACAGTGCCATTCACAATGCCCCATTACAGTGCCATTCACAATGTCTCCATTACAGTGCCATTCACAATGCCCCATTACAGTGCCATTCACAGTGTCTCCATTACAGTGCCATTCACAATGCCCCATTACAGTGCCATTCACAATGTCTCCATTACAGTGCCATTTACAATGCCCCCACTAGTATTACCTACAGTGCCCTCATTACAGGGCCTTCCACAATGCCCCAGTTACAGTGATAACATAATGTTCCCTCTAAAGTACCATTCACAATGCCCTATTACAGTTCTATCTATAATATACTCATTAGAGTGCCATCCACAATGCTCCATTATAGTTCTGTCCAAAATCACCTAATTTGAGTGGCATCCACAATGCCAGCATTACTGTGCCTTCCACAAAGCAACTATTACAGTGCCATTCACAATGCCCTAATTACAGTGCCATCCACTATGTCTCAATGCAGTGCCATCCATAATGTCCCCATTACAATGTCACTCACAATGCCCCCATTACAGTGCCATCCACAATACAAAATTACATTCTCATCTACCATTACTGTACTGATACATTGCTAGTTCTAACTACATGGTTTGTAAGGAGTTAATGAGGATATATGGTGTATGGACGGCCATGGACGGGAGATCAGATGTGTTACCTATGGCACATGGGACATGTACCCGTCCTCTGTCCCCCTGACAGACACCCCTCAGGACTGTAATATCAAGGATACATAAACCATTTGTGACCTAGTTGTAATATTGGGCCATTATAGAAGGCCATGTATGGTCAGCCGAAAGGGAACCAGGATTAACAGTGCCATCTACAATATGACTATTACAGTGCCATCCGCAAAGCCCCCATTACAGTGCCATCCACCATGTCCAATTACAATGCCATCCACAATTCCCCATTACAGTGCCATCCACAATGCCCCATTACAGTGCCATCCACAATGCCCCATTACAGTGCCATCCACAATGTCTCCATTACAGTGCCATTCACAATGCCCCATTACAGTGCCATTCACAATGTCTCCATTACAGTGCCATTCACAATGTCTCCATTACAGTGCCATTCACAATGCCCCATTACAGTGCCATCCACAATGTCTCCATTACAGTGCCATTCACAATGCCCCATTACAGTGCCATCCACAATACAACCATTACAGTGCCATTCACAATGCCCCATTACAGTGCCATTCACAATGTCTCCATTACAGTGCCATTCACAATGCCCCATTACAGTGCCATCCACAATACAACCATTACAGTGCCATTCACAATGCCCCATTACAGTGCCATCCACAATACAACCATTACAGTGCCATTCACAATGCCGCATTACAGTGCCATTCACAATGCCCCATTACAGTGCCATCCACAATGCCCCATTACAGTGCCATCCACAATGTCTCCATTACAGTGCCATTCACAATGCCCCATTACAGTGCCATTCACAATGTCTCCATTACAGTGCCATTCACAATGTCTCCATTACAGTGCCATTCACAATGCCCCATTACAGTGCCATCCACAATGTCTCCATTACAGTGCCATTCACAATGCCCCATTACAGTGCCATCCACAATACAACCATTACAGTGCCATTCACAATGCCCCATTACAGTGCCATTCACAATGTCTCCATTACAGTGCCATTCACAATGCCCCATTACAGTGCCATCCACAATACAACCATTACAGTGCCATTCACAATGCCCCATTACAGTGCCATCCACAATACAACCATTACAGTGCCATTCACAATGCCGCATTACAGTGCCATTCACAATGCCCCATTACAGTGCCATTCACAATGCCCCATTACAGTGCCATTTACAATGCCCCCACTAGTATTACCTACAGTGCCCTCATTACAGGGCCTTCCACAATGCCCCAGTTACAGTGATAACATAATGTTCCCTCTAAAGTACCATTCACAATGCCCTATTACAGTTCTATCTATAATATACTCATTAGAGTGCCATCCACAATGCTCCATTATAGTGCTGTCCAAAATCACCTAATTTGAGTGGCATCCACAATGCCAGCATTACTGTGCCTTCCACAAAGCAACTATTACAGTGCCATTCACAATGCCCTAATTACAGTGCCATCCACAATGTCCCCATTACAATGTCACTCACAATGCCCCCATTACAGTGCCATCCACAATACAAAATTACATTCTCATCTACCATTACTGCGCTATCAACAGTTCCCTCATTAGAATGCCATCCACAATGCCACTATTGCAGTGCTATCCACAGTGCCCCATTACAATGCCATCCACTATGTCTCATTACAGTTCTCCCATTACAGTGCCATTCACAGTATCTGTATAATACTGTCATCCACAATGTACTCATTAAAGTGCTTTTATTACTATGTAAGTCATAGTGTTCCATAATAGAATTGGTCACATGGTCCAAGAACATCACTAGAACAGTGCCAACTACATGGTCTCTATCACAGTTCTACCTACAATGTGGCCATCATAGTGCCATCTACTATACCCCCATTACAGTGCCAGCAACATTGTCCCTATGACAGTACCATATACTATACTGCCATAATTGTATCGGCCACAGTGTCCCCATTATTTTACTTTTACGCCTTTTTATTTCCAGAAGAGTAGCAGCCACATCCCTATGAACAGTGCTCTTATATCATTGCTATCCACATTGCCAGAAATAGTGTCCCCAAATAGATCTGATCATAATGGCAGCCACAATATCACCATTACAATGTCATAGACAGTGTGTAAAGAACAGTATCATACACAGTATCCCCAGAAGAATAGCAGGCATGTTGTCCCCATTACAGTACCTCTATAATATTGCCTGGTCGGCGTCTCTCAATATGATGTCCCCATAACAGTGCCATGAGCAATGTCCCCAAAACATTGCCATCCACAATGTCCCCATAGCAGTGCCATCCACAATGTCCCCATAACTGTACCATCCACAGGGTCTCCATAACTGTGCCATTCACAAAACTTTCATAACAGAGCTATCCACAATACTCTCAGAACAGTGCCATCCACAACATTCTTATAACAGTACCATGCATAATATCTTCCTACTAGTGCCATCCATAATACCTTCATAACAGTGTCATCCACAATACCCTCATAATAGTGCCATCCATAGTACCATCACAACAGTATTATCTATAATACCTTCTTAAAAGTGCCATCCACAACCACATCAGAATAGTGCCACGCACAATTCTGTTATAAAAGTGACATAATATAATACCTTCCTAAAAGTGCCATCCACAATACCCCCATAGCGGTACCATCAATAATACCAGCATAACAGTTCCATCAAAATGACCTCATATCAGTATTGACCAAAGTGTCCCTAGAAGAATGTCGTCCCCATTACAGTGCCTTTATTACATGGCCATCTGTACTGGCCAAGAAAAATGTCTGATACCTTGTTCAATAACTGTCAGTCTGGACATCGCAACCACAGTTGCACCTATAATGCCCCCATTGCGGTGCCATACAGTCACACACGGTGCCATTACAAAAATGCCATCCATAAAGCCCCATAACTGAGCTCATCAGTCACTATTAACATTAATGTCCCGCTGTTTGTTTTGGTGAAGCACCTGATTATGTGCCTCCTTATTGCTGCCATGGTTTGGGGGAGCAGGTCGTGTTCCCTAGTAGCAAAAAGTGGTAGTAAGTCCTGTGATACTTACACTGCTGGGGTGCAGAAGGGGAAGGGGAAGCAGTAGAAGGGGGATGGAGATGACCAGGACTAGGTTCTTGGATCGCATGAATTGGGTCCACACCCCTGCCATCCTGGTCCGGAGGTAGCAGAATAGGCGTCTGTCCAAACTCATGAAGGTTTGCTGATGGATTTTCTTCTAAGTCTCCCTTCTTCCAGAAATCCTGTGACGCCCATTAATCCTTTGCTCATTTCTCCCCCACAAACTCTATGACTTAGGTGGCACTTGTTAGCATTTCGTTAAATACATTGTCAAGGTTACTATTCTTAGGGATTAAAAAAATAAAAAAAAATCCCATAATCCTAAATTAACTGCTGCCTTAATGTATGGAAAGGTACGTGGCGATCTGGAGTTTTGAGACTTCCAGCTTCGTAGCTGATTAAGCATATTACATACAACTTTTTAGGATAAGTTTAGATTTTATAGTAAAATAAAAAGGGAAAAAGTAAAAGAAAAATAAA
Organism: Dendrobates tinctorius; assembly: GCF_039654945.1. Classification (NCBI taxonomy): domain Eukaryota; kingdom Metazoa; phylum Chordata; class Amphibia; order Anura; family Dendrobatidae; genus Dendrobates; species Dendrobates tinctorius. The sequence goes on from NW_027361688.1 coordinate 5,130,569, forward strand.
CAACCTAAAAACTTAAAATATAAAAAACAAACAAACAAAATAAGTAAAACCTAAAAAAATGGACAATTTACAGGTAACTAGAAAAACCTGTAAATAATAGTAAAGTGGAGATAAGAAAAAAATGCAATAAATGGGCAATCTATAGAAAGAATAATAAAAGAAAACCCTAAAAACTTAACTAAAATCACAAATAATTGAAAAAAAAGCAAAATAAAGTGGTAAACCTAAAACTAATTGAAAATACAAACAGGAGAAAAAAATGTAAAAAAAACACAAAAACCCTATATACAGTATAATGGACTTTGGATATTTTGGCTGGATCTGGACATTTAGTTTTTCAGAATATTAAGTTATAACCGTATATAAAAAGTGTAAATGATAGTAAATAGAAAGAAAGGGAAAGCCTAAAAAATGTGACAAACAACACAATAAAAACCTAATATATCAATAGAATAAAGGGGGGGGAATACAAAAGAGTAAAAAAAAAAAGTACAACCTAAAAATTACAATCTAAGAACAAAAGCTAAAGCAATGGACAACTTAAACAATAAACCTACAAAAAAAATAATAATATGAACCTACTAAAATAAAAAAGTGATAAACTTATAAAAGATGTAAAAATACCAAAGGGGGGAAAAAAAATGAGACAAAAATGAAATAAAATAAATAATGTAAAAAAAAACAAACAAAAAAACTAAATAAAAAACTAAAAGAAAATGAAAAACCTTAAAAATAAGAAAGTGAACAATCTAAAAAAAAAAGATAAATAAATGTAGGAACCCTAAAGAAGTAAATAAAATTAATAATAAAAAAACCTTAAAACCTAAAAAATGTAAAAATTAAAATAAACTAAAATGACATGAAATGGATAATCTAAAATGTAATAACCTAAGAAAACATAAGAATAAAAAGCAAAAATGGACAACCTAAAAGGTAGATGGAAAAATAACAAAACACAATTCATAAAACGGACTTGTGACACAGGCGCTGATGGGCGGGGTTAGAGACTGGCAATGTTAAATGCCGCTGTCAGAGATGTTAACAGTCGCGGGTGCATCACGCTTCGACCCGCGACTGTTAGGGGCACATGTGATTAAATCAGCTGTCATGTGCCTGAAAATATGCAGGCATCAAATGCCAGGACACGACCTATGACGTATGGGTACGTCATAGGTTTTAAGAGGTTAATAACTTTTAAGAGAATATGTTCGTGTTCACCACTTTGGATTTTCGGCTGCAATGAGGCACATTTATCAAAACTGTCTTCATTGTCCATAGCAACCAGTTCAGGTTTCACTTTACTCTCATTTCCCACAGCAACCAATCACAGCGCAGGTTTTATTTTAAAGGAGCTGTTTAAAAAATAAAAGCTGTGCTGTGATTGGTTGCTATGGACAAACGTTTTTGATAAATGAGGCCTTGTTAGGTTGACTGCAGCCGACACCCACCAGGGGGCGCTCTACACCTACTTATTATTATAATATCATCCTATCACTGGTGAGAAGAAGGAAATAAGCGGCCAATGGCGTGGTGGATAGAATGAACATGAAGCGCTTTTCTGACACAGGGTCACACTGCAATGTCACCCTACATACAGGGGCTTCTCCCAGATTTAGAAAATCATTAAAAAGTGAATTTCTTTCCGTTCTTCAATACAAAAAGTGGCTCTCCTCTATTCTATAGAGTCATTACACAGAGTGATCTATGTCACGTGTTTATTTCTGGTAATGTTGATGATTATGGCTTACAGGCAATGAGAACCCAAAAGTCATTATCTCAGTAAATTAGAATACTTTATAACACCAGCGTGAAAAATGATTGTAAAATCTGGAATGTATGATCAGTAAATGCCCTCAATACTTGGTTGGGCTCCTCTTGCATCAATTACTGCATCAGTGCGGTGTGGCATGGAGGTGATCAGCCTGCGGCAGTGCTGAGAGTTTATGGAAGCCCAGGTCGCTCTGAGAGCAGCCTTCAGCTCGTCTGCATTGTTGGGTCTGGTGTCTCTCATCTTCCTCTTGACAATACTCCATAGATTCTCTATGGGGTTAAGGTCAGGCGAGTTTGCTGCTCCCTTTTTGTATTGAAGAACTGAAATAAATTCACTTTTTGATGATATTCTAATTCTGTGAGAAGCAGCTGTAAGTCACCACATGGTGGACGCTCCGCACTATACATCCGCTCCTGGACAACCTGATCAGGAAACCTGCGATCGCAAGAAAAGATGGCGGCAACAGCTGCAACAATTTTATTAAAGGGATAGAATGCAGAATGAGTCTGTGCTGCGACAGTCCGTACAGAGGAGACTGATGTTTCCATAAATCAACCACTTTTCATGACTCTGATTAACAATGACTAAAGCGATCAAATCATACGATCTTATCCAGGAGCATCTGGTGTCATATGATGGGACTGCAGTCTGCGAGTAGCCACAGTGTAAGGGTGTGTGCACACGCTGCGGATTCGCTGCAGATTGGCTAGTGATTTACAGTACCATGTTATTCTAGGAGGAAAAATAACCGCTGTGCACATGCTGCGGAAAAATCAGCGCGGAAACGCAGCGGTTTATTTTCTGCAGCGCGTCAATTCTTTGGGCGGATTCCGCAGCGGTTTTATATCCATTCCATTATAGGAATCCGCAGGTGTAAAAATGCAGGGGAAATCCGCATAAAAACGTGTGGATTCTGCCAAGAGATGTAGATTCCGCGCAGAAAATTCCGCACAGCAATCCGCAACATGTGCACATACAGTCATATGTAAAAGTTTGGGCACCCCTATTAATATTAACCTTTTTTCTTTATAACAATTTTGGTTTTTGCAACAGCTATTTCAGTTTCATATATCTAATAACTGATGGACTCAGTAATATTTCTGGATTCAAATGAGGTTTATTGTACTAACAGAAAATGTGCAATCTGCATTTAAACAAAATTTGACTGGTGCAAAAGTATGGGCACCCTTATCATTTTCTTGATTTGAACACTCCTAACTACTTTTTACTGACTTCCTGAAGCACTAAATTGGTTTTGTAACCTCATTGAGCTTTGAACTTCATAGCCAGGTGTATCAAATCATGAGAAAAGGTATTTAAGGTGGCCACTTGCAAGTAGTTCTCCTATTTGATTCTCCTATGAAGAGTGGCATCATGGGCTCCTCAAAACAACTCTCAAATGATCTGAAAACAAAGATTATTCAACATAGCTTTTCAGGGGAAGGATACAAAAAGTTGTCTCAGAGATTTAACCAGTCAGTTTCCACTGTGAGGAACATAGTAAGGAAATGGAAGAACACAGGTACAGTTCTTGTTAAGCCCAGAAGTGGCAGGCCAAGAAAAATATCAGAAAGGCAGAGAAGAAGAATGGTGAGAACAGTCAAGGACAATCCACAGACCACCTCCAAAGACCGGCAGCATCATCTTGCTGCAGATGGTGTCACTGTGCATCGGTCAACAATACAGCGCATGCATAACGCCTTTTTGTATGACCAAACAACTCAATCTTTGTTTCATCACTCCACAGGACCTTCTTCCAAAATGTAACTGGCTTGTCCAAATGTGCTTTTGCAGACCTCAGGCGACTCTGTTTGTGGCGTGCTTGCAGAAACGGCTTCTTTCGCATCACTCTCCCATACAGCTTCTCCTTGTGCAAAGTGCGCTGTATTGTTGACCAATGCACAGTGACACCATCTGCAGCAAGATGATGCTGCCGGTCTTTGGAGGTGGTCTGTGGATTGTCCTTGACTGTTCTCACCATTCTTCTTCTCTGCCTTTCTGATATTTTTCTTGGCCTGCCACTTCTGGGCTTAACAAGAACTGTACCTGTGTTCTTCCATTTCCTTACTATGTTCCTCACAGTGGAAACTGACTGGTTAAATCTCTGAGACAACTTTTTGTATCCTTCCCCTGAAAAGCTATGTTGAATAATCTTTGTTTTCAGATCATTTGAGAATTGTTTTGAGGAGCCCATGATGCCACTCTTCATAGGAGAATCTAATAGGAGAACTACTTGTAAGTGGCCACTTTAAATACCTTTTCTCATGATTTGATACACCTGGCTATGAAGTTCAAAGCTCAATGAGGTTACAAAACCAATTTAGTGCTTCAGGAAGTCAGTAAAAAGTAGTTAGGAGTGTTCAAATCAAGAAAATGATAAGGGTGCCCATACTTTTGCACCGGTCAAATTTTGTTTAAATGCAGATTGCACATTTTATGTTAGTACAATAAACCTCATTTGAATCCAGAAATATAACTGAGTCCATCAGTTATTAGATATATGAAACTGAAATACCTGTTGCAAAAAACAAAATTGTTATAAAGAAAAAAGGTTAACATTAATAGGGGTGCCCAAACTTTTACATATGACTGTACGCTAAGGCTTTATCCAAATGTCCATCATCAACACAAGTACTGTGAATGGTAGATGATAAATGCCACTTAAAGGGAAAGTTTATCTTTGAGAATGTGTTATATTCCAGAGCTGCACTCACTATTCTGCTGGTGCAGTCACTGTGTACATACATTACATTACTGATCCTGAGTTACCTCCCGTATTATACCCCAGAGCTGCACTTACTATTCTGCTGGTGCAGTCACTGTGTACATACATTACATTACTGATCCTGAGTTACATCCTGTATTATACCCCAGAGCTGCACTCACTATTCTGCTGGTGGAATCACTGTGTACATACACTCACTGGCCACTTTATTAGGTACACCATGCTAGTAAGGGGTTGGACCCCTTTTGCCTTCAGAACTGCCTCAATTCTTCGTGGCAGAGATTCAACAAGGTGCTGGAAGCATTCCTCAGAGATTTTGGACCATATTGACATGATGGCATCACACAGTTGGCGCAGATTTGTCGGCTGCACATCCCTGATGCGAATCTCCCGTTCCACCACATCCCAAAGATGCTCTATTGGATTGAGATCTGGTGACTGAGGAGGCCATTTGAGTACAGTGAACTCATTGTCATGTTCAAGAAACCAATCTGAGATGATTCGAGCTTTATGACATGGCGCATTATCCTGCTGAAAGTAGCCATCAGATGCCTGTTCTTAGCTGAGAGGAGTGGTACCCAGTGTGGTCTTCTGCTGCTGTAGCCCATCTGCCTCAAAGTTCGACGCACTGTGCGTTCAGAGATGCTCTTCTGCCTACCTTGGTTGTAACGGGTGGCAATTTGAGTCACTGTTGCCTTTCTATCAGCTCGAACCAGTCTGCCCATTCTCCTCTGACCTCTGGCATCAACAAGGCATTTCCGGCCACAGAACTGCCGCTCACTGGATTTTTTTTCTTTTTCGGACCATTCTCTGTAAACCCTAGAGATGGTTGTGCGTGAAAATCCCAGTAGATCAGCAGTTTCTGAAATTCTCAGACCAGCCCTTATGGCACCAACAATCTTGCCACGTTCAAAGGCACTCAAATCACCTTTCTTCCCCATACTGATGCTCGGTTTGAACTGCAGGAGATTGTCTTGACCATGTCTACATGCCTAAATGCACTGAGTTGCCGCCATGTGATTGGCTGATTAGAAATTAAGTCTTAACACACAGTTGGACAGGTGTACCTAATAAAGTGGCCAGTGAGTGTATATTACATTCCTGATACTGAGTTACATCCTGTATTATACCCCAGAGCTGCGCTCACTATTCTGCTGGAGCAGTCACTGTGTACATACATTACATTACAGATCCTGAGTTACATCCTGTATTATACCCCAGAGCTGCACTCACTATTCTACTGGTGGAATCACTATGTACATACATTACATTACTGATCCTGAGTTACCTCCTGTATTATACTCCAGAGCTGCACTCACTATTCTGCTGGGGCAGCCACTGTGTACATACATTACATTACTGATCCTGTACTGATCCTACATTACATCCTGTATTATACTCTGGAGCTGCGCTCACTATTCCAGTAGTTGCTTTTGTAAGCTAGTCAGATCTGTACAATAGCAGGTGTAAAGATGACACTTCTCAGAATGAAAATCACCAGAACAAGCTATGTTCTTCTGAAGTCTGGAGAACTGCGAATACAGCTCTGACGGTGGGCCTCTCATCCAAATTTTGGGATGTTCCCAGGCTTCCTATGCTGTGCAGATCGAGTGGTAGCAGGTCACATTTCATATGCAGTGCTGTAATTGTACAGGGTCGTTTAATCCCTTTAAATGCCCTTGGTTTCGGTGGTTGTCATTGATGTGACCACGGACCATTTTGGACACTTCTCTGTTGTCTGTGGCTCTATCTGCTTTGCATTAGGTACAATAAATAACATTTTTTGATATACTGATGGGTGTATGATAACATGCAGGGCTTGGTGGGGGGATGGTGAAGACCCCCACCCAACTCAGCGATGACTCCCCCTATTGTATGGAAACATTAAGTCTCTCCTCAAGGCTACGAAGAGCTTGGTTAGGCTTTGCATCCAGAACTTCTGCTGGTTGCTGTTTTCTGTCTGTGATGTCTTCAGGGCCCCGTAGGCCATGGTCAGGAGTGTTCTCTCAAAGTCATCAATCTTTAGGGGTCCAGGAACATGAGATAATTTATCTCCCAACCGGAGGATCTCAGATATCGACTTCGGAATTACGTCATTGCACACAACGTCAAAGATGGAGGCCTTCCTTAGAGAAGACAACTCTGGGTCTCGGAGAGTCAGCCGGTCATCCTGGTCAATGCGGACTCCAGTAGATAGGAACTAGGAGAAGAAGAAGGATAGGGTTTATATCATTTTTTAAAGATATTAGGGGGAAGTGTAAGAGGACAGTATGGGGGTGAGAAGTGTGAGGGGACAGTATGGGGGTGAGAAGTGTGAAGGGACAGTATCGAGGTGAGCAGTGTAAGAGGACCCAGTATGGGGGGAGGTGTAAGGCTGAGTTCACACGTGGCGTTTTTTTCGCGTTTCCGCGGCGGTTTTAACTGCGCGATTTTGCCGCGAAAACGCGAAAAATAAGCATCCCATGCATTCCTATGGGATTCCGCAATGCTGTGGTTTTTACCGCGGCGGAATCGCTTCGCGGTAAAAACCGCAGCATGCTCATTAATTTGCGGAATCGCGGCGATCCCGCACCCATAGGAATGCATTGTTCCGCTTACTTCCCGCAAGTGGCTGTGCACACCATGCGGAAAGTAAGCAGAACATTTGCGGATGGTACCCACGGTCCGGAGGAGAGGAGACTGTCCTCCGGGCTGTGGGTACCATATCCCTGTAAAAAATAGAATTTAAAAATAAAAAATATTGTTATTCTCACCCTCCGACGTCCCGCGCAGTCTTCCTGCTTCTCTTCACGCTCTCTTTCCCAGTAGTCCTTTACGAAAATGCCTGCGATGGCGTCCGAAGTCTCGCGGTCATTCAAGCGACGTCATCGCGAATTACCGCGAGACGTCGCGATCCCGCGAGAACTGACGTTCATTTTCGCAAAGGATTACTGGGGACGCCTGCGCGGGACGTCGGCTGGTAAGAATAACACTATTTTTTATTTTTTTTTTACATTCTATCTTTTACTATTGATGCCGCATAGGTGGCCTCAGTAGTAAAAAGTTGGTCACACTTGTCAAACACTATGTTTGACGAGTGTGACCAACCTGTCAATCAGTTCTCCAAGCGATGCTACAGATCGCTTGGAAAACGCTAGCATTTTGCAAGCTAATTACGCTTGCAAAATGCTAGTTTTTCCGTGGGAAAATCGCGGGAATTTAAAATGCGATTTTCCCGCGGACTGGAATTCCGGAATTCTCGTGGTAATTTCCACGAGAGTTCCGGTACGTGTGAACCCAGCCTTAGAGGCAGTATGGGAAGAGTGAGGTGACAATATGGGATAGTGTAAAGGGACAGTATGGGGGTGAGAAGTGTGAAGGGACAGTATCGAGGTGAGCAGTGTAAGAGGACCCAGTATGGGGGGAGGTGTAAGAGGCAGTATGGGAAGTAAAGAGTGAGGTGACAATATGGGGTAGTGTAAGGGGACAGTATGGGGAGGAGTGTGAGGGGGCACAGTATAGAGACTGGGTAGTGTAGGGGAGCAGTGTACAGAGGGAACAATGTGAGAAGACAGTGTGAGAGCACAGCAAGGAAGGGACAATATGCAGAGTGGTAGGGAGTGATAAGACATTGTGAAGAGGGGCCCAGTATAGAGAGAGGGCAGCAAGGTGGTTGACTCTTAAGATAGCGACAGTGTGACGATTATAGGTAATAAGGGCGGACAGTCGTGGTTATAGTTCATAAGGGTATACAGTGTGGAGGTAACATTTTATAGGAGAGGACAGTGTAGAGGCTATGTACAATGGGACAGTGTGATGGTCCTATTTTGTGAGGGGAAATTATTCAGGGCACAGGGTAAGGCAGATAATTCTATTCAGGTACATTATGATGGCATATATTTTTAAGGGCAGCGTGTCAGGATGTTCTGCAGAAGTCTGTAGAGACGAGCTGTGGCTATGAAAAATCGTCAAAACAGCTGGACAAAATGGAGAAAAAAAGAGGATGATTCCAATTACAGATGTCACCTATAAGCCACCTGGAGGTAAATGTTTGTATTGTGATTGCTGTTTTGTCCACAGCAACCCAGCTTATCCTCACCATCAGAGGTCCTAGTGAAGACCTAATAGACCTGTAGTCAACCCTCTCCAGGGTAAGCCCCGCCCTTAGTGCAGTTGATCCACACCCATCAGCATTACAACTGTACTAAGCTTGTCAATGTATTCATGTCCTGATGGTGGTTCTGGTGATGTATTCCTGTACTGATGGTGGTTCTGGTGATGCATTCATGTACTGATGGTGTTGTATTCCTATACTGATGACGGCTATGGTGATGTATTTATGTAGTCATGGTTGTTTTGGACATGTAATTCATGTACTGATGGTGGTTCCGGTGATGTATTCATGTCTTCAAAATTTGACAAAAGTTGATGATTTCATAAAATATCAGGTTTTTATTTTAAATTCATTAACAATTCATGATAGCAGAGGAAGATGAACGTTGACATGTTTCAACACACAGGTCTTAATCGTAATGTTTGTGATGTATTCATGTACTGATGCTGATGCAGGTACTGATGGTGGTTCTGGTGTATTTCTGTAATGATGGTTCTTGGGACATATTAATTTACTACTGTTGGTTCTGGGTCTATATTCGTGTACCTGTATGTCAGTACTTGGATAAGAATGAAGTGATTAAACAGAGTCAGCATGGGTTTGTAACTAATAAGTCATGTCAGACTAACTTAATTTCCTTCTATGACGGAATCACTGATTGGGTGGATCAAGGAAATGCTGTAGATATAGTATATCTTGACTTCAGAAAAGCATTTGACAAAGTCTCTCATACAATCCTTATTGAAAAAATGACTAAGTATGGAATGGACAATGCAACTGTTAGGTGGATTCATAACTGGCTTAGTGATCGGACCCAAAGAGTGGTCGTAAATGGCTGCACATCCAGTTGGAAGAATGTCTCAAGTGGGGTACCACAGGGCTCTGTCCTGGGCCCTGTATTGTTCAACATCTTTATCAACGATTTAGATGAAGGAATTGAGGGTAAACTGATTAAATTTGCTGATGACACAAAGCTAGGAGGGATAGCTAATACAAGAGAAGAGCGAGAGAGGATTCAAAAGATATAAATAAACTGGAGAAGTGGGCAGCAACTAACAGAATGGTTTTTAAATGCAAAGTACTACATCTGGGCAATAAAAATGAAAAAAGCATATACAGAATGGGAGGAATAGGGCTAAGCAACAGCACATGTGAAAAAGACTTGGGTATACTAATAGATCACAGACTGAATATGAGTCAACAGTGTGATGCAGCAGCAAAAAAGGCAAATGTAATTCTAGGATGTATTAACAGAAGCATACAGTCTAGATCCTGTGAAGTCATTATTTCCCTCTACTCCTCTTTGGTCAGACCTCATCTGGAATATTGTGTCCAGTTTTGGCCACCACATTTTAAAAAAGACATCAACAAACTGGAGCAAGTTCAGAAAAGAGCGACCAGAATGGTGACCGGTCTGCAAACCCTGTCTTATGAGGAAAGGTTGCAGGATTTGGGATTGTTTAGCTTGCAAAAGAGAAGACTGAGAGGAGACTTAATAGCTGTCTACAAATATCTAAAGGGCTGTCACATTGTAGAAGGATTAACTTTATTCTCATTTGCACAAGGAAAGACTAGAAGCAATGGGATGAAACTGAATGGGAGAGACACATTAGATATTAGAAAAAACTTTTTGACAGTTAGTGATCAATGAGTGGAACAAGCTGCCACGAGAAGTGGTGAGTTCTCCTTCAATGGAAGTCTTCAAACAGAGGCTGGACAGACATCTGACTGGGATGATTTAGCGAATCCTGCTTTGAGCAGGGGGTTGGACCAGATGGCCCAGGAGGTCCCTTCCAACTCTACGATTCTATGATGTTGTTTGAGATGCTGTATTTCTGTACTGTTGGTGTTCTGGTGATGTCTTTCTGTACTGCTAGTGGTTCTGGTAATGAATTTCTGTATTGTTGGTGGTTCTGGTGCTGTATTTAAATACTCATGGTGGTTGTGATGCTCTATTTCTGTATTGTTGCTGGTTTTGGTGATGTGTTCGTGTACTCATGGCTGTTCTGGTGATATGTTCATGTCCTGATGGTAGTTTTGGTGATTTTTCTATATACTGTTGGTGGTCCTGGTGATTTTTCTGTACTAATGGGGGGTGGGGTTCTGGTGATGTATTTAGGTACTGATGTTGATTCTGGTGATGCATTCATGCACACGTAGCAATCGATAACTTGTCAGATAACATGATACATGGCTACGTTAAAGTATTGTGCCATGTTGGGTTCATTAATTATAAAATTCAACATTGTAGCCAAATCCTAACAACATGTAATATAGTCATTGTTAGGATTTGTCCCTGTTTGCTGGTTTCGGCGTTCATCACATGACCACTCATGTAATTTTTCATACTGACAGTCACATGTCGACTAGCTTCTCTACGTGCTTCTCTCAATGAAGCAAGGGTTGTAGATTTTTACAGAACATTGAGAGAGTTAGGAAAAGCAACTATTCAGCATGTGACTGTAAGTGTGCAAATCACATATGCTCAGTCACATGACGACTACTCAAAGTGCTTAAGATGTGTCTATACACAGGGCACTAAAATTAATTTTTGCCTCGGGTGCAGTAGAACCTAGATGCACCTTAGCTATCTGACAGTAATTAAACTTGGTCATAGTGCCCCCATTCTTGCTTTTGTTCTGTTTATTCCACATTGCACATGTTATAATATACAGATGATGGTTCTGGTGATGTATCCATTTACTGATGGTGGTTCAGGTGATGTATTCATGTACTGATGGTGGTTCTGTTATTGTATTCATGTACTGATGGTGGTTCTGTTATTGTATTCATGTACTGATGGTGGTTCTGTTATTGTATTCATGTACTGATGGTGGTTCAGGTGATGTATTCATGTACTGATGGTGGTTCTGGTGATGTATTCATGTACTGATGGTGGTTCTGTTATTGTATTCATGTACTGATGGTGGTTCTGGTGATGTATTCATGTACTGATGGTGGTTCTGTTATTGTATTCATGTACTGATGGTGGTTCAGGTGATGTATTCATGTACTGATGGTGGTTCTGTTATTGTATTCATGTACTGATGGTGGTTCTGTTATTGTATTCATGTACTGATGGTGGTTCTGTTATTGTATTCATGTACTGATGGTGGTTCAGGTGATGTATTCATGTACTGATGGTGGTTCTGGTGATGTATTCATGTACTGATGGTGGTTCTGTTATTGTATTCATGTACTGATGGTGGTTCTGGTGATGTATTCATGTACTGATGGTGGTTCTGTTATTGTATTCATGTACTGATGGTGGTTCAGGTGATGTATTCATGTACTGATGGTGGTTCTGGTGATGTATTCATGTACTGATGATGGTTCAGGTGATGTATTCATGTACTGATGGTGGTTCTGGTGATGTATTCATGTACTGATGGTGGTTCTGTTATTGTATTCATGTACTGATGGTGGTTCAGGTGATGTATTCATGTACTGATGGTGGTTCTGTTATTGTATTCATGTACTGATGGTGGTTCAGGTGATGTATTCATGTACTGATGGTGGTTCTGTTATTGTATTCATGTACTGATGGTGGTTCAGGTGATGTATTCATGTACTGATGGTGGTTCTGTTATTGTATTCATGTACTGATGGTGGTTCAGGTGATGTATTCATGTACTGATGGTGGTTCTGTTATTGTATTCATGTACTGATGATGGTTCAGGTGATGTATTCATGTACTGATGGTGGTTCTGCTATTGTATTCATGTACTGATGGTGGTTCTGGTGATGTATTCATGTACTGATGGTGGTTCTGTTATTGTATTCATGTACTGATGGTGGTTCTGGAGATGTATTCATGCACTGATGGTGGTTCAGGTGATGTATTCATGTACTGATGGTGGTTCTGGTGATGTATTCATGTATTGATGGTGGTTCTGGTGATGTATTCATGTACTGATGGTGGTTCTGGTGATGTATTCATGTATTGATGGTGGTTCTGGTGATGTATTCATGTAGTGATGGTGGTTCTGTTGATGTATTCATGTACTGATGGTGGTTCTGGAGATGTATTCATGCACTGATGGTGGTTCTGTTGATGCATTAATGGACCGCCATCATAAAGCAGATGAGACAAGCTCAGAAAAAAAACAACTCAAGGTCTACAAACTCACCTGTCAGCCCATAAGAAAGAGCACGCTGACAGATTCTTAGTTAACTCATTCTGCAGTCAGCAATAGACACTACAGAAGGCAAAATATTTAATGAAACCCAATTTAAAAAATGATTGTTAGCCTCAATTATATGGAATTACGTAAGAAAAAAAGACACCCAAAGGTGTACAAAAGTGCACCATGCTGCCATCTCACTACACAGACAGTCAGATCTACCCATCTGGTGTCTGGGAGAGCTGAGTGGTGGGAACTGTACTACATATATAATATAAACAGCAGCATATGCTCAGAGAAGGTCGTCCTCTGAGCCCAATCAGCCCACGCCACTGCCCCAGCAATCCTTATAATAGGGCGTTCCCTGTCATCGGCCCATCCTGGAAAGAATCTATAGATTTTCCACTGACCTCATAGAGCAGCTCCACCTCCGGCAGGGACATCTGAAAAACGGGGTCCAGGAACTCAGCCGAGGAGCGACGCACACGATGGGCGGATGGAAAAAACACAGCTGCGGGTACAAAAGAACAGGTTGTACAGTGTATATATTGTTCCTGGCACTTATACCCAAGTTGTACCAGCCATATGCATAACTCTGAATACAACTTATATTGAAGATCCAATACTCAGAAAAAACGGAGCAGCGATAAGCCACGTTCAATAAATAAGAAGTAACATTTACTGCAAAGATTCACAATTAAAACACATTATCCAAAAGATAAACATAAAACATATAAGAGGAGGAAACGTGAAGGTAGGCAGGGGATGGGTCAGAAGCACCTAGGTAAGCTAGGTGGCTATATATCATGAATGCATATGGACAAGCTATCATAGGAATCAATGCAAGTGCCACCAACAATGTCCATATATCAATATCAAAGAAACCAATAGCTCACATACACAGGCTTACCCATGATAAGACCAGACCGCTGCAGCCTCCCCCAGCAGCCCCTGACGCGCGTTTCACGTGCTTGCTTTTTCAAAGGGGAAATAGATACCTAGCATCTATTATACCACATTATACCTAGTATCTATTATATACAGGAGATACCCAGGTTATACCAGCTGTACGTATATAATTATATACAGGAGATGCCCAGGTTATACCAGCTGCACATACATAATTATATACAGGAGATGCCAAGGTTATACCAGTTGTACATATATAATTATATACAGGAGATGCCCAGGTTATACCAGCTGTACATATATAATTATATACAGGAGATGCCCAGGTTATAGCAGCTGTACATATAATTATATACAGGAGATACCCAGGTTATACCAGCTGTACATATATAATTATATACAGGAATTGCCCAGGTTGTACCAGCTGTACATATATAATTATATACAGGAGATGCCCAGGTTATACCAGCTGTACATATATAATTATATACAGGAGATGCCCAGGTTATACCAGCTGTACATATAAAATTATATACAGGAAATGCCCAGGTTATACCAGCTGTACACATATAATTATATACAGGAGATGCCCAGGTTATACCAGCTGTACATATAAAATTATATACAGGAAATGCCCAGGTTATACCAGCTGTACACATATAATTATATACAGGAGATGCCCAGGTTATACCAGCTGTACATATATAATTATATACAGGAGATACCCAGGTTATACCAGCTGTACATATATAATTATATACAGAAGATGCCCAGGTTATATCAGCTGTACATATATCATTATATACAGGAGATACCCAGGTTATACCGGCTGTACATATATAATTATATGCAGGAGATGCCCAGGTTATACCAGCTGCACATATATAATTATATGCAGGAGATTCCCAGGTTATACCAGCTGCACATATATAATTATATACAGGAGATGTCCAGGTTATACCAGCTGTACATATATAATTATATACAGGAGATGCCCAGGTTATACCAGCTGTACATACAGTATATAATTATATACAGGAGATGCCCAGGTTATACCAGCTGTACATATATAATTATATACAGGATACCCAGGTTGTACCAGCTGTATATATATAATTATATACAGGAGATACCCAGGTTATGCCAGCTGTACATATATAATTATATACAGGAGATGCCCAGGTTATACCAGCTGTACATATATAATTATACACAGGAGATACCCAGGTTATACCGGCTGTACATATATAATTATATACAGGAGATGCCCAGGTTATACCGGCTGTACATATATAATTATATACAGGAGATGCCCAGGTTACACCAGCTGTACATATATGATTATATACAGGAGATGCCCAGGTTGTACCAGCTGTACATATATAATTATATACAGGAGATGCCCAGGTTACACCAGCTGTACATATATGATTATATACAGGAGATGCCCAGGTTGTACCAGCTGTACATATATAATTATATACAGGAGATGCCCAGGTTATACCAGCTGTACATATATAATTATATACAGGAGATGCCCAGGTTATACCAGCTGTACATATATAATTATATACAGGAGATGCCCAGGTTATACCAGCTGTACATATATAATTATATACAGGAGATGCCCAGGTTATACCAGCTGTACATATAATTATATACAGGAGATGCCCAAGTTATACAAGGTGTACATATATAATTATATACAGGAGATGCCCAGGTTATAGCAGCTGTACATATATATTTATATACAGGAGATACCCAGGTTATACCAGCTGTACATATATAATTATATACAGGAGATGCCCAGGATATACCAGCTGTACATATATAATTATATACAGGAGATGCCCAGGTTATACCAGTTGTACATATATAATTATATACAGGAGATGCCCAGGTTATACCAGCTGTACATATATAATTATATACAGGAGATGCCCAGATTATACCAGATGTACATATATAATTATATACAGGAGATGCCCAGGTTACACCAGCTGTACATATATGATTATATACAGGAGATGCCCAGGTTGTACCAGCTGTACATATATAATTATATACAGGAGATGCCCAGGTTACACCAGCTGTACATATATGATTATATACAGGAGATGCCCAGGTTGTACCAGCTGTACATATATAATTATATACAGGAGATGCCCAGGTTATACCAGCTGTACATATATAATTATATACAGGAGATGCCCAGGTTATACCAGCTGTACATATAATTATATACAGGAGATGCCCAAGTTATACAAGGTGTACATATATAATTATATACAGGAGATGCCCAGGTTATAGCAGCTGTACATATATATTTATATACAGGAGATACCCAGGTTATACCAGCTGTACATATATAATTATATGCAGAAGATGCCCAGGATATACCAGCTGTACATATATAATTATATACAGGAGATGCCCAGGTTATACCAGCTGTACATATATAATTATATACAGGAGATGCCCAGGTTATACCAGCTGTACATATATAATTATATACAGGAGATGCCCAGATTATACCAGCTGTACATATATAATTATATACAGGAGATGCCCAGGTTATTCCGGCTGTACATATATAATTATATACAGGAGATGCCCAGGTTATACCAGCTGTACATATATAATTATATACAGGAGATGCCCAGGTTATTCCGGCTGTACATATATAATTATATACAGGAGATGCCCAGGTTATACCAGCTGTACATATATAATTATATACAGGAGATGCCCATGTTATACCAACTGTACATATATAGTTATATACAGGAGATGCCCAGGTTATACCAGCTGTACATATATAATTATATACAGGAGATGCCCAGGTTATACCAGCTGCACATATATCATATACAGGAGATACCCAGGTTATACCAGCTGTACATATATAATTATATACAGGAGATGCCCAGGTTATACCAGCTGCACATATATCATATACAGGAGATACCCAGGTTATACCAGCTGTACATATATAATTATATACAGGAGATGCCCAGGTTATACAAGGTGTACATATATAATTATATACAGGAGATGCCCAGGTTATACCAGCTGTACATATATCATTATATTCAGGAGATACCCAGATTATACCAGCTGTACATATATAATTATATACAGGAGATGCCCAGGTTATACCAGCTGCACATATATCATATACAGGAGATACCCAGGTTATACCAGCTGTACATATATAATTATATACAGGAGATGCCCAGGTTATACCAGCTGCACATATATCATATACAGGAGATACCCAGGTTATACCAGCTGTACATATATAATTATATACAGGAGATGCCCAGGTTATACAAGGTGTACATATATAATTATATACAGGAGATGCCCAGGTTATACCAGCTGCACATATATCATTATATTCAGGAGATACCCAGATTATACCAGCTGTACATATATAATTATATACAGGAGATGCCCAGGTTATACCAGCTGTACATATATAATTATATACAGGAGATGCCCAAGTTATACAAGGTGTACATATATAATTATATACAGGAGATGCCCAGGTTATACCAGCATGCTCCATATCACTATGTAGAAGAATATGTATCACTTTTATAGGTGTTGTATGGAGTTATATAAATGTATCACCTCCTGGCTCCATATGGCGAGGGTCCTGGAATGTGTCGGGGCTGGAGCGGGCAGTGTCAGAGCTGTGTATCTTGGCTGTGTATCTTGGACACTGTGTGTATACACTGTATAATGGAGTGTGCGGTGTGCAGAGCCCTGAGGACGTGCGGGCGTCCGCTGTACCAGGGTCTACCAGCTCTACAACGTCTACTGTGTATGACAGATGGATAAATATTAACAATGATAAATGAAGATTCACCTTACCCTCATTCTGATAATTTTCTATAATGGACGGGACAGTGATAATTAAAGGGATTGTCCCATCTAGTCCCTTCTATCCCTTGAGCCACTGTGAATCAGCCAATTCTGTCCCTGATCAGCTGCAATCACTAAGAGAAGCTGCAGGCTACTGTCTATTTTCCTAACAGCGGCTACTGCTGGTGAAATGTGGTATTACACCGTGCCCATTCATATTAATCGCAGACCACATGGTACATGTTTTGCCGAGTCCTCCAGCTCGGGATGTGTCTTTGCATCTGTCCACTACTTTGGCTCATAGATGGGAGTTTTGAGTAGGGGCCCCCCTATATTGGCTGTAAATAGTTGCAGATTCACTAGCCTATAAATGGAAGTCCTAAAATTACTACGAGAGTCCATAAAAAGAAGGTGTGAGTCAGCGAGCAAATGTCATCTTTCCAAACCTCACCCAGAAAGCCGTGACTGGTGCCAATATGTTAGAAATACATTTACGAATCCTGGCACGACCACAGGCACGACCACGTCCTGAAAGAAGTCGGTTAGTATGTTACTGGGTGGAGATGCAGCTAAATGGGGTCATTGTACGCTCCCTGCCAGGGGTCTCCCCACACGATTCCATGGAAAAAGTCTGGCTGGCCTGTTATTAACCTCTGCTTGCCCAGACCCCCTGAGTGCTGTACATCTCAACACCCTCTTCCACCTCGTCAGCATTGTACTTTTTGTGCTCTCCGGTTCATTTCAGGTCATTGTCTTCAGTTTGTCCTGCCAGATTCCCAGTTTGGCATTACTCAGGTATCTAACAGCTTCACCCAGTGAACAGGATCATGCCAACAATGTCAGGACACCTTCTGTAATGGGGCATCATACACAACAACCAGGGGGCACAGCTACAAGAATTGGGCAAAGATTCTATTATTCACCCTTTGTCTTCATACCAACCTAAGAAGGGGTATAATTCAGGAGGCAACCAGAAGTGAAAGACCCCATATCAAACCCCCTTGAATGTAGTATCAACCATTGCAGACGTTTTTATGCCTTCAGTCCCATAGCTGCTTGGAATCCTGTCCTTTTGAGCTTGCACCCAACCATCAGGATGTGGGGGGTTCTTGGTCTTTTGTGATGCATGGTCTCCTCTTCATGCTTAATTGTCTTGGTTTCTCTTTCGTACTAGAGCACTCATCAAGTCCATTATTCCGCAGTGGGATCCACGATGGCATCTTGCTGCCCATCCAGTGTTGCCTGTGTGGCAGATGCACCTAGTACTATGTCCACATTAGATAAAAAAAATCAGGGGCACAAAGGAGTTGGCAGAAATGATCATCCCTCCTCTCTTTAGGGGACACAGAGTTCTTTCTAAAGTTGGGAAATGTGCTTTTTGGGTCTCAATCAAAAATGTGACTGCTGTAGCCTTAGTCTACTGGATGACATGCAAAACTGAAGCAAGTTGGTCTCTCCTCAGACTGCAGGAGACATGTTTTGTTGGGGTATAACAAGTTTTTGGATGGCACTCTAGTGTATCAAGACCACCTTCATCACTCAAAAAGTTCCTCTTGCATATGTCTTTTTAAATACTAGATTTACCCTCCTTATAATTCACCTGAACTGCTGTACCCCTAACCCTGGCAAGTCACAATGCAATGACGCCTATAATGTTACCTGAGGTTTATTACCTTTGGGCACCGCCATGGGCACATGAATCACCCAATCATGTGAATTAATACATTCTCCTTCTGCTGAAGATCTTGGGAACATATAAAGGCTGATTTTGTCTTCCTTGTGCACTTTTGTGATACTTTGAAGCAAACTTTAAGCACAGGACACTGATTTGAGCTGCTGATTTGTCCAGACCGGATACAATTGTGACAACTCCAATACTGTGAGAAATATTAGAGTTTCTACCTCTGGGTTTAGTTACTCACTGGCAGCAAGCAGAGAAATCTTGAAAACTATAAGTAATTAGAACACATAGTATATAAGAAAGTTACAGAACTTTTCATAGGCAATGATCCTGCCTTCTCTGTGTCTGATTGCTACGGCTGTCATATTACAGGGGTTATGCATTATTTAGTGCTGACCTCCATGCTCCTCCATTATAAGGGTCTTTGATGCGGCTCTGTACGTAATACACTGCAGCTTAGCTCTCCTTGAACGCAGCCCCTGATAATCAAAGTCACATGTTGATCAAAGGGCCCGCATTTCCCAGTATATTCTTCTGTTCCCTAGTATTAGGAATATGTAAGAGTAAATAGGTCTGACTTTCTGATTCTCCTGAGCACCAAACCATTTAATAAACTGATTAATAGCATTTTTACTTCACTTTGCCACCAAACTCCTGCCACATCAATTTGCACAATGAATGGAAAATATCAATTAGCCTGCATACAGCCACCACTAGAGGGAGCTCACTTCACATGGATTTTTACAGGTGGCATTGAACTCTGTAGGCAGTGAGCTGCCTCTAGTAGAGACTTCATGTAGCCCCTATTATAAAGTTTAATTCTGAACACTCATCCAATGAGCAACCCCATAGTGCTGGCCCTGTAGAAGGCACACCTCTGATCGTTTGGAATATAAGTTCTTTCAGGGCATGCTGGCAGTTGTAGTTTCACAACAGCTTTGGAGCTACAGCAGTTGTCATTCTACTTCGGAGAAGCCAAGCCCTTCTGATCATATGTGGTTGTATTCTCCAACTTTGACCTTGCCAGCTGTTTCAAGACTGCCTACCAGTATGCTCTGTCACCACTAAAGCATGCTGGGCGTTGTAGTTTTGGAATAATTGACCCATATGTGTTTTGCCAGGAAGATCCACGACGTCCAAAAGGCAGCAGTTTAATCCCGTGCATGTTCAGCACATATGCCCAGCATCTGGATTGACAGGGTCCATGGTCCTCATAGCTCATTACGTAAATTTGCCATCATACTGAGCCTTTGATCAGAAGACTTAAAAAGCCTGGAGGGAACACGATCCATATGGACACCTGCGGTGGTTTTGTCCGATGTACCAGGAATGGAGTCACATGACATCTGCACGTCAATGCATTTTTCTACAGGTTGTTGTGACCAGTGGCCAAAATAACTGTGAAGTTTGTATTGTATCCGAGTCCACATCTGTATACAGCACATGTGGTAGAGACACACAATTTATCAAAAGCACATATGCCTTTCCTTGTAATATATGTCCTCTAAGGCGATGGTGTAACTAGAAGGACTGCCAAGATAGTAATCGCAATCTGACCCAACAGTCTTGGTGGCCTATAGACCTCCTAGCATGCAGTTCTGTAGTGGTGCTTCAAGTCAAGGGAACAATGATGTGATGACACCATGCCACTAGTAATCAAATAGATGAACCCATGTCAAAATAGAAAAAAAATACTATAAACTGAGATGTAAATCATATGTGTGGTCCAGGCAAAGTCATAGGTTATTGGGTTGAAGGCCTCTTCTAGCTTTGGAATCATGACTCGAAACTCCAAGATACAACTGCAACCAGGCAACTTTTGCAACCACTATGTGGTGTGTGAAAAGGTGATTCACTCCAGTTGGCCTCAAGTTCCTTGAGGGTTCACAATCTTCTAAAGGTTCTTTAAGAAGACGAGAAGGTCCCACCACTCTTTTCTTCTAAGGTCCCACCACTCTTTTCTTCTTCTAGGCTAAAAGATCATACCCCTTCTTTTCTCTCCAAGACTCGAAAGATAGAATACACTACTTTCTCTTTTTCAAGGCTCATGGATCACACCACCTTTCCCTTCTTACTTCATCACATCTAAAGATTAAAAAACTTCTCAGTCTCAAGGGTTACACCACTTTTTCAATTTTCTCTTCAAAGCTCGAAGGGTCAAACAATTCTTTCTATCTTCAAGGTTTGAGGACTGCACTACTTTTTTTTTGTTCTTCAAGAATTTGGACCCAAATCACTTTCCTTCAAGATTTAAGGACCATGCTACTCTATTCTTTGTCAAAGCTTAGCATACTGTACATAACACCTTCCTGTTATAGGATGATGGAAAGTTATGGTGGTAAGGACCAGCCCCATCAGAGGATTGTGGTTTTTTTTTATTGTATGAGCATTACACCACTTTTCCCTTCAAGGATTGAGGGCAACATCACTTTAAGTCAAGGTTGGTGAGTCACGCCACTGTTGACTTCTTCAAGATCCAAAAGTCAAGCCACTCTTCTTCAATGTCTGAGGGCTCCACCATTCTTCTTCAAAGCTTAAGGTTCACACCACTCTTCTTTTACACTTGAGGATCACGCCACTCCTCTTCAAGGCTCAAGAGTCATTCCAATCTACTCAGGGTTCAGATTACTGTTCTTCAAGGATCGGGTGTTACAACACATTTTTATTCAAGGTTTGAGTTCCATACCATTTCTTTTCAAGGCTCACACGATTCTCCTTCAAAATTCAGGAGTCACGCCACTCTTTTTAACGTTTGAGTCACACCATTCTTCTTCAAGGCTCGAAGATCTCGCCATTTTTCTCCAAGGGTTTTAGGGTCATGTCACTCATCTTCAAGACTTGAAGGTCATACCACTCTTCTTAAAGTTTGAGTGTCACACCATTCTTCTTCAAGTCTCGAAGATCTCACCATTTTTCTTTAAGGGTTTTAGGGTCATGTCACTCTTCCTCAAGACTTGAAGGTCATGCCACTCTTCTTCAAGACTCAACCGCCTCAAAGCTTTTCTTTTCTTCTATGCTCAAGGATCAAACCAGTTTCAAGGCTATGTACTGTATGTAAGTCCTTAATGCTCTTTTTTTTTTACTTAGTTCCCAGTTGTGCTCCATCAAGTTCCATGTTTTGAAACGTCTGAAAAACCTTTCAATGGGTTTAAAGACTGGAGTTGAAAAATTGTTTTTTTATGGAGAACATAGTTATAGCCAAGTAAATAGGGGCAGGAGCCCAATCCTATGTCTATGACCCCCAATGTTGCCAAAAAAACATAAAAAAAATGAATTAACAAAGCCCTATGTGTCCCACTAACCCTCCACGGTAGGGTTGTCCTCAAATGACTTCTGCATCTCAAGCCCAAATCCGTGACAATAAACGTCCTGTAAAAGATTCCTGATGTTCTAGAACATCTCCCCATACCGTAAAAACACAAATCTGAAGTCAAAGAGAGAAAAACACGATGGTTGGAAGAAACTGCAGATAAATTCTGGACTGGAGAGAAAGTTTTGAAACCAATTTAGAGCTGGAAAATCTTCTGCCACGCGAAATCTTATGAGACCTTATTATGGTCTTCACGGGTTCTCATCATCATAACTTGTCCTCCGCAGCGCCAGTACTTATTGTGCTCATTACATGGTTGTATTTAGGACTGATCGGCTTGTACCTGGAGTCGAGGAGGTAGATGTAGGTACGTGAATGGTTAGTAGTGAGCTGGACACACGAGCGTTGTATGTGTCTTCCATGTGTATGATGAGGATGCTGTATATACAGTGGGGAAAATAAGTATTTGATCACCGACCAACCAGCAAGAATTCTGACTCTCACAGACCTGTTAGTTTTTCTGTAAGAAGCCTCCTACTTTGCACTCATTACCTGTATATAAGACACCTGTCCACACGCTCAACCTCTCCACCATGGCCAAGACCAAAGAGCTGTGTAAGGACACCAGGGACAAAATTGTAGACCTGCACAAAACTGGGATGGGCTACAGGACAATAGGCAAGCAGCTAGGTGAGAAGGCAACAACCGCTGGCACAATTATTAGAAAACGGAAGAAACACAAGATGACTGTCAACCTTCCTCGGTCTGGGGCTCCAAGCAGGATCTCGCCTCGTGGGGTAAGGATGATTCTGAGAAAGGTGAGGAATCAGCCCAGAACTACACGGGAGGAACTGGTCAATGATCTGAAGAGAGCTGGGACCACAGTCTCAAACATTACCGCATCTTTGAGCTGCTCGTATTTTTCTGTTTGAAGCATGATATGTGGGAAAAGGTTGAAAAGTTCCAGAGGGGCCGAATACTTTCACAAGGCACTGTAAATGATAACATTCCGTCTTCCTGCAGCCGCCACCAGAGGGAGCTTAAGAGCACAATCAGTCTGCAGTGAGCTCCCTCTAGTGGTGACAGCGGGTAGTCAGAATTTTATTGTGTCTTTGCTCAGGTTTTTTTGCTCCAAATAGGGAAAGTAAGAAAATATTAAAGCAATTAATAAATACAGAAGATACAACAGATATGGAAAATCTCATTTTCTTCTAGTCTTGCAGTCCAGACGTTTCCTGGGCGCAGCTGCATACTTCTTACAGACGTATATAAACATTTCCAGCCCCGATCCTATGACTCTAGTGACGTCATGTGCAGACGCTCGTGGAAGCGATGGGGGCGGCGTGAAGACTTGTACGGCCGCCAAGTTGGACGGCCTTGATTGAACGCATTAAATGGGTGACATCGATGGATTTTACTAAAAGGGATCGTACATTTTTATGTAAACAAACTGTAATAATTAATCAGTAACTTTCTCATAGACTTTGTCTAAAAATTTGCAACACGACCATAAGATCATCACATAAAATCCAGCGATCAGCAGCGATTGGCAGAGCAACCTGGCAGAAAGTGCTCAACTTTCCCACAGTGCCTCCACAGGCGAAGTCAGGTATTACACCTTTAAATCAATGCACTTTCTGTGTAATGTATGGAGTCCTCCATAAAGAGACATCCTTAATTTTTTTTTTCTTTGTCAGTTTTCACTTTTTTCAGCCCCCCCCCCCCCTTTTTAATAGTTGACCCCCCTCCATTTAAAGCGACGGCGCCCATTTAGAGGGGTGGATGGGACGGTTGTCAGCTTCTGCCCGATATTCTAAAACTAATTATAGATGTCGGCCACAAGTTTATGTCAGCGCTAGATGTGAGATTTTATGAACCCGACATTCCAGCTGACGCCTGCCTGGAAATGAGAAAAATGTGCAAATTGAATCCGTTGGGATCGGGTGTGGTTTTTTTTGTTGTTGATGTAGCAGAGCCGACTTTGTCATTGAGCACCAAAAGTCACCTGTGTAATATTATTTTGGCCTTTCCTGGTCTAGTGGATAAGAGATTACTGCACCCATGAAAAAAAGCAGTTCTGACACTGTGTTCATGAATCAGGAGGTCCAGTATGAACAGATGTAGCAGAGCCGACTTTGTCATTAAGCACCATAGGCTTACCTGTCTAATATAATGCTAAGTTTCCTTGGTTTAATGAATAATTAACATCTAAAAAGCAGCTCTGGCCTTGTGTTCATGAACCAGCAGGCTCAGTATGAGCAGATGTAGCGTAGCAGGGCCGACTTGGTCATTGAGCACCAAAAGTCCATTATTTTGGGTGTACTTGGTCTAATGGATAAGACATTACTGCGCCCAGCAAAAACAGAAAAAAGCAACTTTGGGACTGTGATCATGAACCAGGAGGCTCAGTATGAACAGATGTAGCAGAGCCAACTTTGTCATTGCACGACAGATGTTTCCAGTCCAATATAATTCTAGATTTCCTTAGGTCTAATGGATAATAAACATCTAAGATATTTCTGCCCCCCAGCAGCTCTGACATTCTGGTTCATGAAGCTGGTGGCTCAGTATGAGCAGATGTAGCAGAGCTGAATCAGTCACTTTGCACTAATATATGTAACAGCAGTAAAGTTTTTTTCTGCAATTCTAAGGAAAAGAAAAAAAAAATCAAAGGTGACATCATTTAATATCAGTTCTGTAACATTTTACAAACTCAGCCCTGCTACATCTAGAAAAAAATATGTCGAATTCCTACTACTAATGGGTTATATGGCAATGTATTAAACACAACGGACGATGTGGCAGAGATGAGTTTGTCGTGTGTCACTGAGTTTGCAGTTTCGCACAGCTTAACATCGCTTCGGTGGATTTACATAGGACTGCACGTACAGTCACTAATACACACAGAGTTTTCGATAACACAGGTTGCTGTCGGTGAATGGGAACCTTACATACACCCCGTGCCCCCCACTCACCTCGGTGCCACTTGCTGGTGAAGTTGGCATCTACATAGTTGTAGAGCAGCAGCAGCAGGCAGAACTGGATGAACATGACCCGTGCCGGTATAAACTGCTCAGCTGTTGGGCTGAGGCTTGTCCCCTGTCCTCCTGGGCGCAGCTCCTCTCTCCAGTAGTCAGCTTCTGGGGTCTCTGAAGCTCCTTGTCTTGACTTATGACTGGAGCAGATTTTTTTCCCCTCATACATCTGGAATGAGTCAGGAATGCAGCACGTGAAATCTCCACCGCTGAAGGATCCCAGGCATCATCCTAAATATCCCCCCCCCAAATAAACCCTCCCCTGGGCATACCGGACCCTGGCATCATAGGAAATAATTCCCAATGTCCCTGGTGGTCAGTGGTGCCTACAGTATCTTGCACTTGTTCCCACTCTCTTATGATCAATCGTAAACTATAAACACATCAGTATATACTGCGATGTCCCCTGGTGGGCTAGTGGTATATACTGTGCCCAGTGCATGCTGTACCCGTGATATATAGTCACCAGTGATCCATTAGAATATGCTGTCCTCATTCCATGGTGATTGAATATTTTATCCCTGGTGGTATAGTGGAGCATAATTTGCCCAATACTATATTCCTTTCCAAGTTTCCTGTGCCAAATCATAGCAATTTAATACTACATACTATACATAATGTTAAGTGACTCGATGGTATCTAGTATGTGTTATCCCTGGTGGTATAGTGGAAGATAATTTGGTGAATAAATATATTCCTTGCCCAGTTTATGGGATCTATTGCTATGAACCAAATAATAGTAATTTGATATTATACACTATATGCAGTGCTCAGTGACTCCATAGTATCCAGTATGTTTTATCCCTGGTGGTGTAGTGGAACATAATTTGACCAGTTTTTGGGAAAACAATATTAAATTCCTTTTCGATTTTCTTGGATCCGTTGCCACGTTCCTTAACACAGTGATTTAATATTATACAGTCATATGTAAAAGTTTGGGCACCCCTATTAATGTTAACCTTTTTTCTTTATAACAATTTTGGTTTTTGCAACAGGTATTTCAGTTTCATATATCTAATAACTGATGGACTCAGTTATATTTCTGGATTCAAATGAGGTTTATTGTACTAACAGAAAATGTGCAATCTGCATTTAAACAAAATTTGACCGGTGCAAAAGTATGGGCACCCTTATCATTTTCTTGATTTGAACACTCCTAACTACTTTTTACTGACTTCCTGAAGCACTAAATTGGTTTTGTAACCTCATTGAGCTTTGAACTTCATAGCCAGGTGTATCAAATCATGAGAAAAGGTATTTAAGGTGGCCACTTGCAAGTAGTTCTCCTATTTGATTCTCCTATGAAGAGTGGCATCATGGGCTCCTCAAAACAACTCCCAAATGATCTGAAAACAAAGATTATTCAACATAGCTTTTCAGGGGAAGGATACAAAAAGTTGTCTCAGAGATTTAACCTGTCAGTTTCCACTGTGAGGAACATAGTAAGGAAATGGAAGAACACAGGTACAGTTCTTGTTAAGCCCAGAAGTGGCAGGCCAAGAAAAATATCAGAAAGACAGAGAAGAAGAATGGTGAGAACAGTCAAGGACAATCCACAGACCACCTCCAAAGACCGGCAGCATCATCTTGCTGCAGATGGTGTCAATGTGCATCGGTCAACAATACAGCGCACTTTGCACAAGGAGAAGCTGTATGGGAGAGTGATGCGAAAGAAGCCGTTTCTGCAAGCACGCCACAAACAGAGTCGCCTGAGGTATGCAAAAGCACATTTGGACAAGCCAGTTACATTTTGGAAGAAGGTCCTGTGGACTGATGAAACAAAGATTGAGTTGTTTGGTCATACAAAAAGGCGTTATGCATGGAGGCTAAAAAACACAGCATTCCAAGAAAAACACTTGCTACCCACAGTAAAATTTGGTGGAGGTTCCATCATGCTTTGGGGCTGTGTGGCCAATGCCGGCACCGGGAATCTTGTTAAAGTTGAGGGTCGCATGGATTCAACTCAGTATCAGCAGATTCTTGACAATAATGTGCAAGAATCAGGGACAAAGTTGAAGTTACGCAATGGATGGATATTTCAGCAAGACAATGATCCAAAACACCGCTCCAAATCTACTCAGGCATTCATGCAGAGGAACAATTACAATGTTCTGGAATGGCCATCCCAGTCCCCAGACCTGAATATCATTGAACATCTGTGGGATGATTTGACGCGGGCTGTCCATGCTCGGCAACCATCAAACTTAACTGAACTGGAATTGTTTTGTAAACAGGAATGGTCACAAATACCTTCATCCAGGATCCAGGAACTCATTAATAGCTACAGGAAGCGACTAGAGGCTGTTATTTTTGCAAAAGGAGGATCTACGAAATATTAATGTCACTTTTATGTTGAGGTGCCCATACTTTTGCACCGGTCAAATTTTGTTAAAATGCAGATTGCACATTTTCTGTTAGTACAATAAACCTCATTTGAATCCAGAAATATAACTGAGTCCATCAGTTATTAGATATATGAAACTGAAATAGCTGTTGCAAAAACCAAAATTGTTATAAAGAAAAAAGGTTAACATTAATAGGAGTGCCCACACTTGACTGTATACTATACGCAGTGCCCAGTGACTCTGTGGCATCTAGTATGTTGTATCCCTGGTGGTATAGTGGAACATAATTTGCCCTAGTCTTGGTGAATCAATACTATATTCCTTCCCACGTTTCTGTGATCCATTGCCACGTTCCAAATCATAGTAATTTAATATTATATACTATATAGAAATACCCAGTGAGTCTGTGGAATCTATTATGTTATATCCCTGGTGGTATAGTGGAATATAATGTGCACAATACTATATTTCTTCACCACTTCATGTAATGAACTGCAAGGTGCCAAACCAGGGTAATTTAATGTTATATACTATACACAATGCCCAGTGACCATACAGGTTTTAATACATCATATACCTGGTAGTACAGTGGTATTTATTATCCTCAATCCCTGGTGTTCCAGTGGCATATTCATTCCACAGTCCCCAGTAATATGCTGTGCCCAGTGACTTAATGCATATTCTACATATGTCTTAATATTGAATATTGTTTTTTTCCCCCCTGGTGGTATAGTGGAATATAATGTGTCTAAATCAATACAACATCCCTTGCCCAGTTTATGTGATCCATTGCTTTTTCACCAAATCACAATAATTTAACATTATATGATATAGTATAGTGACCCTGTGGTATATACCATGTGTTATCCCTGGTGGTCCAGTGGTACACAATGTGCCCAGCCCCTGATGAGCCAGGAGTATGTTTTATGTCCAGTCCCTAGTTTCTTGCTAATTACACATTGTGCATAATGATTCAGAGGGAAATACTATATGCGATCTGGTGGTCTAGTGGTAATAAATATGCCCTATTCCTTGTGATCCATTGTCATAAGTGGTAACCAGTGACTGAAAGTGATTTTTCTATAAGAAACACAACGTCCAATGATCAATACTGTGATTTATACCAGCTAATCTGGTGGTAAATAATGTGCCCGAGTCCTGGTGAGCTGGTGGTCTACTACCTGCTTAGTCAATAGTGGTCCAAAGTCGTATGCTATGCTCAGCACCTATTAATTCACTGTTATATACACTGTACACAATGCTAAATGATCCAGGGGTACGTCCTCTATTTGCTCCTGGTGGCCTAGTGGTTGTGAAAAATATATTATGCTTACATCCTAGTTAGATCTAGTGGGAAATATAATGTGCCCAGTTAGCCATCGGTATGTTACATGCTTATTCAGTCATGATCCTAATGCTGTTTCCAGTACTTGGGGCTCCAGTGTTATATACTAGACATGGTGCCTGGTGATCTAGTGGTAAATACGTTGTATTCTGGCGACCCCAAGACCAACTGAACCTGACCTGCTATACACAGCCTAGTCCTTGCTGTCCATTAGTATGTGCATAGTTCTGCCCCTGAGGATCCATACAATGCCCAGTTCATGTTGATCCGGTGATCAATCCGATGTTCTATCCCTGGTGGGCTAGTGTCAGAGCTTGTTCTCAGTTTCCCTCCGTTTTTGATATTACCGGATGACCTTGTTTCTGAGCCATAATAAATAATTCTATTTCTGGACAGGGTTCCAGTATAATCCATTATAATCCCCTTATAATCAGTCACTTGTGAAACATCCACAAGGCAGAATGTGCGTGATGACGGAGGTCCGAACCCAAAATCATGGGGATGAAACCAATATTTAAAATAAAAAAAAAAAAAATTTCCCTCTGGAAGACCCAGAGGTGTAATTCTTCACTTCTCCAGCGGGGGTGCTGCAGAATAATCAAACGCTCTCTGTTAGGTTTCCCCATAGGTTTTAGCTGATCATTGGTGATCCCAGCAACAGGAAAACCTCCGATCAGAATCTTCTATCACATAGGGATTATCCGGAGCTTGTGGCTGATAACAGAGAACAATAGATTTTTTTAAAATATCTCACTGTCCCTTTAAGTTATAAACTCCGATCTTCTCCATCATATTATTATGATTTGGATTTTGAAAGCGACTTAAGAAAATGCAGGAAATTCTTCCCATAACTTTGGCTCTTATCGTCTTCTCCTTCTTCCCAGAACGTTTCGCCGGTTTATCTTCTTCTCTGGAATTCCAGCAATTAGGGACAAATGTGAAGTGTTTCCCATCAGTCCGGCGGAGGGAGGAAGGACCCCCCAGTCATAATCTGTCCTTGGGCTGCTCACACATGAACCAGGAGGGTCAGGATGAGCAGCTCAAGTGTACAGAAGTATGAGGCTGTCCCAGTAAGGGTCTGTATACACAGAGGCTTCCGGTGTCATAAGTCTGACCCGGACATCTGTATATACTATTGCACATGTCTGCACTGAGTACGGGGTCAAATCCTCAGATACAGCTGTGGGTATATTGGGTTTACAGAAAAGGTGTAACTGGTAATGGGGCAGATATCAAATTAGCACAGTAGGGAAAGCTGTACTGGCACTGGGGCTTCAGAGGTTCCAGTACAAATGCTATATTGGCACCGTAACAATACTGACACTGGGGGGGGGTCATCTGGTGCTGCTACTGGGAGCACAGTTATACTGGCAAAGGGGCTGGGAGGGTTACTATATAACGTGGGAAATGCCAGTACAGGTTGGTCACACTATAGTGATACTGGCACAGGGGCACTGATGAGTTACTGGCACTGGTGAATCGCTAGGTACTGGCTCTGGTATCCTGGTATTGTGCTGGGTACTGGCTCTGGTATCCTAGTACTGGTGGGTTTCTGAGTACTGGCTCTGGTATCCTGGTACTGGTGGTGCGCTGGGTACTGGCTCTGGTATCCTAGTACTGGTGGGTTTCTGAGTACTGGCTCTGGTATCCTGGTACTGGTGGTGCGCTGGGTACTGGCTCTGGTATCCTAGTACTGGTGGGTTTCTGAGTACTGGCTCTGGTATCCTGGTACTGGTGGTGCGCTGGGTACTGGCTCTGGTATCCTAGTACTGGTGGTGCGCTGGGTACTGGCTCTGGTATCCTGGTACTGGTGGGTTTCTGAGTACTGGCTCTAGTATCCTAGTACTGGTGGTGCGCTGGGTACTGGCTCTGGTATCCTAGTACTGGTGGGTTTCTGAGTACTGACTCTGGTATCCTGGTACTGGTGGTGCACTGGGTACTGGCTCTGGTATCCTGGTACTGGTGGGTTTCTGAGTACTGGCTCTAGTATCCTAGTACTGGTGGTGCGCTGGGTACTGGCTCTGGTATCCTAGTACTGGTGGGTTTCTGAGTACTGGCTCTGGTATCCTGGTACTGGTGGGTGCGTTGGGTACTGGCTCTGGTATCCTAGTACTGGTGGGTTTCTGAGTACTGGCTCTAGTATCCTAGTACTGGTGGTGCGCTGGGTACTGGCTCTGGTATCCTAGTACTGGTGGGTTTCTGAGTACTGGCTCTGGTATCCTGGTACTGGTGGTGCACTGGGTACTGGCTCTGGTATCCTAGTACTGGTGGGTTTCTGAGTACTGGCTCTAGTATCCTAGTACTGGTGGTGCGCTGGGTACTGGCTCTGGTATCCTAGTACTGGTGGGTTTCTGAGTACTGGCTCTGGTATCCTGGTACTGGTGGGTGCGTTGGGTACTGGCTCTGGTATCCTAGTACTGGTGGGTTTCTGAGTACTGGCTCTGGTATCCTGGTACTGGTGGATCACTGGGTATTGGCTCTGGTATCCTGGTACTGGTGGGTTTCTGAGTACTGGCTCTGGTATCCTGGTACTGGTGGATCACTGGGTATTGGCTCTGGTATCCTAGTACTGGTGGGTTTCTGAGTACTGGCTCTGGTATCCTGGTACTGGTGGATCACTGGGTATTGGCTCTGGTATCCTGGTACTGGTGGTGCGTTGGGTACTGGCTCTGGTATCCTGGTACTGGTGGATCACTGGGTATTGGCTCTGGTATCCTGGAACTGGTGGTGCGCTGGGTACTGGCTCTGGTATCCTAGTACTGGTGGATCGCTGGGTACTGGCTCTGGTATCCTAGTACTGGTGGATCGCTAGGTACTGGCTCTGATATCCTGGTACTGGTAGATCACTGGGTATTGGCTCTGGTATCCTGGAACTGGTGGGTCGCTGGGTACTGGCTCTGGTATCCTAGTAGTGGTGGGTCGCTGGGTACTGGCTCTGGTATCCTAGTACTGGTGGGTTTCTGAGTACTGGCTCTGGTATTCTGGAACTGGTGGTGCACTGGGTACTGGCTCTGGTATCCTAGTACTGGTGGGTTTCTGAGTACTGGCTCTGGTATTCTGGAACTGGTAGATCACTGGGTATTGGCTCTGGTATCCTGGTACTGGTGGTGCGTTGGGTACTGGCTCTGGTATCCTAGTACTGGTGGGTCGCTGGGTTCTGGCTCTGGTATCCTAGTACTGGTGGGTCGCTGGGTACTGGCTCTGGTATTCTGGAACTGGTGGTGCACTGGGTATGGCTCTGGTATCCTGGTACTGGTGGTGCGTTGGGTACTGGCTCTGGTAGATCACTGGGTATTGGCTCTGGTATCCTGGAACTGGTGGTGCGCTGGGTACTGGCTCTGGTATCCTGGTACTGGTGGGTCGCTGGGTACTGGCTCTGGTATCCTAGTACTGGTTGGGTGCTGGGTACTGACTCTGGTATCCTGGTACTGGTGGGTCGCTGGGTACTGGCTCTGGTATCCTAGTACTGGTTGGGTGCTGGGTACTGTCTCTGGTATCCTGGTGTTCCGTCCCCACGAGGTGAATGGAGGTGTAGTTGAGTGGGGCTGGGAGATTCCTACCTTCCGTTTCCTCGATGCAGAGGAGACAGGACCATTGTTGCTGTTTTGCTGTTCATGCGTCCGGAGAGATGATACACACCAGATATTGTGAAGTCCAGACTTGGTTATTGGAAATCTGGACATACAGCGTATGATTGGTAATGCAGTACTTCTCTAGAAATGCAGGTGTAACAACCCAGGTGGTACAGCAAGATGTGTGCAGCAAGATGATTCAGCAAATTTAGCAAATTGTGTGTGGTCAAAAAACGTATGCCTTCCACAGCCTGGTAAGCGTGTCTCTCCCGGGTGAAAAAGAAACTAATAATGGCCACCGGCAGGAAGAGAAGGAGTCACTGACCTGGAAGTGGGAGGCATGTACAAGAATTAGCTGCCATCTGCTATACAGAAAAGGACAGCAGGTGGCAGCAGACCAAATGCAAAACTGAATACAAAGAAAGGTAACATAACACAATCTATATAAGCATATAGTCATAACCTTAGATGGAACAGCACACCTGGTACTGGTGGGTAGCTGGGTACTGGCTCTGGTATCCTGGTACTGGTGCTGTGCTGGGTACTGGCTCTGGTATCCTGGTACTGGTGGGGCGCTGGGTACGGACTCTGGTATCCTGGTAATGCTGGATTGCAGGGTACTGGCTTTGGTATCATGGTACTGGTGGGTTTCTGAGTACTGGCTCTGCTATCCTGGCACTGGTGGTGAGCTGGGTACTGGCTCTGGTATCCTGGTACTGGTGGTGCGCTGGGTACTGGCTCTGGTATCCTGGTACTGGTGGTGCGCTTGGTACTGGCTCTGGTATCCTGGTACTGGTGGTGCGTTAAGTACTGGCTCTGGTATCCTGGAACTGGTTGGTCATTGGGTACTGGTGGATCACTGGGTATTGGCTCTGGTATCCTGGAACTGGTGGTGCGCTGGGTATTGGCTCTGGTATTCTGGTACTGGTGGTGCGCTGGGTACTGGCTCCGGTATCCCGGTTGTGGTGGTGTGCTGGGTACTGGCTCTGGTGTCCTGGTACTGGTGGGTCGCTGGGTACTGGCTCTGGTATCCTGGCACTGGTGGTGCACTGGGTACTGGCTCTGGTGTCCTGGTACTGGTGGTGCGCTGGGTACTGACTCTGGTGTCCTGGTACTGTTGGGTCGCTGAGTATTGGCTCTGGTGTCCTGGTACTGGTGGTGCGCTGGGTACGGGCTCTAGCATCCTGGTACTGGTGGTGCGCTGGGTACTGACTCTGGCGTCCTGGTACTGGTGGTGCACTGGGTACTGGCTTTGGTATCCTGGTACTGGTGGTGCGCTGGATACTGGCTCTGGCGTTCTGGTGGGTCGCTGGGTACTGGCTCTGGAATCCCGATACTGGTGGTGCGCTGGGTACTGGCTCTGGTGTCCTGGTACTGGTGGGTCGCTGGGTACTGGCTCTGGTATCCTGGCACTGGTGGTGCACTGGGTACTGGCTCTGGTGTCCTGGTACTGGTGGTGCGCTGGGTACTGGCTCTGGTGTCCTGGTACTGTTGGGTCGCTGGGTACTGGCTCTGGTATCCTGGTACTTGGGGTGCGTTGGGTACTGGCTCTGGTGTCCTGGTACTGTTGGGTCGCTGGGTACTGGCTCTGGTGTCCTGGAACTGGTGGTGCACTGGTGTCCTGGTACTGGTGGTGCGCTGGGTACTGGGTCTGCTATCCTGGTACTTGGGGTGCGTTGGGTACTGGCTCTGTGTCCTGGTACTGGTGGTGCGCTGGGTACTGGCTCTGGTGTCCTGGTACTGGTGGTGCGCTGGGTACTGGCTCTGGTATCCTGGTACTTGGGGTGCGTTGGGTACTGGCTCTGGTGTCCTGGTACTAGTGGTACGCTGGGTACTGGCTCTGGTGTCCTGGTACTGGTGGTGCGCTGGTTACTGGCTCTGGCGTTCAGGTGGGTCGCTGGGTACTGGCTCTGGTATCCCGGTACTGGTGGTGCGCTGGGTACTGGCTCTGGTATCCCGGTACTGGTGGTGCGCTGGGTACTGGCTCTGGTGTCCTGATACTGGTGGTGCGCTGGGTACTGGCTCTGGTATCCTGGTACTGGTGGTTCGCTGGGTACTGGCTCTGGTATCCTGGTACTGGTGGGTCGCTGGGTATTGGCTCTGGTATCCTGGTACTGGTGGTACGCTGGGTACTGGCTCTAGTGTCCTGGTACTGATGGTGCGCTGGGTACTGGCTCTGGTATCCTGGTACTCGGGGTGCGCTGGGTACTGGCTCTGGCGTTCTGGTGGGTCGCTGGGTACTGGCTCTGGTATCCTGGCACTGGTGGTGCGCTGGGTACTGGCTCTGGTATCCTGGTACTTGGGGTGCGTTGGGTACTGTCTCTGGTATCCTGGTACTGGTGGGTCGCTGGGTACTGGCTCTGGTATCCTGGTACTGGTGGGTTGCTGGGTATTGGCTCTGGTGTCCTGGTACTGGTGGTACGCTGGGTACTGGCTCTGGTATCCTGGTACTTGGGGTGCATTGGGTACCTGCTCTGGTATCCTGGTACTCGAGGTGCGCTGGGTACTGGCTCTGGTGTCCTGGTACTGGTGGTACGCTGGGTACTGGCTCTAGTGTCCTGGTACTGGTGGTGCGCTGGGTACTGGTTCTGGTATTCTGGTACTTGGGGTGCGTTGGGTACTGGCTCTGGTATCCTGGTACTGGTGGGTCGCTGGGTACTGGCTCTGGTATCCTGGTACTGGTGGGTCGCTGGGTACTGGCTCTGGTATCCTGGTACTGGTGGGTCGCTGGGTACTGGCTCTGGTGTCCTGGTACTGGTGGGTCGCTGGGTACTGGCTCTGGTGCCCTGGTACTGGTGGTGCGCTGGTTACTGGCTCTGGCGTTCTGGTGGGTCGCTGGGTACTGGCTCTGGTATCCCGGTACTGGTGGTGCGCTGGGTACTGGCTCTGGTGTCCTGATACTGGTGGTGTGCTGGGTACTGGCTCTGGTATCCTGGTACTGGTGGGTCGCTGGGTACTCGCTCTGGTGTCCTGGTACTGGTGGTATGCTGGGTACTGGCTCTAGTGTACTGGTACTGATGGTGCGCTGGGTACTGGCTCTGGTATCCTGGTACTCGGGGTGCGCTGGGTACTGGCTCTGGCGTTCTGGTGGGTCGCTGGGTACTGGCTCTGGTATCCTGGCACTGGTGGTGCGCTGGGTACTGGCCCTGGTATCCTGGTACTGGTGGGGCACTGGGTACTGGCTCTGGTGTCCTGGTACTGGTGGTGCGCTGGGTACTGGCTCTGGTGTCCTGGTACTGGTGGTACGCTGGGTACTGGCTCTGGTATTCTGGTACTGGTGGTGTGCTGGGTACTGGCTCTGGTGTCCTGGTACTCGGGGTGCGCAGGGTACTGGCTCTGGTATTCTGGTACTGGTGGTGCGCTGGGTACTGGCTCTGGTATCCTGGTACTGGTGGTGCGCTGGATACTGGCTCTGGTATTCTGGTACTGGTGGTGCGCTGGGTACTGGCTCTGGTATCCTGGTACTGGTGGTGCGCTGGCTACTGGCTCTGGTATCCTGGTACTGGTGGTGCGCTGGCTACTGGCTCTGGTATCCTGGTACTGGTGGTGCGCTGGCTACTGGCTCTTGTGTCCTGGTACTGGTGGGTCGCTGGGTTCTGGTTCTGGTATCCTGGTACTGGTGGGTCGCTGGGTACTGGCTCTGGTATCCTGGTACTGGTGGTGCGCTGGGTACTGGCTCTGGTATCCTGGTACTGGTGGGTCGCTGGGTACTGGCTCTGGTATCCTGGTACTGGTGGGTCACTGGGTACTGGTTCTGGTATCCTGGTACTGGTGGTGCGCTGGCTACTGGCTCTGGTATCCTGGTACTGGTGGTGCGCTGGGTACTGGCTCTGGTATCCTGGTACTGGTGGGTCGCTGGGTACTGGCTCTGGTATCCTGGTACTGGTGGGTCGCTGGGTACTGGTTCTGGTATCCTGGTACTGGTGGGTCGCTGGGTACTGGCTCTGGTATCCTGGTACTGGTGGGTCGCTGGGTACTGGCTCTGGTATCCTGGTACTGGTGGGTGCGTTGAGAACTGGCTCTGGTATCCTGGTACTCGGGATGCGTTGGGTACTGGCTCTGGTGTCCTGGTACTGGTGGTGTGTTGGGTACTGGCTCTGGTATCCTGGTACTCGGGGTGCGTTGGGTACTGGCTCTGGTATCCTGGTACTCGGGGTGCGCTGGGTACTGGTTCTGGTATCCTGGTACTGGTGGTATGTTGGGTACTGGCTATGGTATCCCAGTACTCGGGGTGCGTTGGGTACTGGCTCTGGTGTCCCGGTACTGGTGGTGCGCTGGGTACTGGCTCTGGTATCCTGGTACTGGTGGTGCGCTGGGTGCTAGCTCTGGTATCCTGGTACTGGTGGGTCGCTGGGTACTGGCTCTGGTATCCTGGTACTGGTGGGTCGCTGGGTCCTGGTTCTGGTATCCTGGTACTGGTGGGTCGCTGGGTACTGGCTCTGGTATCCTGGTACTGGTGGGTGCGTTGGGTACTGGCTCTGGTGTCCTGGTACTGGTGGGTGCGTTGGGTACTGGCTCTGGTGTCCTGGTACTGGTGGGTGCGTTGGGTACTGGCTCTGGTATCCAGGTACTCGGGGAGCGTTGGGTACTGGCTCTGGTATCCCGGTACTGGTGGTGCGCTGGGTACTGGCTCTGGTATCCTGGTACTGGTGGTGCGCTGGGTACTGGCTCTGGTATCCTGGTACTGGTAGTGCGCTGGGTGCTGGCTCTGGTATCCTGGTACTGGTGGGTCGCTGGGTACTGGTTCTGGTATCCTGGCACTGGTGGGTCGCTGGGTACTGGTTCTGGTATCCTGGTACTGGTGGGTCGCTGGGTACTGGTTCTGGTATCCTGGTACTGGTGGGACGCTGGGTACTGGCTCTGGTATCCTGGTACTGGTGGGTGCGTTGGGTACTGGCTCTGGTGTCCTGGTACTGGTGGGTGCGTTGGGTACTGGTTCTGGTATCCTGGTACTCGGGGTGCGTTGGGTACTGTCTCTGGTATCCTGGTACTCGGGGTGCGTTGGGTACTGGCTCTGGTATCCTGGTACTGGTGGTGCGCTGGGTGCTAGCTCTGGTATCCTGGTACTGGTGGTGCGCTGGGTGCTAGCTCTGGTATCCTGGTACTGGTGGGTCGCTGGGTACTGGCTCTGGTATCCTGGTACTGGTGGGTCGCTGGGTACTGGTTCTGGTATCCTGGTACTGGTGGGTCACTGGGTACTGGCTCTGGTATCCTGGTACTGGTGGGTCGCTGGGTACTGGTTCTGGTATCCTGGTACTGGTGGGTCGCTGGGTACTGGCTCTGGTATCCTGGTACTGGTGGGTCGCTGGGTACTGGCTCTGGTATCCTGGTACTGGTGGGTCGCTGGGTACTGGCTCTGGTATCCTGGTACTGGTGGTGCGCTGGGTGCTAGCTCTGGTATCCTGGTACTGGTGGGTCGCTGGGTACTGGTTCTGGTATCCTGGTACTGGTGGGTCGCTGGGTACTGGCTCTGGTATCCTGGTACTGGTGGGTCGCTGGGTACTGGCTCTGGTATCCTGGTACTGGTGGGTGCGTTGGGTACTGGCTCTGGTGTCCTGGTACTGGTGGGTGCATTGGGTACTGGTTCTGGTATCCTGGTACTCGGGGTGCGCTGGGTACTGGTTCTGGTATCCTGGTACTGGTGGTGCGTTGGGTACTGGCTCTAGTATCCCGGTACTGGTGGGTCGCTGGGTACTGGCTCTGGTATCCTGGTACTGGTGGTGCGTTGGGTACTGGCTCTGGTGTCCTGGTACTGGTGGGTCGCTGGGTACTGGGTCTGGTATCCTGGTACTGGTCGTACGCTGGGTACTGGCTCTGGTATCCTGGTACTGCTGGGTACTGGTTCTGGTATCCTGGTACTGGTGGGTCGCTGGGTACTGGCTCTGGTATCCTGGTACTGGTGGGTCGCTGGGTACTGGTTCTGGTATGCTGGTACTGGTGGGTCGCTGGGTACTGGCTCTGGTATCCTGGTACTGGTGGGTCGCTGGGTACTGGCTCTGGTATCCTGGTACTGGTGGGTGCGTTGGGTACTGGCTCTGGTGTCCTGGTACTGGTGGGTGCGTTGGGTACTGGTTCTGGTATCCTGGTATTCGGGGTGCGTTGGGTACTGGCTCTGGTATCCTGGTACTCGGGGTGCGTTGGGTACTGGCTCTAGTATCCCGGTACTGGTGGGTCGCTGGGTACTGGCTCTGGTGTCCTGGTACTGGTGGTGCGCTGGGTACTGGCTCTGGTATCCTGGTACTGGTGGTGCGTTGGGTACTGGCTCTAGTATCCCGGTACTGGTGGGTCGCTGGGTACTGGCTCTGGTGTCCTGGTACTGGTGGTGCGCTGGGTACTGGCTCTGGTATCCTGGTACTGGTGGTGCGTTGGGTACTGGCTCTGGTGTCCTGGTACTCGGGGTGCGTTGGGTACTGGCTCTAGTATCCCGGTACTGGTGGGTCGCTGGGTACTGGCTCTGGTATCCTGGTACTGGTGGGTCGCTGGGTACTGGGTCTGGTATCCTAGTACTGGTGGGTCGCTGGGTACTGGCTCTAGTATCCCGGTACTGGTGGGTCGCTGGGTACTGGCTCTAGTATCCTGGTACTGGTGGGTCGCTGGGTACTGGGTCTGGTATCCTGGTACTGGTGGGTCGCTGGGTACTGGCTCTAGTATCCCGGTACTGGTGGGTCGCTGGGTACTGGCTCTGGTATCCTGGTACTGGTGGGTCGCTGGGTACTGGCTCTGGTATCCTGGTACTGGTGGGTCGCTGGGTACTGGCTCTGGTGTCCTGGTACTGGTGGGTCGCTGGGTACTGGGTCTGGTATCCTGGTACTGGTGGTGCGCTGGGTACTGGCTCTGGTGTCCTGGTACTGGTGGGTCGCTGGGTACTGGGTCTGGTATCCTGGTACTGGTGGTGCGCTGGGTACTGGCTCTGGTGTCCTGGTACTGGTGGGTCGCTGGGTACTGGCTCTGGTATCCTGGTACTGGTGGGTCGCTGGGTACTGGCTCTGGTGTCCTGGTACTGGTGGGTCGCTGGGTACTGGCTCTAGTATCCCGGTACTGGTGGGTCGCTGGGTACTGGCTCTGGTATCCTGGTACTGGTGGGTCGCTGGGTACTGGCTCTGGTGTCCTGGTACTGGTGGGTCGCTGGGTACTGGCTCTGGTATCCTGGTACTGGTGGTGCGCTGGGTACTGGCTCTGGTGTCCTGGTACTGGTGGGTCGCTGGGTACTGGCTCTGGTATCCTGGTACTGGTGGGTCGCTGGGTACTGGCTCTGGTGTCCTGGTACTGGTGGGTCGCTGGGTACTGGCTCTAGTATCCCGGTACTGGTGGGTCGCTGGGTACTGGCTCTGGTATCCTGGTACTGGTGGGTCGCTGGGTACTGGCTCTGGTGTCCTGGTACTGGTGGGTCGCTGGGTACTGGCTCTGGTGTCCTGGTACTGGTGGGTCGCTGGGTACTGGGTCTGGTGTCCTGGTACTGGTGGGTCGCTGGGTACTGGCTCTGGTATCCTGGTACTGGTGGTGCGCTGGGTACTGGCTCTGGTGTCCTGGTACTGGTGGGTCGCTGGGTACTGGCTCTGGTATCCTGGTACTGGTGGGTCGCTGGGTACTGGCTCTGGTGTCCTGGTACTGGTGGGTCGCTGGGTACTGGCTCTAGTATCCCGGTACTGGTGGGTCGCTGGGTACTGGCTCTGGTATCCTGGTACTGGTGGGTCGCTGGGTACTGGCTCTGGTGTCCTGGTACTGGTGGGTCGCTGGGTACTGGCTCTGGTGTCCTGGTACTGGTGGGTCGCTGGGTACTGGGTCTGGTATCCTGGTACTGGTGGTGCGCTGGGTACTGGGTCTGGTGTCCTGGTACTGGTGGGTCGCTGGGTACTGGCTCTGGTATCCTGGTACT
Organism: Dendrobates tinctorius; assembly: GCF_039654945.1. Classification (NCBI taxonomy): domain Eukaryota; kingdom Metazoa; phylum Chordata; class Amphibia; order Anura; family Dendrobatidae; genus Dendrobates; species Dendrobates tinctorius. The sequence continues at coordinate 5,171,225 of NW_027361688.1, forward strand.
GGTGGTGCGCTGGGTACCAGCTTTATTCCTTTATGCACATAGATGTCTGTGCCATGATTTGGGGGGAGGGGGCAGCCTCAGGTGCTTGCAGGGACATGACAGTCCTGGCTGTAACTCTCCTGTGTTATCTTATCCTGGCACTGACCTCTGCCATCAGACGTGTGAGCCCAGGACAGTTTCCAGAAGCCAAGCTCCTCCAGCAGCCCTGGACAGCTCCTCCAGCCTCAGGAGACATGAACGCTGCCAAGGAGAACACTGTGAGCCCAGGGCTGCATCCAAGTCCCTGACACTGCTCCCCCTGGTGGTGAAAGTAGGAAAAAGTACTTTTCACCAGTCCTCCAGTCCTACACCAGGAAAACCGTGTTTACAAAGTGCAGCACAGCTCCTGCAGAACATCTAGGAGAAGGAAGCATCACTGCTGATGCACATAAGTGCCCTTGGCACTAAACTGCTTTACCTGCTGGCTGTCACAGCAGCTACCTGCAGTCACCACTAGAGGCAGCACACTACACACAGTCCAGTATTAGCTGAATACATTTCTATGCAGTAAGCTCCCCCTAGTGGTCTCTGCATACTAGCAGTATACATCGCTATGCAGTGAGCTCCCCCTAGTGGTCGCTGCATACAAGCAGTATACATCATTATGCAGTGAGCTTCCTCTAGTGGTGGCTGCATACAGGCAGTATACATCCCTATGTAGTGAGCGCCCCCTAGTGGTGACTACATCCGAGCAGTATACATCCACATGCAGTGAGCTCCCCCTAGTGGTGACTACATCCGAGCAGTATCCATCCCTATGCAGTGAGCTCCCCCTCGTGGTGACTACTTCCAAGCAGTATACATCCCTGTGCAGTGAACTCCCCCTAGTGGTGACTACATCCGAGCAGTATACATCCCCGTGCAGTGATCTCCCCCTAGTGGTGACTACATCCGAGCAGCATACATTCCTATGCAGTGAGCTCCCCCTAGTTGTGACTATATCCGAGCAGTATCCATCCCTGTGCAGTGAGCTCCCCCTAGTGCTGACTACATCCGAGCAGTATACATTCCTGCGCAGTGAGTTCCCCCTAGTTGTGACTATATCCGAGCAGTATCCATCCCTATGCAGTGAGCTCCCCCTAGTGGTGACTACATCCGAGCAGTATCCATCCTTATGCAGTGAGCTCCCCCTCGTGGTGACTACATCCGAGCAGTATCCATCCCTGTGCAGTGAGCTCCCCCTAGTGCTGACTACATCCGAGCAGTATACATTCCCGCGCAGTGAGTTCCCCCTAGTTGTGACTATATCCGAGCAGTATCCATCCCTGTGCAGTGAGCTCCCCCTAGTGCTGACTACATCCGAGCAGTATACATTCCTGCGCAGTGAGTTCCCCCTAGTTGTGACTATATCCGAGCAGTATCCATCCCTATGCAGTGAGCTCCCCCTAGTGGTGACTACATCCGAGCAGTATCCATCCTTATGCAGTGAGCTCCCCCTCGTGGTGACTACATCCGAGCAGCATACATCCTTGTGCAGTGAGCTCCCCCTAGTGTTGATTTCATGCAGTCTGAATTTTACTATTTTTCAAGTTATAAAAACATAATTTTGGGTCCTGGAGGATAATAATCTTCATACAGGGGTAGTGAATATATGATGAAGCTCTATATTCTATGTACTTTGGGGCCCTATAATTTCTATGAATGCCCCAGCTCATATATTATGACCATTGAGAAGTCCTCCACAGCTTGGAGCGGCAAACCCCTCAGTGTCAGAGAGCCAGGCATGCTAGTTTATATCTGCACTAGTACATTGTAACAAACTGCAGCTGTGGAAGGCAAATGCCAATTTAGCAGACACAGAACAGGAACTGTGACCATGTAGTTCTGCATCTCTACCAGCAGGTGGAGCCCTCGCACCTGACATAGTGCACAAGTTCTCTCCAGGAAAGCTTCTCCCCCCTTGTGAGACTCTGCAGCCACCCCATCACCGATCAGCAGGTTTATTATTAAATTATGGGACATTCTGGATGAGTGACAGATGACACGGAGGACGCTGAGGGCAGAGCAGCCGAATAATGCACCGGCGACACAAATATTCACAAACTGCAGAAAACAATAAGTCCCCAGTGTCTGGTAACAAGGACGCGGTGTCCCTGGTCACTGGCGCCTCTTCTGGTCAATGGTAGCGGGGTAGTGCCAGGCTATTATGTGGTAGGTGGCGCCACACAGCGGTAGTGTCAGGTTAGCACACAGTAGGTGGCGCCACACAGTGGTAGTATCAGGTTATCACACAGTAGGTGGCGCCACACAGTGGTAGTATCAGGTTATCACACAGTAGGTGGCGCCACACAGTGGTAGACTAGGGGTTGCACAATGAGAGGAGCAGAGTCCCTGAGCAGCAGAGTATTTCAGGTGCCCCATGATGGTTCATGTCGAGGTGTCTTCCTGCCCTGACAGGTGGATGAAGGGTTAATGTCAGTGCATGTAACGGATCTGCGCCTGCAGTCACCTGGGGAAGCGTTATTAGCGCAGCATTTTATAACAGGATTAATTTAATTAAAGGGGCAGTACCCTTCCTCCATCATCGCCCACTCAGACCTCGCCGGGGAACGCCACCACCACTTAGCGCATTACGCCATTGTTCCTAGAATTAAAGTTGCACACACCCACCGTATGAGAGGAGGACGTCTGTGTCAGCGGGACAGTGCCACATAACCAAGGATTAATGTGCGGGAAATATGGAGAAAACGAGAGAGAAGTCAGAACAGAAGGAAGAGAAGACGCGGAAATACAGGATGAAGGAGAGAGGCAGCGTGGGTGTCTACAGGCTGCACCCCCCTATTATCGGGACTCCACAGGCTGCACCCCTCTATAATCGGGTGTCTACAGGCTGCACCCCCCTATAATCGGTTGTCTACAGGCTGCACCCCCCTATAATTGGGTCTCTACAGTCTGCACCCCCTACTATAGGGTCTCTACAGTCTGCACCCCCCTATTATAGGGTCTCTACAGTCTGCACCCCCCTATTATAGGGTCTCTACAGTCTGCACCCCCCTATTATAGGGTCTCTACAGGCTGCACCGCCCTATTATAGGGTCTCTACAGCCTGCACCGCCCTATTATAGGGTCTCTACAGCCTGCACTCCCCTATTATCGGGTCTCTACAGTCTGCACTCCCCTATTATAGGGTCTCTACAGCCTGCACTCCCCTATTATCGGGTCTCTACAGCCTGCACTCCCCTATTATAGGGTCCCTACAGTCTGCACCCCCCTATTATAGGGTCTCTACAGTCTGCACCCCCCTATTATAGGGTCCCTACAGTCTGCACCCCCCTATTATAGGGTCTCTACAGTCGGCACCCCCCTATTATAGGGTCTCTACAGTCGGCACCCCCCTATTATAGGGTCTCTACAGTCGGCACCCCCCTATTATAGGGTCTCTACAGTCTGCACCCCCCTATTATAGGGTCTCTACAGCCTGCACTCCCCTATTATAGGGTCTCTACAGCCTGCACCCCCCTATTATAGGGTCTCTACAGTCTGTACCCCCCTATTATAGGGTCTCTACAGCCTGCACTCCCCTATTACCGGGTCTCTACAGTCTGCACTCCCCTATTATAGGGTCTCTACAGTCTGCACTCCCCTATTATAGGGTCTCTACAGCCTGCACTCCCCTATTATTGGGTCTCTACAGTCTGCACTCCCCTATTATTGGGTCTCTACAGTCTGCACTCCCCTATTATAGGGTCTCTACAGTCTGCACTCCCCTATTATTGGGTCTCTACAGTCTGCACTCCCCTATTATAGGGTCTCTACAGTCTGCAATCCCCTATTATAGGGTCTCTACAGTCTGCACTCCCCTATTATAGGGTCTCTACAGTCTGCACCCCCTATTATTGGGTCTCTACAGTCTGCACTCCCCTATTATAGGGTCTCTACAGTCTGCACCCCCCTATTATAGGGTCTCTACAGTCTGCACTCCCCTATTATTGGGTCTCTACAGTCTGCACTCCCCTATTATAGGGTCTCTACAGTCTGCACTCCCCTATTATAGGGTCTCTACAGTCTGCACTCCCCTATTATTGGGTCTCTACAGTCTGCACTCCCCTATTATAGGGTCTCTACAGTCTGCACCCCCCTATTATAGGGTCTCTACAGTCTGCACTCCCCTATTATTGGGTCTCTACAGTCTGCACTCCCCTATTATAGGGTCTCTACAGTCTGCACCCCCCTATTATAGGGTCTCTACAGTCTGCACTCCCCTATTATAGGGTCTCTACAGTCTGCACCCCCCTATTATAGGGTCTCTACAGTCTGCACTCCCCTATTATTGGGTCTCTACAGTCTGCACTCCCCTATTATAGGGTCTCTACAGTCTGCACCCCCCTATTATAGGGTCTCTACAGTCTGCACCCCCCTATTATTGGGTCTCTACAGGCTGCACTCCCCTATTATTGGGTCTCTACAGTCTGCACTCCCCTATTATAGGGTCTCTACAGTCTGCACCCCCCTATTATAGGGTCTCTACAGTCTGCACTCCCCTATTATTGGGTCTCTACAGTCTGCACTCCCCTATTATAGGGTCTCTACAGTCTGCACCCCCCTATTATAGGGTCTCTACAGTCTGCACTCCCCTATTATAGGGTCTCTACAGTCTGCACCCCCTATTATTGGGTCTCTACAGTCTGCACTCCCCTATTATTGGGTCTCTACAGTCTGCACTCCCCTATTATAGGGTCTCTACAGTCTGCACCCCCCTATTATAGGGTCTCTACAGTCTGCACTCCCCTATTATTGGGTCTCTACAGTCTGCACTCCCCTATTATAGGGTCTCTACAGTCTGCACTCCCCTATTATAGGGTCTCTACAGTCTGCACTCCCCTATTATTGGGTCTCTACAGTCTGCACTCCCCTATTATAGGGTCTCTACAGTCTGCACTCCCCTATTATTGGGTCTCTACAGTCTGCACTCCCCTATTATAGGGTCTCTACAGTCTGCACCCCCCTATTATAGGGTCTCTACAGTCTGCACTCCCCTATTATTGGGTCTCTACAGTCTGCACTCCCCTATTATAGGGTCTCTACAGTCTGCACTCCCCTATTATTGGGTCTCTACAGTCTGCACTCCCCTATTATAGGGTCTCTACAGTCTGCACTCCCCTATTATTGGGTCTCTACAGTCTGCACTCCCCTATTATAGGGTCTCTACAGTCTGCACCCCCCTATTATAGGGTCTCTACAGTCTGCACTCCCCTATTATTGGGTCTCTACAGTCTGCACTCCCCTATTATAGGGTCTCTACAGTCTGCACCCCCTATTATTGGGTCTCTACAGTCTGCACCCCTCTATTATAGGGTCTCTACAGCCTGCACCCCCCTATTATAGGGTCTCTACAGCCTGCACCCCCCTATTATAGGGTCTCTACAGCCTGCACCCCCCTATTATCGAGTCTCTACAGTCTGCACCCCCTATTATAGGGTCTCTACAGTCTGCACCCCCTATTATTGGGTCTCTACAGTCTGCACTCCCCTATTATTGGGTCTCTACAGCCTGCACCCCCTTATTATTGGGTCTCCACAGCCTGCACCCCCCTATTATTGGGTCTCTACAGCCTGCACTCCCCTATTATAGGGTCTCTACAGCCTGCACTCCCCTATTATAGGGTCTCTACAGCCTGCACTCCCCTATTATAGGGTCTCCACAGCCTGCACCCCCCTATTATTGGGTCTGTACAGTCTGCACTCCCCTATTATAGGGTCTCTACAGCCTGCACTCCCCTATTATAGGGTCTCCACAGCCTGCACCCCCCTATTATTGGGTCTATACAGCCTGCACTCCCCTATTATAGGGTCTCTACAGCCTGCACTCCCCTATTATAGGGTCTCTACAGTCTGCACTCCCCTATTATAGGGTCTCTACAGTCTGCACCCCCCTATTATAGGGTCTCTACAGTCTGCACCCCCCTATTATAGGGTCTCTACAGTCTGCACTCCCCTATTATAGGGTCTATACAGCCTGCACTCCCCTATTATAGGGTCTCTACAGTCTGCACTCCCCTATTATAGGGTCTATACAGCCTGCACTCCCCTATTATAGGGTCTCTACAGTCTGCACTCCCCTATTATAGGGTCTATACAGCCTGCACTCCCCTATTATAGGGTCCCTACAGTCTTCACCCCCCTATTATAGGGTCTATACAGCCTGCACTCCCCTATTATAGGGTCTCTACAGCCTGCACTCCCCTATTATAGGGTCTATACAGTCTGCACCCCCCTATTATAGGGTCTCTACAGTCTGCACTCCCCTATTATTGGGTCTCTACAGTCTGCACTCCCCTATTATTGGGTCTCTACAGTCTGCACTCCCCTATTATTGGGTCTCTACAGTCTGCACTCCCCTATTATTGGGTCTCTACAGTCTGCACTCCCCTATTATAGGGTCTGTACAGTCTGCACCCCCCTATTATAGGGTCTCTACAGTCTGCACTCCCCTATTATAGGGTCTCTACAGCCTGCACTCCCCTATTATAGGGTCTCTACAGTCTGCACCCCCCTATTTTAGGGTCTCTACAGTCTGCACTCCCCTATTATAGGGTCTCTACAGTCTGCACCCCCCTATTATTGGGTCTCTACAGTCTGCACTCCCCTATTATTGGGTCTCTACAGTCTGCACTCCCCTATTATTGGGTCTCTACAGTCTGCACTCCCCTATTATAGGGTCTGTACAGTCTGCACCCCCCTATTATAGGGTCTCTACAGTCTGCACCCCCCTATTATAGGGTCTCTACAGCCTGCACTCCCCTATTATAGGGTCTCTACAGTCTGCACCCCCCTATTATAGGGTCTCTACAGTCTGCACTCCCCTATTATTGGGTCTCTACAGTCTGCACCCCCCTATTATAGGGTCTCTACAGTCTGCACCCCCCTATTATAGGGTCTCTACAGTCTGCACTCCCCTATTATTGGGTCTCTACAGTCTGCACTCCCCTATTATTGGGTCTCTACAGTCTGCACTCCCCTATTATAGGGTCTGTACAGTCTGCACCCCCCTATTATAGGGTCTGTACAGTCTGCACCCCCCTATTATAGGGTCTCTACAGTCTGCACCCCCCTATTATAGGGTCTCTACAGTCTGCACCCCCCTATTATAGGGTCTCTACAGTCTGCACCCCCCCTATTATAGGGTCTCTACAGTCTGCACCCCCCTATTATAGGGTCTCTACAGTCTGCACCCCCCTATTATAGGGTCTCTACAGCCTGCACTCCCCTATTATAGGGTCTCTACAGTCTGCACCCCCCTATTTTAGGGTCTCTACAGTCTGCACTCCCCTATTATAGGGTCTCTACAGTCTGCACCCCCCTATTATTGGGTCTCTACAGTCTGCACTCCCCTATTATAGGGTCTCTACAGTCTGCACTCCCCTATTATTGGGTCTCTACAGCCTGCACTCCCCTATTATAGGGTCTGTACAGTCTGCACCCCCCTATTATAGGGTCTCTACAGTCTGCACCCCCCTATTATAGGGTCTCTACAGTCTGCACTCCCCTATTATAGGGTCTCTACAGTCTGCACTCCCCTATTATAGGGTCTCTACAGTCTGCACTCCCCTATTATAGGGTCTCTACAGTCTGCACTCCCCTATTATTGGGTCTCTACAGTCTGCACTCCCCTATTATAGGGTCTGTACAGTCTGCACTCCCCTATTATAGGGTCTCTACAGTCTGCACTCCCCTATTATAGGGTCTCTACAGTCTGCACTCCCCTATTATAGGGTCTCTACAGTCTGCACTCCCCTATTATTGGGTCTCTACAGTCTGCACTCCCCTATTATAGGGTCTCTACAGTCTGCACCCCCCTATTATAGGGTCTCTACAGTCTGCACCCCCCTATTATAGGGTCTCTACAGTCTGCACTCCCCTATTATAGGGTCTCTACAGTCTGCACTCCCCTATTATAGGGTCTCTACAGTCTGCACTCCCCTATTATAGGGTCTCTACAGTCTGCACTCCCCTATTATTGGGTCTCTACAGTCTGCACTCCCCTATTATAGGGTCTCTACAGTCTGCACCCCCCTATTATAGGGTCTCTACAGTCTGCACCCCCCTATTATAGGGTCTCTACAGTCTGCACTCCCCTATTATAGGGTCTCTACAGTCTGCACTCCCCTATTATTGGGTCTCTACAGTCTGCACTCCCCTATTATAGGGTCTGTACAGTCTGCACCCCCCTATTATAGGGTCTCTACAGTCTGCACCCCCCTATTATAGGGTCTCTACAGCCTGCACTCCCCTATTATAGGGTCTCTACAGTCTGCACCCCCCTATTTTAGGGTCTCTACAGTCTGCACTCCCCTATTATTGGGTCTCTACAGTCTGCACTCCCCTATTATTGGGTCTCTACAGTCTGCACTCCCCTATTATTGGGTCTCTACAGTCTGCACTCCCCTATTATAGGGTCTCTACAGTCTGCACCCCCCTATTATAGGGTCTCTACAGTCTGCACTCCCCTATTATTGGGTCTCTACAGTCTGCACTCCCCTATTATAGGGTCTGTACAGTCTGCACCCCCCTATTATAGGGTCTCTACAGTCTGCACCCCCCTATTATAGGGTCTCTACAGCCTGCACTCCCCTATTATAGGGTCTCTACAGTCTGCACCCCCCTATTTTAGGGTCTCTACAGTCTGCACTCCCCTATTATTGGGTCTCTACAGTCTGCACTCCCCTATTATAGGGTCTCTACACTCTGCACTCCCCTATTATAGGGTCTCTACAGTCTGCACTCCCCTATTATTGGGTCTCTGCAGCCTGCACTCCCCTATTATAGGGTCTCTACAGTCTGCACCCCCCTATTATTGGGTCTCTACAGTCTGCACCCCCCTATTATTGGGTCTCTACAGTCTGCACTCCCCTATTATTGGGTCTCTACAGTCTGCACCCCCCTATTATTGGGTCTCTACAGTCTGCACTCCCCTATTATTGGGTCTCTACAGTCTGCACCCCCCTATTATTGGGTCTCTACAGTCTGCACCCCCCTATTATAGGGTCTCTACAGCCTGCACCCCCCTATTATAGGGTCTCTACAGTCTGTACTCCCCTATTATTGGGTCTCTACAGTCTGCACCCCCCTATTATTGGGTCTCTACAGTCTGCACTCCCCTATTATTGGGTCTCTACAGTCTGCACTCCCCTATTATAGGGTCTCTACAGTCTGCACTCCCCTATTATAGGGTCTCTACAGTCTGCACCCCCCTATTATTGGGTCTCTGCAGCCTGCACTCCCCTATTATAGGGTCTCTACAGTCTGCACCCCCCTATTATTGGGTCTCTACAGTCTGCACCCCCCTATTATTGGGTCTCTACAGTCTGCACTCCCCTATTATAGGGTCTCTACAGTCTGCACTCCCCTATTATAGGGTCTCTACAGTCTGCACTCCCCTATTATAGGGTCTCTACAGCCTGTACTCCCCTATTATAGGGTCTCTACAGTCTGCACCCCCCTATTATTGGGTCTCTACAGTCTGCACTCCCCTATTATAGGGTCTCTACAGTCTGCACTCCCCTATTATAGGGTCTCTACAGTCTGCACTCCCCTATTATAGGGTCTCTACAGCCTGCACTCCCCTATTATAGGGTCTCTACAGTCTGCACCCCCCTATTTTAGGGTCTCTACAGTCTGCACTCCCCTATTATTGGGTCTCTACAGTCTGCACTCCCCTATTATTGGGTCTCTACAGTCTGCACTCCCCTATTATTGGGTCTCTACAGTCTGCACTCCCCTATTATAGGGTCTCTACAGTCTGCACTCCCCTATTATTGGGTCTCTGCAGCCTGCACTCCCCTATTATAGGGTCTCTACAGTCTGCACCCCCCTATTATTGGGTCTCTACAGTCTGCACCCCCCTATTATTGGGTCTCTACAGTCTGCACTCCCCTATTATTGGGTCTCTACAGTCTGCACCCCCCTATTATTGGGTCTCTACAGTCTGCACTCCCCTATTATTGGGTCTCTACAGTCTGCACCCCCCTATTATTGGGTCTCTACAGTCTGCACCCCCCTATTATAGGGTCTCTACAGCCTGCACCCCCCTATTATAGGGTCTCTACAGTCTGTACCCCCCTATTATTGGGTCTCTACAGTCTGCACCCCCCTATTATTGGGTCTCTACAGTCTGCACTCCCCTATTATTGGGTCTCTACAGTCTGCACTCCCCTATTATAGGGTCTCTACAGTCTGCACTCCCCTATTATAGGGTCTCTACAGTCTGCACCCCCCTATTATTGGGTCTCTGCAGCCTGCACTCCCCTATTATAGGGTCTCTACAGTCTGCACCCCCCTATTATTGGGTCTCTACAGTCTGCACCCCCCTATTATTGGGTCTCTACAGTCTGCACTCCCCTATTATAGGGTCTCTACAGTCTGCACTCCCCTATTATAGGGTCTCTACAGTCTGCACTCCCCTATTATAGGGTCTCTACAGCCTGTACTCCCCTATTATAGGGTCTCTACAGCCTGTACTCCCCTATTATAGGGTCTCTACAGTCTGCACCCCCCTATTATAGGGTCTCTACAGTCTGCACTCCCCTATTATTGGGTCTCTACAGTCTGCACCCCCCTATTATAGGGTCTCTACAGTCTGCACCCCCCTATTATAGGGTCTCTACAGTCTGCACTCCCCTATTATTGGGTCTCTACAGTCTGCACCCCCCTATTATAGGGTCTCTACAGTCTGCACCCCCCTATTATAGGGTCTCTACAGTCTGCACTCCCCTATTATTGGGTCTCTACAGTCTGCACTCCCCTATTATAGGGTCTCTACAGCCTGTACTCCCCTATTATAGGGTCTCTACAGCCTGTACTCCCCTATTATTGGGTCTCTACAGTCTGCACCCCCCTATTATAGGGTCTCTACAGTCTGCACTCCCCTATTATTGGGTCTCTACAGTCTGCACCCCCCTATTATAGGGTCTATACAGCCTGTACTCCCCTATTATAGGGTCTCTACAGCCTGTACTCCCCTATTATTGGGTCTCTACAGTCTGCACCCCCCTATTATAGGGTCTCTACAGTCTGCACTCCCCTATTATTGGGTCTCTACAGTCTGCACTCCCCTATTATAGGGTCTCTACAGCCTGTACTCCCCTATTATAGGGTCTCTACAGCCTGTACTCCCCTATTATTGGGTCTCTACAGTCTGCACCCCCCTATTATAGGGTCTCTACAGTCTGCACCCCCCTATTATAGGGTCTATACAGCCTGCACTCCCCTATTATAGGGTCTCTACAGTCTGCACCCCCCTATTATAGGGTCTCTACAGTCTGCACTCCCCTATTATTGGGTCTCTACAGTCTGCACCCCCCTATTATTGGGTATCTACAGTCTGCACTCCCCTATTATAGGGTCTATACAGCCTGCACTCCCCTATTATAGGGTCTCTACAGTCTGCACTCCCCTATTATAGGGTCTATACAGCCTGCACTCCCCTATTATAGGGTCTCTACAGTCTGCACTCCCCTATTATAGGGTCCGTACAGTCTTCACCCCCCTATTATAGGGTCCCTACAGTCTGCACCCCCCTATTATAGGGTCCCTACAGTCTGCACCCCCCTATTATAGGGTCTCTACAGTCTGCACACCCCTATTATAGGGTCTCTACAGTCTGCACCCCCCTATTATAGGGTCTCTACAGTCTGCACACCCCTATTATTGGGTCCCTACAGTCTGCACCCCCCTATTATAGGGTCTCTACAGCCTGCACCCCCCTATTATAGGGTCTCTACAGTCTGCACCCCCCTATTATAGGGTCTCTACAGTCTGCACTCCCCTATTATAGGGTCTCTACAGTCTGCACACCCCTATTATAGGGTCTCTACAGTCTGCACCCCCCTATTATAGGGTCTCTACAGTCTGCACACCCCTATTATTGGGTCCCTACAGTCTGCACCCCCCTATTATAGGGTCTCTACAGTCTGCACACCCCTATTATAGGGTCTCTACAGTCTGCACCCCCCTATTATAGGGTCTCTACAGTCTGCACACCCCTATTATTGGGTCCCTACAGTCTGCACCCCCCTATTATAGGGTCTCTACAGTCTGCACACCCCTATTATAGGGTCTCTACAGTCTGCACCCCCCTATTATAGGGTCTCTACAGTCTGCACACCCCTATTATTGGGTCCCTACAGTCTGCACCCCCCTATTATAGGGTCTCTACAGCCTGCACCCCCCTATTATAGGGTCTCTACAGTCTGCACCCCCCTATTATAGGGTCTCTACAGCCTGCACCCCCCTATTATAGGGTCCCTACAGTCTTCACCCCCCTATTATAGGGTCCCTACAGTCTGCACCCCCCTATTATAGGGTCTCTACAGTCGGCACCCCCCTATTATAGGGTCTCTACAGTCTGCACCCCCCTATTCTCAAGGTTCGTGGTTGTCTCCGTAGTTGGAGACCACCTGGGATATTCAGTCTGAAAGTTACTAATGTGTTTTATTGGAAAACCCCATACAGTGACTAAAAAAAAAAGTGACTGTCAGGTGGCAGCCCCCCGAACGCTGCCGTCCAGTGCTGACCCCCGATAAACATCTGCCATCGGAAGGGGACCCTCTCACACCGGACACGTGGTGCACACTTGTCTCTCACACCGGACACCTTTCAGGGCGGCAGACGTGTTTCCACGCATGCAGAGCGCGGTGTGTAGAACCATTAACCATGGAGGTCAGGACAGTAGGAGACAGATCGCATGTGGAGGAGCTGAGGCAGCACAGTGCATGACGGCCGGGAGAGCTGACACTCAGCCATTATCACACGTGTGCAATGTGCAGGAATAAGACATAATTGTCCCATTTATGGTCCAGCTCGAGCGTCATTGTGCGGAGCAGAAATCCCCCGAAGACGTCTACATCCTCATCAACCTCACAATAAAAGCCTCAACTCCGCGATCTCTCCGGAAAAGTCCGTGTCTTGCATTCTAGAACCTGTGAAGGCATTTCTGAATTCTTGGAAGCTGAGGCTAAGCCGCGGACTTACCAGAATACCCGGGATCACACGTAATATCTTAATCCCTCGGCTGCTGAGCAGAGAGAAGGAGAAGGCAGCGTCAGCGTGAGCGAACGAACCCCATAACAGCGGGGTCTGCAAGAAGCGAGAGGTGGTCCGCTGCATCTGGGGAGAAGCGGCACGGGGGGCCCCAACATCATACAAGCCGCAATACATGCGCCCCCTCTGTGCCCCTGTATGGATGGCGAGACCGAAGAGCTGACGCTCCTTTCTTTCTTTATCAGCGTCTTAATATTTCTGCATGGAGGAGGCAGCTCCATATTTCTAACTAGCTGAAGAGCGCGGCGTTACCCGGGCATAGTAACTAACTGTGGTTAGCAAATTATAATGATTATCCTCCATCCCATAGTCCCGTGCCCATATACCCATCACACATATCCTCCATCCCATAATCCCGTGCCCATATACCCATCACACATATCCTCCATCCCATAGTTCAGTGCCCATATGCCCATCATACATATCCTCCATCCCATAATCCCGTGCCCATATACCCATCACACATATCCTCCATCCCATAGTCCAGTGCCCATATACCCATCATACATATCCTCCATCCCATAATCCCGTGCCCATATACCCATCACACATATCCTCCATCCCATAATCCCGTGCCCATATACCCATCACACATATCCTCCATCCCATAGTCCAGTGCCCATATACCCATCATACATATCCTCCATCCCATAATCCCGTGCCCATATACCCATCACACATATCCTCCATCCCATAATCCCGTGCCCATATACCCATCACACATATCCTCCATCCCATAGTTCAGTGCCCATATACCCATCATACATATCCTCCATCCCATAGTCCCGTGCCCATATACCCATCACACATCCTCCATCCCATAGTCCCGTGCCCATATACCCATCACACATCCTCCATCCCATAGTCCAGTGCCCATATACCCATCACACATCCTCCATCCCATAGTCCCATGCCCATATACCCATCATACATATCCTCCATCCCATAGTCCCGTGCCCATATACCCGTCATACATATCCTCCATCCCATAGTCCCGTGCCCATATACCCGTCATACATATCCTCCATCCCATAGTCCCGTGCCCATATACCCATCATACATATCCTCCATCCCATAGTCCCGTGCCCATATACCTATCACACATCCTCCATCCCATAATCCCGTGCCCATATACCTATCACACATCCTCCATCCCATAATCCAGTGCCCACATACCCGTCATACATATCCGCCATCCCATAGTCCCGTGCCCATATACCCATCATACATATCCTCCATCCCATAGTCCCGTGCCCATATACCCATCATACATATCCTCCATCCCATAGTCCCGTGCCCATATACCCATCATACATATCCTCCATCCCATAGTCCCGTGCCCATATACCCATCATACATATCCTCCATCCCATAGTCCCGTGCCCATATACCCATCATACATATCCTCCATCTCATAGTCCCGTGCCCATATACCCGTCATACATATCCTCCATCCCACAGTCCCGTGCCCATATACCCATCATACATATCCGCCATCCCATAGTCCCGTGCCCATATACCCGTCATACATATCCGCCATCCCATAGTCCCGTGCCCATATACCCATCATACATATCCGCCATCCCATAGTCCCGTGCCCATATACCCATCATACATATCCTCCATCCCATAGTCCCGTGCCCATATACCCATCATACATATCCTCCATCCCACAGTCCCATGCCCATATACCCGTCATACATATTCTCCATCCCATAGTCCCGTGCCCATATACCTATCACACATCCTCCATCCCATAGTCCAGTGCCCATATACCCATCATACATATCCTCCATCCCACAGTCCCGTGCCCATATACCCATCATACATATCCTCCATCCCATAGTCCCGTGCCCATATACCCATCATACATATCCTCCATCCCATAGTCCCGTGCCCATATACCCATCATACATATCCTCCATCCCATAGTCCCGTGCCCATATACCCATCATACATATCCTCCATCCCACAGTCCCATGCCCATATACCCATCATACATATTCTCCATCCCATAGTCCCGTGCCCATATACCTATCACACATCCTCCATCCCATAGTCCAGTGCCCATATACCCATCATACATATCCGCCATCCCACAGTCCCGTGCCCATATACCCATCATACATATCCTCCATCCCATAGTCCCGTGCCCATATACCTACTGTATCACACATCCTCCATCCCATAATCCCGTGCCCATATACCTATCACACATCCTCCATCCCGTAATCCAGTGCCCATATACCCGTCATACATATCCTCCATCCCATAGTCCCGAGCCCATATACCCATCATACATATCCTCCATCCCATAGTCCCGTGCCCATATACCCGTCATACATATCCGCCATCCCATAGTCCCGTGCCCATATACCCATCATACATATCCTCCATCCCACAGTCCCATGCCCATATACCTATCACACATCCTCCATCCCATAGTCCCGTGCCCATATACCCATCATACATATCCTCCATCCCACAGTCCCATGCCCATATACCTATCACACATCCTCCATCCCATAATCCCGTGCCCAGATACCTATCACACATCCTCCATCCCATAATCCAGTGCCCATATACCCATCATACATATCCTCCATCCCATAGGCCCGTGCCCATATACCCATCATACATATCCTCCATCCCACAGTCCCGTGCCCATATACCCATCATACATATCCGCCATCCCATAGGCCCGTGCCCATATACCCATCATACATATCCTCCATCCCATAGTCCCGTGCCCATATACCTATCACACATCCTCCATCCCATAATCCAGTGCCCATAAACCCATCATACATATCCCTCCATCCCATAGTCCCGTGCCCATAAACCCATCATACATATCCTCCATCCCATAGTCCGGTGCCCATATACACGTCATACAGATCCTCCATCCCATAATCCCGTGCCCATATACCCGTCATACCTATCCGCCATCCCATAGTCCCGTGCCCATATACCCGTCATACATATCCTCAATCCCATAATCCCGTGCCCATATACCCATCATACATATCCCTCCATCCCATAGTCCCGTGTCCATATACCCATCACACATCCTCCATCCCATAGTCCAGTGCCCATATACCCATCATACATATCCCTCCATCCCATAGTCCCGTGTCCATATACCCAACACACATCCTCCATCCCATAGTCCCGTGCCCATATACCCAACACACATCCTCCATCCCATAGTCTCGTGCCCATATACCCATCATACATATCCCTCCATCCCATAGTCCCGTGTCCATATACCCAACACACATCCTCCATCCCATAGTCCAGTGCCCATATACCCATCAAACATATCCCTCCATCCCATAGTCCCGTGTCCATATACCCAACACACATCCTCCATCCCATAGTCTCGTGCCCATATACCCATCATACATATCCCTCCATCCCATAGTCCCGTGTCCATATACCCAACACACACATCCTCCATCCCATAGTCCCATGCCCATATACCCATCATACATATCCTCCATCCCATAGTCCAGTGCCCATATACCCATCATACATATCCCTCCATCCCATAGTCCCGTGCCCATATACCCATCATACATATCCCTCCATCCCATAGTCCCGTGTCCATATACCCAACACACATCCTCCATCCCATAGTCCCGTGCCCATATACCCGTCATACATATCCTCCATCCCATAATCCCGTGCCCATATACCCGTCATACATATCCGCCATCCCATAGTCCCGTGCCCATATACCCATCATACATATCCTCCATCCCATAGTCCCGTGCCCATATACCCAACATACATCCTCCATCCCATAGTCCTGTGCCCATATACCCGTCATACATATCCGCCATCCCATAGTCCAGTGCCCATATACCCATCATACATATCCCTCCATCCCATAGTCCCGTGCCCATATACCCAACATACATATCCTCCATCCCATAGTCCCGTGCCCATATACCCAACATACATCCTCCATCCCATAGTCCTGTGCCCATATACCCGTCATACATATCCGCCATCCCATAGTCCAGTGCCCATATACCCATCATACACATCCTCCATCCCATAGTCCCGTGCCCATATACCCAACATACATCCTCCATCCCATAGTCCTGTGCCCATATACCCGTCATACATATCCGCCATCCCATAGTCCAGTGCCCATATACCCATCATACATATCCCTCCATCCCATAGTCCCGTGCCCATATACCCAACATACATATCCTCCATCCCATAGTCCCGTGCCCATATACCCAACATACATCCTCCATCCCATAGTCCTGTGCCCATATACCCGTCATACATATCCGCCATCCCATAGTCCAGTGCCCATATACCCATCATACATATCCTCCATCCCATAGTCCAGTGCCCATATACCCATCATACATATCCCTCCATCCCATAGTCCCGTGCCCATATACCCAACATACATCCTCCATCCCATAGTCCTGTGCCCATATACCCATCATACATATCCTCCATCCCATAGTCCAGTGCCCATATACCCATCATACATATCCCTCCATCCCATAGTCCCGTGCCCATATACCCAACATACATCCTCCATCCCATAGTCCTGTGCCCATATACCCATCATACATATCCTCCATCCCATAGTCCAGTGCCCATATACCCATCATACATATCCCTCCATCCCATAGTCCCGTGCCCATATACCCAACATACATCCTCCATCCCATAGTCCCGTGCCCATATACCCGTCATACATATCCGCCATCCCATAGTCCAGTGCCCATATACCCGTCATACATATCCGCCATCCCATAGTCCCGTGCCCATATACCCGTCATACATATCCTCCATCCCATAGTCCCGTGCCCATATACCCATCATACATATCCTCCATCCCATAGTCCCGTGCCCATATACCCGTCATACATATCCTCCATCCCATAATCCCGTGCCCATATACCCGTCATACATATCCGCCATCCCATAGTCCCGTGCCCATATACCCGTCATACATATCCTCCATCCCATAGTCCCGTGCCCATATAACCATTATGACATCATCTTCACCATGGCAACCGTTACGATATAACCGTCACCATTGCAACCCATTATGACATCAGCATCACCATGGCAACCATTATGACATCATAATGCGGGGTGGGGCTTGATGCACACACATACACTCAGCTTTATATATATACTGTAGATACAGAGCTCTAAATCCACTGCTTGGGCATAGTTACAATATACAACTCTGGCTGCCTACAATCCACTAGAGGGAGCTCACTACATACAGATTTATACAGTCACCACTAGGGGGACCTCACTACATACAGATTTATACAGCCACCACTAGAAGGAGCTCAACACATACAGATTATACAGCCACCACTAGAGGGAGCTCACTACATACAGATTATACAGCCACCACTAGAGGGAGCTCACTATAGACATACATACAGATTTATACAGTCACCACTAGGGGGAGTTCACTACATACAGATTTATACAGTCACCACTAGAGGAAGCTCACTACATACAGATTTATACAGTCACCACTAGGGGGAGCTCACTATAGACATATATACAGCCACCACTAGAGGGAGCTCACTACATACAGATGTATACAGCCACCACTAGAGGAAGCTCACTACATACAGATTTATACAGCCACCACTAGAGAGAGCTCACTACATACAGATTATACACCCACCACTAGGGGGAGCTCACTACATACAGATTTATACAGCCACCACCAGAGGGATCTCACTACATACAGATGTATACAGTCACCACTAGAGGGAGCTCACTATAGACATATATACAGCCACCACTAGAGGAAGCTCACTACATACAGATGTATACAGTCACCAGTAGAGGAAGCTCACTACTTACAGATTTATACAGTCACCACTAGAGGGAGCTCACTACTTACAGATTTATAAAGTCACCACTAGAGGAAGCTCACTACATACAGATTTATACAGCCACCACTAGAGAGAGCTCACTACATACAGATTATACACCCACCACTAGGGGGAGCTCACTACATACAGATTTATACAGCCACCACCAGAGGGAGCTCACTACATACAGATGTATACAGTCACCACTAGAGGGAGCTCACTATAGAGATATATACAGCCACCACTAGTGGAAGCTCACTACATACAGATGTATACAGTCACCACTAGAGGGAGCTCACTACTTACAGATTTATACAGTCACACTAGAGGGAGCTCACTACATACAGATTTATACAGTCATCACTAGCGGGAGCTCACTACTTACAGATGTATACAGTCACCACTAGAGGGAGCTCACTATAGACATATATACAGCCACCAATAGAGGGAGCTCACTACATACAGATGTATACAGTCACCACTAGCGGGAGCTCACTATAGACATATATACAGCTACCACTAGAGGGAGCTCACTACATACAGATGTATACAGTCACCACTAGAGGGAGCTCACTATAGACATATATACAGCCACCACTAGAGGAAGCTCACTAGACAGATTTATACAGCCACCACTAGATAGAGCTCACTACATACAGATTTATAGACAGCCACCACTAGAGGGAGCTCACTACATACATATTATACAGCCACCACTAGAGAGAGCTCACTACATACAGATTATACACCCACCACTAGGGGGAGCTCACTACATACAGATTATACACCCACCACTAGGGGGAGCTCACTACATACAGATTTATACAGCCACCACCAGAGGGAGCTCACTACATACAGATTTATATAGTCAGCACTAGAGGGAGCTCACTACTTACAAATTTATACAGTCACCACTAGAGGGAGCTCACTACTTACAGATTTATACAGCCACCACCAGAGGGAGCTCACTACATACAGATTATACACCCACCACTAGGGGGAGCACACTATAGACATATATACAGCCACCACTAGAGGGAGCTCACTACATACAGATTTATACAGCCACCACTAGGGGGAGCTCACTACATAAAGATTTATACAGTCACCACTAGAGGGAGCTCACTACATACAGATTTATACAGCCACCACTGGAGGGAGCTCACTACATACAGATTTATACAGCCACCACTAGAGGGAGCTCACTACATACAGATTTATACAGTCACCACTAGGGGGAGCTCACTACATACAGGTTTATACAGCCAACACTAGAGGGAGCTCACTACTTACAGATTTATACAGCCAACACTAGAGGGAGCTCACTACATACAGATTTATACAGTCACCACTAGAGGGAGCTCACAACTTACAGATTTATACAGCCACCACTAGAGGGAGCTCACTACATACAGATTTATACAGTCACCACTAGAGAGAGCTCACTACATACAGATTTATACAGTCACCACTAGAGGGAGCTCACTACATACAGATTTATACAGTCACCACTAGGGGGAGCTCACTACATACAGGTTTATACAGCCATCACTAGAGGGAGCTCACTACTTACAGATTTATACAGCCACCACTAGAGGGAGCTCACTACATACAGATTTATACAGTCACCACTAGAGGGAGCTCACAACTTACAGATTTATACAGCCACCACTAGAGGGAGCTCACTACAAACAGATTTATACAGTCACCACTAGAGGGAGCTCACTACATACAGATTTATACAGTCACCACTAGAGGGAGCTCACTACATACAGATTTATACAGCCATTTTTAGGGGTTACAACATACGGTGTAGAAATTAAACTCCATAACACATAATGCAGCTCATGAGCTCCCACTAGTGATGAAGATAGATAACGCGATAAATCGATAGATAAGTGACCTTACTCCGATGGGTTCCTGCAATAAATTTAAGCCAGTAAATCTGTATTGTTAAAAGTCGCATTACAGGTGACCCTGATAACATTGCTCTCATCAGAGATCCTGTCTCTCCTCCATCCTTTACACTGCAGTTCCAGTTTCCCCACTACTGTATTGACCAGAGAACAATACAAGTAACTAAACATCCAGTGACGAATAGAAGTATTATAGGTGACCGACGCATGTATCTGGAGACATCAGAGGAGTTTCCCAGGGAGGAGAGGCACTATGCAAATGCAGATTAATGGCGGCACTTTGTGTTGTAGCTCCTGCAGTACCTGTGTAGACACGTCTTGCAGTACCGCTTGTCACCTGTAGGTGTCACAATGACACTGATCACAAATCATACATTAATTCAGTTCCCCTGCCCCCATATGACGCCATTATTAATATTCACTGCATGGTGTCATTAATTATGTGTACAGTATGGCAGTAAAATGTATGTTTATGGTATGTTGGCATTATGTGTAGTGCACAGTGTTATTAGTTTTGTGTATAGTTTGGCGCAAATACTTATGTTTCTGTATGCCAGTATTATTTATGTGTACTATATATTGGCATTAGGTATATCTGTTGTATCATCACATTATCTATGCTCACTGCATGGAGGCACTAAAGCATGGTATAGCGGCATTATTTATCTGTACTGCACGATGAGATTAGTGTATTATATACAGTGACAGCTTATATTTACTATATTGCAGCATTATCTATGTGTACTGCATGGTGGCACTAGTTTATAGCTTAACAGCACTATTTATATGTACTGCATGGTGGGACTAGTCTATTGTAAGTGACAGCACAACTTATATTAACTATATTGCAGCATTACCTATGCGTACTGCATGGTGGCATTAAGTATGTGCATAGTATAGTGGCATTATCTATGTGTACTGTATGGTGGCATTAAATATGTGCATAGTATATTGCCATTATCTATGTGTACTGTATGGTGGCATTAGTTATATGTATGAAATGACAACTTTTTCTACATGTACTGCATGGTGGGATTAGTGTACAGTATCACAGCATTATTTACCGTATATGTCCTATAAGGCAGGACTGGTGTATTGTATACAGTTGTTGCACAAGATATATTTACTAAACTGTAGCATTATCTATGTATACTTTATATGTATAGAATGACAGCATCATTTATATTAACTGCATACTGGCCCTGCCGCATAGTATTGCGGCATTATTTATATGTACTGCATAGTGGAACTACCGTATAGTATAACGACATTATTTATATGCACTACATGGTGGCACTACCGCATAGTGATACGGTATTATTTACATGTACTGCATAGTGGGGCTACCGCATAGTATAACGACATTATTTATGTGTACTGCATGGTTGCACTACCGCATATTATTATGGCATTATTTATACGTACTGCATAGTTGGGCTACCGCATAGTATAACGGCATTATTTATATGTACGGCATAGTGGGGCTACCGCATAGTATAACGGTATTATTTATGTGTACTGCATGGTGGCACTAGTGCATAGTATCACAGCATTATTTGTACTGTAAGGCGGGAACGGTGTATTGTACACAGCTGTAGCACAAGGTATATTTACTATATTGTAGCATTATCTATGTATACTTTATATGTATAGAATGAAAGCATCATTTATATCAACTGCATACTGGCACTACTGCATAGTATAGCTGCATTACTTATATGTACTGTATGGTGGGACTAGAGAATTGCATACACAACTTTTCATTGCTATATTGCAGCGTTAGTTATTAGTACGGTATGTCCATCTTACATGTTTCCTCTATGGTAGCATTTCTTAA
Organism: Dendrobates tinctorius; assembly: GCF_039654945.1. Lineage (NCBI taxonomy): Eukaryota > Metazoa > Chordata > Amphibia > Anura > Dendrobatidae > Dendrobates > Dendrobates tinctorius. Next base: position 5,193,936 of record NW_027361688.1, read on the forward strand.
ATATAAATTGGCAGCATTTTTCACCTTCGTTCCGTCCTTGTGTGTATTATATATATGAATGTGCAGATCCACGGCGCGGGCGACATAACACCCTGCAATTACTGCAAAGCTTCTACCAAGTGGAAACGTCCTATAAAGTACAGAATATAGAGAACAGAATGATTTCTGCTCACAAAACCGATAATCGCCCCACAAAATGTTCCCGTTACTCATTCACTTAACTTTTCTGATTTCTTGGATTCCCTGCGGCAGAAAACAGACTTCATAAATTATTTACCTGCAAGGGTTAAACGTTGTCCTGCGTGGCTTGTGTGAGGCTACAGAGGCCACAGGCTCCTCTCTGCCTCCAGGAACCCTCCGGGCTGCATGTAGGGCGTCATTTCTTTTGCAAAAACTTTCTCAAATGTGTGATAATAACAAGCTGTCCGTTCATGTAATATTTACTGCAAGCAAAAACTGCCAAAAATATCCGACCGGTGACACTGACAACGTAACCAAGGCACAAACTTAATTTCTGGGTGGAGGAGAAGCGGTTAATCTAAGTTGTGTCCCCTAGTGCTCAAAAAATTATCCAAATTGTCCAAAAATTATCCAAATTTAATCTAATTAAGGGGTGTGAAAACATTTGCATCCATTTATTAAGGTTCCAGTGCATTAAAAATAAAAAAGTTAAGCAGCTTTGCAAGTGGAACAGATTAAAAATGCCCAGCCGTTTGGTGTATACAGCTCCTACGCAGACTTATGTGTCACTATGGTTACAGACTATGAGTGCAGTCTGATCCTACAGTCGTCACGAGTTATTGCCTCTTACAAATACCAAGAAATGGAGACGAAAGGGAGTAAAACATGACTGAAGGATCAGACCACACGGGGGGGGGTTGTGTGTAGTCTGTTACCATAGAAACACAAAAAAAAAGGTAAAAAAGTAAAAATAAAAGTTATAAAAATAATAAAAAAATACTTATAAATGAGAACTTTATATAATAAATATTTGTACACTTATTTAAGTTTCCAGCCCGGCGCTCGGCCCGTCCTCAAATTCTTTTCCACATATTTAACCAATTACTGATTTTATCGAATAAATGAAATTATATCTGCCGCCTGCAGGTTTCTGTTTGTAAGAGCAAATTCCCCCGAAGAATCGTCTCGTCTCATAAAAATAGAACAGAAATTATTTATACCGACTGAGGGGACAATAAAATAGAAGCCGTGGTCGTGTCTGTACGGGAAAGGGGAAAGGGGGGCTAATTGGAATAACTGCTCCTATAGTCCTTTAATGTGAATCCTGCACCAGAATAGTGCAGGAAAGATGGACGACGTCTTAATGGGAACTTTTTAGTATGAAATATTGAATATTTCAGTCAGTCAGGGATTACATAAAATAGCTCGTAAAAAACGCAATGCCACAGTATCAGATGTGTCAGAGTCGGGTATTGCAAGCCAGTGCCATGCAGTCAGAACCAGTGAGGACCTCAGACACTGAGAGACCAACATCTACAATATACATTGTGCTCTTCAGCCTTCTAAACTACTAAATATAAGGATATAAATACTATAATACTGCTCCCCATGTACAAGAATATAACTACTATAATACTGCCCCTATGTACAAGAATATAACTACTATAATACTGCCCCTATGTACAAGAATATAACTACTATAATACTGCTCCTATGTACAAGAATATAACTACTATAATACTGCCCCTATGTACAAGAATATAACTACTATAATACTGCCCCCTATGTACAAGAATATAACTACTATAATACTGCCCCTATGTACAAGAATATAACTACTATAATACTGCCCCTATGTACAAGAATATAACTACTATAATACTGCCCCCTATGTACAAAAATATAACTACTATAATACTGCCCCTATATACAAGAATATAACTACTATAATACTGCCCCTATGTACAAGAATATAACTACTATAATACTGCTCCTATATACAAGAATATAACTACTATAATACTGCCCCTATGTACAAGAATATAACTACTATAATACTGCCCCTATGTACAAGAATATAACTACTATAATACTGCTCCTATGTACAAGAATATAACTACTATAATACTGCCCCCTATGTACAAGAATATAACTACTATAATACTGCCCCCTATGTACAAGAATATAACTACTATAATACTGCCCCCTATGCACAAGAATATAACTACTATGATACTGCCGCCTATGTACAAGAATATAACTACTATAATACTGCCCCTATGTACAAGAATATAACTAATATAATACTGCCCCTATGTACAAGAATATAACTACTATAATACTGCTCCTATATACAAGAATATAACTACTATAATACTGCCCCCTATGCACAAGAATATAACTACTATGATACTGCCGCCTATGTACAAGAATATAACTACTATAATACTGCCCCTATATACAAGAATATAACTACTATAATACTGCCCCTATGTACAAGAATATAACTACTATAATACTGCTCCTATATACAAGAATATAACTACTATAATACTGCCCCTATGTACAAGAATATAACTACTATAATACTGCCCCTATGTACAAGAATATAACTACTATAATACTGCTCCTATGTACAAGAATATAACTACTATAATACTGCCCCTATATACAAGAATATAACTACTATAATACTGCCCCCTATGTACAAGAATATAACTACTATAATACTGCCCCCTATGCACAAGAATATAACTACTATGATACTGCCGCCTATGTACAAGAATATAACTACTATAATACTGCCCCTATGTACAAGAATATAACTAATATAATACTGCTCCTATATACAAGAATATAACTACTATAATACTGCCCCTATGTACAAGAATATAACTACTATAATACTGTCCCTATGTACAAGAATATAACTACTATAATACTGCCCCTATGTACAAGAATATAACTACTATAATACTGCCCCTATGTACAAGAATATAACTACTATAATACTGCCCCTATGTACAAGAATATAACTACTATAATGCTGCCCCTATGTACAAGAATATAACTACTATAATACTGCCCCCTATGTACAAGAATATAACTACTATAATACTGCCCCCTATGTACAAGAATATAACTACTATAATACTGCCCCTATATACAAGAATATAACTACTATAATACTGCTCCTATGTACAAGAATATAACTACTATAATGCTGCCCCTTATGTACAAGAATATAACTACTATAATACTGCCCCTATATACAAGAATATAACTACTATAATACTGCCCCTATGTACAAGAATATAACTACTATAATGCTGCCCCTTATGTACAAGAATATAACTACTATAATACTGCCCCCTATGTACAAGAATATAACTACTATAATACTGCCCCTATATACAAGAATATAACTACTATAATACTGCCCCTATGTACAAGAATATAACTACTATAATACTGCCACCTATGTACAAGAATATAACTACTATAATGCTGCCCCTTATGTACAAGAATATAACTACTATAATACTGCCCCCTATGTACAAGAATATAACTACTATAATGCTGCCCCTTATGTACAAGAATATAACTACTATAATACTGCCCCCTATGAACAAGAATATAACTACTATAATACTGCCCCTATATACAAGAATATAACTACTATAATACTGCCCCTATATATAAGAATATAACTACTATAATACTGCCCCTATTTACAAGAATATAACTACTATAATGCTGCCCCTTATGTACAAGAATATAACTACTATAATACTGCCCCCTATGTACAAGAATATAACTACTGTAATACTGCCCCTATATACAAGAATATAACTACTATAATACTGCTCCTATGTACAAGAATATATCTACTATAATACTGCCCCTATGTACAAGAATATAACTACTATAATGCTGCCCCTATGTACAAGAATATAACTACTATAATACTGCCTCTATGTACAAGAATATATCTACTATAATACTGCCCCCTATGTACAAGAATATAACTACTATAATGCTGCCCCCTATGTACAAGAATATAACTACTATAATACTGCCCCCTATGTACAAGAATATAACTACTATAATACTGCTCCTATGTACCTATGTACAAGAATATAGCTACAGTTGTTGCAAAAAGTTTTGACACCTCTGCAATTCTGTCAGATAATACTGTTTCTTCCTGAAAATGATTGCAAACACAAATTCTTTGGTATTATTATCTTCATTTAATTTGTCTTAAATGATAAAAACACAAAAGAGAATGAAGCAAAAAGCAAAACATTGATCATTTCACAAAAAACTCCAAAAATGGGCCAGACAAAAGTATTGGCACCCTCAGCCTAATACTTGGTTGCACAACCTTTAGCCAAACTAACTGCGACCAACCGCTTCCGGTAACCATCAATGAGTTTCTTACAATGCTTTGCTGGAATTTTAGACCATTCTTCTTTGGCAAACTGCTCCAGGTCCCTAATATTTGAAGGGTGCCATCTCCAAACTGCCATTTGTAGATCTCTCCACAGGTGTTCTATGGGATTCAGGTCTGGACTCATTGCTGGCCACCTTAGAAGTCTCCAGTGCTTTCTCTCAAACCATTTTCTAGTGCTTTTTGAAGTGTGTTTTGGGTCATTGTCCTGCTGGAAGACCCATGACCTCTGAGGGAGACCCAGCTTTCTCACACTGGGTCCTACATTATGCTGCAAAATTTGTTGGTAGTCTTCAGACTTCATAATGCCATGCACACGGTCAAGCAGTCCAGTGCCAGAGGCAGCAAAGCAACCCCAAAACATCAGGGAACCTCCGCCATGTTTGACTGTAGGGACCGTGTTCTTTTCTTTGAATGCCTCTGTTTTTCTCCTGTAAACTCTATGTTGATGCCTTTCCCCAAAAAGCTCTACTTTTGTCTCATCTGACCAGAGAACATTCATCCAAAACGTTTTAGGCTTTTTCAGGTAAGTTTTGGCAAACTCCAGCCTGGCTTTTTTATGTCTCGGGGTAAGAAGTGGGGTCTTCCTGGGTCTCCTACCATACAGTCCCTTTTCATTCAGATGCCGACGGATAGTACGGGTTGACACTGTTGTACCCTCGGACTGCAGGGCAGCTTAAACTTGTTTGGATGTTAGTCGAGGTTCTTTATCCAACATCCGCACAATCTTGCGTTGAAATCTCTTGTCAATTTTTCTTTTCCGTCCACATCTAGGGAGGTTAGCCACAGTGCCATGGGCTTTACACTTCTCGATGACACTGCGCACGGTAGACACAGGAACATTCAGGTCTTTGGAGATGGACTTGTAGCCTTGAGATTGCTCATGCTTCCTCACAATTTGGTTTCTCAAGTCCTCAGACAGTTCTTTGGTCTTCTTTCTTTTCTCCATGCTCAATGTGGTACACACAAGGACACAAGACAGAGGTTGAGTCAACTTTAATCCATGTCACCTGGCTGCAAGTGTGATTTAGTTATTGCCAACACCTGTTAGGGGCCACAGGTAAGTTACAGGTGCTGTTAATTACACAAATTAGAGAAGCATCATATGATTTTTCCAACAGTACCAATACTTTTGTCCACCCTCCATTTATGTTTGGTGTGGAATTATATCCAATTTGGCTTTAGGACAATTCTTTTTGTGTTTTTTCATTTAAGACAAATTAAATGAAGATAATAATAACAAAGAATTTGTGTTTTCAATCATTTTCAGGAAGAAACTGAGTATTATCTGACAAAATTGCAGGGGTGTCAATACTATTGGCCACAACTGTACTATAATACTGCCCCTATGTACAAGAATATAACTACTATAATACTGCCCCTATGTACAAGAATATAACTACTATAATACTGCCCCTATGTACAAGAATATAACTACTATAATACTGCTCCTATGTACAAGAATATAACTACTATAATACTGCTCCCTAGGTACAAGAATATAACTACTATAATACTGCCCCTATGTACAAGAATATAACTACTATAATACTGCCCCTATGTACAAGAATATAACTACTATAATACTGCCCCTATGTACAAGAATATAACTACTATAATACTGCTCCCTATGTACAAGAATATAACTACTATAATACTGCTCCCTATGTACAAGAATATAACTACTATAATACTGCCCCTATGTACAAGAATATAACTACTATAATACTGCTCCCTATGTACAAGAATATAACTACTATAATACTGCCCCTATGTACAAGAATATAGCTACTATAATACTGCCCCTATGTACAAGAATATAACTACTATAATACTGCCCCTATGTACAAGAATATAACTACTATAATACTGCTCCCTATGTACAAGAATATAACTACTATAATACTGCTCCCTATGTACAAGAATTTAACTACTATAATACTGCCCCTATGTACAAGAATATAACTACTATAATACTGCCCCCTATGCACAAGAATATAACTACTATGATACTGCCCCCTATGTACAAGAATATAACTACTATAATACTGCCCCTATGTACAAGAATATAACTACTATAATACTGCCCCTATGTACAAGAATATAACTACTATAATACTGCTCCCTATGTACAAGAATATAACTACTATAATACTGCCCCTATGTACAAGAATATAACTACTATAATACTGCCCCTATGTACAAGAATATAACTACTATAATACTGCTCCTATATACAAGAATATAACTACTATAATACTGCTCCCTATGTACAAGAATTTAACTACTATAATACTGCCCCTATGTACAAGAATATAACTACTATAATACTGCCCCCTATGCACAAGAATATAACTACTATGATACTGCCCCCTATGTACAAGAATATAACTACTATAATACTGCTCCCTATATACAAGAATATAACTACTATAATACTGCCCCTATGTACAAGAATATAACTACTATAATACTGCCCCTATGTACAAGAATATAACTACTATAATACTGCTCCTATATACAAGAATATAACTACTATAATACTGCTCCCTATGTACAAGAATTTAACTACTATAATACTGCCCCTATGTACAAGAATATAACTACTATAATACTGCCCCCTATGCACAAGAATATAACTACTATGATACTGCCCCCTATGTACAAGAATATAACTACTATAATACTGCCCCTATGTACAAGAATATAACTACTATAATACTGCTCCTATGTACAAGAATATAACTACTATAATACTGCTCCTATGTACAAGAATATAACTACTATAATACTGCCCCCTATGCACAAGAATATAACTACTATGATACTGCCCCCTATGTACAAGAATATAACTACTATAATACTGCTCCTATGTACAAGAATATAACTACTATAATACTGCTCCCTATGTACAAGAATATAACTACTATAATACTGCCCCCTATGCACAAGAATATAACTACTATGATACTGCCCCCTATGTACAAGAATATAACTACTATAATACTGCCCCTATGTACAAGAATATAACTACTATAATACTGCTCCTATGTACAAGAATATAACTACTATAATACTGCTCCTATGTACAAGAATATAACTACTATAATACTGCTCCCTATGTACAAGAATATAACTACTATAATACTGCCCCCTATGTACAAGAATATAACTACTATAATACTGCCCCTATGTACAAGAATATAACTACTATAATACTGCTCCTATGTACAAGAATATAACTACTATAATACTGCTCCTATGTACAAGAATATAACTACTATAATACTGCTCCCTATGTACAAGAATATAACTACTATAATACTGCCCCTATGTACAAGAATATAACTACTATAATACTGCCCCTATGTACAAGAATATAACTACTATAATACTGCTCCCTATGTACAAGAATATAACTACTATAATACTGCTCCTATATACAAGAATATAACTACTATAATACTGCCCCTATGTACAAGAATATAACTACTATAATACTGCTCCCTATGTACAAGAATATAACTACTATAATACTGCTCCCTATGTACAAGAATTTAACTACTATAATACTGCCCCTATGTACAAGAATATAACTACTATAATACTGCCCCCTATGCACAAGAATATAACTACTATGATACTGCCCCCTATGTACAAGAATATAACTACTATAATACTGCCCCTATGTACAAGAATATAACTACTATAATACTGCCTCTATGTACAAGAATATAACTACTATAATACCGCCCCCTATGTACAAGAATATAACAACTATAATACCGCCCCCTATGTACAAGAATATAACTACTATAATACTGCTCCTATGTACAAGAATATAACTACTATAATACTGACCCTATGTACAAGAATATAACTACTATAATACTGCCCCTATGTACAAGAATATAACTACTATAATACTGCCCCTATGTACAAGAATATAACTACTATAATACTGTCCCTATGTACAAGAATATAACTACTATAATACTGTCCCTATGTACAAGAATATAACTACTATAATACTGTCCCTATGTACAAGAATATAACTACTATAATACTGTCCCTATGTACAAGAATATAACTACTATAATACTGCCCCCTATGTACAAGAATATAACTACTATAATACTGCTCCTATATACAAGAATATAACTACTATAATACTGCCTCCTATGTACAAGAATATAACTACTATAATACTGCTCCTATGTACAAGAATATAACTACTATAATACTGCTCCCTATGTACAAGAATATAACTACTATAATACTGCTCCTATGTACAAGAATATAACTACTATAATACTGCCTCCTATGTACAAGAATATAACTACTATAATACTGCTCCTATATACAAGAATATAACTACTATAATACTGCCTCCTATGTACAAGAATATAACTACTATAATACTGCTCCTATGTACAAGAATATAACTACTATAATACTGCTCCCTATGTACAAGAATATAACTACTATAATACTGCTCCTATGTACAAGAATATAACTACTATAATACTGCCTTCTATGTACAAGAATATAACTACTATAATACTGCCTCCTACGTACAAGAGTATAACTACTATAATACTGCTCCCTATGTACAAGAATATAACTACTATAATACTGCCCCCTATGTACAAGAATATAACTACTATAATACTGCCCCATATGTACAGGTTTATAACTGCCATTGTTATATTGTGCTTGTTGTTTCGGTTCTCTAGTTTGCGGTGAGACTGTTGTGTGCCGTTTTATACCTCACGTGCCTCTATTGATAGTATAACCCGCTTAGATGTAAGGTTTAATTCTGTGAATTGTATATTAATGCCGTTTGTCTAATCTTTGCTGTTCTGATCCCTTTTGGGAAGTATCTGAAGGAATTTCACTTTGCAGGAGCTGATGAGGTCAGTTCCTTTCTCCCTACACTCGCAGAACTTGGCACAGGGATTGATCCCTATCTGCGCCTGTGGTCCCTGATCGATGACTCGCGCTGCGCTGTTTATGATGTCGCAGATCAGTCTATACATCAGAAAACATCACATAACAATATTCATTGCCGTCCCCCCATGGGATATCTCCCTCTGAGACAACAATGTCCAGAAAGCCATATCACTCATGAATTATTTATACCGTAAAATAAGCCTTGAGATATCAAGGGTATCACAACCTCACAGGATATTACCCAGGGGCATAGAAATAAATTAAGCATCAGCACTGTAAGAGTTAATATTATATCTTGTAAGAAGAATAAATTACCAAAAATTATTTATTTATGGAGATGATGTGGAAACCTAAAGGGGAATTACTGGCAGTATTATATTAGTTATATTCTTGCACATAGGAGCAGTATTATAGTAGTTATATTCTTGTACAAAGGAGCAGTATTATAGTAGTTATATTCTTGCACATAGGGGGCAGTATTATAGTAGTTATATTCTTGTACATAGGGGGCAGTATTATAGTAGTTATATTCTTGTACATAGGGGGCAGTATTATATTAGTTATATTCTTGTACATAGGGGCAGTATTATAGTAGTTATATTCTTGTACATAGGAGCAGTATTATAGTAGTTATATTCTTGTACATAGGCGCAGTATTATAGTAGTTATATTCTTGTACATAGGGGGCAGTATTATATTAGTTATATTCTTGTACATAGGGGCAGTATTATAGTAGTTATATTCTTGTACAAAGGAGCAGTATTATAGTAGTTATATTCTTGTACAAAGGAGCAGTATTATAGTAGTTATATTCTTGTACATAGGGGCAGTATTATAGTAGTTATATTCTTGTACATAGGGGGCAGTATTATATTAGTTATATTCTTGTACATAGGGGCAGTATTATAGTAGTTATATTCTTGTACATAGGAGCAGTATTATAGTAGTTATATTCTTGTACATAGGCGCAGTATTATAGTAGTTATATTCTTGTACATAGGGGGCAGTATTATAGTAGTTATATTCTTGTACATAGGGGCAGTATTATAGTAGTTATAGTCTTTTACAAAGGAGCAGTATTATAGTAGTTATATTTTTGTACATAGGGGGCAGTATTATAGTAGTTATATTCTTGTACATAGGGGGCAATATTATAGTAGTTATATTCTTGTACATAGGGGCAGTATTATAGTAGTTATATTCTTGTACATAGGGGCAGTATTATAGTAGTTATATTCTTGTACATAGGGGGCAGTATTATAGTAGTTATATTCTTGTACATAGGGGCAGTATTATAGTAGTTATATTCTTGTACGTAGGGGACAGTATTATAGTAGTTATATTCTTGTACATAGGGGGCAGTATTATAGTAGTTATATTCTTGTATATAGGGGACAATATTATAGTAGTTATATTCTTGTACATAGGGGGCAGTATTATAGTAGTTATATTCTTGTAACATAGGGGCAGTATTATAGTAGTTATATTCTTGTACATAGGGGGTAGTATTATAGTAGTTATATTCTTGTACATAGGGGGTAGTATTATAGTAGTTATATTCTTGTACGTAGGGGACAGTATTATAGTAGTTATATTCTTGTACATAGGTGACAGTATTATAGTAGTTATATTCTTGTACGTAGGGGACAGTATTATAGTAGTTATATTCTTGTACATAGGGGGCAATATTATAGTAGTTATATTCTTGTACATAGGGGGCAGTATTATAGTAGTTATATTCTTGTACATAGGGGCAGTATTATAGTAGTTATATTCTTGTACATAGGGGGTAGTATTATAGTAGTTATATTCTTGTACATAGGGAGCAGTATTATAGTAGTTATATTCTTGTATATAGGAGCAGTATTATAGTAGTTATATTCTTGTACATAGGGGGCAGTATTATAGTAGTTATATTCTTGTACATAGGGGCAGTATTATAGTAGTTATATTTTTGTACATAGGGGGCAGTATTATAGTAGTTATATTCTTGTACATAGGGGGCAATATTATAGTAGTTATATTCTTGTATATAGGGGCAGTATTATAGTAGTTATATTCTTGTACATAGGGGCAGTATTATAGTAGTTATATTCTTGTACATAGGGGGCAGTATTATAGTAGTTATATTCTTGTACATATGGGCAGTATTATAGTAGTTATATTCTTGTACGTAGGGGACAGTATTATAGTAGTTATATTCTTGTACATAGGGGGCAGTATTATAGTAGTTAAATTCTTGTACATAGGGGGTAATATTATAGTAGTTATATTCTTGTACATAGGGGGCAGTATTATAGTAGTTATATTCTTGTACATAGGGGGTAGTATTATAGTAGTTATATTCTTGTACATAGGTGACAGTATTATAGTAGTTATATTCTTGTACGTAGGGGACAGTATTATAGTAGTTATATACTTGTACATAGGGGCAGTATTATAGTAGTTATATTCTTGTACATAGGGGGCAATATTACAGTAGTTATATTCTTGTACATAGGGGCAGTATTATAGTAGTTATATTCTTGTACATAGGGGGTAGTATTATAGTAGTTATATTCTTGTACATAGGGGGTAGTATTATAGTAGTTATATTCTTGTACGTAGGGGACAGTATTATAGTAGTTATATTCTTGTACATAGGTGACAGTATTATACTAGTTATATTCTTGTACGTAGGGGACAGTATTATAGTAGTTATATTCTTGTACATAGGGGGCAATATTATAGTAGTTATATTCTTGTACATAGGGGGCAGTATTATAGTAGTTATATTCTTGTACATAGGGGCAGTATTATAGTAGTTATATTCTTATACATAGGGGGCAGTATTATAGTAGTTATATTCTTGTACATAGGGGCAGTATTATAGTAGTTATATTCTTGTACATAGGGGCAGTATTATAGTAGTTATATTCTTGTACATAGGGGCAGTATTATAGTAGTTATATTCTTGTATATACGAGCAGTATTATAGTAGTTATATTCTTGTACATAGGAGCAGTATTATAGTAGTTATATTCTTGTACATAGGGGGCAGTATTATAGTAGTTATATTCTTGTACATAGGGGCAATTTTTATTGTATAAAACCCACAAATACAATTAAAAGAAACAGAATTCTTCCTTAATGCAAAACATAAATTCTCATGAATGCATCAGACAATAATTATAGATCTAAATTAATACATTAGGAATAATGATAACTTAGAGTTCACTCCTGTGGAAGGAAGAATATGAAATAAACACTTTTAGTAACACGATCATGTTATTATCCCACAGACACATTCCTCCATAGTTTCTCATTACTCTGACTTTTCTTTATCTCTATCGCTCTTATCCATCTGAGCTCGGACAGTATCTTTGTGGCTGCGGTGACGGGATGGAAGGGCTCGCTGTGGAGGGACACTCGGGTTCTCATGTGCCAGTGGTAATACTTAATGGTGGTAATGATCAGGTACATTGTCCCCCTGTCGATGTTACCGTCAGTGGATGGGACACCATAGATAATGTCAGGGTAATTCAGGGACAGCAGTCTGGGGATTTTCAGCTTGGTTGATACTTCCGTCCATATTTCCCTACCTCCCCAGCAATCACAAATAAAATGCTCCATGGTTTCCTCCTGCTGACAACCAAGGGGACAGTTCCGATCCGAAACACTTAAATATTTTAAGTTCCCCTTCACAAAGAGTTTCCCATGTAGCGACAGCCAAGCAATGTCAAAAAACTTTGCTGGAAGTCGCCTCCCGTTGAGGAATCGGAGACTGTCCTGAAGGGTCCTGGTGGCACAATCTCTTAGGGCCAGTGGAGAGTAGAAGAAAGTCCTACATATATGAGCACACAGATCTTTCCTCGTATTACTCTCAATGTAAGACTTCTCCAGTCCCCACTTCCTGACACACTTCAGACCATATTCCAGATACTGGGGGAGGTGGTCACCTGTCCATCTCCTCCTCTTGAGACTGCCGCCTCGCACCCAAGATTCCGCAAAAGGCAATATCCAATACCTGATACTATTCGCCCACAGGGAGCTACTGTTTGAATCCATGCTCCCAAAATTTACTTTCAGAAACAAGGAGTCAAAGAAAACCCTTGGATTTAACATATCCAGCCCGCCCTCACTCCGCTGTAGGTACATTATACCCCTCTTTATCAGGTTCATCCTGTTCCCCCACAAGAGCTGGAAGAACAGGCTGAGGAGCCTCGCCGAGAAGGATTCTGGCAAAGGAAAAACGACAGAGACATACAAGAAAACGGGGACCAGGTAAGTCTTCAACATAGCAACCCTTTCTCTGTAAGTCAGCCTCCAGTTCTTCCATCGCTGAACCTTTGCATTTCCGGTCTCCAATTTTTCCCCCCAATTTAGGCTGGCATTATCTTCCCTCCCAAATTTAACCCCTAAGATCTTAATATGGGTGGAGGCCTTAACAAACTGCGGCAGATCAAAGTCTGGGTCAGATTGCAATGTCCACAGAGCTTGACTCTTCTCAAGGTTGACCAGAGACCGGGAGGCCCCTGAGTAACTTCTGATGGCCACAGACAACATCTGCACCTCATGAGGATTAGATATCACCAGCGTCACATCATCCGCGTAGGCAACCACCTCCAGAGGCAAGTAGTGGGGGACCGGCACCCCCCCAAAAGTTACACTCCAGTGACCTCAAAAACGGGTCTTGTTATGATGAGTCACCGAAGGAGGAAAAAACAAAATACTAGCTAAGTCCAGAAAAACCAGAGAGGTTGGCAGCTATCGGATTGCAGACCCCTGAACCTATCCACAACAACTAGCAGTAGCTGTGGGGGGTTCCTACGGTGCCCTAGACCCCTCGATCACAGCCGGAGAACTACATAGCCTAAAGACAGAAAGGAGAAAAACTAAACTGCCCCAGAGCAGACCCCAAAGCAATAGGCAGCCCCCAACATATAATGACAGTGAAGCAAGATGAAAACACTAACACAGATAGAAAGATAGGTTGAGCAAATGATGGGGCCCAAGCTAACTAAAATAGGACAGGATAGGAAAGCTGCTGTCTGCCATGCGCAAAAACCCTATCCAAAATGTGCCAACCGACTGATAGGAAAAACAGGCCCTGAAGTCGCTAGGCTTCAAAAGACTAAATCAGCACTCAGGTATATTCTGAAGACAGAGCAAAAGATCAACAGATCAGAGACAAAAATGGAATTCAGCTCACCCCCGGCCGGGGATGGCAGAACTCCCAAAAAACAGAGCAAAACAAAAACAAAACTGAAGAGTACAAAGCAGAGCAGAAAAACTTAGCTTTGAGACGCAGGAATCAGACTGGTCTCCAAGAATCCAGCAGGATCACCAGCAAGGCAGAAGGGCGTCGGCTGCCTTATATCCAGTCCTCAATTCCAGCCACCCAGTCATCATCTAGCTGCCCAGGTGTTTGGTAATCAGCCTCACTACCTTCCTTCACCAGAGGAGGGAGTTCATCAGACCTCAACGGTGAAGGGAAAAATGAACTCACAACAGGGTCTATGGCAAAAACATACAGGAGTGGACTCAGCGGGCAGCCCTGCCTCACCCCCACCTCAACTCCAAAAGTGCCACCCTGCCAACCATTAATCAGAGGAAAGCTCACCGCCTCTCTGTACAACGTCTTCAGCCAATCCACAAATTGTTCTGGAATACCGTACTTTGACAAAGTGGCCCACAGATAATCATGATCAACTGCTCAAAGGCTTTAGCCTGGTCCAGACTGACAACATATCTCCCACACCGCAGAGCTTTACATCTCTCAAACATCTCCCGTATCGAGATGACCGCTCCAGAGATGTTCCACCCTTTTACCGTGCCAAACTGAGAGCCTACCAACAGTGCCGGGGACAAACAGACTAACCTAGAAAACAGGATCTTTGCCAGAATCTTCCTGTCAACATTCAAGAGGGCAATTGGCCTCCAGTTCTTGATGTCACTCAGCTCCTTACCTTTAGACAGCAGAAATAACGAGGACACTCTCATGGATGGAGGCATCAGGTGATTTTCCAGACAATTTAGAATTGGAGCCAGGAGGTCTCTGAATTTCTTATAAAATTCTGCTGTTATACCATCCGGACCTGGTGCCTTCTTCAGCTACTTTCTTCAGCTAGAGATGGTGATACTGAAGTGGTGGCTACATGTGGCTGCTGGACCTGAGGGACGACCTCCATGCTCCCCTCTGTACCCTCTGTGCAAAGCTGCTCTGATGTTACCTGAGCGGACCCCTGGTGGACCTCTGACCTGGTCAGTACTGTCCCTGACATTAAAGCCTCCTCCTCCTGAGCCTCTGTCCCTGTCACTAACTCTTCATCAGGAAGGAGCTTGCATATATTGTGCCAGGCATCTGGACAGTCCCTGTGAGGGTGGCCGATCTCCCCAGAGATTGCACTTGATGTTCTGGCAATCTGCCGCTAAGTGGCCGACTTCCCCGCACAGGCTGCACTTTACCACGGTACAGGTGTTTGCCAGGTGACCCACTTTACCACACTTAAAACACTTTCGTGGCTGCCCAGGGTAGAAGCAAACCCCCTTCTCCCTCCCGATAAAGAAGGAGTTGGGTAAGTGAGCCGTGATATTGTTGTGCTGGCGCAGTTTCACCAGCACCTTCCATCCACCGGTCCATATACCGTCCTCATCCCTGTTTTTGGTGAGGTCGGAGACAAGGTCACAATGCCTCCGGAGCCACACCACAATGTCCTGCGGGGGAACAGCCTCATTCCAAAAGATGATGTTAACCGTGGCGGTATCCGGCTTAGATATTGGAATGAAGCTGAACTTATTCCAGCCATCAGCGTCCCTGAACTTGGGGAAATTGGCCCAGAATCTGTCCAGATCAGACATAAGCTTAAAGCTGATATCATAGCCCTGTCTGTCTGGCAGATTGATGACCGCCAAGATATTAACCGGCGCAAACCCCATCTGGCGGCACAGAAGCTCCCTGACCACCAGCCTCCTATCCGGCAGGTCCTCCTTGGCACCTCTGTGCCTGAACCGCACCACATTCCTCCTTTTGAAAGCTTGCCCGGTGTAATTGGCGCCGGAGGTAAAGGACGGAGCGCCGCGGCTCCAAACATTACTGGGAGGGACCTGTGGGGCCACACTGGGCTGACTGACAGGGCGAGGGTCTGCAGCGGAGGGGCCTGTTGCACCTTGTGTGCTGGAAACCAAAGGGGGGAAATCACAAGCATTTTGCACATTATTATCATCAATCTCAATAACATCATCAGGATGCGCAATGTCCACCACAGTCTCTGTACCCCCTTCAGCCCCCAACCCCACATGAACAGTATCAATATCCCCAGAATTAGTGCTCTCCTGGGCTCCAACAGTAGATGCAGTCTCATGTCCACTGTCTTGCTGTTGTGCTGGGCATGCTCGGACTTGTGGTACCGCTGGGATCTGAGCCTCTTGCTCCTGCTTGGGGTCTGCCGCAGGTAGTTGCGGCTGCTGGTGTAGTATCTGACCCTCCTTAAAACAGAAGCTAGCGGGCTGCAGCACCGGCCGTACCTGCTGCCGGGTCCCACCTGGGACAATGTCTGTGCGGGAACCAGCAGAGTCCTGCGTGTAGGACCTAAACCGCTCCTGGTTCCCATATGTCTCTGCCAGGGGCCCCATCCTCACCAGCACACAGTCTATGTCCCGCACCACAGTCGCCAGCTCTACCCCCAGTGCATTCAGTCTCTGGTCATATACAGAGTGAATCCCAGGATTAGCAGCCTTCAACTTGTAAATGCAGTCAATTTCCATTTGCAGAAGATTCCTCTGCTGCTGCAACTCACCCATCCTCCTGACCAGTCCTGGTATCTCCTCTGCCAGCTGTAGCTCCGGGGCTCGCGGCGGCTCCTTCTGGGGTCTTCCTTTAGGGGTTGACACGTTGGTTTTTAATGACGCTGGTTTTGTGACTCCAGCCTCCGCAACACTTTTACCGCTGCCACCAGCCTGCAACCTCGTGCGTCCAGAGCTCGCCATGCTGGTCACCACATGTCCCAGCTGAAGGTTCTCCTGGAGTGTTTGCTTCTCCAGAGATGTCCGTCTGTGTCTGCCTGGAGTGAGCTGCACACCTGAAGCTGGTGATGGACTCTGCCTCACCTTCTGTGCAGCCACCTGCCCTCCAGCACTCAGGTTCTCAGCAGAAGATGCCTTCTGGGATTTCCTTCCAGGCTCTGGACACTGTTTGCCTTGACCGGCCGACTGTTTAACTGAAACATCCTTGCACACAGACAAAGCTTTCTCCTGTTTCTTTCCTGTGCTGAACTTCAACACAGGATCTTTCTCCATGCTGCTGGGACTTCCATTCTGAGGTTTATGTTCCCCAGAGGCAACTCTGGGATTTCCATCCACATGAGAAGGTTGGGAGTTTCCTCCCAGTGTAGGCCTGGAAGCCAGGGCCTTGCTTGGGGAGCTTCCTCGCCCAGGGTGGCCCCTCCCTGGGCTTGCTCCAGACATGAGGAGAACCACTGACACACAACCTCACAGCTAGGAGGCAGTATTATAGTAGTCATATTCTTGTACATAGGGGCAGTATTATAGTAGTTATATTCTTGTACATAGGAGCAGTATTATAGTAGTTATATTCTTGTACATAGGGGCAGCATTATAGTAGTTATATTCTTGTACATAGGGGCAGTATTATAGTAGTTATATTCCTGTACATAGCGGCAGTATTATAGTAGTTATATTCTTGTACATAGGGGCAGTATTATAGTAGTTATATTCTTGTACATAGAGGGCAGTATTATAGTAGTTATATTCTTGTACATAGGGATCAGTATTATAGTAGTTATATTCCTGTACATAGCGGCAGTATTATAGTAGTTATATTCTTGTACATAGGGGCAGTATTATAGTAGTTATATTCCTGTACATAGCGGCAGTATTATAGTAGTTATATTCTTGTACATAGGGGCAGTATTATAGTAGTTATATTCTTGTACATAGAGGGCAGTATTATAGTAGTTATATTCTTGTACATAGGGATCAGTATTATAGTAGTTATATTCCTGTACATAGCGGCAGTATTATAGTAGTTATATTCTTGTACATAGGGTGCAGTATTATAGTAGTTATATTCTTGTACATAGGGAGCAGTATTATAGTAGTTATATTCTTGTACATAGGAGCAGTATTATAGTAGTTATATACTTGTACATAGGGGCAGTATTATAGTAGCTATATTCTTGTACATAGGGATCAGTATTATAGTAGTTATATTCCTGTACATAGCGGCAGTATTATAGTAGTTATATTCTTGTACATAGGGGCAGTATTATAGTAGTTATATTCTTGTACATAGGAGCAGTATTATAGTAGTTATATTCTTGTACATAGCGGCAGTATTATAGTAGTTATATTCTTGTACATAGGGGGCAGTATTATAGCAGTTATATTCATGTACATAGGGAGCAGTATTATAGTAGTTATATTCTTGTACATAGGAGCAGTATTATAGGAGTTATATTCTTGCACATAGGGGCAGTATTATAGTAGTTATATTCTTGTATATAGGGGCAGTATTATAGCAGTTATATTCTTGTATATAGGAGCAGTATTATAGTAGTTATATTCTTGTACATAGGAGCAGTATTATAGTAGTTATATTCTTGTATATAGGGGCAGTATTATAGTAGTTATATTCTTGTATATAGGGGCAGTATTATAGTAGTTATATTCTTGTACATAGTGGCAGTATTATAATAGTTATATTCTTGTACATAGGGGCAGTATTATAGTAGTTATATTCTTGTATATAGGAGCAGTATTATAGTAGTTATATTCTTGTACATAGGAGCAGTATTATAGTAGTTATATTCTTGTACACAGGGGGCAGTATTATAGTAGTTATATTCTTGTACATAGGAGCAGTATTATAGTAGTTATATTCTTGTATATAGGGAGCAGTATTATAGTAGTTATATTCTTGTATATAGGGGCAGTATTATAGTAGTTATATTCTTGTACATAGGAGCAGTATTATAGTAGTTATATTCTTGTATATAGGGGCAGTATTATAGTAGTTATATTCTTGTACACAGGGGGCAGTATTATAGTAGTTATATTCTTGTACATAGGAGCAGTATTATAGTAGTTATATTCTTGTATATAGGGAGCAGTATTATAGTAGTTATATTCTTGTATATAGGAGCAGTATTATAGTAGTTATATTCTTGTACATAGGAGCAGTATTATAGTAGTTATATTCTTGTATATAGGGGCAGTATTATAGTAGTTATATTCCTGTACATAGCAGGCATTATATACAGGACATGCCCAGGTTATACCAGCTGTACTGTACATATACAGTTATATACAGGATACCCGGGTTCCAAGACTTTACACGTGCTGCGCCAATTCTTTGGAATGCACTTCCCAGGTCAATACGATTAGTCCCCAATCCCCACAATTTTAAGCGTGACCTGAAAACGCATTTATTCAGACTGGCCTATCGCCTCAACACATTAACCTAACCTATCCCTGTGTGGCACAGCCAAAAGTTTTACCATAACCAGGTTCCCCGCATCATGTTCCCACATGCTTTATGCCTCCATTAGCCCTCTGTGTCTGTACTGTTACACACTTAACATTATGGCTGGTCCATACAATCAGGGCAACTGTTACCACCCACCTTTCGTGTCTCCCTCTTTCCTCATAGACTGTAAGCTTGCGAGCAGGGCCCTCATTCCTCTTGGTATCTGTTATGATCTATGTGATTATTGTTATGCTGTAATGTCTATTGTCTGTACAAATCCCCTCTGAAATGTAAAGTGCTGCGGAATATGTCGGCGCTATAGAAATAAAATAATTAACACCAGTGTGACCCTTGTCATTTCTGTCTCAGTCCTACAGGCTGTGAGTTCCTCTTCCGTTTTGTAGGTTGCAGACCTTGGATCCGGCCGGTGATTGTCGGCAGACGATGAATCAGGAGACGCAGCTGATAATAGAATATGGAGAGCCGTCAGGATAG
Organism: Dendrobates tinctorius; assembly: GCF_039654945.1. Taxonomy (NCBI): domain Eukaryota; kingdom Metazoa; phylum Chordata; class Amphibia; order Anura; family Dendrobatidae; genus Dendrobates; species Dendrobates tinctorius. The sequence goes on from NW_027361688.1 coordinate 5,214,260, forward strand.
AAGAATCCGGCTGGAATTTATTCCTGAAGGTCCTTGCGCCCTCTGTGGTTTTTGTATTTGTTTTATTATTTTGTAATGTTTTTTATCTGAGATCTCCCTGTGATTTCCATGTTGCAGACGAGCAGCAGAGATCGCGCTGGGACTGCACAGAGCAGGCACCTCAGCAGGCTTGGACTGGCCGGCAGGAGAACAGGAGAATCCTCCGGTGGGCCACCCCCCTCCTATATGAGCAGTACTTGGCACAATATACCTGAATCACTATGTACAGACACAGGCGGCATCTGATTCATTTACCCATCTACCAGTTCATTGTTGTATACAGTTGTGATTGAGGATAATATCACTAGTGCATGTAGATGAACAGGGAGCCCTGGACTGGACCTCAGCTCTGGTGTTCGGCCACTTTCCACCAGGGACTTTTTTTGTGCTTTTGCCCCTTCACTCTTTCCTCCTCATCTTCCAAGAGCCATGACTTTATTTTGCCATCACCATAGACATTTGAGGGATTATTTTTACGAGAGGTTAATGAGTTCTTCCTTTTGTAGAGTATTGGTGGGGTTATTGCCCGCCGTCCTGGTGGTCTAGGGTTAAGATGTCAATGTCATATTATTTTTGTAGTATTGTAGCGATTAATGTTACCTTTTCTGGTGATCTAAGGATATAAAGTTGCTCATGACAGTTTACCTAGTGGTCTAAAGTAGCATAAACTTTGTCAGCTTCCCTGGTGGTCTAGAGGAATAGGGGGAGTAAAGTCAGCTTCCCTGGTGGCCTAGAGAAATAAAAAAAAGTAAAGTCACCTTTCCTGGTTGTCTAGAGAAGTAAAGAGAGTAAAGTCAACATACTGGGTGGTCTAGAGTAATAAAGGGAGTAAAATCAGCTTTTCCTGGTGGGCTAGAGAAATGGAAGGAGTAAAGTCAGCTTCCCTGGTGGTCTAGAGTAATAGAGAATACAGTCAGCTTCTTCTGTGGTTTAAAGTAATAGAGAGGTTAAAAGGATTATCTCTGATTGTCTAGATTAATAAAGAGTTTAAAGATAACTATCTTGGTGGTCTAGTGTAATAGAGGGATTAAAGTCAGCTTCCCTGGTGGTCTAGAGAAGCCAGTCTCCTGAGTGCTGTAATGTAGTTATCAGGTATATGGCAACTTCCTAGAGAAACAGAGGGTGAAAAATGCGCGCACCAGGGAGCTGGAATCAAATAATAGAAGGGTTACCGGAAGGGGTAATCCAGAGTAATCGAGTCATTGAAGTCAGATTACTGGGTGGGCTAGAGTAGTAGAGGGATTAATGAAAGTTTCTGTGTTGGTCAGAGAAAGAAATAGTGAGATTAATACAAGTTTCCCTGGTGGTCTAGGTTAATAAAGAGATTAAAGTCAACTATCCTGGTGGTCTAAAGTAATAGAGAGATTAAAATCATTCTACCTGGTGGTCTATGTTAATAAAAAGGTTGAAGTTAACTATCCTGGTGGTCTAGAGTAATAGAGGGATAAAAATCGGCTTTCCTGGTCTTCTAGAATATTGGAGTGTTTAATGCCAGCTATCCTGATTTTCTAAAGTAAGAAAGAAGTTATGACAAGCTTCCCTGGTGGTCTAGTGTAGTGAAGATATTAATGACAACGTCCCTGGTGGTCTAGTGTAGTGAAGATATTAATGGTAGCTTCCCTGGTGGTCCACTGTAGTGAAGATATTGATGGCCAGGCCGCTGCATTACCGTCATGTCATCCTATAATTCCCCCGAGAGGCATGGACATCTAATCAATGATTGCGGAGATGTCGGGGGAGGAGAAGCCGCACTAAAGATCAGATGCCTCCTACACAAATGGGCGACTGGAATAATGTACAGGGTTGGACTATAGCCCATCCCCAAGAGGGTGAACTCGGAACCCAGCTGCTTTCTATGAAAACCAGCGCCACCCTGATCCTCAGGTCATGTCTGGTATTGCAATATTATATTCAAACCATGGACAAGTTTGGTGCAGTTTTTAGATTTTCTAATCCTGCAAAAGTGATTCTCCAGCTATTGTGCTTGTGGAACTACAACTTCCAGAGTGCCCTGAAGCTGATGTGACTCTCCTCTTGAGTTATTGATTTTTTTATAGGCTGATAGCTCACAAAAGAAAAGTTTTTACTGACCTTCCCCATGTGGCCACTAGAGGGCAGTGTCTGATTGAAGAATTGCTGTTGTGTTTTTTATTATTCTTATCTAATAAAATGTCACTTTCTTGTTTTTTTTTTTATGTAAGTGCCGCTGACGGCTTTTCTGAACCATTTTCCAATCACCACCTTTGCCGTAACTGTGAACGTTTTTTTTCACGAGGTGTTTTAAGGCGAAATCCTTTTATGAAAAGCTGCTAATTGCCGAGTCTGTGGCCATTATCCGGACAGAAGGAGGTGACACTTGGCGGAGTTTATTCTGCAGAAAGTAGCATGTCGGTTAATAATCAGCAGTCCACGTTTTCCATCTGTTCCCTTTGATGTTCTACTAACGGAGTTTAAAGAAAAATGCCGCCATCTCGCCTTCCCCACCGCCGCTCCCCGCACCGTCCACTAAACAACAACTATTTGATCCCTTTCTAGGGAGCGCTGGCCAAGAAATAAAGAATATTGGGACTGTTACCTATCTGAGCACTAGAGTCTTTCAGCTGCGGTCCAAATATTGCCATACAGTGTCCAGATAACTGTCCATACAGCAGCCAGATAAACACTGCCACCTAGTGTCCAGATAACTGTCCATACAGCAGCCAGATAAACACTGCCACCTAGTGTCCAGATAACTGTCCATACAGCAGCCAGATAAACACTGCCACCTAGTGTCCAGATAACTGTCCATACAGCAGCCAGATAAACACTGCCACCTAGTGTCCAGATAACTGTCCATACAGCAGCCAGATAAACACTGCCACCTAGTGTCCAGATAACTGCTCATACAGCCACCAGATAAACAGTGCCACCTAGTGTCCAGATAACTGTCCATACAGCAGCCAGATAAAGACTGCCACCTAGTGTCCAGATAACTGTTCATACAGGAGCCAGATAAACAGTGCCACCTAGTGTCCAGATAACTGCTCATACAGCCACCAGATAAACAGTGCCACCTAGTGTCCAGATAACTGTCCATACAGCAGCCAGATAAACAGTGCCACCTAGTGTCCAGATAACTGTTCATACAGGAGCCAGATAAACAGTGCCACCTAGTGTCCAGATAACTGTTCATACAGGAGCCAGATAAACAGTGCCACCTAGTGTCCAGATAACAGCTCATACAGCAGCCAGATAAACAGTGCCACCTAGTGTCCAGATAACTGTTCATACAGCAGCCAGATAAACAGTGCCACCTAGTGTCCAGATAACTGTTCATACAGCAGCCAGATAAACACTGCCACCTAGTGTCCAGATAACTGTCCATACAGCAGCCAGATAAACACTGCCACCTAGTGTCCAGATAACAGCTCACACAGCAGCCAGATAAACAGTGCCACCTAGTGTCCAGATAACTGTCCATACAGCAGCCAGATAAACACTGCCACCTAGTGTCCAGATAACTGTTCATACAGGAGCCAGATAAACAGTGCCACCTAGTGTCCAGATAACAGCTCATACAGCAGCCAGATAAACAGTGCCACCTAGTGTCCAGATAACTGTTCATACAGCAGCCAGATAAACAGTGCCACCTAGTGTCCAGATAACTGTTCATACAGCAGCCAGATAAACACTGCCACCTAGTGTCCAGATAACTGTCCATACAGCAGCCAGATAAACACTGCCACCTAGTGTCCAGATAACAGCTCATACAGGAGCCAGATAAACAGTGCCACCTAGTGTCCAGATAACAGCTCACACAGCAGCCAGATAAACACTGCCACCTAGTGTCCAGATAACTGCTCATACAGCAGCCAGATAAACAGTGCCACCTAGTGTCCAGATAACAGCTCATACAGCCACCAGATAAACAGTGCCACCTAGTGTCCAGATAACTGCTCACACAGCAGCCAGATAAACACTGCCACCTAGTGTCCAGATAACTGTTCATACAGCAGCCAGATAAACAGTGCCACCTAGTGTCCAGATAACTGCTCATACAGCAGCCAGATAAACAGTGCCACCTCGTGTCCAGATAAATGTTCATACAGCAGCCAGATAAACAGTGCCACCTAGTGTCCAGATAACAGCTCATACAGCCACCACATAAACACTGCCACCTAGTGTCCAGATAACAGCTCATACAGCCACCAGATAAACAGTGCCACCTAGTGTCCAGATAACTGCTCATACAGCAGCCAGATAAACAGTGCCACCTAGTGTCCAGATAACTGTTCATACAGCAGCCAGATAAACAGTGCCACCTAGTGTTCAGATAACAGCTCATACAGCCACCAGATAAACAGTGCCACCTAGTGTCCAGATAACTGTTCATACAGCAGCCAGATAAACAGTGCCACCTAGTGTCCAGATAACAGCTCATACAGCCACCAGATAAACAGTGCCACCAAGTGTCCAGATAACAGCTCATACAGCCGCCAGATAAACACTGCCACCTAGTGTCCAGATAACTGCTCATACAGCAGCCAGATAAACAGTGCCACCTAGTGTCCAGATAAATGTTCATACAGCAGCCAGATAAACAGTGCCACCTAGTGTTCAAATAACAGCTCATACAGCCACCAGATAAACAGTGCCACCTAGTATCCAGATAACTGTTCATACAGCAGCCAGATAAACAGTGCCACCTAGTGTTCAGATAACAGCTCATACAGCCGCCAGATAAACAGTGCCACCTAGTGTCCAGATAACTGCTCATGCAGCAGCCAGATAAACAGTGCCACCTAGTGTCCAGATAACAGCTCATACAGCCACCAGATAGACACTGCCACCTAGTGTCCAGATAACTGCTCATACAGCAACCAGATAAACAGTGCCACCTAGTGTCCAGATAACAGCTCATACAGTCACCAGATAAACACTGCCACCTAGTGTCCAGATAACTGTTCATACAGCAGCCAGATAAACAGTGCCACCTAGTGTCCAGATAACAGCTCATACAGCAGCCAGATAAACAGTGCCACCTAGTGTCCAGATAACTGCTCATACAGCAGCCAAATAAACAGTGCCACCTAGTGTCCAGATAACAGTTCATACAGCAGCCAGATAAACAGTGCCACCTGGTGTTCAGATAACAGCTCATACAGCCACCAGATAAACACTGCCACCTAGTGTCCAGATGACAGCTCATACAGCCACCAGATAAACAGTGCCACCTACAGTCCAGATAACAGCTCATACAGCCACCAGATAAACAGTGCCACCTACAGTCCAGATAACAGCTCATATAGCAGCCAGATAAACAGTGCCACCTAGTGTCCAGATAACTGCTCATACAGCCGCCAGATAAACAGTGCCACCTAGTGTCCAGATAACAGCTCATACAGCAGCCAGATAAACACTGCACCTAGTGTCCAGATAACAGCTCATACAGCAGCCAGATAAACAGTGCCACCTAGTGTCCAGATAACTGTTCATACAGCAGCCAGATAAACAGTCCCACCTAGTTTCCAGAAAACTGCTCATACAGCAGCAAGATAAACAGTGCCACCTAGTGTCCAGAAAACAGCTCATACAGCAGCCTGATAAACAGTGCCACCTAGTGTCCAGATAACTGTTCATACAGCCACCAGATAAACAGTGCCACCTAGTGTCCAGATAACAGCTCATACAGCCACCAGATAAACAGTGCCACCAAGTGTCCAGATAACTGCTCATACAGCAGCTAGATAAACAGTGACACCTAGTGTTCAGATAACAGCTCATACAGCCACCAGATAAACAGTGCCACCTAGTGTCCAGATAACTGTTCATACAGCAGCCAGATAAACAGTGCCACCTAGTGTCCAGATAACAGCTCATAGAGCCATCAGATAAACAGTGCCACCTAGTGTCCAGATAACTGCTCATACAGCAGCCAGATAAACACTGCCACCTAGTGTCCAGATAACAGCTCATACAGCCGCCAGACAAACAGTGCCACCAAGTGTCCAGATAACAGCTCAAACAGCCACCAGATAAACAGTGCCACCTAGTGTCCAGATAACAGCTCATAGAGCCACCAGATAAACAGTGCCACCTAGTGTCCAGATAACTGCTCATACAGCAGCCAGATAAACACTGCCACCTAGTGTCCAGATAACTGCTCATACAGCAGCCAGATAAACACTGCCACCTAGTGTCCAGATAACTGCTCATACAGCCACCAGATAAACACTGCCACCTAGTGTCCAGATAACTGCTCATACAGCAGCCAGATAAACACTGCACCTAGTGTCCAGATAACAGCTGATACAGCCACCAGATAAACAGTGCCACCTAGTGTCCAGATAACTGCTCATACAGCAGCCAGCTAAACAGTGCCACCTAGTGTCCAGATAACAGCTCATAGAGCCACCAGATAAACAGTGCCACCTAGTGTCCAGATAACTGCTCATACAGCAGCCAGATAAACACTGCCACCTAGTGTCCAGATAACAGCTCATACAGCCACCAGATAAACACTGCCACCTAGTGTCCAGATAACTGCTCATACAGCAGCCAGATAAACACTGCACCTAGTGTCCAGATAACAGCTGATACAGCCACCAGATAAACAGTGCCACCTAGTGTCCAGATAACTGCTCATACAGCAGCCAGCTAAACAGTGCCACCTAGTGTCCAGATAACTGTCCATACAGCAGCCAGATAAACACTGCCACCTAGTGTCCAGATAACTGTTCATACAGGAGCCAGATAAACAGTGCCACCTAGTGTCCAGATAACAGCTCATACAGCAGCCAGATAAACAGTGCCACCTAGTGTCCAGATAACTGTTCATACAGCAGCCAGATAAACAGTGCCACCTAGTGTCCAGATAACTGTTCATACAGCAGCCAGATAAACACTGCCACCTAGTGTCCAGATAACTGTCCATACAGCAGCCAGATAAACACTGCCACCTAGTGTCCAGATAACAGCTCATACAGGAGCCAGATAAACAGTGCCACCTAGTGTCCAGATAACAGCTCACACAGCAGCCAGATAAACACTGCCACCTAGTGTCCAGATAACTGCTCATACAGCAGCCAGATAAACAGTGCCACCTAGTGTCCAGATAACAGCTCATACAGCCACCAGATAAACAGTGCCACCTAGTGTCCAGATAACTGCTCACACAGCAGCCAGATAAACACTGCCACCTAGTGTCCAGATAACTGTTCATACAGCAGCCAGATAAACAGTGCCACCTAGTGTCCAGATAACTGCTCATACAGCAGCCAGATAAACAGTGCCACCTCGTGTCCAGATAAATGTTCATACAGCAGCCAGATAAACAGTGCCACCTAGTGTCCAGATAACAGCTCATACAGCCACCACATAAACACTGCCACCTAGTGTCCAGATAACAGCTCATACAGCCACCAGATAAACAGTGCCACCTAGTGTCCAGATAACTGCTCATACAGCAGCCAGATAAACAGTGCCACCTAGTGTCCAGATAACTGTTCATACAGCAGCCAGATAAACAGTGCCACCTAGTGTTCAGATAACAGCTCATACATCCACCAGATAAACAGTGCCACCTAGTGTCCAGATAACTGTTCATACAGCAGCCAGATAAACAGTGCCACCTAGTGTCCAGATAACAGCTCATACAGCCACCAGATAAACAGTGCCACCAAGTGTCCAGATAACAGCTCATACAGCCGCCAGATAAACACTGCCACCTAGTGTCCAGATAACTGCTCATACAGCAGCCAGATAAACAGTGCCACCTAGTGTCCAGATAAATGTTCATACAGCAGCCAGATAAACAGTGCCACCTAGTGTTCAAATAACAGCTCATACAGCCACCAGATAAACAGTGCCACCTAGTATCCAGATAACTGTTCATACAGCAGCCAGATAAACAGTGCCACCTAGTGTTCAGATAACAGCTCATACAGCCGCCAGATAAACAGTGCCACCTAGTGTCCAGATAACTGCTCATGCAGCAGCCAGATAAACAGTGCCACCTAGTGTCCAGATAACAGCTCATACAGCCACCAGATAAACAGTGCCACCTAGTGTCCAGATAACAGCTCATACAGTCACCAGATAAACACTGCCACCTAGTGTCCAGATAACTGTTCATACAGCAGCCAGATAAACAGTGCCACCTAGTGTCCAGATAACAGCTCATACAGCAGCCAGATAAACAGTGCCACCTAGTGTCCAGATAACTGCTCATACAGCAGCCAGATAAACAGTGCCACCTAGTGTCCAGATAACAGTTCATACAGCAGCCAGATAAACAGTGCCACCTGGTGTTCAGATAACAGCTCATACAGCCACCAGATAAACACTGCCACCTAGTGTCCAGATGACAGCTCATACAGCCACCAGATAAACAGTGCCACCTACAGTCCAGATAACAGCTCATACAGCCACCAGATAAACAGTGCCACCTACAGTCCAGATAACAGCTCATACAGCCACCAGATAAACAGTGCCACCTACAGTCCAGATAACAGCTCATATAGCAGCCAGATAAACAGTGCCACCTAGTGTCCAGATAACTGCTCATACAGCCGCCAGATAAACAGTGCCACCTAGTGTCCAGATAACAGCTCATACAGCAGCCAGATAAACACTGCACCTAGTGTCCAGATAACAGCTCATACAGCAGCCAGATAAACAGTGCCACCTAGTGTCCAGATAACTGTTCATACAGCAGCCAGATAAACAGTCCCACCTAGTTTCCAGAAAACTGCTCATACAGCAGCAAGATAAACAGTGCCACCTAGTGTCCAGAAAACAGCTCATACAGCAGCCTGATAAACACTGCCACCTAGTGTCCAGATAACTGTTCATACAGCAGCCAGATAAACAGTGCCACCTAGTGTCCAGATAACTGTTCATACAGCCACCAGATAAACAGTGCCACCTAGTGTCCAGATAACAGCTCATACAGCCACCAGATAAACAGTGCCACCAAGTGTCCAGATAACTGCTCATACAGCAGCTAGATAAACAGTGACACCTATGGCCAGATAACAGCTCATAGAGCCATCAGATAAACAGTGCCACCTAGTGTCCAGATAACTGCTCATACAGCAGCCAGATAAACACTGCCACCTAGTGTCCAGATAACAGCTCATACAGCCGCCAGACAAACAGTGCCACCAAGTGTCCAGATAACAGCTCAAACAGCCACCAGATAAACAGTGCCACCTAGTGTCCAGATAACAGCTCATAGAGCCACCAGATAAACAGTGCCACCTAGTGTCCAGATAACTGCTCATACAGCAGCCAGATAAACACTGCCACCTAGTGTCCAGATAACTGCTCATACAGCAGCCAGATAAACACTGCCACCTAGTGTCCAGATAACTGCTCATACAGCCACCAGATAAACACTGCCACCTAGTGTCCAGATAACTGCTCATACAGCAGCCAGATAAACACTGCACCTAGTGTCCAGATAACAGCTGATACAGCCACCAGATAAACAGTGCCACCTAGTGTCCAGATAACTGCTCATACAGCAGCCAGCTAAACAGTGCCACCTAGTGTCCAGATAACAGCTCATAGAGCCACCAGATAAACAGTGCCACCTAGTGTCCAGATAACTGCTCATACAGCAGCCAGATAAACACTGCCACCTAGTGTCCAGATAACAGCTCATACAGCCACCAGATAAACACTGCCACCTAGTGTCCAGATAACTGCTCATACAGCAGCCAGATAAACACTGCACCTAGTGTCCAGATAACAGCTGATACAGCCACCAGATAAACAGTGCCACCTAGTGTCCAGATAACTGCTCATACAGCAGCCAGCTAAACAGTGCCACCTAGTGTCCAGATAATTGCTCATACAGCCGCCAGATAAATACTGCCACCTAGTGTCCAGATAACTGCTCATACAGCCGCCAGATAAACAGTGCCACCTAGTGTCCAGATAACTGCTCATACAGCCGCCAGATAAACAGTGCCACCTAGTGTCCAGATAACTGCTCATACAGCAGCCAGATAAACAGTGCCACCTAGTGTTCAGATAACAGACTCATACAGCAGCCAGATAAACAGTGCCTCCTAGTGTCCAGTTAACAGACTCATACAGCCGCCAGATAAACAGTGCCACCTAGTGTCCAGATAACTGCTCATACAGTAGCCAGATAAACAGTGCCACCTAGTGTCCAGATAACTGCTCATACAGCCGCCAAATAAACAGCGCCACCTAGTGTAAAAGTTTAGACATGTAGGTGTTAAATTAAGGGGTTAATTTGTTGAAAAAAATTGCATGGGCTCCCGCGGTAATTTCTCCACCAGAGAGGGAAAGCCAGTGAGTGAGGGCAGATATTAATAACCTACAGAGGGACCATTGTTTTGCCCCCTCTCCAACCAAAAAAAATCTGCCCCCACCACCCCAGAAAAGGCGCATCTATAAGATGGCCTTTTCAGGCACTTAACCTCTGTATTCCCATGGCCTTTAGAGGTGGCTCATGGTTTAATAATAATGGTTTAATGTCACCTTTCTATTGAAAGGTGACATTAAGCCAGATTAATAATGGAGAGGTGTCAACAAAGGGTTAAAAAAAGACACACACACACACACACACACACACAGACACACACACACACACACACACTAATTAAAAATTCTTTTAATGAAATAATCACACAAAGTTTTTGGACCACATTTATTAATCTGCTAAATGAAAAAAAGCCCTTGTTCTGTAAAAAAAATAAAATAAAAAAACAACAATATACATACCTCTCTGCTGGTCTGTCAGGTCCTCCGCTGCAATCCATCACAAGGGGTTAACTGGTTTCCAGCGGGGACCAGCGCTGATGCGACCAGCCCCACTGTAAACTACTGGTGAATGAATCAATTCATCTCTGCGCAGCCTCCCCGGCTGACCGGAGATGAACTAATAAGCGTGGGAAAGTTTCTGAACTTTTTCCCACGCTCATCAATTCACCTCAGGTCAGCCAGGGACTCCGCGCAGCCTCAGTGACCTGGGGGTCCGGTCCGGCGCCTCCCATCTTCATACGATGCTGTCCTCTTCTTTCCTTCCTCTCCCGGCGCCTGTGCACTGCAGGACTCTGCTCTCCCCTCAACAGGGCAGAGCAGTGCGCCTGCGCAGGAGCCACGACAGGAAGGAAAGAAGAAGACGGCATCGTATGATGATGGGAGGATCCGGACCGGACCCCAGGGTGAGTATAATATAACTCTTTTTTCTTATCTTTCAGGTTTTCGGGGCCTTATCTACAGCATTGCAGAATGCTGTAGATAAGCCCCTGATGGCAGTGCTGGCAGCTCATATTCGAAAAAAAGGGTGACAGATTCCCATTAAACCTAAAGTAAATGCACTAGGCTGATAAGGTCCCCCCTAGTGGACAATTACAATAATGCAACGATGAATGTAATAAGTTTAAAAACACCGCCTATTGGATATCTACATAGGAAGCTGATCAACTCCCCCTAGTGGACATTTACGTAATAGGTTCATAAGCTCCCCATAGTGGTCATTTCATAGCAACCTCATAAGCTCCCCCTAGTGGAAATTTCATTGAAAGCTTATAAGCTTCCCCAGTGGTGATTTACATAATAGGCTCATTAGCTCCCCCTTGTGGACACTTACATAGTAGGCTCATAAGCTCCCCCTAGTGGACATTTACATAGGAAGCTCATAAGCTCCCCTTAGGGGACACATACATAGTAGGCTCAAAAGCATTCCATAATGGGTACTTTTAGGAATGCAGTGATGAATGTAGTACGCTCATAGGTTCTTACGTAAATGCTATCAGGCATTCAAAAATATATATAAAAAAATTCTGATCTCTCTAGCCACCACTAAGGGGAGCTCACTGTTCTCAGTGAAGAAAGCTCATAAGCTCCATCTAGTGGTGACCTACAATAATGCAGCGATAAATGTAATAAGCTAATAAGCTCCCTCTAGTGGTCATGTACAGTAATGCAGTAATGAATGTAAAAGGCTAAAGGTCTCCCCTTAGTGGACACTTACGGTAGTGGAGTGATGAGCGTAATAAGTTCATGGTTTCGTCATTCACAGCTTTTTTTCCACCCCGGCAATTCCCATTCAATGAGTAAAATGAGTAAATCACTCCTTACATGTCTAGAAAAAAAGAAGTAACTATAAATCTATTTAGCAGAATAGTTGAAAAACCTAAAAAAAGTTCCCGTCCTCTATCATTTCCGCACATTTACCATCATTATTTGCCAGATTGTGCAATCAGCGCCACCTAGTGGTTGATTGCAGTTTTCAGTGGTGTTATTACCAGGGAGAACCGAGGACCCAATTTTCTGGCCATTAGGCGGCTTTTGTCTCGAGGTCTCTGAGTGAAGCCAATACGTTTTCCCTTTTTAGAAGGAAAATGAAAACACATTTATCTGTCCTGGCGCCTTCCCCTGCGGCCGGAATACTAATCGGGCTGCTTAATGCACATCGCGGAATCATTGTATGGCGGTATTTTTTATTTTGCACATCTTAATGCATTCCCCTTGTCACCGCGCCCCGTGTGTGAGAGTCCGGGATAATATGTATGTATGACAGATGTGACTCGATTTCCTCCCCGGCCGGAATGTTAAATAACGAGGCATAGGGAGCCGCTCTACTCGTCTCATTTCCCACCAATAAATAATAGCGGTACATTTTATCTACATGCAGAATCCATAGGGCGGTGTTATAGATTTTTTTTCTGTTCAGGGCGTCAGTATTAGTTGAGTACAAGTATTACCGTATATTGGATGTACTATTATTACTATTATTATTTGGCACTATATGGCGGTATTATGGGGGACGGTATATGGTACTGATATCTTAGCACTATGGCGGTGTTACCTGTGGGCTGTATATGTAGGTACGTCACCTTAAGCCACTATCAGCACTATTTTGGCGGCATAGTACGGTATTACGTGGCGACCATATGGCGCTGTATTTGCAGTATACTGTATGACAGCAGCACAGTATGGCGGCTTGTCTTAACTGCTCCATGGAGCTATAATGTGGGGGCAATACAGTACTGATTCCAGGCTCTGTATACTGCTATTATCTGTGCACTGTATGGCAGTATAATGTGAGCATTGTACTATACTGTTACACGGCACTTTAAGGTGGTGTTATGTGGGCGCTATATGATCATGTTCCTTAGCTGTATGATGCCATTATGCCAGTATGAGTAGGGCACTATATAATACTACTGCATAACTTGACTTTTTGTATTGGTATTTATCAGTTCTTATTTGGTACTGTTTGCTCTGTATGATGCTATTATTTGTGCACACTTCGGCACTATATTGTGGGCAATGCATATTACTGGGACTCAGCTCTTTATGGAGAGATTATTTGTGCACTGTATGGCAGTATGTTGTTGGTATTGTGCAGTACTCTTACTCAGCTCTTTATGGAGGTGTTATATGTGCACTGTATGGCAGTATGTTGGGGGTATTGTGCAGTACTCTTACTCGGCTCTTTATGGTGGTTTTATTTGTGCACTGTATGGCAGTATGTTGTGAGTATTGTGCAGTACTCTTACTCTGCTCTTTATGGAGGTATTATTTGTGCACTGTATGGCAGTATGTTGTGGGTATTGTGCAGTACTCTTACTCAGCTCTTTATGGAGGTGTTATATGTGCACTGTATGGCAGTATGTTGGGGGTATTGTGCAGTACTCTTACTCGGCTCTGTATGGAGGTGTTATATGTGCACTGTATGGCAGTATGTTGTGAGTATTGTGCAGTACTCTTACTCAGCTCTTTATGGAGGTGTTATATGTGCACTGTATGGCAGTATGTTGTGGGTATTGTGCAGTACTCTTACTCGGCTCTTTATGGAGGTGTTATATGTGCACTGTATGGCAGTATGTTGGGGGTATTGTGCAGTACTCTTACTCGGCTCTTTATGGTGGTATTACTTGTGCACTGTATGGCAGTATGTTGTGAGTAATGTGCAGTACTCTTACTCAGCTCTTTATGGAGGTGTTATATGTGCACTGTATGGCAGTATGTTGGGGGTATTGTGCAGTACTCTTACTCGGCTCTTTATGGAGGTGTTATATGTGCACTGTATGGCAGTATGTTGGGGGTATTGTGCAGTACTCTTACTCGGCTCTTTATGGTGGTATTATATGTGCACTTTATGGCAGTATGTTGTGAGTATTGTGCAGTACTCTTACTCGGCTCTTTATGGAGGTGTTATATGTGCACTGTATGGCAGTATGTTGTGGGTATTGTGCAGTACTCTTACTCAGCTCTTTATGGAGGTGTTATATGTGCACTGTATGGCAGTATGTTGGAGGTATTGTGCAGTACTCTTACTCGGCTCTTTATGGTGGTATTACTTGTGCACTGTATGGCAGTATGTTGTGAGTAATGTGCAGTACTCTTACTCAGCTCTTTATGGAGGTGTTATATGTGCACTGTATGGCAGTATGTTGGGGGTATTGTGCAGTACTCTTACTCGGCTCTTTATGGAGGTGTTATATGTGCACTGTATGGCAGTATGTTGGTGGTATTGTGCAGTACTCTTACTCGGCTCTTTATGGTGGTATTATTTGTGCACTGTATGGCAGTATGTTGTAGGTATTGTGCAGTACTCTTACTCAGCTCTTTATGGAGGTGTTATATGTGCACTGTATGGCAGTATGTTGGGGGTATTGTGCAGTACTCTTACTCAGCTCTTTATGGAGGTGTTATATGTGCACTGTATGGCAGTATGTTGGGGGTATTGTGCAGTACTCTTACTCGGCTCTTTATGGAGGTGTTATATGTGCACTGTATGGCAGTATGTTGGGGGTATTGTGCAGTACTCTTACTCGGCTCTTTATGGTGGTATTATTTGTGCACTGTATGGCAGTATGTTGTGGGTATTGTGCAGTACTCTTACTTGGCTCTTTATGGAGGTATTATTTGTGCACTGTATGGCAGTATGTAGTGAGTATTGTGCAGTACTCTTACTCAGCTCTTTATGGAGGTGTTATATGTGCACTGTATGGCAGTATGTTGTGGGTATTGTGCAGTACTCTTACTCGGCTCTTTATGGTGGTATTATATGTGCACTGTATGGCAGTATGTTGTGAGTATTGTGCAGTACTCTTACTCGGCTCTTTATGGAGGTGTTATATGTGCACTGTATGGCAGTATGTTGGGGGTATTGTGCAGTACTCTTACTCGGCTCTTTATGGAGGTATTATTTGTGCACGGTATGGCGGTATGTTGTGGGTATTGTGCAGTATTCTTACTTGCCTATTTATGGAGGTTTTAGTTGTGCACTGTATGGCGGTATGTTGTGAGTATTGTGCAGTACTGTTACTCGGCTCTTTATGGTGGTATTATATGTGCACTATATGGCAGTATGTTGTGGGTATTGTGCAGTACTCTTACTCTGCTCTTTATGGAGGTATTAGTTGTGCACTGTATGGCAGTATGTTATGGGTATTGTGCAGTACTGTTACTCGGCTCTTTATGGAGGTATTATTTGTGCACTGTATGGCGGTATGTTGTGGGTATTGTGCAGTACTCTTACCCGGCTCTTTATGGAGGTATTATTTGTGCACTGTATGGCAGTATGTTGTGGGTATTGTGCAGTACTCTTACTTGGCTCTTTATGGTGGTATTCTATGTGCACTGTAAGGCGGTATGTTGTGGGTATTGTGCAGTACTCTTACTCGGCTCTTTATGGAGGTATTATTTGTGCACTGTATGGCAGTATGTTGTGGGTATTGAGCAGTATTCTTACTTGCCTCTTTATGGAGGTATTAGTTGTGCACTATATGGCGGTATGTTGTGGGCATTGTGCAGTACTCTTACTCGGCTCTTTATGGAGGTATTATATGTGCACTGTATGGCAGTATGTTGTGGGTATTGTGCAGTACTCTTACTCGGCTCTTTATGGAGGTATTATTTGTGCACTGTATGGCAGTATGTTGTGGGTATTGAGCAGTATTCTTACTTGCCTCTTTATGGAGGTATTAGTTGTGCACTATATGGCGGTATGTTGTGGGCATTGTGCAGTACTCTTACTCGGCTCTTTATGGAGGTATTATATGTGCACTGTATGGCGGTATGTTGTGGGCATTGTGCAGTACTCTTACTCGGCTCTTTATGGAGGTATTATATGTGCACTGTATGGCAGTATGTTGTGGGTATTGTGCAGTACTGTTACTTGGCTCTTTATGGCGGTATTATATCTGCACTGTATGGCAGTATGTTGTGGGTATTGTGCAGTACTCTTCCGCGGCTCTTTATGGCGGTATTATATGTGCACTGCATGGCAGTATTTTGTGGGTATTGTGCAGTACTCTTACTTGGCTCTTTATGGTGGTATTATATGTGCACGGTATGGCAGTATGTTGTGGGTATTGTGCAGTACTCTTACTTGGCTCTTTATGGAGGTATTAGTTGTGCACTGTATGGCAGTATGTTGTGGGTATTGTGCAGTACTGTTAGGCCGGGGTCACACTGGCGAGGAATACGGCCGAGTGAGAGGCGCTAAAACCACGCATTAGACACGGACCAATGATTCTCTATGGGGTCCCTCGCACCAGCCGTGTATTTCTCATCCGTATTCTACACTCCGTGCCAATCGCAGCATGCTGGGACTGTCAGCGTACTACGCCCGTAATACGCCAATGCCAGTCTATGGGTGCGCAAAAAATACGGATTACACACGGACCACACATGTGACTTGCGAGAAATACGCACCCGGTGTCTTTTAGAAAAGCCGGCAATTCAGTGCACGATACAGTAAACTCACACTGACAGGTTTAATAAAGACACGAAAGAATAGCTATATACACATAGAATACATATATATATATCTATACACACACACACATATATATATGCATTCTATGTGTCTATATCTAGTCTTTGGTTTCTGTTATAAACCCTGTCATAGGGCTCCATTATATTTATATGTCCATTTTGCAAGCCTGCGAGAAAATGTCGCCATACGGATTACATACGGATGCTGACATGCGCAAAATACGCGACCACACCTTGATTACGGATGACATACGGAGCACTGTTTAGGGCCATTCATCCGTATTACGCATGTAAAATAATGACCGTATTTGGCGTTGGTTAGTGTGACCCCGGCCTTACTCGGCTCTTTATGGCGGTATTATATGTGCACTGTATGGCAGTATTTTGTGGGTATTGTGCAGTACTCTTACGCGGCTCTTTATGGCGGTATTATATGTGCACTGCATGGCAGTATTTTGTGGGTATTGTGCAGTACTCTTACTTGGCTCTTTATGGTGGTATTATATGTACACTGTAAGGCAGTATGTTGTGAGTATTGTGCAGTACTATTACTCAGCTCTTTATGGCGGTATTATATGTGCACTGTATGGCAGTATGTTGTGGGTATTGTGCAGTACTGTTCCTTGGCTCTTTATGGTGGTATTATATGTGCACTATATGGCAGTATGTTGTGGGTATTGTGCAGTACTGTTCCTTGGCTCTTTATGGTGGAATTATATGTGCACTGTATGGCGGTATGTTGTGGGTATTGTGCAGTACTGTTCCTCGGCTCTTTATGGCGGTATTAAATGTGCACTGTATGGCAGTATGTTGTGGGCATTGTGCAGTACTCTAACCTTGGCTCTTTATGGCGGTATTATATGTGCACTGTGGGGCAGTATGTTGTGGGTATTGTGCAGTACTATTACTCAGCTCTTTATGGCGGTATTATATGTGCACTGTATGGCAGTATGTTGTGGGCATTGTGCAGTACTCTTACTCAGCACTTTATAGTGGCATTATTTGGGCACGATCTAGGCGGTATTACACTCCGGTTTTGCCTAGACGCCACAGACTTGACTCCATGTGTAATTGCAGCTCAGGAGATAAATCGGGGGCAATTTCCTTTTCGATTTCATTTCTTCATTCCCATGGGATGAAAGAAGAAAGAAAAAAAACAAGCACCATTCCTGTGATAATGGAGCGGTGGTTATTGCGGTGCAGGCTCTGCCGTATTGTCTCCATACATCACTGCCATTACCGCCCTGGCCCCACACACCGCCATCCCCATAGGCGGCTTTGCAGCGGGACACCTACATCTTGTTTAATAGGAAGAGGTCGGGGCCGCATGGGGCGGACATCGCTGACCTCCCTTTGTTCCTACCTTGCAGAACTCGATAAAATCAGAACTTTCTCTGGGTTTTCATTTCCTTTTGCCCAGGCGGACCTCGTCTCATTGTTTGGTTTTCATACATTTGCACTTGTTTATACTTAAAGGGCCGGCGCCATTTAAATCCAAACAAGCATCAACTAGGTTTTTCATCCTCAATTTACCTTAATAATTGGCCAATTCCATGAGAAAACTTACATCCTGATCTTCCCGCAGCATTTATTTTACTTAAATAAGTCTACTGATCATTAGAGATCTCATCGATCAGCTGTAATTGCTGCTCTATTTGCCAGCAGCGCCCCCACAGGAGAAAAAAGGTATTACACCTTTCTGATTGAAATGCATGGAGGGGTTGAGCCCTCCAGAGCTGCCCTGCATTCTAGATAACAGACGAGGAACCTAAATGGGGTATTCAAGGGTGCACGGGCCATAAACCGGGACAAGTGGTCCACTTTGCAAACTTTAGGGGGAAGCATTTTTGCAATTTTGGCCAGAAGAATCTTTTTTTCTCTTAAAAGGGGTTACCTGATAATTAGAAATCACATCGATCAGCTGTAATTCCTGCTCAATTTTCCTACACTGCCTCCACAGGAGAAATAAGGTATTACACCTCTCTCTCTCTGTCAATAAGCAGGGCTGAATAGGGGTGACAGCACCTTGGAGCGAGGAATAGCAGAGATGAATGGGTGGATGGCACCTTGGGTGAGGAATAGCAGAGCTAAATAGGATGGACGACACCTTGAAATGCAGAATAGCAGAGCTGGATATGCAGGATGGTACCTTGGTTGTGGATCTGCGGCAGAGCTGAGTATGCAAAATGACACCTTGGATTCGAATGTGTAGACAGGCACTTGGAACAGTAGAGGCGAATATGAGGACTGGCATCTTGGAACAGCACGGTATCACAATAAGCGCCTTGGAAAGGCAGAGCCGAGTATGTATACAGGTGCCTTGAAACAGCAGAGCTGAGAATGCAGACTGGCAAGGATAAGTTTATCAGGAGATTCACTTTGGGAAATATGAAGCAGATCACAGCAGAAAAGCAGAGCTGGGTTTGTCTTGTGACACTCAGAACAAAGTTCAGAGAATTGATGCCGGACTACCTGAATACTCAGGCTGCGCGCCGCTGCATGCGCCTCTGAAATTGACATCAAAGGGGCTGGCACAGAATGGGGAAGAAGGCTGAATGCTGGACCCAGGCAGGTCAGTAATGGCACCTGGGAGAGAGGAATAGTAGAGCTGAGTGGGCTGGATGGCACCTTGGAACGAGGAATAGCAGAGGTGAATGTGTGGATAGCACCATGCATGAGGAACAGCAGAGCTGGATAGGCTGGACAGCACATTGGTATGAGGAACAGCAGAGCTGGATAGGCTGGACAGCACATTGGTATGAGGAATAGCAGAGCTGAATATGCGGATGACACTATTGCTCCTCATCCGAACCACTATGGCCTGGACTCTGCCATATGTGAGCTCCTATTTTACACCCATCACCATTAATGGCTGTCATTCTGGCAGTAAGGAGCAGGCGGTATACGCGGCTCGTGATGTGTCGCCCATACGCCGATTGTAATTGCTGCCAATTCTGTCATTTACGTAAACTGCTAACCGGTGATCGATCGCGAGTCCGCCTGATCCGTCACTGATGAGATGTCAATCTAGAGGCAGTAAAAAGCCACAGACGGCGCCTCCGATCACTGGATCCGAGGACTACACTAGACCACCAGGGATGTCAACATTAACATATTACTCATTATTCAATCTAGACTACCAGGGATGTCTACCAAATATACTAGACTACTAGGGATATCTCCAATAATCAATTCATCACCCTAGACCACCAGGGATGTATCCAATGATCCCTTCATTATCCTAGACCACCAGAGATGTTTCCAATTATGCCTTCATTACCAGAGAAGTCTCCAATAATACCTTCATTAAGTAATTTATTCATTACCTTAGACCACCAAGGATGTGTCAAGTAATCCTTTTCTTACCCTAGACCACCAGGGATATCTACAATAATCCCCTAGACCTATGGATATTGCCAAAAATCCTTTCTTTACAAAATATCTCTGAAAAATCTCTTAATTACTCTAGACCATCAGGAATATCACCAATAATCCCTTAAACCACCAGGGATATCTCCTATAATAACTTCATTACCCTAGATTACCAGGGAAGTCTCTAATAATCAATTTATCACCCTAGACCACCAGGGATGTCTATAATAATCCACTAGACCACCAGGGATATCTCAAATAATCTCTTCATTTGCCTAGATCATCGGGGGAGGGAGCGTATGTGTCTCCAAAAATATCTTCATTGCCCCTAGATCACCAGGGAATGCCACAATTATCAATTATTCACCATATACCACCAGAGATGTCTCTAGTAATCCCTTCATTACTATAGATTACCAGGGAGGGAGGTCTCCAATAATCCGCTAGACTACTGGCGATGTCTCCTATAATTTCTTAATCACCATAGACCACCAGGGAGATCTTCTATAATCCCTTAATTACCCTAGACCAGTAGTGGTGTCTCCAAAAATCAATTCATAACCCTAGATAACCAGGGAAGTTTTCAATAATTCATTCATCTCCCTTGAACACCAGGGATGTCTACAGTAATCCATTCATTACCCTAGACCACCAGGGACATCTCTATTAAGCCCTTCAGTGCCCTAAATCATAATTGATGTCTTATTAACCCATTCAATGCTTTAAAAATAAAGATAAAAAAACCTCTAATAACCACCTTGTCACCAGGGATATCTCCATCCTTCATACATTCACCACCATGGATGACCAAGAATCTCTTGTCTAACCATTTTAGTGGCAGAGACCACATGTGATACTTTCATTGATCTCCATGATTCAATCTAGACCACCAGGGACTGCGGATCACTTGAAATGTCTCCATGAACGCATTATTGCTCACCCTAGACCACCAGGGGTGTCACCATTAACCGTAATGTGGTATTATGTCGCGCACAGCTGGATCTTTTGAATATTATGTGGTGTGAGCACTCTATGGTAGTATATATCATGTATACTGTGAGGCAGTATTAAATCAGTGGTCTATATCTTTTGGATATTATGTGGTGTGAGCACTCTATGGCAGTGTATATCATGTATACTATAAGGTGGTACTATGCGAGTGCTGCACAGATGGATCTTTTGGACTTTTTTCTTTTATGGGCACTATATGGAAGTATACTGGTGACACGGTATGGCGGTATTATTCAGGCAGTTGTGTGCTTATGGGTTTTACCTTTTGCCCCAAGTCCATTTACTCCTTAATCCTCCCCCCCCATGTTACAGGTGGAAGCCTCCTCTTTGGTGTGTGACCGCTATGAGCCGCGTATACCGCCATTGCGTGCCCTGCAGTCGGCAGGGATGCGGCCGTGTATCTTTTATGAATTATTATGTCTCATTGAGCTTTCTTTTGCCGGCGTCCCTATTCCATTCTTGCAGTGACATTAATCCCGGCCGCCGCTCCGGCGATGTTTGCGCACGCAGTCCATTAGATGGTACCTTGCGGTAATAAAGCCGCGTTGCCACATGCCGCTATACTGCCGCTCTGCTTCCCTACAATCATTAATCATGATCAGAGAAGCCCAGGAGCAGCAGCAATCTCCGGCTGGCCTCCTCCCGCGCTCCCCTGAGCCTCGCCACCGCTGTGAGAATGAGCCCGCTGTTTGGTATGCCAGCGCCGACCGCCGCCGACCGCCGTGCACCTCTGGAGAAGACGAGGTATGTGCAGAACAAGAACAGGAGAAAAAGGGGACGAAGGGGACAATATGGCAGCGCGGCTCCAGAACGGTGGGGGTCCGACCGCTAAGACCCCCGCCCAACAAGAAAATAGTGACCCCATATCCTCCTTGGTAAAGAGCAATGTGTGACCTCCGGGGTCAACGTAAGCATTAGCGCTCCCATAGAAGCTAAAGGGAGGTGGTCATACATACACCAACAATCCCAGAGAGCGGTAATGCGCATGTGTGACCACCGCCCCATTCACTTCTATGAAAGAAGCAATGTGCATGTGACCACCGCCCCATTCACTTCTATGATAGTAGTGAGCATGCGTGACATCCCCATTCACTTCTATGAAAGTAGTAATGAGCACGCGTGACCAACTCCACATTCACTTCTATGATAGTAGTAATGAGCATGCGCGACCACCTCCCCATTCACTTTTACGAAAGTAGTAATGAGCATGCATGACATCCCCAATCACTTCTATGATAGTAATGCGCATGCGTGACCACCTCCCTGTTCACTTCTATGGTAGTAGTGAGCGTGTATAACCACCTCCCCATTCACTTTTATGGGGGATAATACAAGTTCGTTACAGTGTGTCAGTGCACCTGAAGTGTATCAGTTGCATTTTTCAGCTTTTTTATTACCTCTGCTTACAGTCCAAAAGGCAGAAAATAAAAACAGACTTCTCACAGCTGAGAATTTGCTACAATTGAATCCATTCTAGCTATTATTCAGACTCAAGCGACAAGTTGCAGTTTCACTACTTTGGACTTTACCTGTGAGGCAAAAACCACGATACATCGGCATCACCATGTTTTTGCTATTTAATGCGAGAGCAGCATAATATAGGCCAAGAGACACTGATTCCGGCAATGTGTCACTTATTAGGCTGAGTGCTGCAGTTTTAATACAATCAGTGTTTTATCAGCAGGAGATTATCACTAGAAGACTAGGTCTCAGGTGCAGGAAAGTCTAGCTAATCTATAACTCCACGCCCACCACTGATTGGTAGCTTTCTGTGGACACTTCCAATCAGTGATGTGGGCGGGGTCATACAGAACTCAACATTCCGTTCATTGATACATTTACAGCAGAAAAAACAGGGATTCTATCAAAACTACAGCAAGCAGCCCAGTAAGTGACACATCGCTGGAATCAGTGTCTCTTGACCTATTTTATGCTACTGTCGTATCCCTTTACCCTAAGTAATCCAGTGCCACCATGTTATGAACCCTTCTAGAACACCCCTGCTGACCGGCGGGCTGATTGGGGACGAAATGTCAAAAGAAAACCCCGCCAAGTGTGACCAGCCCCCGATACGGCTCGCACACGTCTGTCCGCCCTCCATCTACCTGGCTCCTTATCTCATCGGCGGCCGCTCCACAATCCCAAGATCTGAGCGCCTGCAATTTACACTTTCTATTCAGGGTCTGGAGCATCCGCCGGAACAACGCAGGACACGTTATATCTAGGCAAATAGAAAGACAAAAAAAAGGGATTTTCACTACGGGCTCAAAAGAGATAAAGGAAATCTATGGCTTCAGATCAATCCGGTGACAAGGAGACAAAATGCAATTACCCCGTTAGTTACTCGTACATGTCAGTGCTCAGGAAATCCGAGACACACGGCCGGCTAGGCATCTGCTATAATCAGTGTCCATAGTGCAGCACAACTCTGCGGCCCCGAACTGACAATCTGCCATAAAATCCCCTGCCTAAAATCCTGGTCGCCAAGATAAGAGACGAGGCCCGGACTCCGGCCACCCTCATTAAGAGTCCGGGGAGATCCTGCCAGTTGGTCGGTGTGGCCGCTATGGATTGGTCTGGATTTCCAGCTCATTCTCTCGATCGATCGGGTTGAGACTTGAGGAATTAAGAGACAAAGCCGTCACCTTGATATTTGTCATGTTCTGATTTCCCGACCAAACATCCTGGAGAGAAGTGCTGCCATTAGAAGATCCCACCGCCACGAAGAGGGCAAAGAAAGTCTGTGCGATGAAAGGAGTCATCACCTCCATGGCAGGACACAAGGATCCCAGCAAACCATCTCACCACACTGCCCCGCCAGACCGTGCTTTCCATAGGATGCTCCGCATGTGCTGACACCTTTCTATCATACAGTTGTGGCCAAAAGTATTGACACCCCTGCAATTCTGTCAGATAATACTCAGTTTCTTCCTGAAAATGATTGCAAACACAAATTCTTTGTTATTATTATCTTCATTTAATTTGTCTTAAATGCAAAAACACAAAAAGAATTGTCCTAAAGCCAAAAAGGATATAATTCCACACCAAACATAAAAAAGAGGGTGGACACAAGTATTGGCACTGTTTGAAAAATCATGTGATGCTTCTCTAATTTGTGTAATTAACAGCACCTGTAACTTACCTGTGGTACCTAACAGGTGTTGGCAATAACTAAATCACACTTGCAGCCAGTTGACATGGATTAAAGTTGACTCAACCTCTGTCCTGTGTCCTTGTGTGTACCACATTGAGCATGGAGAAAAGAAAGAAGACCAAAGAACTGTCTGAGGACTTGAGAAACCAAATTGTGAGGAAGCATGAGCAATCTCAAGGCTACAAGTCCTTCTCCAAAGACCTGAATGTTCCTGTGTCTACCGTGCGCAGTGTCATCAAGAAGTGTAAAGCCCATGGCACTGTGGCTAACCTCCCTAGATGTGGGCGGAAAAGAAAAATTGACAAGAGATTTCAACGCAAGATTGTGCGGATGTTGGATAAAGAACCTCGACTAACATCCAAACAAGTTCAAGCTGCCCTGCAGTCCGAGGGTACAACAGTGTCAACCCGTACTATCCGTCGGCGTCTGAATGAAAATGGACTGTATGGTAGGAGACCTAAGAAGACCCCACTTCTTACCCCAAGACATAAAAAAGCCAGGCTGGAGTTTGCCAAAACTTACCTGAAAAAGCCTAAAATGTTTTGGAAGAATGTTCTCTGGTCAGATGAGACAAAAGTAGAGCTTTTTGGGCAAAGGCATCAACATAGAGTTTACAGGAGAAAAAAAAGAGGCATTCAAAGAAAAGAACACGGTCCCTACAGTCAAACATGGCGGAGGTTTCCTGATGTTTTGGGGTTGCTTTGCTGCCTCTGGCACTGGACTGCTTGATCGTGTGCATGGCATTATGAAGTCTGAAGACTACCAACAAATTTTGCAGCATAATGTAGGGCCCAGTGTGAGAAAGCTGGGTCTCCCTCAGAGGTCATGGGTCTTCCAGCAGGACAATGACCCAAAACACACTTCAAAAAGCACTAGAAAATGGTTTGAGAGAAAGCACTGGAGACTTCTAAGGTGGCCAGCAATGAGTCCAGACCTGAATCCCATAGAACACCTGTGGAGAGATCTAAAAATGGCAGTTTGGAGAAGGCACCCTTCAAATACCAGGGACCTGGAGCAGTTTGCCAAAGAAGAATGGTCTAAAATTCCAGCAGAGCATTGTAAGAAACTCATTGATGGTTACCGGAAGCGGTTGGTCGCAGTTATTATGGCTAAAGGTTGTGCAATGTAAAACAGCAAAAAGGTTTACCCGTACAGGCCTCCAGACAAATGCACTATCAGGAAAATATCAGCTAATACTCCACATTTTTTAATGTGTTTTTAGCAGTTTTTTTCAGGGTGCAGTTGGGCCCATTTGGTCTTGTAAACTGCGGTGTCTGTTCACATGGCATGCATTTTGATACCGCTGGGCAGCCCGCCTGAGCTAATAGAAGGGTGTCACTACTAGGCTGGCCTGGATGCTGTGCATGGCCATAGTGTGAACAGCGCCGCATACAAGTGTTTTGTTGTGCATTAATATATCAGGCAGCCGCCCCCTCCATGTATTGGTCGGCTGCGAGCGGTTGTTTCATCGGTATTTTTGCACCTGTGTTGTCATCGTAATTATATGGGTCCACTGCCTCCTGATAGTGCATTTGTCTGGAGGCCTGGACGGGTAAACCTTTTTGCTCTGTTGCGGTTTTATATTATTGGTGGACTTTCAAGTCCTCTTTCTGTGCTCTATCAGTGTAAAGGTTGTGCAACCAAGTATTAGGCTGAGGGTGCCAATACTTTTGTCTGGCCCATTTTTGGAGTTTTGTGTGAAATGATCAATGTTTTGCTTCATTCTCTTTTGTGTTTTTTCATTTAATACAAATTAAATGAAGATAATAATACCAAAGAATTTGTGTTTGCAATCATTTTCAGGAAGAAACTGAGTATTATCTGACAAAATTGCGGGGGTGTCAATACTTTTGGTCACAACTGTAGCTGCGATGCTGTGTCCTGACATCTTTCTATCATAGCCGCGATGCTGTGTCCTGACCCTTCTATCATAGCCGCAAAGCTGTGTCCTGACACCTATCATAGCCGTGATGCTGTGTCCTGACCCTTCTATCATAGCCGCAAAGCTGTGTCCTGACACCTATCATAGCTGCGATGCTGTGTCCTGACCGCTTTCTATTATAGCTGCAATGCTGTGTGTTCTGAACGCTTTCTACCATAGCTGCGATGCTGTGTGTTCTGACCCCTTTCTATCATAGCTGCGATGCTCTGCATTTTCTGACCCCTTTCTATTACACCAGCGATGCTGTGTCCTGACCCTTCTATCATAGCCGCGATGCTGTGTCCTGACCCTTCTATCATAGCCGCAAAGCTGTGTCCTGACACCTATCATAGCCATGATGCTGTGTCCTGACCCTTCTATCATAGCCGCAAAGCTGTGTCCTGACACCTATCATAGCTGCGATGCTGTGTCCTGACCGCTTTCTATTATAGCTGCAATGCTGTGTGTTCTGAACGCTTTCTACCATAGCTGCGATGCTGTGTGTTCTGACCCTTCTATCATAGCTGCGATGCTGTGTGTTCTGACCCTTCTATCATAGCTGCGATGCTCTGCATTTTCTGACCCCTTTCTATTACACCAGCGATGCTGTGTCCTGACCTCTTTCTATCATAGCTGCGATGCTGGTGTCCTGACCCTTCTATCATAGCCGCATGACCCTTCTATCATAGCCGCGATGCTGGTGTCCTGACCCTTCTATCATAGCCGCGATGCTGGTGTCCTGACCCTTCTATCATAGCTGCGATGCTGTGTCCTGACACCTATCATAGCTGCGATGCTGTGTCCTGACCGCTTTCTATTATAGCTGCAATGCTGTGTGTTCTGAACCCTTTCTACCATAGCTGCGATGCTGTGTCCTGACCTCTATCATAGCTGCGATGCTGTGTTCTGACCCCTTTTTATTACACCAGCGATGCTGTGTCCTGACCTCTATCATAGCTGCGATGCTGTGTCCTGACCTCTTTCTATCATAGCTGCGATGCTGTGAGTTCTGACCCCTTTCTATTACACCAGTGATGCTGTGTCCTGACCTCTTTCTATCATAGCTGCGATGCTGTGTCCTGACCTCTTTCTATCATAGCTGCGATGCTGTGTCCTGACCTCTTTCTATCATAGCTGCGATGCTGTGTCCTGACCTCTTTCTATCATAGCTGCGATGCTGTGTGTTCTGACCCCTTTCGATCTGAGCTGCGATGCTCTGCATTTTCTGACCCCTATTACACCAGCGATGCTGTGTCCTGACACCTTTCTAACATGGTTGCAATGGTCTGCATGTCCCAACACCTCTTTTATATCTGCGATGCTCACCCTTGAACAGGACTACACTGCAATAGCAGACACAGCCCCGGACAAGAGTGGCGCTAGAATACCTAATACACAGCCATAAAGTCACCACTAGGGGGAGCGGAAGATTAAAGGCTGCTGTGTATCACGTGTAGATTAGCTCCCCCTAGTGGTGACTGCATACAGCCAGAAATTAATATTTCAATACAGTGTATGTTGACAGGGAAGATTCAATGAGGCTAGGCTGCAATACTAGAAGTATCCATATGGACAAGGACGGCGCTACTTTAACCTGTTAATCACAATTAAATCTTACAAGTGTTTTTCCAGGCTTACTATATTGATATATAACGTTGGATAGGGCATCAAAATCAGATCAGTGGGGTCCAACAACCCCTATCAAGCAGCTGTTTAAAGCTAGGGACCCCTGTAAACCGTGAATGGAGCTGATCACTGTATAGTGGCCATTCACAGGTACTGCAGCTCAGCGCCTATTCACTTCGACAGGAGCCGAGCTGCAGTACCAGTAAATGGCCACTCCTCGGTGAATGGCGCTCAGCTCCATTTTTTGCCTGATGGGTGGAAACGCCACTTGTCAGAATCCCACTGTGGACAGCTCTTCAATGTATTAAATCCCTTTAATTTTTTTTTTTTTTTTTTTTTTTTTTAAACCCCTCCTTATACATTAAGACACCACATAGATATTAATATTTATTGTACTTTTTTCCTTCGAACTTCCAGATGAAGGTAAAAGTTTTACAAACAGAATAGAACCACAGAACCAAAAAGTAGTGTAAAGAGACAGAAGAAATGAAGTTATTAGTGAGAAGGTTGGGGAGAGGGGAAGAAATAGGAAACGAAAAGTCACCGGCTTAAAGCAAGCAAAGCAAAATGAGAACCCAAAAAAAAGTTGGGGGTCAAGAAGGAAGCTGCAACTCTTGAATCCAGTCTCTTACTATGAAGCTTTTTTTCTCTTTGGGGGTCTAAGGCCTCGTAAGAATGACCCTGCGTAAATCCGGCAACACATCGATGACAGGCCCCCTGCATTCACCAGGGGGGGCCCCACGCACATAATACATTCATCACTTAGAATCAACATCAGACATCATATAGAAAAGTACTAGGCGTCATTCGCTGGGAGGTATTTTAAGCAGCTAAAGTCCTGGAGCGACAGGAAGTTTGTGCCATTTAGAAGTGCAAAGTCGTCTTCCGAGGGGTGGGAATGGTCTAAATAAACATTGCTGGTTTTAGAGAAATCTGCAAAGTCAATGACGCGAACCGTCAACGCTGCCCCCACCGGATCGTAAAAAGTGCTTAAGTGGAAAGGAGGCCGAGGCCTCGTCGCTGGTAACGATCATGACGAACCAAAAAAAAAAAAAAAAAAAAAAAAAAATAAAAAAAAGGGGGAAAGGCCCACTACAGCATAGAGATCAGGCAGCAAGTCACTAGCCGTGAAGTAGAACAAGATCCCAACACTCCCACAATGCAATACCATGCAAGAGTTTAGAACATACGGAGGCAGTTTCTGGGATTTCCTTCTACTCGTGTCTTGGCTCCTGCTGCAGGCTGTAGGTTTAGTGAGCTTCACCCTGTGAAAAAATCTCTTGGCTTTCTACCTACACACACTCCCTCTGCCACGCAAGCAGCTATCTGAAGACTATTCCCCTGCCCTCCTAGGGGATGTGCACACGTTGCGGATTCGTGTGCGGAATTTTCCATGCGGAATCT
Source organism: Dendrobates tinctorius (assembly GCF_039654945.1). Lineage (NCBI taxonomy): Eukaryota > Metazoa > Chordata > Amphibia > Anura > Dendrobatidae > Dendrobates > Dendrobates tinctorius. The sequence continues at coordinate 5,243,539 of NW_027361688.1, forward strand.
GCTTATTTTGGCAGAATCCGCAGGTAAAAATCTGCATGTTTTTCCTGTGGATTTCCCCTGCGTCTTTACACCTGCGGATTCCTATATTGGAATGGGTGCAAAATCGCTGCGGAATCCGCACAAAGAATTGACATGCCGCGGAAAATAAACTGCTGCGTTTCTGCGCGGATTTTTCTGCAGCATGTGCAGTGGTTTTTTTTACCCCCCATAGAATCTGCAGCGGATCCGCAGCGTGCACGGGGGTCAGTAAGGATCTCTCGCTCTACCAACGTGTGAATCGGAGAATCTGCGCGCTCAACTTTTGAAACCTTCTACTAAAAGTGGTACAGTTTGTCAACTAATTAAATCAGCCTGTCCCAGTTTATTTTAATCACCCAGGGGGAGGCAGGGCATGCTGGGAATTGTAGTTTTACCTGCTAAGAATAGGAACTGGTTAACAAAGAAAAAAAAAAAAAAAAAAGAAAAAGTGGATTTAGCAGTTCGGAAAATAAAAGCAAAAAAATAAAAATGGTACATTCAATGAATTTTAAGAGTCATTGGGCAAAAAAAAAAAAAAAAGGATTACGCATACATACAGAAGCATGTGTCCCGTCTCTGTGAGGAGACATTACTACAGTCCTAATGCTGATGAGGTCCCCTCCAGATCACAGATACCAAAATACACTATAAAAAAAAAAAAAAAAAAAGCAGCCAACGACGATCACTGCAGGATTTAATGCAAGTTCTAAGTCAGCGGAAGCAAAGGAGGGGTGAAAAAAAAAAAAAATGAAAGTTCCCACCAACTGTAGCATATAAAGGAAAGTTTCACGACTACAGAAAGTGCTTTAAAGGAAAACTTCACTTTTGACCATTATTTGTGGTACAGATATTCAGCCCAGATCTTAAAGGGGTTGTCCGATACCAAAACATTTTTTTTTTTCACCCTCTCAAGGTATTAATATTTTGAAACCAATTGGAGGCATATTTTACCTTTAAGTACCCTCCCCGACGAAGATCCAGCTCTTGAATCTTTGCTCTGCTTGAAAGTTACCAGGACCGCTGCGGCCTGCGATTGCCTGCAGAGTTCAGATGACTAAATGAGTATAGAAACCTGACCGCTGCCACCAGTCAGTGGCTGCAGCCGTCTTGGTAACTTCTAAACAGAGCAGACTTTGCTAACGGATGAGCGAATATATATATTTATTTTAAAGCCATCAATGCCTAGGAAAAAAAAAAAAAAAAAAAAAAAAAAAGTCAAAATCCGGACAAGAAAGCTAAAATACCTGCAAATCCTGTGGATTTTATCTGCAATATGGTTATAAAAAAGGATTTTTTAAGCACATTTTGGGGTTTTGCTGGTATTTCTGCCGTTCTATGCTCTGCGGCATGGAGCGCGGTTTCGCGCCTTTGGGTCAGGAAATCGTCTAAAAAAGATACAAAAACTTTATTAACCCGCGTGGGATGAAACGTTTTATTAAACAGTATAGAACAATGTGTTAATCCCAGGGTGAACGTCCCCGAGCACAATCCCTACGGATGGGGAACTTGGGGATTGGTACTAGGTCTAACCCCGGGCGACACGCCGCCCGTCACAGCGGTACATTCACTAATCTTCGAAAAAAAAAGCATAAACCTAGCGCTTGGGTATTTGGTGGAGCGGAGACGGCTGACAATCCCCTCGGATTTAAAAGATGGCAGAAAAAAAAAAAACAGAAAAATAGGAAAAAAAATAAACTAAAATAAAAATAAGACAGCAGTGAGAGGCAAATGTCGCAGACAAGCTCCAGTCCCATCAATGAAGCAGGTCCTTAATAGACTGGTTGTCTGTGGATTCCAAGGCACTCAGTCCGTCGGGTCCTTTTACGTTCTTGTCAGCTCCCTGCCGAAAATAAAAAAAAACAAACAGTAAGTGACGACGATACGTGGGTGAGGAGGCTTGTAATAAGGAGTGCAAACAAAAGTAAAAGACAAGAGCTCTTTTTCAGGACGCCATCACAGACTGCCGGCGGCATATAGATGATTAGACAGCAGTGATTGGAGCCAGCTCCGGTCGCTGCTGGCAGGTTCCCAGCAGTATAAGACACCTGTACTCTTACATCAATATAGGGAAGGGGGATAAACCTTTTAAAAATAATTTAATTTTAAAGAATTGCAGTACTTTATTAAAGTTAAATGTTCCTTAATTTGAGACCCCTCCATAGCAAAATTGTGACTAATCAGTGAAAAAAATAAAATAAAACCAGAGCATGAGCTGGGATTTGTACCGTGATCCGGTTGTGGTATACAATACTTGTAAATTAAGCCACAGATTCTTTTTTTATTAGTTACAGGAAATATCTTCAAGGACAAGAAGGAAAAAAATAAAATAAAAAAAAAAAGTTAAATAAAAACAGTGGTTAATGCCGTTGCCATTTTCTGGTGTCTTGCGCCGGGGAGTTTTATTGCTTTTTTTTTTGAACAGTAATTAGTTTCAGCAGCACTTTACATTGCGGTGGTGCTGTGTGTTTATCGGTTCGCAGACCTCAGAGGGGGTCGGATTGTGCTCGTAGATCTAATGTCGGCTCTAGGATGTAATAAAACAGGAATGTGAATTTCAGCTCCATACCATCCAGTCTCTCGTGAGTTAGAAAAAAAAAAATGAGCATGTGTTATGGGAAAACACAAGGGGAGTTTGTCGCCTTCATTACTGCTTTCCGGCAGCAGACTGACATTGGGCTTCATCGTCATGTTCAAGTCTTAACCCTTTCCTGCGTCAGGTGCCCATGAATGAAGGAGGCTCAGGAGTTGAACTCTCACCACACCCGTCACACAGGCACGTGAAATGTCGGCGCGTGCCCGTCGCCCCTCCCGTGAAATGTCGGCGCGTGCCCGTCGCCCCTCCCTAAAAATGTCGGCGCGTGCCCGTCGCCCCTCCCTAAAAATGTCGGCGCGTGCCCGTCGCCCCTCCCTAAAAATGTCGGCGCGTGCCCGTCGCCCCTCCCTAAAAATGTCGGCGCGTGCCCGTCGCCCCTCCCTAAAAATGTCGGCGCGTGCCCGTCGCCCCTCCCTAAAAATGTCGGCGCGTGCCCGTCGCCCCTCCCTAAAAATGTCGGCGCGTGCCCGTCGCCCCTCCCTAAAAATGTCGGCGCGTGCCCGTCGCCCCTCCCTAAAAATGTCGGCGCGTGCCCGTCGCCCCTCCCTAAAAATGTCGGCGCGTGCCCGTCGCCCCTCCCTAAAAATGTCGGCGCGTGCCCGTCGCCCCTCCCTAAAAATGTCGGCGCGTGCCCGTCGCCCCTCCCTAAAAATGTCGGCGCGTGCCCGTCGCCCCTCCCTAAAAATGTCGGCGCGTGCCCGTCGCCCCTCCCTAAAAATGTCGGCGCGTGCCCGTCGCCCCTCCCTAAAAATGTCGGCGCGTGCCCGTCGCCCCTCCCTAAAAATGTCGGCGCGTGCCCGTCGCCCCTCCCTAAAAATGTCGGCGCGTGCCCGTCGCCCCTCCCTAAAAATGTCGGCGCGTGCCCGTCGCCCCTCCCTAAAAATGTCGGCGCGTGCCCGTCGCCCCTCCCTAAAAATGTCGGCGCGTGCCCGTCGCCCCTCCCTAAAAATGTCGGCGCGTGCCCGTCGCCCCTCCCTAAAAATGTCGGCGCGTGCCCGTCGCCCCTCCCTAAAAATGTCGGCGCGTGCCCGTCGCCCCTCCCTAAAAATGTCGGCGCGTGCCCGTCGCCCCTCCCTAAAAATGTCGGCGCGTGCCCGTCGCCCCTCCCTAAAAATGTCGGCGCGTGCCCGTCGCCCCTCCCTAAAATGTCGGCGCCTGCCCGTCGCCCCTCCCTAGAATGTCGGCGCCTGCCCGTCGCTCCTCCCTAGAATGTCGGCGCCTGCCCGTCGCTCCTCCCTAGAATGTCGGCGCCTGCCCGTCGCTCCTCCCTAGAATGTCGGCGCCTGCCCGTCGCTCCTCCCTAGAATGTCGGCGCCTGCCCGTCGCTCCTCCCTAGAATGTCGGCGCCTGCCCGTCGCTCCTCCCTAGAATGTCGGCGCCTGCCCGTCGCTCCTCCCTAGAATGTCGGCGCGTGCCCGTCGCTCCTCCCTAGAATGTCGGCGTGTGCCCGTCGCTCCTCCCTAGAATGTCCCATAAAAAGCGATGGTTCATTAGGTCACTGCTCACCGAGGGCTGGATGCTATAGACACATTAGTAGGCCAAGACACAGGAGCACGTCGCCTGTTATCGGCGATGTCAGAACTCACAACAGGTGGAACAAAGACGACAGGTTCACACTAGCCCGATATCGACAGGAAAAAGAAAGCAGACTGCAGGCGATGCAGGGATATCAGATCACCCATGTCAGAAAGCTTATGGCTGCCACAAGGCAGATCAATAAATAAAACAGAACTTTCTTGGTGTTTATCACGCTCCTCCTCTCTGTCTGATAAGCCCGGCACAGCTGAAGGGCCCTTTTCAAGATCTAAGACAGATTTCTAGCCTCCTCATCTTGATCTTTAAAAAGGGATGTTGGGGGTGGGGATTGACTCGGGGAATATCTGTACTACTTTGGTAAGGATTCGACTGGCAACTAATTACAAAAAAAAAAAAAAAAAAAAAAAAAGCCTTTGAATGAAGAAAAACCAAGCGGAGCAGGATCGCGCAACATTTGAAGGACATTGGTGATAAAACTACAGACAAGCCGGGAGTAAGATTGACGGCGCCGCGTCCTGAACGCCACCGGATTAATCAGTGAAGAAATAATAAAAAAAAGCGATGAAAGACACTAATTATTTCTTGCACTTCATTACTTTATTCTGGTGGGGGGGGGGGAGGGCTACGGACGTCAGTGACATCGTCGCTGCTCCTTCTGTCAACAAGAGCGTTAAATTGTCACCTCGACGCGCGCCAGAAACACCCAAAAACGCTTCCGCCAAATGAATCTAGCTGTCACCCATTTGTTAGACCAACTTGGATCCTAGTGGGGCATTGTCAGGCTTTTCACAGACCCCAAAACTGCTTTCTTTAGCTCCGCCTCACTTTTGTTACGGTAAGATTGCAGTGTTTCCACGTAGGGTGTCCGTACTTTGCGTTTGCCTATACTTCGGCCATAGGCGCTGAATCAGCTGACGAAGGCCAGAAAAGCATTCCTTTGGCCACCATTGCTAGTTTCTCCAAAAGAGGTCACGGTAATCCGCCGACTCTACCGACCATAATCGATTGCCAAGAGCTGCGCGTAGATACTCAGGGGTCATTTGACTGCACTTGTGAATGCTTGCCCAACGGGGAGAGGGGACAAGACTTCTCCTACGATCAGGTGGATGAAGTTTGACGAGTCAATGTCAGAGAAGATGGAAGGCCTCATACACCTCTGATCCCTCCGAAATAGTGTTCTTCTACCAGCCCATAGCCCTGGAGGAATCCAGCAGACATCACCTTCCATTACGAGCTCTTGTCACGTCCCGATGACGGACATTAGGATTTGCCTCACGTTCCTGCTCCGCGCCGTCCTCTCCTTATCTGCTAGGCTGCAGCTCTGCGAGCATCCACCATCATCATCTACGAGATCTGCCAGTCAGACGCTTTCCATGAAACGCCGGTCAGGACGCTCACCCTCCCCCCTCCTCCTCCGCTCCGGCCGTCCATCCGTCTGCTGCCGCCTTCCTGGAAAGATGAACTGTTTCCCGCGTGTTGTGATCTTATCGTCGCCTGCAGCGTCTCCACCGCCAGACACGTCGTTTGTAATGTGCTGCTAAAATAAATGGGGGCTAATGTACACGCCGGAGGAGATAGAGGGGCTTCATCCGGCCGGTAACCTCTTACTGGCAGATCACTGGATCCAGACTCTTCACAAAAGGCATAGCTAACAAAAAAAAGAATAAACTATCCCCAAAGTTCTGATAGATATGCCTGCTCCGTCTAGGCTTATAGAAGGATCAGTGCTGTTATCGTGGAAACGCATCGGATCTGCGTAGGAGCTGCGGACTCAAAACCATGGGAAATTTTTTCATTGAAGCTCTGCTTCATTTTTTTATCCATTTTGGGATGCACCAAGAAAATAGAAACAATTTCAGGTTGTGGACAACTGGATTTAAAAGAGGACCTGTTATTTTCCATGAATATGTTTCCCCCCTGGTGTAGATGCCGCTGTTCTCCTGAATCCGGCGATGTTTTTCTTGTGTTCCTGCGACTCTCCATTCCTGAGATACGGCCCCTTCTTTCCTGTATAGAAGTCTAGTCTTCTTAGCCAAGTGGGTGTGATCATCAATTTTCTTTAGTAATCTTTTTCAAGGCCACACCTACTTGGCTTTAAAATGTTACATTTATATACAGAGAAGACGGGGCCATATCTCAGGAACGGAGAGGCGCAGGAACAAAAGAAAACCATCCCCGGATTCAGGAGAACAGCGGCATTCACACCAGCGGAAAAAAAAAATAAAGATTTTTGGCATGTGACAAGTCCTTTAAGCTACACTTGTTGCCTGTGGAGATAGGAAAAAAAAACCCTCAGTGCTAGAGAATCCAATTGACCTAGAATATCGCAGCTGAATTAGATGTGGACATTGCATTCGTGAACCAGGAGGCTCAGGATGAATAATGTTACAAAAGGAGCAGCCTAGAGAGGAGCGTGATAAATTTATGTTTAATCGTTAGCGGCTGCGATCTCACAACGCGAGGGGAGAATTCGGCCCTAATCTGAGCACAAAAGCAGGACGCCCGGGTTACGCCGCTTTTATCCAAGCATAAAAGGAGACAAATCTGAAGGACAGATGCCAGGCAGCGTACGGCAAGATTCTCGAAATATGCTAAGCCACTAATTCCAGCAGAGACGCTTGGAAAAAAGAGACGAGGACATAGCGGTACAGCGGTGAGATAAGTGGCGGAGGACACCGGCACCGCTGGCACATTGTCACTTGTAGGTTACAAAGCAGCAGAGAGAATTAGAAGAAGGGTCACGTCGTGCTCCACTGGGCCGCGCAGAACAGCAGAGACCAACGTGCGGGTAAAGGGAAGGAGAAACACGACGACGGCGGTTATGCGCCAAGTAAACATTTAATTAGATTTTTTGGAAACGTGCGGCGTACGGAGAATGCAGAGGAGGAGACGCGGATATTGGAGTACGGAGCAAGAGAGAGGAGATGGTCACCAGGGAAAAACAACAAGAATAATTCTAATGAAAACAGGAAGGTCGCGCATCGGAATGACGAGGGCAAAGTGGATTTCACAAAACTAATTAAGGGTTTTGCACAACTGTCTGGAAGCAGCTCACCAGCAGCGAGCGGTGCCGATCGCGTTACTGCCTCCCCTATACCGCCACACCTGCCGGGGGGTGCAGGACACACATTAGGGGCTGATCGCCGGCGGCCTGACAGCTGGGACCCCCATGATGGAGAGGAGAGTGCTGAAATGCGCTACAAGAATGGGGAGGCAGCCATGTCTGTGCAAGGTGGGGGGCTCCTTCACCTGTGCGAAGGTGGGAGAGGGGGCGAGAGGCAGCCAGCAGCGTGCAGGGAGAGGGGGCGAGAGGCAGTCAGCAGCGTGCAGGGAGAGGGGGCGAGAGGCAGTCAGCAGCGTGCAGGGAGAGGGGGCGAGAGGCAGTCAGCAGCGTGCAGGGAGAGGGGGCGAGAGGCAGTCAGCAGCGTGCAGGGAGAGGGGGCGAGAGGCAGTCAGCAGCGTGCAGGGAGAGGGGGCGAGAGGCAGTCAGCAGCGTGCAGGGAGAGGGGGCGAGAGGCAGTCAGCAATGTGCAGGGAGGCGAGGGGGCGGAGAGGCAGTCAGCAACGTGCAGGGAGGCGAGGGGGCGGAGAGGCAGTCAGCAACGTGCAGGGAGGCAGTCAGCCACGTACAGGGAGGCGGGGGGAGAGAGGCAGTCAGCCACGTGCAGGGATACGGCGGGGTGGGGGGGAGAGAGGCATCCAGCAACGTGCAGGGAGGGGAGAGAGAGAGGCATCCAGCAACGTGCAGGGAGGGGGGGGGGGAGAGAGAGAGGCATCCAGCAACGTGCAGGGAGGGGGGGGGGGGGAGAGAGAGGCATCCAGCAACGTGCAGGGAGGGGGGGGGGGGGGGAGAGAGAGAGGCATCCAGCAACGTGCAGGGAGGGGGGGGGGAAGAGAGAGGCATCCAGCAACGTGCAGGGAGGGGGGGGGAGAGAGAGAGAGAGAGAGAGAGAGGCATCCAGCAACGTGCAGGGAGGGGGGGGGGGGGGGGGGGAGAGAGAGAGAGAGGCATCCAGCAACGTGCAGGGAGGGGGGGGGGGGGGGGAAGAGAGAGAGAGGCATCCAGCAACGTGCAGGGAGGGGGGGGGGGAGAGAGAGAGAGGCATCCAGCAACGTGCAGGGAGGGGGGGGGGGGGGGGAGGAGAGAGAGAGAGAGAGGCATCCAGCAACGTGCAGGGAGGGGGGGGGGGGGGGGGAGAGAGGCATCCAGCAACGTGCAGGGAGGCGGGGGGGAGAGAGAGAGGCATCCAGCAACGTGCAGGGAGGCGGGGGGGGAGAGAGAGAGGCATCCAGCAACGTGCAGGGAGGCGGGGGGGAGAGAGAGGCATCCAGCAACGTGCAGGGAGGCGGGGGGGGGAGAGAGAGGCATCCAGCAACGTGCAGGGAGGCGGGGGGGGGAGAGAGAGGCATCCAGCAACGTGCAGGGAGGCGGGGGGGGGGGAGAGAGAGGCATCCAGCAACGTGCAGGGAGGCGGGGGGGGGGGGGAGAGAGAGGCATCCAGCAACGTGCAGGGAGGCGGGGGGGAGAGAGAGGCATCCAGCAACGTGCAGGGAGGCGGGGGGGGGGGAAAGAGAGGCATCCAGCAACGTGCAGGGAGGCGGGGGGGGGGGGGGAGAGAGAGAGGCATCCAGCAACGTGCAGGGAGGCGGGGGGAGAGAGAGGCATCCAGCAACGTGCAGGGAGGCGGGGGGGAGAGAGAGGCAGTCAGCATATTTCTGCATGAAGGGGATCATGATGGGGCATTTGGCACGTCGTCATAATTGGGTTTTAGGTTGCAGTTTGGGCACGCAGTCTCAGAAAGGTTCGCCCTCACTGCACCAGCACGGTATGATGCCCCAACTGTACGCCCCACACGGTATAATGCCCCCCCCCCCCAGCACCCCATACTGTATAATTGTTGATCTCACTTTTTAATGGTGCAAAATGGGGAGGGGCAATATGAACTTTAAAAAAACACTTATCTTCTCCCCCCCTTTATACTGTAATCTGTTAGTCTCCTTAGGGGACTTCAATCTGCAATAATCTGACCGCTTGAACTATATACAGCAATGCCACAGTATCGCTGTACACAGCAAAAATCACGGTCTACGAACGCCAGCCACAGAAGGTCATGACAAGGCACAGGGGTCTTCCGCAGACCCCCGCAGTCGTCTTAGCAACCCATCGGCACCCTGCGATCACGATGAGGGAGCCAGTGGGCACATGGACTGTGGCACACCCCCTGCCGATGCATTGTAAATGCTGCTGTCCGACATTGACAGTGGTCTTTTACAGGTTAATGCCCACAGATGAAAGCAGATGATGGCTGAATAACACAGCCATCATCTGCTGGGAAAGAAGCGGCTTCAGTTCCTGAGCCTGCAATGAAATCAGGGAGTCACCATATGACGTAACGGAGTTATAGATCAGTAAGGGGTTGAATGTATAAAGAATTTGTTTACAACGTCTAGAGACACGATCAACCAATCAGCTGCTTGGAATCAATGAACGCATTCTAGAATTCTTGCTCCAGAGAATTAACTTTTTTTTGTGATTGCTGATTAGAATGGATTAAAAGCACTGAAATTCTTTTAGTCCGCATTGTTTCTGCAAATAAAAAAATAATGTATTTTTCCCCCCCATCAGTTTTTTACTTCCTGGGGAAAGGCTTTTGGAAAGAATCAATCTCCTACACCCTCTGGCATCTTACAGAATCAGTCTCCTCCTCCCTCTGGCAGCTTCCCTTCTCTGGAGAAGTAGTCTCCTCAGCTTTACTGCTCGCACAGAAAGCTATTTCTGTTGGTTGCCCGACCACCAGATGGCGTCACGCTAAATAAATGTCAACTTTTTAACAGCGTTTACAGAATGAACAATATAAATATAAACATTTAATTCTGGGACAACCTTTAGTTAATAGTTCCTCCCCCCCCACCCCACCCCAAGTTAAAGGGGATGTCTCACCCCCACAGCAGCCCCTGTCCGGATGCATCCTGGCAGCCATAGTATCGTATAGACACTCACCTTTTCCAAAAGCAGCTTGACAGTTTTGAAGTGACCCTCGTAGCAGGCGGACAGAAGAGGGGTGATCCCATGTTTATCTGCAGCCTAAAAAAACCACAAAAACATCCATGTCAGTGTGACATCAATGGGGGCGCTCTACTAAGTCTCCAGTAGGGCTCCCTCTAGTGGTGGCTGGAAGCAGACAGAATTTTACTGGAAAGGGTATGGCAGCGACACCTACATTAATATCGGCTCCCTTTGCCAAGAGATATTCGACGGTCTCGTCCTGCCCGCAGTCTGCGGCGTAATGTAGAGGCTTTCGTCCTCCCTCCAGCGTCCGGTTGACGTCCACACCCTGTCCAAAAAAAAAGCCAAAACGGCATGAGTCAACACCGTGTGGTTTCCTGAATAAAGGTCGCTTGTCTACAGTTAGCTCCCCCTAGTGGTGGCTGCTGGCAGCCATTGTTTTATCAGGTTCTATAAATTTGGCAAATAATGGGACATTGGGCGATTCATGGAGGAGGCCGTTTATTTATTATATGCTGCTTTCCTAAAGCAGAGGAGCGACGCCGCGAAACTGCTCCTATGTCATAACAGATGCTGCAATCAATTTCCCATTCAGGCAGTGACGCGACCAGCGAAGAGGAGGCAAACGGGCAGAGAAGTGGAGCAGCCGTGAGTCTTTGACCGATCTGCGCAGGTCGCGGCTCGTTCAGCTGCAGGACAATCTCAACTGCACAGCAAGAGGAGAGACCCCGACCCTGCGACTCCAAAATGTGAAAGTGAGAGCAAGTCCCCACTGCACCACAAAGCCACCACGACCGAGCAAGCGGTGACCGTGGCGAAACACAGCCCTCCCCGAGAAACATACACAACGTGTCACCACTTCCTGAAAAAGTCAGCACACTCCTCTCCTCAAATACTCTGTGCTGCTGGAGACCACACCGAGTCCAGCGTGTGACCCCCTCTACCCCCACCCGTATTCCTTTCATCAATGGTTCCACAGGATCAGCACACTCCTCTCCTGAAATACTCTGTGCTGCTGGAGACACTAACTCTTGGGTCTGTGGTCTCAACTCACATACATCACTGCCCCCATCACAAGCAAACAGGTCTCTGCCCTCCACAAGGTTTGTGCACTCATCTCCAGCTGCTGTCACACCGGCAGTTCTAACCTCGGGCAAATTATGTACGACACATTCTAGAAAGTGATGTAAACCGCGAGTCCTGACAAATCTACGAGGAGCGGCGAGCGACAGTCCGGCCGATAGCGATCGTGGGAAAAGGACTGAACATTGCTGAGGTCAGGGGGATTCACTACTATGCAAGATAGGTGCGGCCTCGGGGGGGGAAATGGCTGGAGACTGAGCAGGGGAGCTACAAACGGGGCACCAAAGACTGCACATACTGATCATCCTGAGCTCCCGGGTTCATGTGCACAGATGAGCCCCCATCAGAAAAGTAATTGAGGCACCCACCCCTTACTGCAGGGCACATGAGGACTACATACAATGGGCCAAATAGCCCGGATTTTCCATATTTTGCCCCTCATCCAGCTCCCAGTAATCACGCAACAGGGTAGCCTGCCCCTCGCATCGCCCCCCGTAGCCACACGGCACGGGAGCCTGCCCCCCACGCAGCCACACGGCACGGGAGCCTGCCCCCCACGCAGCCACACGGCACGGGAGCCTGCCCCCCACGCAGCCACACGGCACGGGAGCCTGCCCCCCACGCAGCCACACGGCACGGGAGCCTGCCCCCCACGCAGCCACACGGCACGGGAGCCTGCCCCCCACGCAGCCACACGGCACGGGAGCCTGCCCCCCACGCAGCCACACGGCACGGGAGCCTGCCCCCCACGCAGCGCCCCCTGTAGCCACACGGCACGGGAGCCTGCCCCCCACGCAGCGCCCCCTGTAGCCACACGGCACGGGAGCCTGCCCCCCACGCAGCGCCCCCTGTAGCCACACGGCACGGGAGCCAGCCCCCCACGCAGCGCCCCCTGTAGCCACACGGCACGGGAGCCTGCCCCCCACGCAGCGCCCCCTGTAGCCACACGGCACGGGAGCCTGCCCCCCACGCAGCGCCCCCTGTAGCCACACGGCACGGGAGCCAGCCCCCCACGCAGCGCCCCCTGTAGCCAGGGCTGTGGAGTCGGTAAGCCAAACCTGCGACTCCGACTCCTCAATTTCACTTACACCGACTCCGACTCCAACTCCGACTCCACCTCCCACACATATTGCTTATATTTAAATGAAAAATGTATTGTAGTACAATGTGAACCTCAGACATTTAATCATTTTTATGATCCAATAATCAAGATATTTAGATAGAACAGAATATATATTGGTGTACTACCCAGTTTTCATTCTTTTTGGTACAGATACGATATGGATAGACAGATATGGATAAATGGATAGATAGAGCAGATTTCTAATCTGCTTTTGCTATTGAAAACATTATCTATGAGCTCAAAAACCTTTCAGGTGATGCAGTTTTTTAAAAAGATGATCAGCTTTTGCAGCTGAAAAACGTATCCTCAAAAAACACAGGAAAAACGCTGTGTGTGAATGTAGCCTTAGATCAGGAATAGAACAGCCATTTATAGGACATTTCATAACTTTCCCAAACTCCTATGAAAAAATATTCAGCACATCCTGCATTGAATTACTGTACCCAATTTATTAAATATTTTAGGAGTCGGAGTCGGTCCATTTTATACCGACTCCAACTCCGACTCCACCAAAATGAGCACCGACTCCGACTCCACGACTCCGACTCCACAGCCCTGCCTGTAGCCACACGGCACGGGAGCCTGCCACCCTCGCAGCGCCCCCTGTAGCCACACGGCACGGGAGCCTGCCACCCTCGCAGCGCCCCCTGTAGCCACACGGCACGGGAGCCTGCCACCCTCGCAGCGCCCCCTGTAGCCACACGGCACGGGAGCCTGCCACCCTCGCAGCGCCCCCTGTAGCCACACGGCACGGGAGCCTGCCACCCTCGCAGCGCCCCCTGTAGCCACACGGCACGGGAGCCTGCCACCCTCGCAGCGCCCCCTGTAGCCACACGGCACGGGAGCCTGCCACCCTCGCAGCGCCCCCTGTAGCCACACGGCACGGGAGCCTGCCACCCTCGCAGCGCCCCCTGTAGCCACACGGCACGGGAGCCTGCCCCTCGCAGCGCCCCCTATAGCCACACGGCACGGGAGCCTGCCCCTCGCAGCGCCCCCTGTAGCCACACGGCACGGGAGCCTGCCCTATGCAGATTCCCCAGTAGTCACAGCAGGTTCCAGTTTTTCGATTCCCCCACTCCAGTCTAGATGTTTTCACACACACATCATTGACATGAGGATTACAGGGATCCGTTATCTCCCCCCTGCAAAATGTTCAAGGTTCAACAATGGCCAGAGGGATCCAAAGTCACTCCCCGCCATCGCCCTGCTACCTGCAGGTTTCAGCTTGAGTTCCGCAGTTTACATGACAATTATTGCAGACAGATCTCTGTTTGCGGTCAGTGAATAAGAACCCTGCGCTGACATACAGTGTGTGACAATCCATGAGGGTTGTGGGCCGATCACAGAGGTGCAATACCTCCATTAAAACATGAAATTAACCCTTTACTGGTTGCCCACTTCCCCGCCTTATTTATGAACTTGGAGTATCACTTTAAAAAACTCTACATTAACAGGAGGATGAAAGACGTCCCCCATCATCACTCATCATCTCGTCCCCCATCATCATCACCACTTTTTTTTTTTTTTTTTAGCCCAACATGTCACCATTTCCAGGAATAGACACATTACTGATCCAAATGTAGGACTGGTGAAGTCACACACAAGCAATGACCGTGCCAGATTAATTGTGAAAGACTCATCAAATGACTGCACCGAGACCGGAGGCGCTCCGCATCCAGAGCGTGCATACGTCAGCTCCATTCAAGACGAGTATACACATGGGCCATGCACACAGTGAACAAGTCTGTAGGACAATGTTCACAGCACCAAAAGACTGAAACCGACAAAAACACAGTATAATAAACGTACAGACAGACTCTGCTGTAAAAAAGTGACAGTAAACAGCAAGTGCTAGTAAAAAGATGATAGCAAAACAGGGTATTTGGTTGATATGTTTTTTGCAAAAAATGTATACTAAGCCGCTCAACCAACGTCAAGGTATACCCATATCAGAGCAGTCCCTAACCGATGTATTTAAAACCCTGATCGTGTGTATGGTACCTATATGAGCAGGATTCAGAGAGGTAATGTCTGATGAGGAAACGCTGCAGAAGATGGCTTATATGTACATGGCCCACATGGGAGGGCAGGAGACCTCCCTAATCTTGCAAAAACAAGAAACCAATTGAATGTAAACACATGGGCCATTCACACAGTGAACATTACCTTCCTGAATCCTGCTCATATAGGTACTATACACATGATTAGGGTTTTAAATGTATCGGTTAGGGACTGCACTGATGGCTTACCTTGACGTTTGCTAGAGCGGCTTAGTGTACATTTTTTGCAGGAAGCGTGTCAACCGAATACCCTGTTATGTCATCATCTTTTTACTAGCACTTGCTGTTTACTGTTACTTTTTTACAACAGAGTATTTTCATACGTTTGTTACACTGTGTTTTTCTGTGCTCCATTCAAGACGAGGCAGCAGAGCCCCAACCATGGGATAATTGGGGTCCCAGCGATGAGCAAATCCATAGGAAGCAGGACGTCCCTACAACAGCAACATGTAAAGAGCAGTCAGGACTGGAAGTGATAGCAGGGGACTGACTACACACGACTTACAGAATGCAATTCTTGCTTCTTGTGTATTATACCCCAGAGCTGCACTCACTATTCTGCTGGTGCAGTCACTGTGTACATAGATTACATTACTGATCCTGAGTTACCTCCTGTATTATACTCCAGAGCTGCACTCACTATTCTGCTGGTGCAGTCACTGTGTACATACATTACTGATCCTGAATTACATTCTGTATTATACTCCAGAGCTGCACTCACTATTCTGCTGTTGCAGTGACTGCAGTCACTGTGTACATACATTACTGATCCTGAGTTACATCCTGTATTATACTCCAGAGCTGCACTCACTATTTTGCTGGTGCAGTCACTGTGTACATACATTTCTGATCCTGAGTTACATCCTGTATTATACTCCAGAGCTGCACTCACTATTCTGCTGGTGCAGTCACTGTGTACATACATTACTGATCCTGAGTTACATCCTGTATTATACTCCAGAGCTGCACTCACTATTCTGCTGGTGCAGTCACTGTGTACATACATTACTGATCCTGAGTTACATCCTGTATTATACTCCAGAGCTGCACTCACTATTCTGCTGGTGCAGTCACTGTGTACATACATTACTGATCCTGAGTTACATCCTGTATTATACTCCAGAGCTGCACTCACTATTCTGCTGGTGCAGTCACTGTGTACATACATTACTGATCCTGAGTTACATCCTGTATTATACTCCAGAGCTGCACTCACTATTCTGCTGGTGCAGTCACTGTGTACATACATTACTGATCCTGAGTTACATCTTGTATTATACCCCAGAGCTGCACTCACTATTCTGCTGTTGCAGTGACTGCAGTCACTGTGTACATTACATTATTGATCCTGAGTTACCTCCTGTATTATACTCCAGAGCTGCACTCACTATTCTGCTGTTGCAGTGACTGCAGTCACTGTGTACATTACATTACTGATCCTGAGTTACATCCTGTATTATACTCCAGAGCTGCACTCACTATTCTGCTGGTGCAGTCACTGTGTACATACATTACTGATCCTGAGTTACATCCTGTATTATACCCCAGAGCTGCACTCACTATTCTGCTGGTGCAGTCACTGTGTACATACATTACATTACTGATCCTGAGTTACATCCTGCATTATACTCCAGAGCTGCACTCACTATTCTGCTGGTGCAGTCACTGTGTACATACATTACTGATCCTGAGTTACATCCTGTATTATACCCCAGAGCTGCACTCACTATTCTGCTGGTGCAGTCACTGTGTACATACATTACTGATCCTGAGTTACATCCTGTATTATACCCCAGAGCTGCACTCACTATTCTGCTGGTGCAGTCACTGTGTACATACATTACTGATCCTGAGTTACATCCTGTATTATACCCCAGAGCTGCACTCACTATTCTGCTGGTGCAGTCACTGTGTACATACATTACTGATCCTGAGTTACATCCTGTATTATACCCCAGAGCTGCACTCACTATTCTGCTGGTGCAGTCACTGTGTACATACATTACTGATCCTGAGTTACATCCTGTATTATACCCCAGAGCTGCACTCACTATTCTGCTGGTGCAGTCACTGTGTACATACATTACTGATCCTGAGTTACATCCTGTATTATACCCCAGAGCTGCACTCACTATTCTGCTGGTGCAGTCACTGTGTACATACATTACTGATCCTGAGTTACCTGCTGTATACTCCAGAGCTGTGTTCACTATTGCTGTCTCTCCACTACTTGTATCATTAACTCCTGTGCACAAACGCCGCGGCCGCAGGTAATCCCTCGGTGAGAGAACACATAATCCTCCTGAGCTGCGCTCTGAACTTTAGCTCCTCTATTAATAGTCGAGGTTTATGGGACAATTGCATAACTAGCCCTTCCCTAACACCAGACACCTTTATCCTCCAGGCGAGGGTCGGTCGTTGCCATCTGGAGCTGAACTCTGCAGCCGCCCGCACGCCCCGTCACTCACAGGGAGGCCCCTGACACCTCCGCTCGTCACGTTGTCATCTGGGATTATTACAATTACTTCTGTAACAATTCCTCAGTCCAGAGCTGCGTTCAGGCTTCAGAGCTCAACTCTTACAGCAGCATTCACCCCGGGGTTTGGTGATTTCAGCTGTGAAGCACAATTATTAACGAAGCTCAAGACACAAAACAAGCAGCTCCTCTTACATAAAGGGCCTTATCCTATGGACAATCCCTGTAAGAACATGTAGAAAAAAAATCCTCTCATATAATCCCCCTCCAAATATTGGGGGCGAGTGGGCGGGGCCGTGACTACTCCATATAAGGAGAAAGGGCGGGGCTAGAAAGTGTCATCACGTGACAGCAGGGCCCGGTGGTCTGCCCTCTCCCCGGCACACACCGCCCGCGGCTCCTCACCCCGGAGATAAACTCCTTCACCGCGTCCAGGTCTCCGTTATTCAGCGCCCACATCAGCTCCTTGTCGCACATGGCGGACGGTGAGGGCGGCGGCGTCTGAGGCGGGAGGAGAAGACACAGCGCGGCCTGGCAGTGACGGCAGCCTCCGGGGCCTCTATCTACTTCCCCCTCACACAGGGACCGCGGAGAGCCACGCCTTCACGCTGCGTCCTGACGTCACCGCGCACCGCTCACGTGACTGGCCGACGCAGACCGCAACGCGTCTCCTAGCAACCGGCGGCCATAAGTTGCCTGTAGCGGCCGGCGGCGTGACGTGACCCCTCTGTGCCGCTGATTCTGCCGCTCCTGCTCCTGGTGTGCGGGAAGGGCGTGTCATTATCTGATTACCTTCCTCAGTCCGCCATCCTAGGCAGGATCTCTGCTGGCTGTGCACAGTCTGTGTCATTAGAGGCGAGAAGGGAAACCCCCCAAAACAGATACAGACCCCCCCCGGAACTATAGACCCCAGAGCAGACCCCTAAACCAATGCAGACCCCAGAGCAGACCCCTCAACTAATACAGACCCCAAACCAGACCCCTAAACTAATAAAGACCCCAGACCAGACCCCTCAACTAATACAGTCTCCAGACCAGACCCCTCAACTAATACAGACCCCAAACCAGACCCCTAAACCAATGCAGACCCCAGACCAGACCCCTAAACTAATACAGACCCCAGACCAGACCCGAAAACTAATACAGTCTCCAGACCAGACCCCTAAACCAATGCAGACCCCAGACCAGACCCCTCAATTAATACAGACCCCAGACCAGACCCCAAAACTAATACAGACCCCAGACCAGACCCCTCAACTAATACAGTCTCCAGACCAGACCCCTAAACCAATGCAGACCCCAGACCAGACCTCTCAACTAATACAGACTCCAGACCAGACCCCTAAACTAATACAGACCCCAGACCAGACCCCTAAACCAATGCAGACCCCAGACCAGACCTCTCAACTAATACAGACTCCAGACCAGACCCCTAAACTAATACAGACACCAGACCCCTCAACTAATACAGACCCCAAACCAGACCCCTAAACCAATGCAGACCCCAGACCAGACCCCTAAACTAATACAGACTCCAGACCAGACCCCTGAACTAATACAGACTCCAGACCAGACCCCTAAACTAATACAGACCCCAGACCAGACCCCTGAACTAATACAGACCCCAAACCAGACCCCTAAACTAATACAGACTCCAGACCAGACCCCTAAACCAATGCAGACCCCAGACCAGACCTCTCAACTAATACAGACTCCAGACCAGACCCCTAAACCAATGCAGACCCCAGCCCAGACCCCTGAACTAATACAGACCCCAGCCCAGACCCCTAAACTAATACAGACCCCAGACCAGACCCCTCAACTAATACAGACCCCAAACCAGACCCCTAAACCAATGCAGACCCCAGACCAGACCCCTAAACTAATACAGACTCCAGACCAGACCCCTGAACTAATACAGACTCCAGACCAGACCCCTAAACTAATACAGACTCCAGACCAGACCTCTCAACTAATACAGACTCCAGACCAGACCCCTAAACCAATGCAAACCCCAGACCAGACCCCTGAACTAATACAGACCCCAGCCCAGACCCCTAAACTAATACAGACCCCAGACCAGACCCCTCAACTAATACAGACCCCAAACCAGACCCCTAAACCAATGCAGACCCCAGACCAGACCCCTCAACTAATACAGACTCCAGACCAGACCACAAAACTAATACAGACCCCATACCAGACCCCTAAACCAATGCAGACCCCAGACCAGACCCCTCAACTAATACAGACTCCAGACCAGACCCCAAAACTAATACAGACCCCAAACCAGACCCCTAAACTAATACAGACCCCAGACCAGACCCCAAAACTAATACAGACTCCAGACCAGACCCCTAAACTAATACAGACTCCAGACCAGACCCCCAAACTAATATAGACTCCAGACCTCTAAACTAATACAGACCCCAGATCAGACCCCTCAACTAATACAGACCCCTCAACTAATACAGACCCCAGACCAGACCCCTCAACTAATACAGACTCCAGACCACAAAACTAATAGACACCAGACCAGACCCCCAAACTAATACAGACTCCAGACCCCTAAACTAATACAGACCCCAGACCAGACCCCTAAACTAATACAGACTCCAGACCAGACCCCTGAACTAATAAGACTCCAGACCAGACCCCTAAACTAATACAGACCCCAGACCAGACCCCTGAACTAATACAGACCCCAAACCAGACCCCTAAACTAATACAGACTCCAGACCAGACCCCAAAACTAATACAGACCCCAGACCAGACCCCTAATAATAATAATAATAATAATAATAATAATCTTTATTTATATAGCGCCAACATATTCCGCAGCGCTTTACAGTTGAACAGTTTCAAACACAACAGTCATAAGTAACAACGTTAACAATACAATAATTAAAGCGAAATAAGACGACCCTGCTCGTGGAGCTTACAATCTACAATGAGGTGGGGGGGATACAAAGCACAGGTTTGTATTTACAATGATGTATTTACAATGACGGTCCAGCCATTTTCAGGGGGTGGGGGTTAGATGGAGCGCTAACCACTGAGCCACCGTGCCCGCCCACCGACCCCTGAACTAATACAGACCCCAAACCAGACCCCTAAACTAATACAGACTCCAGACCAGACCCCTAAACTAATACAGACCCCAGACCAGACCCCTAAACTAATAGACCCCAGACCAGACCCCTAAACTAATACAGACTCCAGACCAGACCCCTAGACTAATAGACCCCAGACCAGACCCCTAAACTAATACAGACCCCAGACTAGACCCCAAAACTAATACAGACCCCAAACCAGACCCCTAAACTAATACAGACTCCAGACCAGACCCCTAAACTAATACAGACTCCAGACCAGACCCCTAAACTAATACAGACTCCAGACCAGACCCCTAAACTAATAGACCCCAGACCAGACCCCTAAACTAATACAGACCCCAGACCAGACCCCAAAACTAATACAGACCCCAAACCAGACCCCTAAACTAATACAGACTCCAGACCAGACCCCTAAACTAATACAGACTCCAGACCAGACCCCTAAACTAATACAGACTCCAGACCCCTAAACTAATACAGACCCTAGACCAGACCACAAAACTAATACAGACCCCATACCAGACCCCTAAACCAATGCAGACCCCAGACCAGACCCCTCAACTAATACAGACTCCAGACCAGACCCCAAAACTAATACAGACCCCAAACCAGACCCCTAAACTAATACAGACCCCAGACCAGACCCCAAAACTAATACAGACTCCAGACCAGACCCCTAAACTAATACAGACTCCAGACCTCTAAACTAATACAGACCCCAGATCAGACCCCTCAACTAATACAGACCCCAGACCCCTCAACTAATACAGACCCCAGACCAGACCCCTCAACTAATACAGACTCCAGACCAGACCACAAAACTAATACAGACACCAGACCAGACCCCCAAACTAATATAGACTCCAGACCTCTAAACTAATACAGACCCCAGATCAGACCCCTCAACTAATACAGACTCCAGACCAGACCCCAAAACTAATACAGACTCCAGACCAGACCCCTAAACTAATACAGATCCCAAACCAGACCCCTAACCTAATGCAGACCCCAGACCAGACCTCTAAACTAATACAGACTCCAGTCCCCTAAACTAATACAGACCCCTAAACTAATACAGACCCCAGACCCCTAAACTAATACAGACACCAGACCGGACCCCTAAACTAATACAGACACCAGACCGGACCCCTAAACTAATACAGACTCCAGACCAGACCCCTAAACTAATAGACCCCAGACCAGACCCCTAAACTAATACAGACCCCAGACCAGACCCCAAAACTAATACAGACCCCAAACCAGACCCCTAAACTAATACAGACTCCAGACCCCTAAACTAATACAGACTCCAGACCAGACCCCTAAACTAATACAGACTCCAGACCCCTAAACTAATACAGACCCTAGACCAGACCACAAAACTAATACAGACCCCATACCAGACCCCTAAACCAATGCAGACCCCAGACCAGACCCCTCAACTAATACAGACTCCAGACCAGACCCCAAAACTAATACAGACCCCAAACCAGACCCCTAAACTAATACAGACCCCAGACCAGACCCCAAAACTAATACAGACTCCAGACCAGACCCCTAAACTAATACAGACTCCAGACCTCTAAACTAATACAGACCCCAGATCAGACCCCTCAACTAATACAGACCCCAGACCCCTCAACTAATACAGACCCCAGACCAGACCCCTCAACTAATACAGACTCCAGACCAGACCACAAAACTAATACAGACACCAGACCAGACCCCCAAACTAATATAGACTCCAGACCTCTAAACTAATACAGACCCCAGATCAGACCCCTCAACTAATACAGACTCCAGACCAGACCCCTAAACTAATACAGACTCCAGACCAGACCCCTAAACTAATACAGACTCCAGACCAGACCCCTAAACTAATAGACCCCAGACCAGACCCCTAAACTAATACAGACCCCAGACCAGACCCCAAAACTAATACAGACCCCAAACCAGACCCCTAAACTAATACAGACTCCAGACCAGACCCCTAAACTAATACAGACTCCAGACCAGACCCCTAAACTAATACAGACTCCAGACCCCTAAACTAATACAGACCCTAGACCAGACCACAAAACTAATACAGACCCCATACCAGACCCCTAAACCAATGCAGACCCCAGACCAGACCCCTCAACTAATACAGACTCCAGACCAGACCCCAAAACTAATACAGACCCCAAACCAGACCCCTAAACTAATACAGACCCCAGACCAGACCCCAAAACTAATACAGACTCCAGACCAGACCCCTAAACTAATACAGACTCCAGACCTCTAAACTAATACAGACCCCAGATCAGACCCCTCAACTAATACAGACCCCAGACCCCTCAACTAATACAGACCCCAGACCAGACCCCTCAACTAATACAGACTCCAGACCAGACCACAAAACTAATACAGACACCAGACCAGACCCCCAAACTAATATAGACTCCAGACCTCTAAACTAATACAGACCCCAGATCAGACCCCTCAACTAATACAGACTCCAGACCAGACCCCAAAACTAATACAGACTCCAGACCAGACCCCTAAACTAATACAGATCCCAAACCAGACCCCTAACCTAATGCAGACCCCAGACCAGACCTCTAAACTAATACAGACTCCAGTCCCCTAAACTAATACAGACCCCTAAACTAATACAGACCCCAGACCCCTAAACTAATACAGACACCAGACCGGACCCCTAAACTAATACAGACACCAGACCGGACCCCTAAACTAATACAGATCCCAAACCAGACCCCTGAACTAAAACAGACTCCAGACCCCTAAGATAATACAAACCCCAGACCAGAGCCCTAAACTAATACAGACCCCAGACCAGACCCCTAAACTAATACAGACCCCAGACCAGACCCCTAAACTAATACAGACTCCAGACCAGACCCCAAAACTAATACAGACCCATATCAGACCCTCTAAATAGATACAGACCCCAGACCAGACCCCTGAACTAATACAGACTCCAGACCAGACCCCTACACTAATACAGACCCCAGATCAGACCTCTAAACTAATACAGACTCCAGACCCCTAAACTAATACAGATCCCAAACCAGACACCTGAACTAATACAGACCCCAGACCAGACCTCTAAACTAATACAGACCCCTGTCCCCTAAACTAATACAGACCCCTAAATAATACAGACCCCAGATCAGACCCCTGAACTAATACAGACTCCAGTCCCCTAAACTAATACAGACCCCTAAACTAATACAGACCCCAGATCAGACCCCTGAACTAATACAGACCCCAGACCAGACCCCTAAACTAATACAGACACCAGACTCCTAAACTAATACAGACCCCAGACCCCTAAACTAATACAGACACCAGACCGGACCCCTAAACTAATACAGACACCAGACCGGACCCCTAAACTAATACAGATCCCAAACAAGACCCCTGAACTAATACAGACCCCAGACCCCTGAACTAAAACAGACTCCAGACCCCTAAGATAATACAAACCCCAGACCAGAGCCCTAAACTAATACAGACACCAGACCCCTAAACTAATACAGACTCCAGACCAGACCCCTAAACTAATGCAGACCCCAAACCAGACCCCTAAACTAATACAGATCCCAGGCCAGACCCCTAAACTAATACAGACCCCAGATCAGACCTCTAAACTAATACAGACTCCAGACCCCTAAACTAATACTCCAGACCAGACCCCTAAACTAATGCAGGCCCCAGACCAGACCCCTAAACTAATACAGACACCAGACCCCTAAACTAATACAGACTCCAGACCATACCTCTAAACTAATACAGACTCCAGACCCCTAAACTAATACTCCAGACCAGACCCCTAAACTAATGCAGGTCCCAGACCAGACCCCTAAACTAATACAGACACCAGACCCCTAAACTAATACAGACCCCAGACCATACCCCTAAACTAATACAGACTCCAGACCATACCCCTAAACTAATACAGACACCAGACCCCTAAACTAATACAGACACAGACCCCTAAACTAATACAGACCCCAGACCATACCCCTAAACTAATACAGACACCAGCCCCTAAACTAATACAGACTCCAGACCAGACCCCTGAACTAATACAGACTCCAGACCAGACCCCTAAACTAATACAGACTCCAGACCAGACCTCTCAACTAATACAGACTCCAGACCAGACCCCTAAACCAATGCAAACCCCAGACCAGACCCCTGAACTAATACAGACCCCAGACCCCTCAACTAATACAGACCCCAAACCAGACCCCTAAACCAATGCAGACCCCAGACCAGACCCCTAAACTAATACAGACTCCAGACCAGACCCCTGAACTAATACAGACTCCAGACCAGACCCCTAAACTAATACAGACCCCAGACCAGACCCCTGAACTAATACAGACCCCAAACCAGACCCCTAAACTAATACAGACTCCAGGCCAGACCCCAAAACCAATACAGACCCCAGACCAGACCCCTGAACTAATACAGACCCCAAACCAGACCCCTAAACTAATACAGACTCCAGACCAGACCCCTAAACTAATACAGACACCAGACCCCTAAACTAATAGACCCCAGACCAGACCCCTAAACTAATACAGACCCCGGACCAGACCCCAAAACTAATACAGACTCCAGACCAGACCCCTAGACTAATAGACCCCAGACCAGACCCCTAAACTAATACAGACCCCAGACTAGACCCCAAAACTAATACAGACCCCAAACCAGACCCCTAAACTAATACAGACTCCAGACCAGACCCCTAAACTAATACAGACTCCAGACCAGACCCCTAAACTAATAGACCCCAGACCAGACCCCTAAACTAATACAGACCCCA
This sequence comes from Dendrobates tinctorius, assembly GCF_039654945.1. Lineage (NCBI taxonomy): Eukaryota > Metazoa > Chordata > Amphibia > Anura > Dendrobatidae > Dendrobates > Dendrobates tinctorius. The sequence goes on from NW_027361688.1 coordinate 5,268,388, forward strand.
GACCAGACCCTAAACTAATACAGACCCCAGACCAGACCCCAAAACTAATACAGACCCCAAACCAGACCCCTAAACTAATACAGACTCCAGACCAGACCCCTAAACTAATACAGACTCCAGACCAGACCCCTAAACTAATACAGACTCCAGACCCCTAAACTAATACAGACCCCAGACCAGACCACAAAACTAATACAGACCCCATACCAGACCCCTAAACCAATGCAGACCCCAGACCAGACCCCTCAACTAATACAGACTCCAGACCAGACCCCAAAACTAATACAGACCCCAAACCAGAACCCTAAACTAATACAGACCCCAGACCAGACCCCAAAACTAATACAGACTCCAGACCAGACCCCTAAACTAATACAGACTCCAGACCAGACCCCCAAACTAATATAGACTCCAGACCTCTAAACTAATACAGACCCCAGATCAGACCCCTCAACTAATACAGACCCCTCAACTAATACAGACCCCAGACCAGACCCCTCAACTAATACAGACTCCAGACCAGACCACAAAACTAATAGACACCAGACCAGACCCCCAAACTAATACAGACTCCAGACCCCTAAACTAATACAGACCCCAGACCAGACCCCTAAACTAATACAGACTCCAGACCAGACCCCTGAACTAATAAGACTCCAGACCAGACCCCTAAACTAATACAGACCCCAGACCAGACCCCTGAACTAATACAGACCCCAAACCAGACCCCTAAACTAATACAGACTCCAGACCAGACCCCAAAACTAATACAGACCCCAGACCAGACTCCTGAACTAATACAGACCCCAAACCAGTCCCCTAAACTAATACAGACTCCAGACCAGACCCCTAAACTAATACAGACCCCAGACCAGACCCCTAAACTAATAGACCCCAGACCAGACCCCTAAACTAATACAGACCCCGGACCAGACCCCAAAACTAATACAGACTCCAGACCAGACCCCTAGACTAATAGACCCCAGACCAGACCCCTAAACTAATACAGACCCCAGACTAGACCCCAAAACTAATACAGACCCCAAACCAGACCCCTAAACTAATACAGACTCAAGACCAGACCCCTAAACTAATACAGACTCCAGACCAGACCCCTAAACTAATACAGACTCCAGACCAGACCCCTAAACTAATAGACCCCAGACCAGACCCCTAAACTAATACAGACCCCAGACCAGACCCCAAAACTAATACAGACCCCAAACCAGACCCCTAAACTAATACAGACTCCAGACCAGACCCCTAAACTAATACAGACTCCAGACCAGACCCCTAAACTAATACAGACTCCAGACCCCTAAACTAATACAGACCCCAGACCAGACCACAAAACTAATACAGACCCCATACCAGACCCCTAAACCAATGCAGACCCCAGACCAGACCCCTCAACTAATACAGACTCCAGACCAGACCCCAAAACTAATACAGACCCCAAACCAGACCCCTAAACTAATACAGACCCCAGACCAGACCCCAAAACTAATACAGACTCCAGACCAGACCCCTAAACTAATACAGGCTCCAGACCTCTAAACTAATACAGACCCCAGATCAGACCCCTCAACTAATACAGACCCCAGACCCCTCAACTAATACAGACCCCAGACCAGACCCCTCAACTAATACAGACTCCAGACCAGACCACAAAACTAATACAGACACCAGACCAGACCCCCAAACTAATATAGACTCCAGACCTCTAAACTAATACAGACCCCAGATCAGACCCCTCAACTAATACAGACTCCAGACCAGACCCCAAAACTAATACAGACTCCAGACCAGACCCCTAAACTAATACAGATCCCAAACCAGACCCCTAACCTAATGCAGACCCCAGACCAGACCTCTAAACTAATACAGACTCCAGTCCCCTAAACTAATACAGACCCCTAAACTAATACAGACCCCAGACCCCTAAACTAATACAGACACCAGACCGGACCCCTAAACTAATACAGACACCAGACCGGACCCCTAAACTAATACAGATCCCAAACCAGACCCCTGAACTAAAACAGACTCCAGACCCCTAAGATAATACAAACCCCAGACCAGAGCCCTAAACTAATACAGACCCCAGACCAGACCCCTAAACTAATACAGACCCCAGACCAGACCCCTAAACTAATACAGACTCCAGACCAGACCCCAAAACTAATACAGACCCATATCAGACCCTCTAAATAGATACAGACCCCAGACCAGACCCCTGAACTAATACAGACTCCAGACCAGACCCCTACACTAATACAGACCCCAGATCAGACCTCTAAACTAATACAGACTCCAGACCCCTAAACTAATACAGATCCCAAACCAGACACCTGAACTAATACAGACCCCAGACCAGACCTCTAAACTAATACAGACCCCTGTCCCTAAACTAATACAGACCCCTAAATAATACAGACCCCAGATCAGACCCCTGAACTAATACAGACTCCAGTCCCCTAAACTAATACAGACCCCTAAACTAATACAGACCCCAGATCAGACCCCTGAACTAATACAGACCCCAGACCAGACCCCTAAACTAATACAGACACCAGACTCCTAAACTAATACAGACCCCAGACCCCTAAACTAATACAGACACCAGACCGGACCCCTAAACTAATACAGATCCCAAACCAGACCCCTGAACTAATACAGACCCCAGACCCCTGAACTAAAACAGACTCCAGACCCCTAAGATAATACAAACCCCAGACCAGAGCCCTAAACTAATACAGACACCAGACCCCTAAACTAATACAGACTCCAGACCAGACCCCTAAACTAATGCAGACCCCAAACCAGACCCCTAAACTAATACAGATCCCAGGCCAGACCCCTAAACTAATACAGACCCCAGATCAGACCTCTAAACTAATACAGACTCCAGACCCCTAAACTAATACTCCAGACCAGACCCCTAAACTAATGCAGGCCCCAGACCAGACCCCTAAACTAATACAGACACCAGACCCCTAAACTAATACAGACTCCAGACCATACCTCTAAACTAATACAGACTCCAGACCCCTAAACTAATACTCCAGACCAGACCCCTAAACTAATGCAGGTCCCAGACCAGACCCCTAAACTAATACAGACACCAGACCCCGAAACTAATACAGACCCCAGACCATACCCCTAAACTAATACAGACTCCAGACCATACCCCTAAACTAATACAGACACCAGACCCCTAAACTAATACAGACCCCAGACCAGACCCCTAAACTAATACAGACCCCAGACCATACCCCTAAACTAATACAGACACCAGACCCCTAAACTAATACAGACCCCAGACCAGACCCCTAAACTAATACAGACCCCAGACCATACCCCTAAACTAATACAGACCCCAGACCACACCCCTAAACTAATACAGATCCCAGACCCCTGAACTAATACAGACTCCAGACCAGACCCTTAAACTAATACAGATCCCAGACCAGACCCCTAAATTAATACAGACCCCAGACCACTAAACTAATACAGACTCCAGACCCCTAAACTAGACCAGGCCCCTAAATAATTATGGACACCTGACCAGACCCCTAAATCAATAAAGACCGTAGACCAGACCCTGGATCATACTCTTAGGCTATGTGCACACGGTGCGTATTCTGCTTTGGAATTTTCCGCGCAGAATTTGCTAAATCCGCAGGTCAAATGACCTGCTTTTTTCCTGCGGATTTAGTGCATTTTTCCTGCGGATTTACTGCCGTTTTTGTGCGGTTTTCCACCTGCGGATTTCTAGAATGGAGCAGGTGGAGAACTGCAGCAAAACCGCACAAAAAAGTGACACGCTGCAGTTTTCAATCCGCACCAAATCTGCGCGGAAAAAACGCAGCATGTGCACTGCGGGTTTTGTTTTATATAGCCTTTAATGCTACTGTACATCACATGCAGCTCTGCTGCGAATCCGCACTGTGTGCACAGAGCCTTAAAACTAATACAGACCCCAGGTCGTGTCCCCTAACTAATAATAACTCAGGCCTGGCCCCCTAAACCAATACAGACCCCAGACCACACCAAGAAACTAATACGACCCCTAAATAAATACAAATTCTTCCTTTTACCCTAAATTAAATGAGAGCCTAGAGCAGACCTGACTATGGATCCCAGACCGGACCCTCAAAACAGTGGAGAAGAGTCAGGTTATATCTGGAGGTACACGCTCAGGGTGAGATCTGATTCTGCCATTTTTATAACCAGTCTGAGCCCTTTGAAAAATACTGTTCCTGATTGTTATCCTCTGGACGTTCCCTTTAAATCGCCATCAGAATCCATGCCTCGCCTTGCTGTTACTTTTGGCATTACTAGGCCTAGCTCTAGCTCTGATTTAACGCTTGGTGTAAGTCATCGCTTTCTGTTATCAGCCGCGGTGTGCTTACAAGTCTAGTAAGGCTGATTTTCAGCTACTCCCGTCCCCCAATGAGCCCCCCATCCTGCCATTAGTCCTCTCCTTATTAAACTGATTGCGTGGAGCCAGACATCTGTCGGCGGCGCCGCTCCCAGTGATCGCACCGCCTCGCACGCAGTTGGCGTAATCCATTTTTGCCAGATTATTGCTTCGGATAAACCTTTAACCATCGAGAAAATCTGTCGATTTGTGCGAAAACTTTTCCGCACAGTCGCTTTCCAGAAAATCACAGCTCAATGGGGTCTGACGCAGCGAGAGATCGGGCCACGCTTCACTGCCGAAACGGCGCCTGGTGCGAATATAAAGCAGGTGAAATACAGAGTATCCTTCCACGAGCGGGGAGGTGGGGTACGCTCCACAGCCAGAATCCAAATTTAAAGGGGAATTTCCTGGATATTGGAGATCCTAGTTTCAGCACAATGTTAGGGTCTATTCACATTGTATGTGACGCGTACGTATTTATAGAGGATTCGCCAACGTATACCGATGCCTCTAATGTGTGTCACTGTTTGATTATCACAACTACTGCACCCAGTAAACTAAGTGACACATCACTGGAATCAGTGTCTCTGTCCCCTCATCACGCTGCTCCTAGACGATACAGCAAAAAACCTCATTACAGATTCCCTTTAAAGGATGATCTGGGATAAGATGTTATCTGAGCATGCTCAGGTGGTAAGTGAGTATCGGGCATGCTTGAATAATATGTTCGAGTCCCCACGGCTGCATGTCTCTAACAAACAGGCCATCCCTGCATGTGTTACGGCTGTCGAACAGCCGCGACGACTCGAAAATATTTTTCGAGCATACGGAAGACACTCGGTTCGCACCTGAGCATGCTCAGATAACACCTTATCCCAGCATGCTCGCTCCTCACTAGTGACCACATATTGATGACGCCCTCACAGGATAGGTCGTCAATATCAAATTGGTGGAAGGGATGTCCTAAGCTCCGCACCCCCACTAGTCAGGTGGAGCTTGATCGACTGCAGCTCCTGTTCAATGATAGGTCATCAATATGTCATGAATGGACAACCCCTTTAACCCCTTCACAACCTATGATGTATAGATACATCATAGGTCGTGTCTCCCCCTTTGATGCGGGCTCTGACACTAAGCCCGCATCTTTCCCTTTGATCAGCTGCCATGTGCCCCTAACAGCCGCAGGTGGAATCGTGATCCACCCGCTGCTGGTAACGTGTTAAATGCCGCTGTTAATCTATGACATGTTTGGTGTCTGTGAACTCGTAATGACCTGGAGAATCATACTGGCAGGTCAGATTTAGGATTTAGTGAACATGGTAAAAAAACAAAACAAAGCAAAACACAAAAAAAATTGTGGAATTGCACTATTTTTGCAATTTCACTGCACTTTTTCCCCCACTTTTCGGTAAAATCAATGGTGATATTCAAAAGTACAACTTGTCCCTAAAAAAAAAGCCCTCACATGACCATATTGACGGAAAGATTAAAAAGTTACAGCTCTGGGAAGAAGGTGGAGAAAAAAACAAAAAATCTCAAGGTCATGAAGGGGTTAAAGGTGGTGTCTACCCTCTACGTTAGTCATCAGTGGCACAACCAGTCAGAGACCTTGGAGGTCAGTTGACCGTAGGACGGGAGGTCGCGGCTTCCTGTCCGTGTGAAGATCACATCTGCCTGACCCAAACTCACCTGCTGGCCTGGCCATAAAGCTGTTGAGCTCAGGTCAGGAAACCTGCGGCCAGCCCAGAAATCATTGTCTGTGCACTGGACAAAAAAACAGAGGTCTGAAGGTGGCCCCTCGATCAGTAGGCTCTGTAGCCCACAGGGTGACCCAAAGGTGCTGCGATGACCCAATATGACTCTGCTTATCAATACAGGATCCATCCTTGTGTAATTGATGACCTAGACTTGGGTGTATGCCACCATTATCATATTAGATTGGGGTAAGACATCCAGCACTGCCACCCATCACGTTTTCAGTGACGTAAACTGACCGGAGCCAGAACATCACAGCCCCGGAGCTAAAAACAGCTCATCGATGGGGGTGCCGGACCCCCACTGATCTAACAAAAAATGATCGTTAGGATAGCACATCAATATCTGGAGACCGGACAAATCCTTTATCTTCTGTAGAGACCAAGCACTGGTGTCATGATCCAGTCCAGGTTTTGAGTTCTGTCCCGGGCTGATCATGTCAAGGATTAACTTTGCCTGGCAAAATTTGGGATTCAGGTTTGCTATTTCTTCCTGCTGCGTCCTGCAGGCCATGTCCGTTATAGTTCTGCCTACGGTGTGAGTAGCTGACTCTGTTACACCCTGATTTGTCCTGCTGTTATTCCTGACTCGACCCGTGTCTGTGTAATTCCCTACTCCCTGTCCTGACTCTGTGTTTCCCCTTTGTGTCTGGACTTCTTGGTACTTGAACTCGGCTTGGACCCTGACCTGCTTTCGTCTCTTGTCTTTGGCATATCCGCTCCTGACCGTTACTGATCCCCCCCCCGGCTTGTCTCTGACCCTGAGTTTGCTTATTCCTTTGGTACTGCACTGCAGGCTAGGATTTGACCCGGCTTGTTTGACTTCTCTGCTGCCATCTGGTGGTAGCTTCGCTGCTGGACGGCAGGTCTGCTTAATCTCTATCGCCACCTAGCAAAGCTAGCTTCTACCTGCATTGCAGCAGCATGATATTTGGATCCTCGTTAGTCCTCCAGGCTTATTTAGCTGCCTATCAATAATGAGTTCTGTTCTGTTTTTTTTTTCTCTAGTGGAGTTCCCCTATAAGTCGACACAATATGTCCTTTCTCAAAGGCAATTTACTTCCACTGATTACCTTTTGATCTCCTGCGCTGTCTACAGTATTGCAAGACTCCTAGATAAATTAGAGAAGTAAAATGGAACCAGTGAGTCCGAAGCGACAAGTCAATTACAGTGCCTTCTCGGTTTTTGTGTAAAAGTGACCAGAATACAGTCATTTAGACGTGAAGGCTTCAGCGGCGACCTTGAATCGTGTGCACTCCACAACACAGAGATGGTGGCGATAGGCTCTCCGTGTCATAGGAACCCTGGTGATGATGAATGCCGACTGCAGATGGCACCGAATACAAACTAGTTCTTTTCTCCGTGACAAGTATCAAAAGGACAAGCAAGCAGAAATTGGCTGACAGCACTTCCAGGATCAAGGGATGCACGCTCTAAGTCCAGGGACCCAGTTGGACATCAACAGTCACAAAAAATGAAGAAGAGCAGCATCCAATCCGGGTGAATCAAAAGGAGTCCGCTCCTGGCATTTTATATCACTTAGCTGCTGCTCGGAAGAGGACGTGAAGGAGCGCGCTGACAAGGGACATGCCAATGTTATTGATAAAAAAGAATATTTAGCTCAGTACGAGCTTACGCCTAGAGAGCGGCAAGAAAAAGCCAAAATTAGAAAACTATCTGCTCACTATTTTTTCTGCATTTTTATCAAACACTCTCATGGATAACATCATGGATATCCCACCGCTGCCACCAGTTTGTCAGGGGATGCAACTTCGCTGCCTCCAATCATCAGGACAATTCTGCAATTGACTGACGAGTGATGGTCGAGGCAGCGGCTGCTTCCCATACTAGGCCAGTTATTGGGGAACTCACAGTGAGCGTATGGTACATACACCTCCAATGTATAGAATGTATACCCCGATACGATCACAGCCAACTCTACAATAACAAAAGGAGCTACCAGCTGCCACCACCAATCATTTATACAGGCAGAATGGACACCCGTTACAGGTAGCATATGACTTCAGGGGTGCGGTTTACAGAGCAAGAGGAACCGAGCTATTAAATTTCATATATTTAATCTGGAAAGCTAGGCAGTGTTTATAAAAAATATGCAAAAGATGTTACAAAATGGGAACAAACAATACGGTATAGGGATAGCAAACAATAAGTACTAAACCTGATGTCACGGAAATGGCTCAGAGTTTGGCAGAGGGAGTTACTCCTTAGGAAAACAGACAGAATCCACAGCAAGCTTTACCTTTTAGAGCTAACGAATGATCAAAACACAAACTCTGATTTTATTCGATCAAGGTTACGCCCATATACCTTCCCTTGGTGAGATCATATGGGGCCTGGTTGTGGGATGTGCTAGGCCTTTCAGAAGTGTATGAGATCTCCAACTTTCACGATATCTTCGCCCCTGGAGGTCCCAGGCAGTAGATATTGTGGTCATGTTTCCTAATGTGATTTTACCTTTTCATAGAGATGAAACATGGTCTGGATAGCATCATCCATTGGTCCAATATTAAGTTGTAGGTGTTAGAATGGCCTTACGGTAATATGAGTGAATGCGTTATGTTTGTCCCTAACACCAAAATTATATCTCCCTTTTATATTGGATAGATGCAAACCCCAATATTCATAACTGACCACTGGATCTAAAAGGTCTGCGATTAGTGCTTTGAACAGAGGAAGCTCTTTCCTTGGAAGTGTACTTCTCCGTCTCTGAATACACGAGTCACAGGCGTAGTGTCTGGCTCTTAGAGCAGATCTCCTGTTGTAATTACCTGGGTCGTGTCTACGCCCGCCCATCCAATTTGTCCAAAGTACCTGCGTTTTGTATGGCACAAAATTCTATTCTAGTGTCTGAGTGGAGTAATGTTTCTGGCATCACACACACTACTCAGAGACGTGCATCTCTTAATATATTCGGCGTCTTGTACTCCAGCAAAACTGGCATAGCTCGAGCGTGCGCTGCACCAGACTTGATGATTCGGCCCCTATCTTTTGTGCTATTAATGAAAACACATATTTAGTGCCGCTCAGTAAATTTGTTTTTTATTTTTTTTTTTCCTATTAACCCCCCAAAATAATAAAAGTACAAGTGAAAATTAAGAAACTTTGCAATAAAATGTTTTTCTTTCTCCACTTATTAGCCACTTCATCCACTTTCCCCACCCCCCGTCTCCTAACCTCATCATTCAGTCTGAAAAAAGAGCTCAACTTCGTCTTGCTCAAAAGAAAAAAAGCCTGACTGCTAGGCCACTGAGAGATCAGATTACAACTACCATTATACTCTGTGGAGAGGGGAAGGAGAGTGAGGAGCAGAGTGAGAAAACAAGCAGAGAAAGACAAAGAAAGATTGTGCTGAGCTTTCTAGAAAGTCTTTTACCTTACCCCCAGAGCTGGATTCACAGTTACACAGCTCAGTACTGCCGTATAATATCATCCATGCTTCTGCTGCTCCTGTCTGTTTACTTCCAGCCTCTGGTGGAGCTAATAAGAGCTGATCGGTTGGGGTCCTTAATATTGACAGGTCAACAATATCAAAGTAGTAGATAACCAGTTTAGGTCTATTCAGTAAGTTATACGGACCCCAAAATGCAACTATTGAAAAATTTGACCCGTAAAGGTTCGTCGATGGAGAAATGAAAAAGTTATGGCTCTTGAAAAGCAGCAATGACAGTACTTAAAAAAAAAAAAAAAGAAAAAAGTAACACTGGGGATTTTGTATCTTCCTGCTAGAGATTTTACAATCTTCATTTTTTAATTTTTTTTATTGGATATTTCACAGATGAGAGAAATTAAAAAACACACTAATATATCTGAAGTGCCTTTTGAAATTGCAGATTACTTTAAAGATCACAACAAGTCTTTAGAGAACAAAAAAAAAAAAAAGTGAAAAAAAAAAAGATTATAAGAAACAGATGAAATTTCTGCCGGCTCTCATGAGATGCGAGGACAGGTGACGGAAGACTTAGAAAACTGAAGATGAAACTTTGCAGATAAGTAAACTTTGAAGTCTGAATATGGCACCGCAATAGGCTCATGAAGAAACTTAAAGGGGTCCATACGGTGCGTTCGTGTGCCTCTGATTTTCTGCTCGGGTACAAGGAGGCCTTTTCTCTCCCCAGTTCACAACGACTCTGTTATGTCTTACCTGGTAAGGTGGCTCCTTGAAGCCTTTGATCACAAGTTGTCGCACAGCACGGGCACATGATGTTGGCGCAGCAGGGATAGCCATAAGGAACTACGGAAACCGGTGGCGGTTTGGCACCAGGAGGAGCAAGCGGGAGTCTCGGAATCCGATGAGGCAGAGTTGTGATAATGGCAACCGGTGTAACCCACAAGCAAGACTCATCGATGGGGAAACTACGGTACAGAGAGGAGTTGTCTCAGAGATACAGTAAGGTTAGGTTTGTCACAGAGTCCAGTGCAGAGCTAGTATATAGCTGAGCTAGGTTTGTCACAGTCTTTTGGAGAGCTAGCAGTGATATGGAAGAGATGACTCAGCGATGTAGCAGATCTGACTTTATCACAGGGTCAAAGGCAGTATTCAGCAGCGATATAGCAGAGTTTTCAGCATATAGCAGAGCTGAGTTTGTCACTGGGTCCAAGGCAGTACTGACCAGACCAGCAATCCAGCAGAGCTGAGGTTGTCACAGGGTCAATCGGCAGTACTGACCAGCGATGCAGCAGAGTTCCCAGCGTATAGCAAGAGCTAAGGTTGTCACAGGGTCAATCATCAGGACTGGCCAGTCATGCACCAGAGCTGAGGTTGACACAGGGTCAAACAGCATAATGACCAGTGATGCAGCAGAGTTCCCAGCATATAGTAGAGCATAGAATTGTCATAGGGTCGATTGGCAGAACTGACCAGCGACCAGCAGAGTTCCCAGTGTGTAACATTGCTGAAGTTTTCCCAGGATCAGGGAAAACTTTAAAGATCACAACTATGTGATATAGAAGTTCATAGTAGCAGCAAGGATGCCAACTACCTGAATACTCACCTGAGCCATCCTATACAGCCTGGGAACAACTTGACACTAAAACGATCAGAGGGAGCTGAAGGATGCAAAGCCCGGCACTGGAGCCAGGACACGTGAGTAACAATCTATACCATCACATTTTCTCTTGCAGTAGTTTTCACAAAAATGGAGAATACAACTTTATACTACAGAAGATTAGGGACATCATGTGCTGCTAGACAGTGACCATACAGCAAAGTCAAAGCTGAATATTTACAGTATGGTGCTGTCATCCGCAGGTCGTCCATGCTCACACCTGTCTTCTCCCGAAAGTGTCTACATTGGGAAAATGAGCATCAGCACTGGACAATGGAGCAATGAAAGAAGGCAGCCTGGTCTGATGAATCAAGGGTTTCCTTTTATCGAATGCATGAGTGGGTCACAATACTATAATGAAGAGTCGAGATGCTCAAGGCAAGATGGAAGAAACAGTGCAATACTCTGGACAATGTTCTGCTTTGGCTCCTGAGATGTTGATTTGAGACGTACCACCTCTCAAATCAAAATGATAGCTGGGCAGGAATGGTCTGAGGACAAGAGATCAAGGTGATGACTTGTCTCCAAATTCCCAGATTTCTGTTCTTGTGGATCTCTTGTAGGATTTCATAGAATGTTAGAGTTGGAAGGGACCTCCAGAGACATCGTGTCCGACCCCCTGCTCAATGCAGGATTCACTAAACTGAGACAGATGTCTGTCCAGCCTCCATTTGAAGACCTCCATTGCTCGAAAGCAAGCCCCATCTGTTAGGGCTGGAGGAACGTACCAAATTATAAAATAATAGTAGGTGCGTTCGCAGCCCGGGGTCCACCGTGCAGAGGTGGTACACTGCTGCTAAGTAATGGCGGAAGAATTAAGCGGTGTGAAACCAGTCACACGTGGGTTACGTCACCCAATGTGAACAGGGGCGAACTCTGTTAATGCACAGAGCCGCACAACCGCTGAACGTAAATGCCGGAGCCTGTTAAGCTCACAGAGCCCGGCCAAAAGAGCGCACAGTGTACGGCCACAGAACTCTACCCCAAGGACACGGGGTTACAGTCCTTCTAGGCCCACTGAACGTGCGGCGTCGCTGCTGCGAACGCCGCTATAGACGCTGGCTATGGAGCACGTGCAGTGAGGCGTGCCGAGTCCCTGGTGAGGACTGATGCCTGACTCAACCTCTGTCCTACCTACGCCTAAGCCTGGACGCTAGCAGGCTAGGCTGCACAACACATGCGTACCAAGGGTAGGGGTTTCTTAATGAGTCATTCACTAGAGACATTCATGCGTGCATACATCACTCACTCCACATAGTCTGTAAATACAGTCTATCCTAGCGCATGGCCGAGCGGCCATGCAAACCTTTTATAGCCGCGAGCGTCCGGGACCTTCCTGGCTTCTCGGATGGGCCAATCCGAACAGGAGCAGGACCTGAGCACGTGACCTTCGATCTCCAATGGGAGATCACTCCACGGGCATGCTCAGTGGCCCGACATGGGGACTTAGTCCCTGGAGAATCTCCAGAGGTGGCAGCAGCAAGCAAACCCACGGCGCTGGTCTGGGCAGAGCGCCGGGACCGACGAGTTTGCTGAGCAACCTTCTCTGCGGCTGGAGAGGAATGGGAGACCGCCGGAAGCAAGGCTCGGGATTCTCGCTGTGCAGCGACAGAAAACCGACGGCTAACACCATCAAAGGAGGCCACACCAAGCAACACACAAGATTTGCTGCTGATGTCTTGGTGCCACAGGACAACTTCAGATGTCTAGGCCATGTTGGGCAGTCGTTGTTTTGGTCGAGTGAGGGGAAGTTATACGTTACTAGGCACATTTATTTTTAATTTACAGTCAAATCTGAGTAAAAATAACTGTGAATATCCTCAACATTCAGTAGCTAAGTGCCAGGAAACCTAACTAGACACATTTCCACAATTCACTTAAATTTACCTTAATTTTTTGACTTCTCAGTGATGATAATTCAACCAAATTGGTCAGAAGTTAAAAATCTTTTTATTCCGGAAGGCGGCTCCAGTCACTGCGAGGATTATATGATGAAGGTTTAGAGTCCAAACTTTGATTCCCATCTAAAACATTTACATACGAAGCCATGAATCCTCATCTGGAACATGTTACCGAGAATTGTCCCTGGCATTTCACTGTAGGATCTGGATGATGACTCAGCCTCCGGAACAAATGGAATTTCCAATGAGTTTTTCTTTGTTTTTACAAAACCGTAAAGTTACTGGAGAAATGGGATTTAAAAGGGCAATCGTCATCTCTCGGTTTAAAATCTACTCCTTTCTCATCGCTCATCATAATATATAGATTTATACTGTGCCAATGTGTTTATATGCAACATGCTCTTTGGAAAAGTCCCATTCACTGGCAGAGGCATGACGTGATCCAATCGCCTTATATATCATTGTGGCCTGCCAAGGTATTCCCGGGAAGAGAAAGTCCCCGACCCAGTTTGTGGAGGAACATTGAACAAGACTCTCCATTTTGACAGGCTTTGCAAAAACCCTAAGTCCAACAGAGGGTAGTTAGTTTGGCAAGCAGACAAAACTTAGTTCTCCTTGCCATCGAATAAGGGTCATGTGGTTCTATGAGCCCAAGGGTCTGCAATGTAAAATTCAACAAGATCCACTTTAATATGAGATGAGCTGCAGCACTGTCACGCTGTGATGGGCTTCAGTAAGGAAGAGGTTACTCAAACTGTTCTTGGAGCTGGGACCCTAACTATCACTGTCCTGGGGATACTCTTAAAGATAGAAAGGCCTGAGTCTCCAACCTTACTGTGCTCCTGTAAAAAAACCTAATCTGTCGTTTCTCCCACCCCAAGAGGCATGGGACAGAAATAAAAGGTAAACCTGATACAAAGACAAAACAGGGTTAACAGAAAAAAGCTATCATACAAAAGCACTGTGGACACACGGGGAGTCGGCAGGCCCCCCGGTCCGCTAGCCGAAAGCGCATGGACCAGGGATCGTCCCACTGAACACCCGCTCTCCCTTTAACGTGGGCATAACGCTAATCAGACAACACAGGATGAGGGTAAAACAGTGTGACAATGCTTTATTGAACCACAAAACAGGCAGATAACATGTAGGAAAGTCCCAGCAAAATACCCCAAGATGGTGCACATTACAGAGTCTCACCCTTCCGCTGACCCACAGGGATACTGCAGAGCTTCCAGGGTTGACTACCCCACCTGTGGCACGCACACATTGAGGAGGTAATGATAAGCATAGGAAGATAACTGTCCATTCAGATATAAGGGCCAGTTGACCCGAGAGTCACAACCTGGCTTCATCTTCCAGGGTCGATTACCCGACCTGTGGCACGCACCCAGAGAGGAGGTAACCACAAGCTTAGGAGGATGACAGTCCATTGAGGTATAAGGCCAGTTGACCCGAGGGTCACAACCTGGCATCTCCGAATATATCCATGATTGAGTGATGGTCAATGGAGCCGATCTGTATTTTTGCAACCAGGGCCAAGGTCCACCAAGGTTGTTTCCTTTAGAATGATAGATCTGTGTCCCTCGTGATGGAGCCATGATGTACTGGATGTATGGATGTCTTGGCTGAATCTCAGGCTGTCTCTCTGTGATGAAGGAGTTAACTGCTCCTACCCCCCCAGGGCCTGTAAGCATATTGAAGAAAACAGGATTTAGTGCTTCAATGTTGAATAGCAAGGCCTTTTAGTATGATAATGAGATAAGGCCCAAAACAGAACTTCAAAGTTTGAGTAGGAGCCACGACAGCATGGGGCAGGAAGGGGCCTGGGGGCTTCAATTAGAATATACCTGTCAGCTAGACACAGAAATACACATCCATTGTCTCTCCCAGCCGCCCCGACTTCATCCTAGGATCATGGATTATGAGCACATCTTTTTCGAGCTATGGACTCATGGAAAATATCCGAGTGACCCTGAGGCAATCGCGCATCTGGCAGTGCGACTCCTGAGTCGGTGAGGGCTCTGGGACCTGAGATATAGAGATTGGCCCTCCACAGTGACCCAATGGGGCCATGTTTGCTCTCCACACGACAGGCAAAACAAACCGCATCCACTGGTACCTCTCATGTCCTGATTTGATCATGCTGTTGAAAGTTACCCCCTTTCTTTGATATTGGGAATCATTTCTGCAGAGAGCTAAAGGGTGGAGATTATTAGCCCACCCTCTGACACAGGGGGAGGGACCCAGCATGCTTAAGAACAGCAGCACATGGCAGAGACACTCTCTCTCACAGAAGAACCAGATGATGATGATCTAAGAAGGAACTGGGGACAGATCTGCCAAGGGAGCAGTGGCCCATGCTTTGGGGTCTGTCCGGCAACTAAGATTCTTGTACCTGTGGACTGCAGAGCTCCCGGCACCCACATGCAACCTACAATCTGGTAAATTGACCTCCAGCTTAATATCTCTAAGTCTTGTACCCTTATTGTTATATTTTACTCTGACTGCAAATCCACTGTAATTCCATTGTATAGCTTACTGTAGATTTCTGTAATTATCTCGTGCGCCCTTAAGGCAATTAAACCATAAAATTAATCTTGGGCTGATGCTTTTACTCTGATTACGAATCTTAGAATACCCAGCGGGTAACAGGACATCCTCCCTGTCGGCCATTTGCTCTAGGTGCAGTTCCCTTACTGACCTGAGAGACAAAGGTGGCGCCGGAGAGCTGTGCCTGTGTAGTTACGTCACATTGGTGACGTGGGAAGAACGGGTCCTGTTCCTCCACAATCTCTCTGTCTCATAGAGGCGTATTTCACCTCTTTTTATGTTTAACAAGTGTCCTTCAGTCCAGCATCACAGATAAGGGGAAGTATAGTGACGGCCAAGTCGCCTTGTTTGATTATGTAACTTATTTGCATAGATTTTCCTCTGTTTTAAAAATCAACAAACAATCCGTAGCGCCCGGACTGGATGGCGCAAGCAAGGAATGTGGCCCCACTGTGCCACAAACCAGACTAACACTGGAGGGGTGTGACTAAGCAGCTACCTTGGTGCTCACTGGAGCCTCTAGTGGTGAGATCAGGCTTGTGCGACAGGTAGCTGCCAGGTACCTCTCCAGGGTGGCATCTAGCAGTAGCAGCTGACCCCACAGGTGCAGGCGAGTACTGTAGATGGCTGACGTTTAGAGTAGCAAATACTGGTGGGCACGGATGATGTACAGGCGGGCCCGGCTGACATTCTGGCAGGCAGGCGGGCACAGTTCAGACTGGAGGAGCAGGAACTGTTGCTGGAAAGGCAGGAACCCTGGCAGGTACGAGTGGGATATGAGAACAGGTAGGAACCAGTTCAGACTGGAGACAGTTTCTGGAAGGACTGGGACACAGGCAAGTACGAGTGGGATGTGGGGACAGGTAGGACCCAGTTCAGACTGGACAAGCAAGGAGCAGCTGAGGTGGAGAGGGAGCAGAGCAGAGCCGCAGAGAGGGTGCAGAGCAGGGCCACAGATGCGGAGAGGGAGCAGACAGAACCAGATTCACACAAGTACTTAAAGTGATGTAACAAGTGTACACCAGGGGCACCAACATTGTACAGCGACAACCGGATAGAGACAGGTGCAGGTACCGAAAAGACGTTAAGGCGTAGGAACAAGGATAGACACATCAGGGTTGGGACGATTCCAGACTAAGATACAAACAGGAATAGGAATTAGTTCGGACAAGGTGAAACACGGGTACTAGTTCAAGATAAAAAAAGAAATATTGTCGAGTCCCAAAAATAGATAAAATCCTCAAATTTATTTCACATTTTTTAAAAGATCATATAGGTTGGCGACACATCTCAACGCGTTTCTGGCAAAAGCCCTGAGATACAGATTCCTTATGATACATGGTATAAAAACAAATAGTAACCAACCATTGATCAATGAACACACATAATAATAATAATAATAATCTTTATTTATATAGCGCCAACATATTCCGCAGCGCTTTACAGTTTAACAGTTTCAAAACACAAGTCATAAGTAACAACATTAACAATACAATAATTAAAGCAAAATAAGACGAAATAAGACGACCCTGCTCGTGAGAGCTTACAATCTACCATGAGGTGAGGGAGATACAGAGTACAGGTGTGTATTTACAATTGTGTATTTACAATGAAGGTCCAGCCATCTTGAGGGAGTGAAGGATGGATGGAGATAGTGAATGGGCTACACACGCACACTTACACATAGAATGACTTTGATTAGTAAACGTGATAGGCCGCTCTGAACAAGTGTGTTTTGAGGGAGCGCCTAAAACTATGCAGATTGTGGTTAGTCCTAATTTCTTGGGGTAGAGCATTCCAGAGGATAGGAGCAGCACGGGAGAAGTCTTGGAGTCGGGAGTGGGAATCATAGAATCATAGAATCATAGAATCGTAGAGTTGGAAGGGACCTCCTGGGCCATCTGGTCCAACCCCCTGCTCAAAGCAGGATTCGCTAAATCATCCCAGTCAGATGTCTGCCCAGCCTCTGTTTGAAGACTTCCATTGAAGGAGAACTCACCACTTCTCGTGGCAGCCTGTTCCACTCATTGATCACTCTAACTGTCAAAAAGTTTTTTCTAATATCTAATCTGTGTCTCCTCCCATTCAGTTTCATCCCATTGCTTCTAGTCTTTCCTTGTGCAAATGAGAATAAAGTTGATCCTTCTACAATGTGACAGCCCTTTAGATATTTGTAGACAGCTATTAAGTCTCCTCTCAGTCTTCTCTTTTGCAAACTAAACATTCCCAAATCCTGCAACCTTTCCTCATAAGACACGGTTTGCAGACCGGTCACCATTCTGGTCGCTCTTTTCTGAACTTGCTCCAGTTTGTTCATGTCTTTTTTAAAATGTGGTGCCCAAAACTGGACACAATATTCCAGATGAGGTCTGACCAAAGAGGAGTAGAGGGAAATAATGACTTCACGTGATCTAGACTGCATGCTTCTGTTAATACATCCTAGAATTGCATTTGCCTTTTTTGCTGCTGCATCACACTGTTGACTCATATTCAGTCTGTGATCTATTAGTATACCCAAGTCTTTTTCACATGTGCTGTCACTTAGCCCTATTCCTCCCATTCTATATATGCTTTTTCCATTTTTATTGCCCAGATGTAGTACTTTGCATTTCTCCCTGTTAAAAACCATTCTGTTTGTTGCTGCCCACTTCTCCAGTTTATTTAAATCTTTTTGAATCCTCTCTCTCTCTTCTCTAGTATTAGCTATCCCTCCTAGCTTTGTGTCATCAGCAAATTTAATCAGTTTACCCTCAATGCCTTCATCTAAATCGTTGATAAAGATGTTGAACAATACAGGGCCCAGGACAGAGCCCTGTGGTACCCCACTTGAGACATTCTTCCAACTGGATGTGCAGCCATTTACGACCACTCTTTGGGTCCGATCACTAAGCCAGTTATGAATCCACCTAACAGTTGCCTTGTCCATTCCATACTTAATCATTTTTTCAATAAGGATTGTATGAGAGACTTTGTCAAATGCTTTGCTGAAGTCAAGATATACTATATCTACAGCATTTCCTTGATCCACCCAATCAGTGATACCGTCATAGAAGGAAATTAAGTTAGTCTGACATGACTTATTAGTTACAAACCCATGCTGACTCTGTTTAATCACTTCATTCTTATCCAGGTATTGACATACATGTTGTTTAATAATTTGTTCAAAGATCTTTCCTGGTATAGAAGTCAGACTCACCGGCCTATAGTTACCTGGGTCCACCTTCTTCCCCTTTTTGAAGATAGGAACAACATTTGCTCTTCTCCAGTCTTCTGGCACTTCTCCTGTTCTCCAAGAATTTTCAAAGATTATAGAGAGGGGTTCAAAAATTTCTTCTGCTATCTCCTTCAGTACTCTGGGGTGTAATTCATCTGGACCTGGAGACTTGAATTCATTTAGGCTAGCTAAGTGTTTCCTCACTATCTTTCTGTTTATAGATATCCTGGATTCTTCTATTCCCTTAATAGGACAGTGAATAACAGTTGATGTTACATTTCCTTTCTGAGAGAAAACAGATGCAAAATAGGAATTTAAAAGTTCAGCCTTCTCAACATCCTGTCTTACCATTTCATCATTTTCATCCTGTAAAAATCCTATAGCATCTTTGACTTTTCTTTTACTTTTGACATATCCCCAAAATCCTTTATTATTGCTTTTGACATCTCTTGCAAGCCTCAATTCATTTTCAGCTTTAGCTAATCTGATTTGTGCCCTGCAGGTTCTGCAGACAGCATTATATTCTTCTTTAGATATGCCTCCCTCTTTCCATTTTATAAACATTTTTTTCTTCCTTTTTAGCATGTGCTTAAGTTCTGTGTTCATCCATCCTGGTTTCCTTAACTGCTTCCTATTCTTCCCTCTTTTCGGAATTGTTAACAACTGTGCTTTGAGAATTTCATTTTTCAAGATTTCCCATCCTTCCTGGACATTTTTGTCTTTAAGGATATCCAGCCATTGGATCCCTCCAATTCTCTTTCTGAATCCCTTAAAATCTGCCTTTCTGAAATCTAACCTTGACGTCTGAGTCTTCACAGGTCTTCCGCCTCTAGTTATCCAAAATTCTAAAATAGCATGGTCGCTACCTCCTAGGGTCCCAGCCACTTTTACCTCCTCAACCATTTCCTCCCTGTTTATAAGGATTAGATCCAAGGTAGCAGTTCCCCTTGTTTTCTCCCTTACCTTTTGGAAGATAAAGTTGTCAGCAAGAGAGGATAAGAATTTCCTTGACCTGTTAGTTTTGCCTGAGAGAGATTCCCAACAAATGTCTGGATAGTTGAAATCTCCCATGACAACTATGTCATATTTTTTGGAGAACTTGGCCATTTGATGCATAAAGAGTTCATCCAAAGCTTCAGCTTGCACAGGCGGCCTGTAGTAAATGCCTACAATAGTGTCCTTTCCATTGTTCTGTCCTTGTATTCTTACCCAAACAGTTTCCACAGAACTCCCAGTCTCTGAAGCTTCAATCTCTGTGCAGATATACATGTTTCTAACATACAATGCGACACCCCCTCCTCGTTTATCAAGTCTGTTTCTTGCAAATAAGTTGTATCCTTCTAGTCTTGTATTCCAATCATGTGTATTGTCCCACCAAGTTTCAGTGATTCCAATGACATCATATTTCTTTTCCTGTGTTAGTAGTTCCAATTCTCCTTGTTTGTTGCCCATGCTTTGTGCATTAGTATAGAAACATTTTAGTTTGTGATTGGTTTCTCTTTCTCCAATATTTTTATTAATTAGATTCTTTCGTCTTTGTTCTTCCTTTCCACTTCTAATAGCAGAGTTCTCAATAGCATTTGTTAGGTGTATGGCTTTTTCTGGTCTTTTGCTTCCCTTCCCATGTTGTTCTAGTTTAAAGCTCTCCTTACAAGTGTAGCAAGGCGACTTCCAAATACCTGCTTTCCAGTCTTCGTAAGGTGCACCCCATCTCTAGCAAGTAGTCCATCGTAAAGGTACCTCACTCCGTGATCCAGAAATCCAAATCGTTGCTGACGGCACCATCGACGTAGCCAGTTGTTCACCTGCAGAATCTTATTCCACCTCCTTGTTCCATGGCCATCCACTGGGAGGATGGAAGAGAAGACCACCTGCACTCCCAGTTCTTTCACTTTCTTACCTAAGTCTTCAAAGTCTCTGCAGATGGTTTCCAGGTCGTTTCTTGCGGTGTCATTTGTCCCCACATGTAGTATCAGGAATGGGTAGTCATCTGTAGGTCTGAAGAGTCCTGATATCCTGTCAGACACATCTTTAATTTTTGCACCTGGAAGACAACACATTTCTCTTGAAGTTATATCCGGTCTGCAGATAGCGGCCTCTGTTCCTCTCAACAGGGAATCCCCCATGACCACCACTCTCCGTTTCTTCTTCACAACATTTTTCTTTCTCCATCCAGGAGGACTCTGAAGGCGTACAAGGTTGCTGTTTGTTGGCAAAGTCTTATCCTGATGTATTTCTTCATTGTTTTCCTGCGTGAGAGCCTGGTACTGGTTTCTGAGCAGTATGGGTGCTGACTGCCTCCTGATCCTCCTGCTTCTCTGGGTCACATGTTTCCATTCCTCTGTTTCTTCAGGTGCACTTCGAATTTCTTCTCTTTCTGTAACATGAAGAGATAATTCTGCTCTGTCCAAGAACTCTTCACCTTCCTTAATGATCTTCAACGTAGCTAACCTCTCTTCGAGATTTTGCAACTTTTCCTCCAACAGGGACACAAGCTTGCATTTGTGGCATGTGAAGTTTGGCTTTTCCACTGGTAAGTCTGTGAACATGTAGCAAGAAATGCAGCTCACCAAATGGCTCCTGGCCTCTTCCATCTTGAGATTTCTTAAAAACGATGAAAGATGAGCCCAGGTTTTTCCGATTTCCTCTTTTCAGCTGCAACGGCCAAAACCCAGTGATCGTTGAGCTCGCGGAGACTCTTCACTTATCCCAGAAGGCACTGGGAATATGCAAATGATCTCCTCAAGACTCTTCCCCTGGGAGGTACGGATTAGAGCAGAAGTTAGTCGAAAATCGTTTGCAGAGCGCAGTGATCGGCTAGGCCGATAGACAGAAATGAGGGAGGAGATGTAGGGGGGTGCCGCACCGTGGAGAGCTTTGTGGGTAAGAACAAGTACTTTGAATTGGATCCTATAATGAATGGGCAGCCAATGTAAGGACTGGCGAAGAGTGGATGCGTCCGAGTACCGATTAGCCAGATGGACGATCCTGGCCGCTGCATTAAGTATGGACAGTTGAGGGGATAGTCGAGTGACGCGGAGGCCAATTAATAGAGCGTTGCAGTAATCCAGGCGGGAGTGGATCAATGCTACAGTGAGGGTTTTGTTGTTTCCATAGTGAGAAAAGGCCGGATTCTAGAGATGTTCTTTAGGTGTAAGCGGCAATAGCCGGCAAGAGATTGTATATGGGATGTGAAGAAGAGATTGGTGTCAAACATAACACCCAAACAGCGCGCCTGCTGCCGGGGTGTTATTATTTCCACCCACGGAGAGGGAAATGTCAGATTTAGGGAGGTTAGTAGACGGCGGGAGCAGAAGAAGTTCAGTTTTAGAGAGTTGAGTTTCAGATAGAGAGTGGACATGATATTGGAGACTGCAGACAGACAGTCAGTGGCGTTCTGTAGTACAGCAGGGGGTAATGTCGGGGAAGACATATATAGTTGTGTGTCATCAGCATAAAGATGGTACTGAAAGCCAAGTCTGCTGATGGTCTGTTCAATTGGGGCCGTGTAGAGAGAGAATAGAAGGGTGCCAAGGACTGAGCCCTGAGGTACCCCGACAGCAAGAGGAAGAGGAGATGACTTGGAGCCAGAGAACAAAACACTGAAGGAGCGGTCAGAGAGATAGGAAGAGAACCAGGAGAGTGTAGTGTCCTTAATGCCTAGTGACTGGCGCCTAGAGAGTAGGAGATGGTGGCCAACAGTGTCGAAAGCTACAGATAGGTCAAGAAGAATGAGCAGAGAGTGGTCACCGTTACGTTTTGCTGTCAGAAGGTCATTGGTCACTTTGAGTGCAGTTTCAGTCGAATGTAGAGGGCTGAAGCCGGACTGTGAAGGGTCTAGAAGGGAGTGAGTGGAGAGGTAACAGGTAAGGCGGGAGTAAACTAGGCGTTCCAAAAGTTTAGATATGAAGGGGAGATTGGAGACTGGTCTGTAGTTGTTTGTGCAGGATGGGTCGAGAGCGGGTTTCTTTAGTAATGGAGTAACAATGGCGTGTTTGAAGGAGGAGGGGAAAATGCCCGAGGAGAGGGAGAGATTAAAGATTGTAGTTAGGTGGGTTGTGACGACTGGAGAGAGAGAGACTGGAGGAGATGTGAGGGCATGGGGTCGGTAGTGCATGTAGTCGGACAAGAAGAAGAGAGGAGTCTGGAGACTTCTTCTTCTGTGATGGGATCAAATGTGGAGAGTGAGCCGGGGGAGATGGAGGAAGGAATGGGAGTCACTGAACTTGGTGGTTGGGAGCAGATTTCTTGATGGATATTATCTATTTTTTCTGTAAAGTGGGAGGCCAGGTCATCAGCACAAATGTCTGTGATAGGGGCTTGTGCTTTTGGCCTGAGGAGGGAGTGAAAAGTGTCAAAAAGTTTCTTGGGGTTGTTGGCTAGTGAGGAGATCAGGGTGGTGAAGTAGGTCTGTTTGGCGAGGTGAAGGGCAGCGTTATAGGTTCTTAACATAAATTTGAAGTGGATGAAGTCTTCTGGTGTGCGGGTTTTTCTCCATAGGCATTCAGCACTCCTAGAGCATCGCTGGAGAAGTTGAGTTTGCAATGTGAGCCAGGGCTGTTTTACTATGTGTTTGGAAGTTCTGAGGGTGAGGGGAGCTACTTGGTCAAGGGTGATTCTAAGAGTGTCATTGTAGTGATGAACAGCCAGATTAGGACAGGAAAAAGAGGAGATTGGGGACAGTGATGAGTGTAGGGAATCTGAAAGTGTCTGAGGGTTAATGGCTTGTAGATTTCTGACTTTGTGGTAGGTAGGAGTGAGCTGGGGTGGGTGAGGATTTGTGACCGTGAAGGAGAGAATGTTGTGATCAGAGTGGGGAAGCGGTGAGTTATTTAGGTGGGAGATTGAACAGAGCCGGCCGAAGACCAGATCAAGGGTGTTACCGTCCTTGTGTGTCTCAGAGGTTGAAAGCTGTGAGAGGCCTAGAGAGGTGGTTAGTGATAGAAGATGGGATGCAGATGTGGAAGTAGGGCTGTTAAAGGGGATGTTGAAGTCTCCCAGGATGAGGGTTGGAAGTTCTGAGGACATGAAGTGCGGCAGCCAGGCTGAAAAGTGGTCAAGGATGTGGGTGGGTGAGCCTGGGGGCCGGTATATGACACATGTTAGCAATCAATCACATTTTGAGAATAATTTGCATAATCAGCAAGTTAGATCACAAGAAAGAAAAAAAACAACAACAAAAAAAAAAAAACAACCTCCATAATCAAACCACCAGAATTTAATATAGATAAAAAGTGTCATTTCTATAATTCATACCATTGGGGCATTTTGTGTCAAGTTTGATGATCCAAAATAGTTCTCTTAGGAGGAGTTTTTTCTTCTACTCACTGCCTCTAATAGGAATATCCACTCTTTCTATCCCATAGAATGAAAAATTAGTTAATTCCCCCTTATGTCTCTCTACAAAGTGTTTACATGCTCCTGAATAGGATGCATTTTTATTTTTGATGTTAGTGACATGTTCTGCCATCCTTTTATGTATTGTGCAGCCAATGTATTTCATTTTACATTCTTTGCAAAATATGCAATATACAACATGGTTTGTGTTACAATTAATGAATCTTTTGATATCATTGGCTGCATCAAGTCAAACTAGTTCAAGATACAGGATTCAGACCTGGGTATACAGCCCCCAGGGTGACAGAAACAAAAGCAGGGACAGTACAGTACCTGGCAACTCAGAAGTTGAACACAGATTGAGTGAGAATGTTGCTCAGGCCTTTCCCCATTGGTGGAGATACCTTAAGTACCTGTTGCCTCTTGGCATTCCGCTGGGGACACATTAGGAATGCGAATACTGTCCCTTTAAGAATCATCAAGTTCAAGTGCCGCCGCCCTAAGCATACAGCCAGGAAGTATGCACACAACAAGCAGAGGACATGTGGTTTACAGCAAGGAGCAGGCAGAGGGCAGAACTTACAGCATGGCCCAGAGTGGTGAGGAAGTCGGTGTATCAGCCTGATTGGAGATGGAAAGTCATGCAGTGATGCTGGCAGGGATGTTACACTATTTGGCCTAGGCAATGTATAATTAACATATAAGCAAACATCACTGGTCATCAAGGATAAGAGCAAAATATGTTACATTAAATGCCAACTTACAAGTCAATATTACAGGCTTACTCAAGCAAAAGATTGTTTTCTTGACGAACACATTTTTTCAAAAGTCAACATACAGATGACAGTCTATTCTTCTTGGTTTGCTAAAAATAGTTGTCTGGTTAATTACGATGCAATGCTGTGTCTCCACCAGCACTAATCAACAAGATGGAGGAGGATAGGGACAGGGAGGAATAAACTAAATGAGAAAAGGGACCAGGAGATAAACACACACGTACTACAGCAAAATACAGAACACGAAAGACTCCAACTCCAAACTTCAACTACTTAGCTTCAGCACACAGCACAGCATCTACTAAGAGCAAGGAATCAGAGCTTACACCGGCATGACAGAGAGGCTCTGGCCATGTTTTATAGGAAGAGTTAACGCAGTGATCTTCTAACCCCAGATCTCCCAGGTTGGCGTGACGCACTCGTGACAAATACCCAACATTGGAGACTTCGTGCTGTATGGAACCGAAGTGTTCTGCTTTCTGCAGCAACACCTGGTGTCATCTCATCGCTGATATTGATATTGATGATCTAAATATTATAATTCCGGACAAACCTTTAAAGGATCACTCTTACAGTCACTCTGATAGGTGAGACTTTACATGTCTTATCCTTCAAATATAAGACAAAAGTTTGCATTATTTTTCAGATCAGCAATGCCCCCATAACGTTTCAGAAATACCCATCTCATGAGCTAGGGCAGTCACGTAGACCTGAAGTGCACCACACGGATCCCATTCATTTAGATGTGAAAACAAGATTAATGATCAACTCTTAAAGCCAAAATGTAATCTACCTTACTTATTTATGATAGATCGACTACAGTCATAATTCATGGATGTTCCTTGTACAGTCAGTTCTAAGTGCAGGGGAAGGAACGTACAAACTTAATTCATAAGAAATAGCCATAATTCATAATGAGCAGCGTACAATTGAAAGGAAATTTCAGTCACCACTAAAGTTATCATTCCTTAGTCACAGAAGAAAAAATTCGAAATTTTCCTAATAACGTATGCTACAAGTTAAGTTATTTATTATGGGTAGTACCTATTTTAAGCTCAATTAGCACATATGAACAAGAATATACGGTATTACTGCTCCTATCTACAAGAATATAGCTACTGTAATACTGCCCCTATGTACAAGAATATAACTACTATAATACTGCCCCTATGTACAAGAATATAACTACTATAATACTGCTCCCTATATACAAGAATATAACTACTATAATACTGCCCCTATGTACAGGAATATAACTACTATAATACTGCCCCTATGTACAAGAATATACGGTATTACTGCTCTTATCTACAAGAATATAGCTACTGTAGTACTGCCCCTATGTACAGAATATAACTACTATAATACTGCCCCTATGTACAAGAATATAACTACTATAATACTGCTCCCTATATACAAGAATATAACTACTATAATACTACCCCTATGTACAGGAATATAACTACTATAATACTGCCCCTATGTACAAGAATATACGGTATTACTGCTCTTATCTACAAGAATATAGCTACTGTAGTACTGCCCCTATGTACAGAATATAACTACTATAATACTGCCCCTATGTACAGAATATAACTACTATAATACTGCCCCTATGTACAAGAATATAACTACTATAATACTGCTCCCTATGTACAGGAATATAACTACTATAATACTGCCCCTTATGTACAAGAGTATAACTACTATAATACTGCCTTTATATACAAGAATATAACTACTATAATACTGCCATTATATACAAGAATATAACTACTATAATACTGCCTCTATGTTCAAGAATATAACTACTATAATACTGCTCCTATGTACAGGAATATAGCTACTATAATACTGCCCCGATGTACAAGAATATAACTACTATAATACTGCTCCTATGTACAAGAATATAACTACTATAATACTGCCCCTATGTACAAGAATATAACTACTATAATACTGCTCCTATGTACAAGAATATAACTACTATAATACTGCCCCTATGTACAAGAATATAACTACTATAATACTGCTCCTATGTACAAGAATATAACTACTATAATACTGTCCCCTATGTACAAGAATATAACTACTATAATACTGCCCCTATGTACAAGAATATAACTACTATAATACTGCCCCTATGTACAAGAATATAACTACTATAATACTGCTCCTATGTACAAGAATATAACTACTATAATACTGCCCCCTATGTGCAAGAATATAACTTCTATAATACTACCCCTATGTACAGAATATAAGTACTATAATACTGCCCCTATATACAAGAATATAACTACTATAATACTGTCCCTATGTGCAGAATATAAGTACTATAATACTGCCCCTATGTACAAGAATTTATCTACTATAATACTGCCCCCTATGTACAAGAATATAACTACTATAATACTGCCCCTATATACAAGAATATAACTACTATAATACTGCCCCTATGTACAAGAATATAACTACTATAATACTGCTCCTATATACAAGAATATAACTACTATAATACTACCCCCTATGTGCAAGAATATAACTTCAATAATACTGCCCCTATGTACAAGAATATAGCTACTATAATACTGTCCCCTATGTACAAGAATATAACTACTATAATACTGCCCCTATGTACAAGAATATAACTACTATAATACTGCTCCTATGTACAAGAATTTATCTACTATAATACTGCCCCCTATGTACAAGAATATAACTACTATAATACTGCACCTATATACAAGAATGTAACTACTATAATACTGCTCCTATGTACAAGAAAATAACTACTATAATACTGCCCCTATGTACAAGAATATAACTACTATAATACTGTCCCCTATGTACAAGAATATAACTACTATAATACTGCCCCCTATGTACAAGAATATAACTACTATAATACTGCCCCTATGTACAAGAATATAACTACTATAATTCTGCCCCCAATGTACAAGAATATAGCTACTATAATACTGCCCCCTATGTACAAGAATATAACTACTATAATACTGCTCCCTATGTGCAAGAATATAACTACAATAATACTGCCCCTATGTACAAGAATATAACTACTATAAAACTGCCCCCTATGTACAAGAATGTAACTACTATAATACTGCCCCTATGTACAAGAATATAACTACTATAATACTGCTCCTATGTACAAGAATATAACTACTATAATACTGCCCCTATGTACAAGAATATAACTACTATAATACTGCCCCCTATGTACAAGAATGTAACTACTATAATACTGCCCCTATGTACAAGAATATAACTACTATAATACTGCCCCTATATACAAGAATATAACTACTATAATACTGCTCCTATGTACAAGAATATAACTACTATAATACTTCCCCTATGTACAAGAATATAACTACTATAATACTGCCCCTATGTACAAGAATATAACTACTATAATACTGCTCCCTATGTACAAGAATATAACTACTATAATACTGCCCCTATATACAAGAATATAACTACTATAATACTGCTCCTATGTACAAGAATATAACTACTATAATACTTCCCCTATGTACAAGAATATAACTAATATAATACTGCCCCCTATGTGCAAGAATATAACTACTATAATACTGCCCCCTATGTACAAGAATATAACTACTATAATACTGCCCCTATGTACAAGAATATAACTACTATAATACTGCCCCCTATGTACAAGAATGTAACTACTATAATACTGCCCCTATGTACAAGAATATAACTACTATAATACTGCTCCTATGTACAAGAATATAACTACTATAATACTGCCCCTATGTACAAGAATATAACTACTATAATACTGCCCCTATATACAAGAATATAACTACTATAATACTGCCCCTATGTACAGGAATATAACTACTATAATACTGCTCCCTATGTACAAGAATATAACTACTATAATACTGCTCCTATGTACAAGAATATAACTACTATAATACTGCTCCCTATGTACAAGAATATAACTACTATAATACTGCTCCTATGTACAAGAATATAACTACTATAATACTGCCCCTATGTACAAGAATATAACTACTATAATACTGCTCCTATGTACAAGAATATAACTACTATAATACTGCCCCCTATGTACAAGACTATAACTACTATAATACTGCCCCTAACTATTTTATATATTTTGTATTTCTCGTTTCCATGGACATGCCTTTGATGTCTGACTGTGATTATTACATAGCGTCACATTTTCTTTCTCGCTTTTGATCTCTTTTCAGTATTAGTTCTGTGAATAGCACCTGTAAATAAATGAGAATTCTCGGTATCTGATTGCAGGGCGTCGGGTAGATACAATCCTCCTTTCTCTCTTTTCCATCTTACTTTCCTCGTCAAAATTATCTACAAGCAGATTTTCTCTTTCTGGGCTCTTTTTTTGTTTTTGTTGTGTTTTTATCGTAATTGGTTTTGTGTATCTGAGTGTTTGTCGTCACAATGACAATGAGTGATAATCTGTAGTAAATTAGTCTGAGCCGCACCGCAGGCTCATTATTTTCCCTTCTAGTTAAAGCATCTCCTTGTAAAATCCCCACATTACAACTCTGATCATGTCGGCCCCCCTTTCCCTTTCCCTTTCTTTTTTTCCTTTTTTTCCACCTTTCATTGTTTTAGTAATTTCGAAACAGCCGGGGGCCCCAGGTGCCGGCTTCCAAATATATTAAGGCTTTGCATCATGGCCGCCGCAATCAGCTGAACACATTGTATCTCGGGAATTCAATTTAAATATCATTACGTTTTGAGAAACATTGAGAAGAAGAAAAAAAATTAAAAAGGAAAAGATATTAACGTAAACTGTAATGAAAAATCTAGAAGCGGAAACGCGTCGAGGCGTGGACGAGGCTCACATGTCAGCGCGCCTCGTGTCTTCAAAATAGATACAAGGAGAAGATTGCCCGTTTATCCGCGACATCTCGTCCTGTGATCATAATTCTTCAGTCTTTTTTTATTTGGTGACTGATGGCGTCCTGCGTGTGATCTTTTATCGTGATGTTTCCAGATATATTTCAATCTGCCATGAAGAGGACACAAGCTGTCGAATTTCCAGAGAATTGTCCACGGCCTTTTTCTTAAAGTTGTTTTATCTTTGTTTTTTTTTGTTTTTACAATCAGTGATGTAGAAATTCTCGATTATCGAACACTGCGCAGACACATGCTGACTAGATGGACATGGTGCAGACACATGCTGACTAGATGACACGGCGTAGACACATGCCGACTAGATGGACACTGCGCAGACACATGCCGACTAGATGGACACGGTGCAGACACATGCCAACTAGATGGACACGGCGCGGACACATGCCGACTAGATGGACACGGCGCAGACTCATACCAACTAGATGGACACGGCGCGGACACATGCCGACTAGATGGACACTGCGCAGACACATGCCGACTAGATGGATATGGCGCAGACACATGCCGACTAGATGACACGGCGTAGACACATGTCGACTAGATGGACACTGCGCAGACACATGCCGACTAGATGGACATGGTGCAGACACATGCCAACTAGATGGACACGGCGCGAACACATGCTGACTAGATGGACACGGCGCAGACTCATACCAACTAGATGGACACGGCACAGACACATGATGACTAGATGAACATGGCACAGACACATGCCAACTAGATGGACTCTGCGCAGACACATGCCAACTAGATGGACACGGTGCAGACACATGCCAACTAGATGGACACGGCGCGGACACATGCCAACTAGATGGACACTGCACAGACACATGCCGACTAGATGGACATGGCGCAGACACATGCCGACTTGATGACACGGCGTAGACACATGCCGACTAGATGGACACTGCGCAGACACATGCCGACTGGATGGACACGGCGTGGACACATGCCGACTAGATGGACACGGCGTAGACTCATACCAACTAGATAGACACGGCACAGACACATGATGACTAGATGAACATGGCACAGACACATGCCAACTAGATGGACTCTGCGCAGACACATGCCTACTAGATGGACACTGCGCAGACACATACCAACTAGATGGACACGGCGCAGACACATGCCAACTAGATGGACACGGCACAGACACATACCAACTAGATGGACACGGCACAGAGACATGCCGACTAGATGGACACGGCACAGACACATGCCAACTAAATGGACACGGCACAGACACATGCCAACTAGATGGACACTGCACAGACACATGCCGACTAGATGGACACGGCGCAGACATATGCTGATTAGATGGATACAGCACGGACACATGCCGACTAGATGGACACGGCGCAGACATATGCTGATTAGATGGATACAGCACGGACACATGCCGACTAGATGGATATGGCACGGACACATGCCGATTACATGGACATGCCAACTATCCGCCAAGAACAAGCAACACTACTCTGTCCTCCTTCTCCTGGACCTGTCCTCTGCCTTCGACACCGTAGACCATTCCCTCCTGCTACAGACTCTCTCATCTCTTGGCATCACAGACTTGGCCCTATCCTGGATCTCATCATACCTAACAGACCGAACATTTAGTGTCTACCTCTCACACACCACCTCCTCACCTCACCCCGTCTGTCGGTGTTCCCAAGGCTCTGTCCTAGGACCCCTACTATTCTCCATCTACACCTTCGGCTTGGGACAGCTCATAGAATCCCACGGTTTGCAGTATCACCTCTATGCCGATGACACACAGATCTACCTATCTGGGCCCGACCTCGCCTCCTTACTGACTGACATCCCACAATGTCTGTCTGCTATCTCAGCCTTCTTCTCTGCTCGCTTTCTAAAACTTGAACATGGACAAAACAGAATTCATCATCTTTCCCCCATCTCACTCTACCCCTCCACCAGACCTATCCATCAATGTCAACGGCTGCTCTCTTTCCCAAGTCCCGCACGCTCGGTGCCTTGGGGTGATCCTCGACTCTGCGCTCTCTTTCAAACCACATATCCAAGCCCTCGCCTCCTCCTGCCGCCTCAAACTCAAAAATATTTCCCGGATCCGCTCATTCCTCAACCACGAAACCACAGAAACACTAGTGCATGCTCTTATCATCTCCCGCCTCGACTACTGAATCCTCCTACTCTCTGGCCTCCCCTCTAGCACTCTGGCTCTGCTCCAGTCCATCCTACACTCTGCTGCCCGACTAATCCACCTGTCTCCCCGCTATTCCCCAGCCTCCCCCCTATGCCAGGCCCTTCACTGGCTTCCTATTGCCCAGAGGCTCCAATTTAAAACCCTAACCATGACATACAAAGCCATCCACAACCTGTCTCCTCCATACATCTGTGACATGGTCTCTAGGTACCTACCCGCACGCAACCTTCGATCATCTCAAGATCTCCTTCTCTACTCCCCCTCATCTCTTCTTCCCACAACCGCATACAAGACTTCTCCCGTGCTTCCCCCATACTCTGGAACTCCCTGCCGCAACACATCAGACTCTCACCATCAACGGAAACCTTCAAGAAGAACCTGAAGACCCACCTGTTCCGACAAGCCTACAGCCTGCAAGGATCCTCGGTCTACTGAACCCCTGCACGACCTGCTCTACCCTCTCCTACTGTATCCTCACCCATCCCTGTAGACTGTGAGCCCTCACGGGCAGGGTCCCCTCTCGTTATGTACTTGTGTGTCCCTTGTCTTACACATGTTTATTATACCTGTCTATATTTCCCCTTTTCACATGTAAAGCGCCATGGAATAAATGGCGCTATATAAATGCATAATAATAATAACTAGATATAAAACAGGATGTAACTCAGGATCAGTAATGTAATGTATGTTGTACACAGTGACTGCACCAGCAGAATAGTGAGTGCAGCTCTGGGGTATAATACAGGAAGTAACTCAGGATGAGTAATGTAATGTATGTACACAGTGACTGCACCAGCAGAATAGTGAGTGCAGCTCTGGGGTATAATACAGGATGTAACTCAGGATCGGTAATGTAATGTATATACACAGTGACTGCACCAGCAGAATAGTGAGTGCAGCTCTGGGGTATAATACAGGATGTAACTCGTATGTACACAGTGACTGCACCAGCAGAATAGTGAGTGCAGCTCTGGGGTATAATACAGGATGTAACTCAGGATCAGTAATGTAATGTATGTTGTACACAGTGACTGCACCAGCAGAATAGTGAGTGCAGCTCTGGGGTATAATACAGGATGTAACTCGTATGTACACAGTGACTGCACCAGCAGAATAGTGAGTGCAGCTCTGGGGTATAATACAGGATATAACTCAGGATCAGTAATGTAATGTATGTTGTACACAGTGACTGCACCAGCAGAATAGTGAGTGCAGCTCTGGGGTATAATACAGGAAGTAACTCAGGATGAGTAATGTAATGTATGTACACAGTGACTGCACCAGCAGAATAGTGAGTGCAGCTCTGGGGTATAATACAGGATGTAACTCAGGATCGGTAATGTAATGTATGTACACAGTGACTGCACCAGCAGAATAGTGAGTGCAGCTCTAGGGTATAATACAGGATGTAACTCAGGATCAGTAATGTAATGTATGTACACAGTGACTGCACCAGCAGAATAGTGAGTGCAGCTCTGGGGTATAATACAGGATGTAACTCGTATGTACACAGTGACTGCACCAGCAGAATAGTGAGTGCAGCTCTGGGGTATAATACAGGATGTAACTCAGGATCAGTAATGTAATGTATGTACACAGTGACTGCACCAGCAGAATAGTGAGTGCAGCTCTGGAGTATAATACAGGAGGTAAGTCAGGATCAGTAATGTAATGTATGTACACAGTGACTGCACCGTCAGAATAGTGAGTGCAGCTCTGGAGTACAATACAGGGTGTAACTCAGGATCAGTAATGTAATGTATGTACACAGTCACTGCGCCGGCAGAATAGTGAGTGCAGCTCTGGGGTACAATACAGGGTGTAACTCAGGATCAGTAATGTAATGTATGTTCACAGTGACTGCACCAGCAGAATAGTGAGTGCAGCTCTGGAGTATAATACAGGGTGTAACTCAGGATCAGTAATGTAATGTATGTACACAGTGACTTCAACAGCAGAATAGTAAGTGCAGCTCTGGAGTATAATACAGGATGTAACTCAGGATCAGTAATGTAATGTATGTACACAGTGACTTCACCAGCAGAATAGTAAGTGCAGCTCTGGGGTATAATATAGGATGTAACTCAGGATCAGTAATGTAATGTATGTACACAGTGACTGCACCAGCAGAATAGTGAGTGCAGCTCTGGGGTATAATACAGGATGTAACTCAGGATCAGTAATGTAATGTATGTACACAGTGACTGCACCAGCAGAATAGTGAGTGCAGCTCTGGAGTATAATACAGGAGGTAAGTCAGGATCAGTAATGTAATGTATGTACACAGTGACTGCACCGTCAGAATAGTGAGTGCAGCTCTGGAGTACAATACAGGGTGTAACTCAGGATCAGTAATGTAATGTATGTACACAGTCACTGCGCCGGCAGAATAGTGAGTGCAGCTCTGGGGTACAATACAGGGTGTAACTCAGGATCAGTAATGTAATGTATGTTCACAGTGACTGCACCAGCAGAATAGTGAGTGCAGCTCTGGAGTATAATACAGGGTGTAACTCAGGATCAGTAATGTAATGTATGTACACAGTGACTTCAACAGCAGAATAGTAAGTGCAGCTCTGGAGTATAATACAGGATGTAACTCAGGATCAGTAATGTAATGTATGTACACAGTGACTTCACCAGCAGAATAGTAAGTGCAGCTCTGGGGTATAATATAGGATGTAACTCAGGATCAGTAATGTAATGTATGTACACAGTGACTGCACCAGCAGAATAGTGAGTGCAGCTCTGGAGTATAATACAGGATGTAACTCAGGATCAGTAATGTAATGTATGTACACAGTGACTTCACCAGCAGAATAGTGAGTGCAGCTCTGGAGTATAATACAGGATGTAACTCAGGATCAGTAATGTAATGTATGTACACAGTGACTGCACCAGCAGAATAGTGAGTGCAGCTCTGGAGTATAATACAGGATGTAACTCAGGATCAGTAATGTAATGTATGTACACAGTGACTTCACCAGCAGAATAGTAAGTGTAGCTCTGGGGTATAATATAGGATGTAACTCAGGATCAGTAATGTAATGTATGTACACAGTGACTGCACCAGCAGAATAGTGAGTGCAGCTCTGGAGTATAATACAGGATGTAACTCAGGATCAGTAATGTAATGTATGTACACAGTGACTGCACCAGCAGAATAGTGAGTGCAGCTCTGGAGTATAATACAGGATATAACTCAGGATCAGTAATGTATGTACACAGTGACTGCACCAGCAGAATAGTGAGTGCAGCTCTGGAGTATAATACAGGATGTAACTCAGGATCAGTAATGTAATGTATGCACACAATGACTGCACCAGCAGAATAGTGAGCGCAGCTCTGGAGTATAATACAGGATATAACTCAGGATCAGTAATGTATGTACACAGTGACTGCACCAGCAGAATAGTGAGTGCAGCTCTGGAGTATAATACAGGATGTAACTCAGGATCAGTAATGTAATGTATGCACACAGTGACTGCACCAGCAGAATAGTGAGTGCAGCTCTGGAGTATAATACAGGATGTAACTCAGGCTCAGTAATGTAATGTATGTACACAGTGACTGCACCAGCAGAATAGTGAGTGCAGCTCTGGGGTATAATACAGGATGTAACTCAGGATCAGTAATGTAATGTATGTACACAGTGACTGCACCAGCAGAATAGTGAGTGCAGCTCTGGGGTATAATACAGGATGTAACTCAGGATCAGTAATGTAATGTATGTACACAGTGACTGCACCAGCAGAATAGTGAGTGCAGCTCTAGGGTATAATACAGGATGTAAGTCAGGATCAGTAATGTAATGTATGTACACAGTGACTGCACCAGCAGAATAGTGAGTGCAGCTCTGGAGTATAATACAGGATGTAACTCAGGGTCAGTAATGTAATGTATGTACACAGTGACTGCACCAGCAGAATAGTGAGTGCAGCTCTGGGGTATAATACAGGATGTACAGTTGTGGCCAAAAGTATTGACACCCCTGCAATTCTGTCAGATAATACCCAGTTTCTTCCTGAAAATGATTGCAAACACAAATTCTTTGGTATTATTATCTTCATTTAATTTGTCTTAAATGAAAAAACACAAAAAGAATTGTCCTAAAGCCAAATTGGATATAATTCCACACCAAACATAAAAAAGAGGGTGGACAAAAGTATTGGCACTGTTCGAAAAATCATGTGATGCTTCTCTAATTTGTGTAATTAACAGCACCTGTAACTTACCTGTGGCACCTAACAGGTGTTGGCAATAACTAAATCACACTTGCAGCCAGGTGACATGGATTAAAGTTGACTCAACCTCTGTCCTGTGTCCTTGTGTGTACCACATTGAGCATGGAGAAAAGAAAGAAGACCAAAGAACTGTCTGAGGACTTGAGAAACCAAATTTTGAGGAAGCATGAGCAATCTCAAGGCTACAAGTCCATCTCCAAAGACCTGAATGTTCCTGTGTCTACCGTGCGCAGTGTCATCAAGAAGTGTAAAGCCCATGGCACTGTGGCTAACCTCCCTAGATGTGGACGGAAAAGAAAAATTGACAAGAGATTTCAACGCAAGATTGTGCGGATGTTGGATAAAGAACCTCGACTAACATCCAAACAAGTTCAAGCTGCCCTGCAGTCCGAGGGTACAACAGTGTCAACCCGTACTATCCGTCGGCGTCTGAATGAAAAGGGACTGTATGGTAGGAGACCCAGGAAGACCCCACTTCTTACCCCGAGACATAAAAAAGCCAGGCTGGAGTTTGCCAAAACTTACCTGAAAAAGCCTAAAACGTTTTGGAAGAATGTTCTCTGGTCAGATGAGACAAAAGTAGAGCTTTTTGGGCAAAGGCATCAACATAGAGTTTACAGGAGAAAAAAAGAGGCATTCAAAGAAAAGAACACGGTCCCTACAGTCAAACATGGTGGAGGTTCTCTGATGTTTTGGGGTTGCTTTGCTGCCTCTGGCACTGGACTGCTTGACCGTGTGCATGGCATTATGAAGTCAGAAGACTACCAACAAATTTTGCAGCATAATGTAGGGCCCAGTGTGAGAAAGCTGGGTCTCCCTCAGAGGTCATGGGTCTTGCAGCAGGACAATGACCCAAAACACACTTCAAAAAGCACTAGAAAATGGTTTGAGAGAAAGCACTGGAGACTTCTAAGGTGGCCAGCAATGAGTCCAGACCTGGATCCCCTAGAACACCTGTGGAGAGATCTAAAAATGGCAGTTTGGAGAAGGCACCCTTCTAATATCAGGGACCTGGAGCAGTTTGCCAAAGAAGAATGGTCTAAAATTCCAGCAGAGCATTGTAAGAAACTCATTGATGGTTACCGGAAGCGGTTGGTCGCAGTTATTTTGGCTAAAGGTTGTGCAACCAAGTATTAGGCTGAGGGTGCCAATACTTTTGTCTGGCCCATTTTTGGAGTTTTGTGTGAAATGATCAATGTTTTGCTTTTTGCTTCATTCTCTTTTGTGTTTTTTCATTTAAGACAAATTAAATGAAGATAATAATACCAAAGAATTTGTGTTTGCAATCATTTTCAGGAAGAAACTGAGTATTATCTGACAGAATTGCAGGGGTGTCAATACTTTTGGCCACAACTGTAACTCAGGATCAGTAATGTAATGTATGTACACAGTGACTGCACCAGCAGAATAGTGAGTGCAGCTCTGGAGTATAATACAGGATGTAACTCAGGATCAGTAATGTAATGTATGTACACAGTGACTGCACCAGCAGAATAGTGAGTACAGCTCTGGAGTATAATACAGGATATAACTCAGGATCAGGATCAGGATTTCTGCTTCACGTCACTTGTCTTATCTATTGCATTTTTTCTAGGCTGTATTGTGCATAAATATGTGACTTCAGATTTTGTATTAGTCTAGCCTGATGAAGAGACCTGAGTAGTCTCGAAAGCTTGCAATGTGTTACCATCTTTTCAGTTAGCCATTAAAAGGTATCAACTACTGAGGACTCTCAATCCTGAATATTTTTCTAACTCAGGATCAGTAATGTACTGTATGTACACAGTGACTGCACCAGCAGAATAGTGAGTGCAGCTCTGGAGTATAATACAGGATGTAACTCAGGCTCAGTAATGTAATGTATGTACACAGTGACTGCACCAGCAGAATAGTGAGTGCAGCTCTGGGGTATAATACAGGATGTAACTCAGGATCAGTACTGTAATGTATGTACACAGTGACTGCACCAGCAGAATAGTGAGTGCAGCTCTGGAGTATAATACAGGATGTAACTCAGGCTCAGTAATGTAATGTATGTACACAGTGACTGCACCAGCAGAATAGTGAGTGCAGCTCTGGGGTATAATACAGGATGTAACTCAGGATCAGTAATGTAATGTATGTACACAGTGACTGCACCAGCAGAATAGTGAGTGCAGCTCTGGGGTATAATACAGGATGTAACTCAGGATCAGTAATGTAATGTATGTACACAGTGACTGCACCAGCAGAATAGTGAGTGCAGCTCTAGGGTATAATACAGGATGTAACTCAGGATCAGTAATGTAATGTATGTACACAGGACTGCACCAGCAGAATGGTGAGTGCAGCTCTGGAGTATAATACAGGATATAACTCAGGATCAGTAATGTATGTACACAGTGACTGCACCAGCAGAATGAATAGTGAGTGCAGCTCTGGAGTATAATACAGGATGTAACTCAGGATCAGTAATGTAATGTATGTACATAGTGACTGCACCAGCAGAATAGTGAGTGCAGCTCTGGGGTATAATACAGGATGTAACTCAGGATCAGTAATGTATGTATGCAGTGACTGCACCAGCAGAATAGTGAGTGCAGCTCTGGAGTATAATACAGGATGTAACTCAGGATCAGTAATGTAATGTATGCACACAGTGACTGCACCAGCAGAATAGTGAGTGCAGCTCTGGAGTATAATACAGGATGTAACTCAGGGTCAGTAATGTAATGTATGTACACAGTGACTGCTCCAGCAGAGTAGTGAGTGCAGCTCTGGGGTATAATACAGGA
Organism: Dendrobates tinctorius; assembly: GCF_039654945.1. Classification (NCBI taxonomy): domain Eukaryota; kingdom Metazoa; phylum Chordata; class Amphibia; order Anura; family Dendrobatidae; genus Dendrobates; species Dendrobates tinctorius. The sequence continues at coordinate 5,307,578 of NW_027361688.1, forward strand.
TGTAACTCAGGGTCAGTAATGTAATGTATGTACACAGTGACTGCTCCAGCAGAGTAGTGAGTGCAGCTCTGGGGTATAATACAGGATGTAACTCAGGATCAGTAATGTAATGTATGCACACAGCGACTGCACCAGCAAAATAGTGAGTTCAGCTCTGGAGTATAATACAGGATGTAACTCAGGATCAGTAATGTAATGTATGTACACAGTGACTGCACCAGCAGAATAGTGAGTGCAGCTCTGGGGTATAATACAGGATGTAACTCCGGATCAGTAATGTATGTACACAGTGACTGCACCAGCAGAATAGTGAGTGCAGCTCTGGGGTATAATACAGGATGTAACTCCGGATCAGTAATGTATGTACACAGAGACTGCACCAGCAGAATAGTGAGTGCAGCTCTGGGGTATAATACAGGAGGTAACTCAGGATCAGTAATGTAATGTATGTACACAGTGACTGCACCAGCAGAATAGTGAGTGCAGCTCTGGAGTATAATACAGGATGTAACTCAGGATCAGTAATGTAATGTATGTACACAGTGACTGTACCAGCAGAATAGTGAGTGCAGCTCTGGAGTATAATACAGGATGTAACTCAGGATCAGTAATGTAATGTATGTACACAGTGACTTCACCAGCAGAATAGTGAGTGCAGCTCTGGGGTATAATACAGGATGTAACTCAGTATATGATGCCGCTACATAAATGAACCAAATAAATAAATGTAATATTGCTGTATACACAGCTAACATGAGAGGGATTGTCGTGAATTTGCATCTCTCAAATACGGTAGAATAAGCCAAATTTGTTTACGAAATTTTATTTTATTATTTGCAATTTTTTCTCTCTTTCTTAAATCTCTGTAAAAACGACAGTAAGTGAAACATCTGGGATAATTTGAAGCCAAATCTCTTGTGGGCGAGGAGCATCTTTTCACATTATATATGGAAAAAAATACTAAAAAGAAACATTAATTTGGCACCTCGGCAATTATCACATTTGCATAGATTTTATTTCTAGTCTAATATTTTGCATCTGCGCTTTAATAAATGCTGATCAGATATCATGAATTTCAAAGCGTTCTGATTTCGATTTTTGAACGTCGGGAAAAACCTGATTTTCAAAATAAATTATCATATTTTCCTGTTTCCAATAACACTGCGGAGAGGAGACGACCCGGCATCTGAATAACGGCAATGAAGAGGCAGGAGCCTGACGCTGTAATAGCCATTCCCATGTCCTATTCTCCTCAACTAGAAAATGACCTCTTCCCCCAATGGAGCTTATAACAGGTGACTAGTGGGAGTATCGGTTTTCGGACCCTCGTCGATCTTATATTGATGACCTATCCTAAAGATAGGCCCTTTAATATCGGACGTTTGGAGGACCCCTTGAAATCTGGCATCAACCAAGCCTAATATCGGCCGAAAAAAAAATCAAATATTTAGATGTAGGTAGAAAAAGTATATGTGAGAGAAGGGAGGGTCCTGTCACGGGGATAGCGCGACAGAGAGGGGCCAGATTGTGATGTCCAGTTTCACGAACTCCTGCACTGGTTGGAAATACTTCACCATCTTATTAAACAGTGCAGGTTTGTTCCTTTCTGCAGTGCAAGGGTTAATCTGTTCAGTTTAAGATCCTGACGCTTTCCTACTTGGATTGTCCTCTGCTGTTCAGTGTTGGCCACTCCCCTCTGCTGTTTACCTCTGGCACTTAGGGATTGCCAGTGTTAGTCCTTACTGCCTGGCTTGGAGATGGAGGTGTCGTTCGTGGTTGGAGTTGGCATTTGGAGATTTGTTCAGGAAATTGCTGCTTGGAGTTTTGTCTGTGTGCCCATCCTCATCCTCTCCTGTTTGGTTTATCCTTCCTTTAACTCCAGTTTTACACTTTGTTGTTTGTGGAGTGTATGTTGTATGATTGTTATTTTCATTTATCCCTATCCGTCTTCCCTTGTTTGTTTGGCTAGTGTTATCCTATACACTTCAAATTCACACCTCCATGAGTGGGAGGGGGGACAGATAAGGGCTGATCTGGGAGCATAGTAAGTCCACCTTCAAGATTAATCTATGGGACAGGGATAGATGAGGGCGCCCCTAGTTCTAGGGACCTGGTTAGCGCCCACTGTCCAAGGCTCTGCGTGACAGGTCCCATACACTTTAGATGGTTGACTGATCTTACTAAAATTAGTGCGTTATGCCAACATGGCCTTTATTCATAAGGCAAAACCAAAAACCTGAGCCAGACTATAAACTGGTATACGTGCAAAGTGTAAGAGCACGTTCACACTGCGGTCATGATACACCCTGTGGCAATGGTACATGCAAATAACATAAGGTACTTAGGTAACACTATTTTGGTTAAAAAAGTAGAAAAGCCATCCCACCATGATAAGGTGCAACCATTGGGATGGTCCTAACCTGTCTAGTATTAAAACCTTACCATGTGTCATACGACATCAGTGTGAATAAGGACAGATCAGGAGAGGGTCCCGACTAAGACACCCATCCATAGAAGGCGATACCATTACTATTGACTTATTTACTTGCTGTAGTGGGGTGAATGCGCATTTTGTGTTTTTTTTTCTTGGTTTTGTATTTATCCATAAGGATAAAGAAACTGTCAGAGTGAAACTTTTACATTCAAATGCTTACTTAGTCCTGTGAAGAAAAGATTAACCCATGATCAGAGCCATAAAGCAGCAGCTCGTCTGCTTATGAAATAAAGGACAGTGCATGCTGAAATCCAACATGCTCAATTAATTTTTCCCTCGACATATGTCATCTGGTGGCACCCACAGGCTATAGATCTACTGATCAGCATTTGATCAGCTTTTATCTCAGGTGTAAAAACAAAAAATGTTTTCATTCTTCACGATTGACTCCTATCTCAGGGTTTGGACTCCTCTACAGGCGCGTTCCCAAATCACATTTCACAATAACTTTCAGCTGTAATCAATGAACATAGAATCATAGAAAGGCAGCGTTGGAAGGGACCTCCAGGGTCATCGTGTTCATTCCCCTGCTCACTGCAGGATTCACTAAACCATCTCAGACAGATGTCTGTCCAGCCTCTGTGTGAAGGCTTCCATTGAAGGAGAAGTCACCACCTCTTGTGGCAGCATGTTCCCCTCATTGATCACTCTCACTGGTGAACCATAACAAGTTGAACAAGAGGTCAAATGAGGGAAACAAAAGACAAGATAAGTCAAGAACCATAAAAGTCATCAGCAATACCAGATAATGGTCAACACAGCAATGGCTACATGTAGGCCGCAATGACCAAAAATTTGCAGTGAGAGTCGAATGAACTAGCTAGTTGTGTTGTACAAAGCAAACAGGACCAGGAATATGGGAATCGGCAATTTCCAAGAGAGGAGGCATTACCAATCAAATCGTCAGCACAGGATGCAAGAAAAGAGAGATGGTGCCTAAGTGGATGGCTGGAGGGGATTGACTGCAGTGTTTAAAGGAGTGAAGCATAGGCCCCTATACTCCTAATATAGCTGTTGAGAAGCTCTGATGTCAGCCAACTTTCTTGACTTCACTTTACCCTTGACTTGGCCGAGCAACTCCACTATACCCTAGACTTGGCTGAGCGACTCCACTATACCCTTGTCTTGGCCGAGCGACTCCATTTTATTTTTTTCTTGGCCGGCTGACTCCACGATACCCTTGACTTGGCCTTGCGACTCCACTACACCCTTGACCTGGCCGAGCGACTCCACTATACCCTTGACTTGGTCAAGTGACTCCACTATACCCTTGACTTGGCTGAGCGACTCCACTGTACCCTTGACTTGGCCAAGCGACTCCACTATACCCTTGACTTAACCAAGCGACTCCACCATACCCTTGACTTGGCCTTGCGACTCCACTACACCCTTAACTTGGCCGAGCGACTCCACTATACCCTTGACTTGGTCAAGTGACTCCACTATACCCTTGACTTGACCAAGCGACTCCACTATACCCTTGACTTGACCAAGCGACTCCACTATACCCTTGACTTGACCAAGCGACTCCACTATACCCTTGACTTGACCAAGCGACTCCACTATACCCTTGACTTGACCAAGTGACTCCACTATACCCTTGACTTGACCAAGCGACTCCACTATACCCTTGACTTGACCAAGCGACTCCACTATACCCTTGACTTGACCAAGCGACTCCACTATACCCTTGACTTGACCAAGCGACTCCACTATACCCTTGACATGACCAAGCGACTCCACTATACCCTTGACTTGACCAAGTGACTCCACTATACCCTTGACTTGACCAAGTGACTCCACTATACCCTTGACTTGACCAAGCGACTCCACTATACCCTTGACTTGACCAAGCGACTCCACTATACCCTTGACTTGACCAAGCGACTCCACTATACCCTTGACTTGACCAAGCGACTCCACTATACCCTTGACTTGACCGTGTGACTCCATTATACCCTTGACTTCACTATAACCTTGACTTGGCCAAGCGACTCCACTATACCCTTGACTTGGCCAAGCGACTCCATTATACCCTTGGCTTGACCGTGTGACTCCAATATACCATTGACTTGGCTGAGTGACTCCACTACACCCTTGACTTGGCCGTGTGACTCCACTATACCCTTGACTTGGCTGAGTGACTCCACTATACCCTTGACTTGGCTGAGTGACTCCACTATACCCTTGACTTGGCTGAGTGACTTCACTATACCTTTGACTCAGCTGAGTGTTCATACATTCTCTCTGTTAAGAACGGTGGAACGCATTAAATAAAAATAATAAAGTGCGTTCGCCGCTCGGGGTCCAACGTGCAGTAGGTGATATAACCGCTGCTAAGTGGTGGCAGGAGCAATATGGCGGAAATGCGCACAGGGTTAAACTTCACCCAGGTGCGCAGAGCAATCTCAGTTAACTCACAGAGATGCCAAAAAGTACAAACTCAAATGACTGAGCCTGTTGTAGTCACAGTACTCAGTAAAAAACGCACACACGGTATAAGGTCACAGGAGTAGCCCAAGACGGCGGCACTACGTCCGTCTAGACCTACAGTGTGCACGGCGCTGCAACTGCGAACGCAAAGGAGGCTGCTACTGCAGCGCGGCGTGGACACTGCCGCTAAACGACAAAGGCAAGGCGCAAGCACAATGTCGGATGCTAGCAGCTGTGGATGGTTGCAGCAGAGGAGCGCTGGCGCTGATTCTAACTCAGTCCCTATCCACATGCGTAATATCAGAGGGAAGGGGTTTCAAATCAGTCAGTCACCAGAATCATGCATCCGTCCTCATACACACAGCAGCAAGTAAGTCTATACGAGCGCATGGCGGAACAGCCATGCACGCCTTTTATAGCAGCCGGGACCTTCTGCACGCTTCCAGATCTCTGAGATGGACCAATGAGAACTGGAGCGGGACCTGAGCACATGACTCCCGATCTCCAATGGGAGATCGTCCCATGAGCATGCCCAGTAAGAGGACAGAAGGACTTAGCCTCTGGAGAGATTTGCTGCAAGGCAATCTCCTCTGCAATCTCCTCTGCAGTGGATAAATAGGAGGAGAGTGCAGAATGTGAGGATCTGGATCCCTGCTGAGTAAGCGCAGAAATCCGACTCCTAACACTCCCTGGGAGAAGCGGAGTTAGTTTGGCAATGTTTTACTGTTATGAACGGGTAGCCGAGGAGGAGATAAAAAACAATACAAGCTAAGTCTCAGAAAATCAAAGAGGTTGGTAACTATGCAGACTGCAGACCACTGATCCTAACATGCCACTAGCAGCAGTCGTGGAGCATTCCTACAGTGGTCCTAGACGCCTCGTCACAACCGGAGAACTAGATAAGCCTAAAGCAGGAAAAGAGGAAAACTAACTGCCCCAGAGCAGACCCCAAAGGAGAGACAGCCCCCCACATGTATTGACGGTGAAAAAAGATGAAAACACAAACAAAGGCAGGAAAATAAGCTGAGCAAACGATGGGGCCGACTAACTAGAAAGGACAGGAAAGAAAAGACACTGTCTGCAGTCTGCGAAAAAACCCTACAAAATGTCCAACACAACTGATTGCAAAATTAACCCTGAAGTCACTAGACTTCTTCCACTATATCAGCACTCTGAAATATTCCGAGACAGAGCAAAAAGAGGCCAATCTAATAAGGGACAAAAAAAGGCAATTTGGCAAATAAGAGTGGAAATTCAGCACAGCCCAGCCGGGCTGGCTGACCACACAAATAACTGAAAAGACCAACAAGAGCAAGTGTGAACATTAGCAAAAAACAAACTTATCTTTGAGAAGACTGGAACAGAGCTGAGTCCTAGACCTGAGAAGCAGACTGAATCACCAGCACCTGGATAGGGCGTCGGCTGTCTTATATCCAGTCTGATACTCCAGAGATCCAATCATTATCTTCCTCACCAGGTGGCAGATCACTACCACTTAAACCAACCTCACTACCTCCCGTCACCACCAGAGGGAGAACGGAAGGGGAACTCTCAACTGGTGGAGCAGAAAATGAGCTCATAACAGTTTATCATGCTACTAAACAAATAGGTCATGCTACTCAATTCACACCACCTGATCCTCCAAATCAGGTGGTTCCCACATCCACTGGTTTGGACAAATTATATAAAAAAATATATTGGGGGCCTTAAGCCTGACTTGGTCAGTACTACTGGAAGAGGTCTCTGCTACAACAAGCTGAAATCAAAGCAAAAGTCAAAGCGGCCGATACATAAAAGTGTTTACTGGCATTAAACCCCAAATTTTACAACTATTCAGTGTGGAATTTTGTAAAAAATGTTACAACTTTTGGCATTTTGTCACCAACTGAGATGGGGCGGTTGGGTCAAATTCAGCAAAAGTAAAAGTTAGTCCAGTAACATTTCTGTCGAGGCGCACGACTCTGAGAAGATGTGCCGAATTCCTTAATTGGAGGAGGTCTCTTAATAAATTATTCCTAGGTCTTAGTCCTTGTGTTGTCACTTTGGTGCTCAGTACTGGAGGATACTTATTGATGCTGTACTGTGATTTCTGTGCCTGAGTTCCTATGGAGATAAGATGGGCGATGGCTCTACAAGAAGACAAGTAGAAGGTTTCGTTAGGCGCGTCAGGGAGCCACTAGGAACCTTCATTACAACCAGTTGCGGAGAAATTGACAGCATTAATTAGAACCCTAAGGTCTTCTCGTATGGCAGAGTCACCAAGGTTTTGGGGGTTGAATTTTTCCTGTAACTTAACCTGGCAGAAATAATCTATGCTCATAAACTTTAGCAAAAACTTTGCCCGATTAAATATTGATGCTTCACATTCGGCATTTCATTCTTTGGCAGATTGGTCACAGCTGGCGCCGAGAAGTGCCTGTTGGTTTGTATAGCAAGAATTTTAAAGTCTAGATAATTGCCTGTTCCCTATAGTACACCTGAGGCGAAGAAAATCCACAAGGTGTACAATGAAGTTTTCAATCACTGCACAGAAATAACACAGAAAGATGGCAACCGCTGTGGGTTTATGAGATCCTTGAAAGAAACCAGCGAGGGAAAAAAATAGAAAAGACAAATCACTGATGCATGAATGGACGGAGTTAAGTCTGGTGAATTTTGTCTGACTCCACAGTGACCTTGTCAAATTGAGTTAATGGCGTATATATTCGTGTAGGCATTGGTGTGTTAAGACTTGCAACTCCAGCTGAGGACGTCTCGCAACGTGGCGGATGATTTGATGCCGAATCACATTTCTTGCGGTATCTTTATTATTTTGGAGATACGGTTCGAGATCACAGGCTCGGAAAAAAAAACGTATTTTGGATGTGTTTTTTTTATTTTATTTAACGAGAAATAGTGGATTTTGCAAGGAGAAAGTATAAATTATAGATCAGTACGAAATGATGGTATCTCCAGAAATGAAATAATAAAGTAATGGACGTGGAAAATAAATATTTGTGTAAATGTGTAAAGTTCTTTTCGTCCACTGGATTGTCAATTGGGCAGGACGAGGGAAAGATCAGCTCTCCTAGGACGAACCGGTGCGGTTGTACGTGTGTCCTTTCCTTTTCTCCTTTCCCATTCCTCTGTTGAACTTGATGGACATCTTTCTTTCTTTTTTTTAGCCGATTTAACTATGTAACTATGATCATAGAAGACAAATGCAACTATGAAACAGATAGATGGAAAAATAATCACTACCTGGTCATAGCGGCAAAAATAGAGGATTTAGTCCGTGTGCCCAAAGTGAATGACGTTTCGGCTCCCACAATGAGGATGAATAGATAATGGATAAAGATAAAATATACTGTATCTCTACAGGCCCCTTGCACTCTGGGGGAGATGATGTCGGGGGAGATAAGAATCAGTACATTGGATTTCCTATAGCCTATCCTTCTGTTTTCCCTGGATAAGAATCATAGAATCCTAGAATGTTAGATTTGGAAGGGACCTCCAGGGTCATCGTGTACAAACTCATACTCAATGCGGGATTCTGTAAACCATCTCTGTCTGTCCAGCTTCTGTTTGATGACTTCCATTGAAGGAGAACTCACCACCTCTCGTGGCCGCCTGTTCCACTCATTGATCATCCTCACTGTCAAATTTTTTTCCTGATATCTAATCTGTATCTTCTCCTTTTCAGTTTCATCCCATTGCTTCTCGTGTTTCCATGTGCAAATGAGAATAATGATGATCCTTCTACAATGTGACAGCCCTTCAGATATTTGTAGACAGCTATTAAGTCTCCTCTTAGCCTTCTTTTTTGCAAGCTAAACATTACCAGATCCTTTAACCGTTTCTCGTAGAACATACATTGCAGTCGGCTCACCATCCTGGTAGCTCTTCTCTGAACTTGCTTCAGTTTAAGATAAGAGCTGCTGCCAGTAGAGTCTGGCAGTGGCTCTTTCAACCGGGTGTCTTAGATTATGGGGACGTCATGGGAGATAGCTGTGAATCAATTTGCACAAACTGCTCGGCATGTTATTCAATTCCTCAGTATAAATAGACTGAACAAGTACAACTTATTTGGAAAGGCTTTTTTTTTTTTTAAAGAGAACATGGCTTAAGTTTGCACTTCTAGAACAATGTCCTTTGGACCTACAAGATCGTGGTGGAGATGTTCGACCATAATGCCAAGCACCACATTGGGCCAAAATTCCTCCAGAACGATCAAGTCATCCCGAAAAAAAGCATTACTTCAAGTAATTGCTTGTCCTACAATCCATTGATCCATGGGGTGTACTTAATTTTTCACCAACTGCTTTTTGCATTTTGGTCTACTTTTTGGTAATGATGTGTTGTTGTTCATCTGAGGTTGTATTTACTGAATTTTAAGACCTTAAATATTTTCTTTTATGTCCTGATATGTGACACCAGGGTTAGGGTTAGGGTTAGGGTTTAGGATTCTAAGAAGACGTCCTTTGTTTTTACTCCTGACTGTAGATAGATATTTGGTCGAGGTAGAAGTGGAACTGAAACCTGGAGTTCTCTCTTCAATTATTCAGTCCGTCCAGGATGTCTCCCACATTCTCTCTTACAACAAAAGTAAAAAATGACAATTTTCTGTTTACGTTTTATTCTTTCGGAACAAGTACGAGTATTTCTTCTTCTTTGTCTGTCTATTTTTCGGGAACATTTTGTATTCATGGAACTTCGAAAAGTGAGTTATGATAGAAGTCAAAGCTCCGTCCTGTCAGAGCCTTTCCTTCTATGTTTTCTTTTCTTCTTTTTTTTTTTTTTGGCCATCGCCTTGAAGTTTTTGCAACTCCCCGTGGTAATTTTAACCGAGTTTGACATAACACATATTTAACAGGAAGCAATAAAGCCGACATTCATATTTAATCTGCTGTTAATAATTCTTTAATAACGTGTAATACAGACAAATTTACACTGTCGTTTTGCAACAGAAAGCATTAAAAATTTAGACCAGTAAAAGGAAAGTAGATAAAAGAATTTCAGAGGAAGATAAATAAAAAAAAAATGTAATGGAAAAAGAGAAATACGTCTGGTGACTGGGGTTACAATTGTTTTATTGGGAAGCATTAACCAAGACAATACTGCCATATGGTGAATGAAAGATGCCGCCATACAGTGACAAAATATGACACCAAGTATAAATATAGAAGACACAGGGGCCCTAGTGTCTAAGGGGACCCAAAGACCATATTGCTTATATAAAGCCAATATTATAGAGAATAATACCGCCATACCATGAATAATTACTACCGTTAGTCAAGGCTCTTTTTTCTTACTTCTGAGTAAGAAGATCTGTGCTCCTGCATATTTTTGTTTTCTTTAATCGAGAGTAAGAACAAATCCCCCTTGTTCCTTGTTCCGGAATGAACTGCTACTTTTGATTAAAGTTGTTTTTTTTCTCAACATCATAAATTGGTAAAATTGTGTTTTGTAAAAACGAGCCAACTTTGCAATTTAGCTCTTATTAAAAATTATCTCTGTTCTCAGGAACGGAAGGATTTTTTTAATTCTGTAGTTTACGGCACGTTGCCTAATTTGTTCGACCAACTCTGCAGTCTTATCAGAGTTGCTGGTGAAAAGAGTGAGCGCTTATCGGCTCTTTGCTATAGAGCTTGCAAGTGCTGCTTCAATTCCCCTATGCTACATGGATGCACTGATGAGTCTGCTATCACCATCGGGGTAAGCACAGTTCGAGCCAGCAGTTCAACCATGTCGCTGTTCTGAATTTTCATTGGTACTATAACATTGATGGTCTATCCTTAGGATTGGTCATCATCAGTACTAGATCGGTGGGGATGTGGAACTCAGCTTCCCCGCCAATCAGTTCCTGGTGCTGTAAGTGCTCGGCTGTGGAGCGGAACCGTACAGTTCTGTCAATTGCATAGTGGCCATGGTGAGATACAGCAGATCTACTTCCTATTCTTTTGAGCAACTGATCATATCCAGCCTCCACCAGCACCAGGAGAAGCTAATAGGCGGCAGTGCCAAGTGTCACTCCCCCATAGATCTGGTATTGATGCCCTATCCGATGACTAGACCTTCAATAATAAAATACAGGAAAATCCCTTCAATTCAGTCGCAAACAACCCCCCCGGCTAACGGAAAGTGCAGTCCTGAAGAAAGAGCTTAAAGAGGTTGGTTGCCAAGGCCCCACGTTGGGCGCCAAAAATTGTTGATCCTAAGTCTAATTACAGGATCACCAGTGAGGCTAAATTAAGAGATTACGCCCTTATAGTGGGTATGGAAAGTATTCAGACCCCTTTAAATTTTTATCTCTTTCTTTCATTGCAGCCATTTGGTAAATTCAAAAAGTTCCTTTTCTTCTCATTAATGTACACTCTGCACCCCATCTTGACTGAAAAAACAGAAATGTAGAAATTTTTGCAAATTTCTTAAAAAAGAAAAACTGAGATATCCCATAATCATAAGTATTCAGACTCTTTGCTCAGACACTCATATTTAAGTCACAAGTTGTCCATTTCCTTGTTATCCTCCCTGAGATGGTTCTACTCCTTCACTGGAGTCCAGCTGTGTTTAATTAAACTGATAGGACTTGATTTGTACAGGCGCACACCTGTCTATATAAGACCTCACAGCTCACAGTGCATGTCAGACCAAATGAGGATCATGAGGCCAAAGAAACTGGCCAAGGAGCTCAGAGACAGAATTGTGTCAAGGCACAGATCTGGCCAATGTTACAGAAGAATTTCTGTAGTACTCACGGTTCCTAAGAGCACAGTGGCCTCCATAATCCTTAAATGGAAGAAGTTTGGGACCACCAGAAGACTTCCTAGACTTGGCCGTCCAGTCAAACTGAGCAACTGTGGGAGAAGAGCCTTGGTGAGGTAAAGAAGAACCCCAAGATCACTGTGGCTGAGCTCCACAGATGCAGTAGGGAGATGGGAGAAAGTTCCACATAGTCAACTATCAGCCCTCCACCAATCAGGCCTTTATGGCAGAGTGGCCCGACGGAAGCCACTTCTCAGTGCCAGACATATGAAAGCCTGCATAGAGTTTACTAAAAAACACATGAAGGACTCCCAGACTGGTCTGATGAGACAAAGATAGAACTTTTGGTGATAATGCTAAGTGGTATGTGTGGAGAAAACCAGGCACTGCTCATCACTTGCCCAATACAATCCCAACAGTGAAGCATGGTGGTGGCAGCATCATGCTATGGGGGTGTTTTCAGCTGCAGGAACAGGATGACTGGTTGCAATTGAAGGAAACATGAATGTGGCCAAGTACAGAGATATCCTGGATGAACACCTCTTCCAGAGTGCTCTGGACCTCAGCCTTAGCCGAAGGTTCACCTTCCAACAAGACAATGACCCTACGCACACAGCTAAAATAACAAAGGAGTGGCTTCAGAACAACTCTGTGACCATTCTTGACTGGCCCAGCTGGATCCCTGATCTAAACCCAATTGAGCATCACTAGAGACCTGGAAATGGCTGTCCACCAACATTCACCATCCAACCTGACAGAACTGGAGAGGATCTGCAAGGAAAAATGGCAGAGGATCCCCAAATCCTGGGGTGAAAAACTTGTTGCATCAATCCCAAGAAGACTCATCGCTGTACTAGCTCAAAAGATGCTTCTACACAATAGCGAGCAAAGGTTCTGAATACTTATGACCATGTGAGATTTCAGTTTTTCTTGTTTAATAAATTTGCCAAAATTTCTACATTTCTGTTTTTTTCAGTCAAGATGGGGTGCAGAGTGTACACCAACGAGAAACAAATGAACTTTTTTGAATTTACCAAATGGCTGGAATGAAACAAAAAGTGAAAAATTTAAAGGGGTCTGAACACTTTCCGTACCCAGGTCTTGGAGCCTAGGGGACCAAAAGGACCTTTTAGCCTATATGAAAAGACCATTACTATTCAAGACTTGCAATAGTTTGGGGCCCATTTGTAGTGTTTGCCTTAGGGTCCATGAGATTCAATTACACAAATGCCCACATCCATGGGCATAACAGAGATTCATGGAGCCTCATAGCAAAATATGGAAAAGGGACCCTTCCACCATGGTTACCTTCCATAAGAAAGGCGTTTAGGACATAATTTCCACTTGGAGCCTTGGATAATTTCCTCTTCATGTTGATGATCTTAAAAAAATCTGTTTCCATTTTTGCTTTCAATCAGTTTTCATTTCCATTATCCACAATGCTCACTAACAGCTCATCACTAGCGTGCAGAGGGGCTCATCTTGACCCCATAGCAGTTCCTAATCTTCCTACTTTGACTTTATCTATAGTGGTTCCACTTTGGTTGGTTCAAAAGCATTACTTTTCTCTGGGTTTATCTTTGCAGAGGTGAAATCTTTCAGAGATTTGACAGATCCGCTCAGACAGAATTAGAGTCTAATCGGCCAATGTGAAAATGGAAATGTCTCTTCTTTTCAATTTTCTAGCGTATTAATCACAGCTGTAAGCAAGACAGCAACACAAATCAAGCATTGAATTGTTTTACTTTGCAACGTCGCAACAGCCAACGTGCAGTCACCTTGTGCAATCAGCAGTAAAATGATGCGCCAGATTCACCTGTGATTTATGTGCCTGGAACATATAGAGTTGCATTTTTTTTTCAAGCTTAATGAACAACTTAGAAAGTAAATGGGATGAGTCCTGACAAAGTGGATAATATCTGCAATGTTTACAATAGAAATGAGTTTTCAAAAAAGCTTGACCGACTGCCGTGTATCAGCGTGTGTTAAAATTCAGCTGCATGCTCCTACTTAAGATGGCAAATGGATGCGTTCTCTTTTTTCTTTTGTTCTGCACCAGCCCTGAATTACAGTGTTCAATGAAGCTATGGGGAGCTGGCTTTGCATCACAGTATGAATGAGACATTCATTCTTTATACACAGTCGTATCATCTTTTTATGGAAATAGAACTGGCGGCACTGCAGATTCACAAGGATTTTGCATACAGGATTAATTTACAACATTAGGATTGGGGTTGTCTACATCTCAGCTGCTTCTCACGTATATTGGGTATTATGATAGTGGTAGTCTTGTGGAAGACAGTATTATAGAGTAATATCCATAGAATCATACAAAGGAGCAGTATCAGTTATATTCTTGTACATAGGGGCAGTATTATAGTAGTTATATTCTTGTACATAGGGGGCAGTATTATAGTAGTTATATTCTTGTACATAGGGGCAGTATTATATTAGTTATATTCTTGTACATAGGAGCAGTATTATAGTAGTTATATTCTTGTACATAGGGAGCAGTATTATAGTAGTTATATTCTTGTACATAGGAGTAGTATTATAGTAGTTATATTCTTGTACATAGGAGCAGTATTATAGTAGTTATATTCTTGTACATAGGGGCAGTATTATAGTAGTTATATTCTTGTACATAGGGGCAGTATTATAGTAGTTATATTCTTGTACATAGGAGCAGTATTATAGTAGTTATATTCTTGTACATAGGGGCAGTATTATAGTAGTTATATTCTTATACATAGGAGCAGTATTATATTAGTTATATTCTTGTACATAGGAGCAGTATTATAGTAGTTATATTCTTGTACATAGGGGCAGTATTATAGTAGTTATATTCTTGTACATGGGGCAGTATTATAGTAGTTATATTCTTGTACATAGGAGCAGTATTAGTAGTTATATTCTTGTACATAGGGGGCAGTATTATAGTAGTTATATTCTTGTACATAGGGGCAGTATTATAGTAGTTATATTCTTGTACATAGGAGCAGTATTATAGTAGTTATATTCTTGTACATAGGGGCAGTATTATAGTAGTTATATTCTTGTACATAGGGGCAGTATTGTAGTTATATTCTTGTACATAGGAGAAGTATTATAGTAGTTATATACTTGTACATAGGGGTAGTATTATAGTAGTTACTGTATATTCCTGTACATAGGGGCAGTATTATAGTAGGTATATTCCTGTACATAGGGGTCAGTATTATAGTAGTTAGATTCTTGTACATGGGGCAGTATTATGGTAGTTATATTCTTGTACATAGGGGGCAGTATTATAGTAGTTATATTCTTGTACATAGGGGCTGTAATGTTCAGTAAAGTATGATGTTTCTGGAACATTCTAGAATCACCCATTTCACTCTGAGGAGAAAATCTCCTTGTCACACAGCTGCAGCCCCCCTCCTTTTGTTTCCCCCTCCTTAGCAGCTGTGTCTGTGTGCTGGTGTGCCTGCATTTGGTAACAAGACACCGTCCATTTCCTGGGGAGATACGAATGCTAATTAAGCTGAGTGGAGAGCATGTCTTTATTTAAAACCAGAGGCTGGATACAGGTTTAGGAAATATTAAAAGAAGCCCTAGCGTGCACCTCCCTCGCGGCAGAGATATAATAATTACATTTCTGCGAAGGGCACGAAACCAGCTTTCTAACCCCTCCAGAAACTGAGATAAGGATTGCTCCTAAATGGAGTGTCTTAATTATGGCAGGTTTGATGTTGTTTTATTGTTTGATAGACTACAACCAATGATACCATATGTGTGTTTGTACGAGCTTTCCTCGTTCAGATATAGTTATTATAAGTTTTCCAGTGAAATTGCAACTTGGAGAAAGGGGGGCTGAACTTCCCCAGACTGCCCCTTTCGTGATGTATCCGACCCTAGGCTATAAGGTTCCCCTCCCTTACAATGCTTCAGTTGAAGCTGCAGATGCCATGCTAGAAAGACCTGCAGATGTCCGTGGATGTGTGGTTGGCTGTCCCTCCCCCGAGCCACATAGGTTGCCTAAAGAACCATAAGCAACTGTAAGTGTAATTTCTGTTTTTTCATCCATGCTATTTTTTTATATTTGCAATGTACATATTTAATGTCTCAACTTTGTAACAACTTTTATCTGGGTAATCACTGCCCACATTTTGGGAATAAATAATAAAATTATCAGTCTGTCTTCATGCTCTAAGAAACGAACTATGCGCCTTTTTTAGATAATCGATACTAATTTGGGGGTTTGCCATGGACCCTCTTAATTAACTCTTTGATTAAGTGAATCGTGGCTGGTGGCAGCATGGTGTGTGTTTGGTTGGTTGGGCTAGTTGGCAGTACGGAAGGGTTTTAGATGCTGAATGAGTGGCCGCAGCCAAAGCATCGATAATTCCCTTACTGCAGTAGTCTAATTGCCCGTGCCCAACAAGTGGCCCATCCGGCGACTAATTATCCTAGGTGCAGTTCCCTGACTGACCTGAGGGTAAGGGGGGCGCCGGAGAGCTGCAAGTTCCAAAGTGGAACTGAGAAAGTGGGATATACATAAATCCCCGCAGTTCTTGGAAGGTTGTTAGCAGTGGTGGGGCATCCAAAATAACCCCCCTGCGATAAATTGTTAGGGCAAGATTAGCTTGCTGTATTTTTGTCACATGGTACCAGTGGTGGGATAACCAAGGCTAGTTTCACATTAGCGTTTACGGCCGCAGCGTCGGGCTGCGCACAGCCGCCGCTAAGCCCCACCCCTGCCACGCCTGCGCCGGTAGCTCCGCCTACGGGCGCATGACGCTACATGCATCTTGCGTCCCCTATCTTTATCACTGGGGACGCAGGCCATGCGCAGTATGCGTTTGGCGGCGCATGCGTCCTTTTGACGGTGCGCCGACCTGCGCCAAACACAGCCTGTTGCAATTTGGTTGCGCTCGGCGCACCGTCAAAAGGACGCATGCGCCGCCAAATGCATACAGTGCACGGTCTGCGTCCCCAGTGATAAAGATAGGGGACGCAGGACGCATGCAGCGTCATGCGCCCGTAGGCGGAGCTACCGGCGGAGGTGCGGCAGGGGGCGGGGCTTAGCGGCGGCCGTGCGCAGCCCGACGCTGCGGCTGTAAACGCTAATGTGAAACTAGCCTTAGATAAGCCCCCACTGTGCCTGTGATAGCCGTGTGCCGGCAGTGCGTCGCATCCCTCCGTCCGCTGACATACCCGAGTCAGTGGTGGGATCGTGACATATTGGTGGCGCAGGGTGTGCTTTCGTCATCACAGGGGCAGTATTATATTAGTTATATTCTTGTACATAGGAGCAGTATTATAGTAGTTATATTCTTGTACATAGGGGGCAGTATTATAGTAGTTATATTCTTGTACATAGGAGCAGTATTATAGTAGTTATATTCTTGTACATAGGAGCAGTATTATAGCAATTATATTCTTGTACATAGGGGCAGTATTATAGTAGTTATATTCTTGTACATAGGGGCAGTATTATAGTAGTTATTGTCATGGTCACATGTGTGTCTGGACGCAGCGAGTACCGCAAGGCGAACCCATATGACACGCGTGACCCTGGATACACCACCTCCAGTTGGGCGAAATTAAATAATAACACGTGCAGCTGGATACGCCGCCTCCAACAGGCGAATTTAGGTAATACACGTAAGTCTGGAAACCCCGCCTCCAGTAAGGCGAATTTAAACAATAACGGGGAAACCTGGGTAACAATAACAATGGAGGGCCCTGCGATAGGGAAATGGGGAAGTGGAGACCTCCTGCACTCCCCTGAGTCAGTGTCCCTGCACTCCTAATGTTCCCTATGCCGGTTCCGCACCGGGCGACGCACAGGAACCTCAAAACCCTGACTTGCCCTGCACCTAAACCCTCACAAGGGAATTGGTCGGTGTGGAAACTAATCCCACCACTGCACTAAACACACATAAGGAAAAGTGACAAAACAGGGAAACATCACTTAGCTTTGCTCTGTTGCTTATGCTCCCCGCAACAGAGCCCACCACCTGCGTGCATCTTCTCCTTCAACCGGATCCATCACCATAGTGCAGCCTTGGAGCAAAGTCCACCACCTGTTGCAGCTGCCCAGTAAACAGAGTCCCAAAGATGAGTCCAGCTTCTGTCAAAAAGTCCAGCATGCTTGAGTCCAACTTTTCTGCCAATAACTCCAGCATGCTTGAGTCCAGTTTTCAGCAACCAAGTCCAGCATGCTGAGTGCAACTCTCACCATAGTCGCCACTCCACCAAGCCATGCAAGCACTTCCTGCTGACACCATAAGCTGCGACTCCACCACGCCATGCCAGCCCTTCTTGCAGACCCCATCGTTGGACTCCACCAATCCATGCCAGCACTCCTTGCAGACTCCATAGCTGACTCAACCCCTCTGGCTGGGCTGCCCAGGACTCTCATTCAGCTCCTTCATCACCCAGGCTTGCTTCCCAAATGACGAACTATCAATATCACCAACGATCATCAAACATACCTGAAACTCTTTTATAGAGCCTCACACCTGATTTGTAATGCGTGCACATTAAAACTAAAGTGTATTACCACTCACCACCATCGGGGCAACTTAGAACAAATAACACCACGTGTAATAATTTTAATGGCCACTGGGGGCAATCAACCCACTTTGGCACCAAGCCAAAGGAAAAAAAGTTCACTTTGTCCATTTACTTGTCAGATCCACCTTGGATCATGACAGTTATATTCTTGTACATAGGGGACAGCATTATAGTAGATATATTCTTGTACATAGGGGACAGTATTATAGTAGTTATATTCTTGTATATAGGGGACAGCATTAGAGTAGATATATTCTTGTACATAGGGGACAGTATTATAGTAGTTATATTCTTGTACATAGGGGCAGTATTATAGTAGTAATATTCTTTTACATAGGAGCAGTATTATAGTAGTTATATTCTTGTACATAGGGGCAGTATTATAGTAGTTATATTCTTGTACATAGGGGGCAGTATTATAGTAGCTATATTCTTGTACATAGGACCAGTATTATAGTAGTTATATTCTTGTACATAGGGGCAGTATTATAGTAGTTACATTCTTGTACATAGGGACAGTATTATAGTAGTTATATTCTTGTACATAGGAGCAGTATTATAGTAGTTATATTCTTGTACATAGGGGCAGTATTATAGTAGTTATATTCTTGTACATAGGGGCAGTATTATAGTAATTATATTCTTGTACATAGGGGGCAGTATTATAGTAGTTATATTCTTGTACATAGGGGACAGTATTATAGTAGTTATATTCTTGTACATAGGGGGCAGTATTATAGTAGCTGTATTCTTGTACATAGGACCGGTATTATAGTAGTTATATTCTTGTTCATAGGGGGCAGTATTATAGTAGCTATATTCTTGTACATAGGACCGGTATTTTAGTAGTTATATTCTTGTACATAGGGGCAGTATTATAGTAGTTATATTCTTGTACATAGGGGCAGTATTATAGTATATTCTTGTACATAGGGGGCAGTATTATAGTAGCTATATTCTTGTACAT
This sequence comes from Dendrobates tinctorius, assembly GCF_039654945.1. Classification (NCBI taxonomy): domain Eukaryota; kingdom Metazoa; phylum Chordata; class Amphibia; order Anura; family Dendrobatidae; genus Dendrobates; species Dendrobates tinctorius. The sequence continues at coordinate 5,326,774 of NW_027361688.1, forward strand.
AGGACCAGTATTATAGTAGTTATATTCTTGTACATAGGGACAGTATTATAGTAGTTATATTCTTTTACATAGGAGCAGTTTTTTAGTAGTTATATTCTTGTACATAGGGGCAGTATTATAGTAGTTATATTCTTTTACATAGGAGCAGTATTTTAGTAGTTATATTCTTGTACATAGGGGCAGTATTATAGTAGTTATATTCTTGTACATAGAGGCAGTATTATAGTAGTTATATTCTTGTACATAGGGGCAGTATTATAGTACTTATATTCTTGTACATAGGGGGCAGTATTATAGTAGTTATATTCTTGTACATAGGAGCAGTATTATAGTAATTATATTCTTGTACATAGGGCAGTATTATAGTAGCTATATTCCTGTACATAGGGGGCAGTATTATAGTAGTTATATTCTTGTACATAGGGGGCAGTATTATAGTAGTTATATTCTTGTACACAGGGGCAGTATTATAGTAGTTATAATCTTGTACATAGCAGTGTTATAGTAGTTATATTCTTGTACATAGGGGGCAGTATTATAGTCGTTATACTCTTGTACATAGGGGCAGTATTATAGTAGTTATATTATTGTACATAGGAGCAGTATTATAGTAGTTATATTCTTGTACATAGTAGCAGTATTATAGTAGTTATATTCTTGTACATAGGGGGCAGTATTATAGTAGCTATATTCTTGTACATAGGACCAGTATTATAGTAGTTATATTCTTGTACATAGGGGCAGTATTATAGTAGTTACATTCTTGTACATAGGGACAGTATTATAGTAGTTATATTCTTGTACATAGGAGCAGTATTATAGTAGTTATATTCTTGTACATAGGGGCAGTATTATAGTAGTTATATTCTTGTACATAGGGGCAGTATTATAGTAATTATATTCTTGTACATAGGGGGCAGTATTATAGTAGTTATATTCTTGTACATAGGGGACAGTATTATAGTAGTTATATTCTTGTACATAGGGGGCAGTATTATAGTAGCTGTATTCTTGTACATAGGACCGGTATTATAGTAGTTATATTCTTGTTCATAGGGGGCAGTATTATAGTAGCTATATTCTTGTACATAGGACCGGTATTTTAGTAGTTATATTCTTGTACATAGGGGCAGTATTATAGTAGTTATATTCTTGTACATAGGGGCAGTATTATAGTATATTCTTGTACATAGGGGGCAGTATTATAGTAGCTATATTCTTGTACATAGGACCAGTATTATAGTAATTATATTCTTGTACATAGGGCAGTATTATAGTAGCTATATTCCTGTACATAGGGGGCAGTATTATAGTAGTTATATTCTTGTACATAGGGGGCAGTATTATAGTAGTTATATTCTTGTACACAGGGGCAGTATTATAGTAGTTATAATCTTGTACATAGGAGCAGTGTTATAGTAGTTATATTCTTGTACATAGGGGGCAGTATTATAGTAGTTATACTCTTGTACATAGGAGCAGTATTATAGTAGTTATATTCTTGTACATAGTAGCAGTATTATAGTAGTTATATTCTTGTACATAGGAGCAGTATTATAGTAGTTATATTCTTGTACATAGGGGACAGTATTATAGTAGTTATATTCTTGTACATAGGGGGCAATATTATAGTAGTTATATTCTTGTACATAGGGGCAGTATTATAGAAGTTATATTCTTGTACATAGGGGGCAGTATTATAGTAGTTATATTCTTGTACATAGGGGCAGTATTATAGTAGTTATATTCTTGTACATAGGGGGCAGTATTATAGTAGTTATATTCTTGTACATAGGGGCAGTATTATAGTAGTTATATTCTTGTACATAGGGGGCAGTATTATAGTAGTTATATTCTTGTACATAGGGGCAGTATTATAGTAGTTATATTTTTGTACATAGGGGGCAGTATTATAGTAGATATGTTCTTGTATGTAGGGGGCAGTATTATATTATGTTCATTTCCTTCATGGTGATAATGTGGCAGTGGAAATTACATATGTGATATTTGCTGAATATCTATAATTTATACCGTATGCCACACTAGTTGTTCCATACGTGACATTGCTTCAGTGGTTCTGCTTTTGCTGACTGTGCTCACATATAAATATATTTGTTTCCGTGTTGTTTCTTCTCTCCTTATCAATTTGCAGGAGACATGCCTGTATATGTAATATATTATAATACAATACATTCACTTGTCATACTAAATAGACTCACTTGGATTTCTTGCTGTGACAAATTGCCCCAAAGGCTCTTCTTCATTTCAGAAAACATATTATCTTCTGGATTTTGTGCTCCAGCCCAGGGGGCATCTTACACCCAACGCAATCTTTATATATTACCAGGCCTTCTGCCATCTCCTAAAGTACTATACTCCGCTATTAATGCCTGGGTACAAGATGTAGGGATGTATTTCTTGATGGAGAAGAGACACTGGAACACTAAGATTAAAGATATAAGAAAATTACACTTGTGATGCCCAGTGTTTCTTGTCTTTTTTAATATATCAAGCTTGAAAGTATCTCTAAGCCTTGAATAATTCTTGTTTTTGCTCAAAAGATTGATTGTGTAATCAGAGGACCTCTAGCTTTAGGTATACTCATCTATTTGTAACCCTGGCTGTAAGTTTAAATTTACCTACAGCTCCCCCGCAGGGGAAATGAAGTACTACCTAATTCCCATAATAATTAATGAGTCCTCAGTCCTCCAGAGAGAGAGACACTGTTTTTTTTGCTATTGCTTTCACTTTCAAACAGATGAAACTCTTAACTCCAGGACGGGCCTCTCCATTTACACAGAATTTCCTAAAAGAGTATTTGAGAATGAACTTTTACGGGGACAGTAAATTTTTCTGTCACGTCAATCCCATGGCTCGGGTCAAACATGGAACACAGCTTATATAAACTTTTCCCAATAATGGGATTTTGAGGGAGTTGCTGGTTTTGGCTAGTCTCAAGGCAGGGCTTAGGTGGGAACTAGTGTGGTAATTTAATCATCGACCTATTCACCATTCTGGAAGGGACAGTAATGGAGGAGTATCTTATGGACAATTCTGGGCATGTTTTTGTTCTTCGATAATTCCAAGATCTTTGTTTGATGTCACTACATGGAATACATGGAAATGTCTCTGTTGACTTCCAGTTTGTGGTAAACCCATTTCATTTTAGTTATGGCTAGGCTTGGAACAATTCTGTGATCAGGACAGGTTCTCAGACTCTATATATTGACAAGTCAGACATGTCCCTCAAAGCAAGGATCTCCAAGCTACGACTTGCCTACTTTGTACACATCATACGAAGAGAGCTGTTACTGGAGAAGGACATCATGGTCAGAAGAGTAGACATAAGAAGGCGAAGAGGAAGACCAGCAATCTGATGGCTTGATACAATCAAGAGAATGGTGAAGGACCTGGTGGACCTATCTAGGCTTGCGCAAGATCGATCTTCCCACAGATTGAGCCGAAGGCCGTTGAAAAAAGAAAAATACACCAACAAGAATATTTCCATTCAATGATGGCAAGCCGAGAACTCGAAAATGACATGAAACAGAAAAGGGAACGATGTAGAACCCCTTCACACCTGAAAGGGGCAGCATTTACCAATTTGTGGGTGTATCTTCGAAAAGGACAGTGCACCGAGGATGTGGATGCAGTCACTAGATTGATTGGCGCTGGATACTGAGTAATCATTCCTCACCGTCCATAATGGAGTTTCTGGCCGGTGATTTAATGTCCTCTGTACGTTAATTCTTTAAGTCATGGCACTGTAAATGAAGCAATGAAGTGTCGGCCATATTTAACCCGAAGTATTTGTTTGACAGGAGCCAGCAGGACAGCGACCGCTCGCTAGCGCCAGGATTCGACATCGGCCTGTGAATCATTTTTATAGAGGACGTTGCTTTGTTGCAGCTGTCATGAAATTCATTCCAGACTTCTAATAATTTGTCATCCGGCGATGAACGTCTTTGAGTTTCTGGCTCGCTCCGCTTTTTTTGGTCTCTGAGGTCCGACGATTTATTGGCTCTTGTAATTATAATGAGCCGACAACGCAATATGATGTGATTTACTGCTCTACTATAGAGACTTAAAGGGGAACGCCTACTTAAAGTCCAATTTTAAGTTTTCTTTTGCATTTTGAGCTGCTGTTTTGCAACTAAATTTGTGGTTACCTCCAGAAGGCAATGACATGGGAGACAATGCTACACTCTGTGCTAAAGGCATTGCTGTCTGCAGTGGCATGGGTGGGGCTGTTGGCTTTGTCATGTAGCTTTTGTGGCATCCTATCTTAGTAAATTATCACCTAACCATGGTACAGCGCTTGACTATCTTCTGCAGTTACATAGACGCTAAATGAAGTGGTGGTGCGCATGCGTAGCCACCGCGCCATTCCGGGTTTTTAGGTAAAGTATAGCGTGGCACTACTACAAGGTGCACAAGTAAGTTACCCAGACCAAAATGAATACTAAAGTAACTTGGCACTCAACTGAATGATCCTTTTTGAAAATAAGTTTTTTTTGTGGCAGTCACAAAGGACGTTTCGGCCTACAATTGGCCTTCGTCAGTCCGACTGCTGCAGATGATGAAGTTAAAAGTGGAGAATTATATAAGATCCTAGTGAATCCGGAAGAAATTGGAACAGGCAATGGAGCTTAAGTCTCTAGGGGCTTTATGCCTGTAAGAGTTTATGCCTGGTGGGTATCGGTTAATATCTTTTGATACTTGAACCAATTAATGTTAGAGAAAAAAAATAAATTTCTTATAATCCTAAGAGGCTAATGCCTGAGGCGCTTTAACAGTCCGGGGCTAGCAGCGGATACTGCGTCCAGGTCCATACGCCCAGGCACTACACCTGCACGTGTTCATGTAACCTGATCTACTGATACAAGACTGTTAAGCTGAAGAAAGGTCCAGCTCCAGAAATTTAAAATCCAGGATTTTTATTGTATCATGTTTAAAATACATGCTACTCTGAGTCTAAGAGCATTTGTGCTGGAAACGCGTACAGAGACCTGGAGAATATCCCCATGCGGTGAACTTTGTTGCCGTTACTTGATCACAAGCAGCCATGAATGTATTTTAAACATGATACAATAAAAATCCTGGATTTTACATTTCTGGAGCTGGACCTTTCTTCCTCTTCTTGGAGTCATTATACGTCCTGGCAGAGACGTGTCCGCGCTCAGAGCTTTTCAATAGTTCTTACGAACTTACAAGAGGTGAGCTGAAATTTATCTTTTTCAGAACCCATAACATACAAAACTCGGCTATCTCTACCAGGTCCGCACCCTTCCTGGACCGAAACGTCGCACTGTATGGGCACATAGCCTGACGGGCTGAATAAACATCATCATATTGAATTTTCCAAGGCGTGCTGCTTTCAATTTTTGATGGATAGTTTGAAGGTTTGGTATATGTCTGGAAGCGCGCACCCACTTTTTTCTTAATTTGTTTATGCTGCTTTTTCATCTTTTCATTGTACCAGGTCCATTGACTATGATGCGCCTACTCTGTTCCATCTGGCAGGGTCACTGCACCATTCTAAGGATTCAGATTGTCTACAATGATTAACAAGTTATCACTAATCCGCAGTATAGCATGTGGCCATCTCTGCCAGGCCCATAGACAATAAGTGATACACATGCGCGTCCAGCAGTCCCGTAAAAAACTAATAGTGCACATGCGCAGTACCCACTCCATTCCTTTGGGATGTTTCAGATCCTCACTTTTGTGATTACTGATGGTCCTAGAGGTCAGACCTCCAGTGATCATCTAACCTTTTCTCTGTTCCTTATGTATAGATATTTCATGGCTGCAAAACTTCTCAGATCTGGCCCGTGATGCTCATAAGACAGGCCCTTGAATACTGGACACACCCTAACACAACACTAGAATACCCCTATAAAAGGTACTACAGTGCCTTTGAACAGATCTGGGTGAGAAGTGCCACATGAACAGTGCCATCATAATCAGTGCTACCTATTACAATTGATAAAACATTACTCTTTTCCTTTCTTCAACATCTCCAAGTGCTGCCAGGAGGAATCAGTAGGGGGCGTTGTGATTGCAGTCACAACCAGGTCTCTATGTCACTCTGCTTTATAAGTACTGTAAATGCCAAGAGACTCCAGTCAGAGGCATCTCATCCAGCCAAATCAGATCTCTTGCTTTGCCCTGAGAAGGGGCAACAGACTGGAACATGTGTCTAGAAATTGAGATTCTGGTTTGGCTTTTATATAAGTCATGTGGCAAGGCTCGTTAAAGGGTCGACATTGAAGTTTAGGATTGCTACTTCCAATAGGTGGCACTAGAGTTCAAGTATTAAAGGCATCATTATTTAACTCAGAAAATGCATTTTATTATCCAGTACTTGCCAGTACCAGTGTTTGTAGTTCTTTAGGTATGGTAATTTGGGATAGGCACCTTCATGCCACCACTTGCACCCAAGGAGGTGTCCTGCACTGACTGTGAGTGTAATCAGACTGTGCCTGCCTGCTCTTTAGTAATGGCAGTGTTGGCATCGATCAATTGGCACCAGCACCGTCAACGAGAGCTCTTCACTAGAGGATTTTTGGTTTGGATTTTGCAAAAAGTGTGAGGGGCTTTTTTTCACTATTGGTGGAGTTTATTCCTCCTGACATAGGATTTACTAACGCCACTAGCTTGGGAAAGTCTGGATATAATATTAAAATGACCACCCCCCCACCCCCATAAAAACAATTCACCTTGTCCTTGGAAGGCTCTGGGGCACTGTTGCTGCTGCGCGTCTTGGCTCTGCCTTACAAAGCCCTGATCTATGCAGAGTAAAGTAACACTATCTATGCTTATGAAATCAATACCATTGACTTTCCTGTTGTGCATATCTTCTCCCTCCGCTGACAAGTCACCTGCAAACTTGTATCTGAAAGCAACACACACAAATTCCCGGCTAACCACATGATCAATATCATTATTGCACCCGTAGCCTAAATCCTCTAATAGGATGACGGGCAGTGGCATATCGCCGATTGTGTCAGGCTGCGAGGTTACTATGGGGCCCGTGAGCTGGGGGGCCTTCTGCCAGTGCCGACATTGAGCACCACTCCCCCGCATGTTCAACTCTGTCGCCATCATGAAGGAAATGATGACGTAAGAGGGAGCATCAGCTGATTTTTCCTCTATCGTTCTTCCTCGACGTCTGACTTTTCAGCGCAGCAGACACGATGACGTCACTACATGACGCCCGCTGCCTTGAGATGTGTGGCACTTCAGAGAGCTCGATGCAGAGACAGGAGCAGAGCGGAACAAGGAGGAGAGGTGAGTATTGTTATTTTTTTAAAAATCTGTGAGTACATTGTAGGGGGCACAATACTGTATAGGGGACTATGGGGAATGTATTTTACGATATGGAGGACTATTTATCTATATGGAGGACTATGAGGAGTGCACAATACTATATGGAGGACTATGGGGTGCAATATACTATAAGGAAGTCTATGAGGAATGCAATATACTATATGGAAGACTATGGGGTGCATTATACTATATGGAGGACTATGGGGTGCATTATACTATATGGAGGACTATGGGATGCAATATACTATATGGAGGACTATGAGGAGTGCATAATACTATATGTAGGACTATGGGGAGTGCATTATACTATATGGAGGACTATGAGGAGTGCATTATACTATATGGAGAACTATGGATAGGGCATTACACCATAAGGAAGTCTATGAGGATGCGTTATACTATATGGAGGACTGTGAGGAGTGCATAATACTATATGTAGGACTATGGGGAGTGCATTATACTATATGGAGGACTATGAGGAGTTCATTATAATATATGGAGAACTATGGAGAGGGCACTACACCATAAGGAAGTCTATGGGGTGCATTATACTATATTGAGGACTATGGGATGCATTATACTATATGGAGGACAATGGTGAGTGCATTATACTGTATGGAGGATTATAGGTTTGTATTATACTATATGGAGGGCTATGGGGTGCATTATTCTATTTGAAGGACTATGGGGAGTGCAATATACTCTATAGAGGACTATGGGGTGTATTATATATTTGAAGGACTATGGGGAGTGCATTATACTATATGGAGGACTATAGAGAGTGCATTATACTATGTGGAGGACTGTGGGGTACATCATACTATGGAGGACTATGGGGGTGCATTATACTATAAGAAGGACTATGTGGTCCATTATGCTATATGGAGGGCTATGTGAGGGCTATTATAATATTTATGTCTGTGTGCGGGCCATTACAATATTTGCAGGGCTATGTGGTGGACATCATAATATTTGGATGGCTATGTGGGAACCTTTATACTTTATGGATGGCTATCTTATGGCCATTATACTGTATGCAAGCAATTATACAGTGTGAAGGTTTGTATGGAATCCATTTTCCTATGTGGAGGGCTGTGTGGGGGCCATTATACTGTTTGGATGGCTAGTTGGGGCCAGTATACAATGTTATGAGGTGTGGGGCCTTAATACTGTATGTAGGCCAATTATACTACATGGTGGGCTGTGTGTGCACCATTAAACTGTTTAGAGGGCTAATGGGGGCCATCATACAGTGTCGAAATGAGTGGGGGCCATTACACTGTTTGTAGGACCAATATACTGCATAGAGGGCTGTGTGTGTGCCATTATACTGTTTGGAGGGCTAAAGAGGGCCATCATACTGTGTCGAAAGGTGTGGGGGCCATTATACTGTATATAAGACCAATATACTGCATGGAGGGCTGTGTTGGGGACACAGTTGGGGGATCATACTGTGTTGGGGTCGCCATACTTTGCCGAGGGAGTTGCGAGGTACAGTATCATGGTACAGGGTCATCATGCCGCGTGTGGAGGTTACTGTGGAGGAGTTCAATTGGGGATATCACAGTGTTTGTGTGGCACTTTTGAGGGAAATGTTCCTCTGTGACCCGCCAATTATTAATTTTTTTGTTTTTGAGCTTGGCAATTAGAACTTCTGCTATAGGGCCCCATTTTTTCTATGTACGCTCCCCCCCAAGATCTCGGGTGTCTTCTGCCCACCCACTGGGAGGAGAACATTGGAGTAGTTGCAGCAAGTGCTATCCTGATGGCAGCTGGATAGATGGCGAGTATATGTTATCACTAGAGTTGAGCGAAACGGGTCGAAAAAATTCAAAAGTCGCCGACTTTTGGCAAAGTCGGGTTTCATGAAACGAAACCCGACCCTAGGATGAGGTCGGCCACGAGGTCGGCGACTTACGCGCCAAAGTCGCGTTTCAAAAGTTTGTTTTGCGCTCTTTTTCAGCCAATCAGGATCCACGGACACTGTGGGCAACGTGATGACATAGGCACGGGTCACCACCATCTTTCAGAAGGACATGCAAGTGATTGGCTTGCTTTGGTGGGCGTCACAGGGGGTATAAAAGGGCGTGCACGCCGACCGCCATCTTACTTCTGCCGATCTTAGTATAGGGAGAGGTTGCTGCTGATTCTGTAGGGAGAGAGTTAGGCAGGGAAGAAGACAAAAAAACTGCTTCTGCTGCTAGCGATTTGGCCTGCACAACACACCAGTCACTGTGTGTGCAGTGCAAGGGGAGGCTATATAGTGGTGTATCAGTGGTGTTGGTTGTTGGGCTGCCTTTTAAGGCTTCCTGACAGGCTGGCATTGCTGTTTACCCATTGCTCCGCAAACTGCTTTTTTAAAAGCAATCCAATCTCCCTTATCCTCTAGTCACTTTTTTCACAGCTGTGCCATCGAGCCTGTCACATAGCGCTCAGATATTCATTGGGCCTCACACAATCCAAAAGTGTCCAGTGTCCAAAAGTGTGTGCAGAGATTCAAAATCTCCCTTATCCTCTAGTCACTTTTGTCACAGCAGTGCCATCGAGCCTGTCACATAGCGCTCAGATATCAGTGGGCCTCACACAATCCAAAAGTGTCCAGTGTCCAAAAGTGTGTGCAGATATTCAAAATCTCCCTTATCCTCTAGTCACTTTTGTCACAGCAGTGCCATCGAGCCTGTCACATAGCGCTCAGATATCAGTGGGCTTCACACAATCCAAAAGTGTCCACTGTCCACAAGTGTGTGCAGAAATTCAAAATCTCCCTTATCCTCTAGTCACTTTTGTCACAGCTGTGCCATCGAGCCTGTCACATAGCGCTCAGATATTCATTGGGCCTCACACAATCCAAAAGTGTCCAGTGTCCAAAAGTGTGTGCAGATATTCAAAATCTCCCTTATCCTCTAGTCACTTTTGTCACAGCAGTGCCATCGAGCGTGTCACATAGCGCTCAGATATCAGTGGGCCTCACACAATCCAAAAGTGTCCAGTGTCGAAAAGTGTGTGCAGATATTCAAAATCTCCCTTATCCTCTAGTCACTTTTGTCACAGCAGTGCCATCGAGCGTGTCACATAGCGCTCAGATATCAGTGGGCCTCACACAATCCAAAAGTGTCCAGTGTCCAAAAGTGTGTGCAGATATTCAAAATCTCCCTTATCCTCTAGTCACTTTTGTCACAGCAGTGCCATCGAGCCTGTCACATAGTGCTCAGATATCAGTGGGCCTCACACAATCCAAAAGTGTCCAGTGTCCAAAAGTGTGTGCAGAAATTCAAAATCTCCCTTATCCTCTAGTCACTTTTGTCACAGCTGTGCCATCGAGCCTGTCACATAGCGCTCAGATATCAGTGGGCCTCACACAATCCAAAAGTGTCCAGTGTCCAAAAGTGTGTGCAGATATTCAAAATCTCCCTTATCCTCTAGTCACTTTTGTCACAGCAGTGCCATCGAGCCTGTCACATAGCGCTCAGATATCAGTGGGCCTCACACAATCCAAAAGTGTCCACTGTCCACAAGTGTGTGCAGAAATTCAAAATTTCCCCTGCCCTATAGACACCTTGTACCTTGTTTTACATTACTATATAGTTTGTTGGATTTTGTCTACATTTCTACCAAAAATGAGGAAGGCTGGTGGAAGAGGCCGTGGAATTGGGCGGGGGTTGGCAGCTGGTAATGATGGTGTTGGTGGTGGATCTGATGGTAGTGGCAAGAGCAAAATAGGACCGAATGCAGGAGGTGCTGACCCTGCGTCATCGTCTGGCTACATAAGGCCTCGAACGCTTAGTTTTCTAGGAGTTGGCAAACCGCTTTTAAAGCCAGAGCATCAGGAAAAAGTTTTGTCTTACATTGCTGACTCAGCCTCCAGCTCTATCGCCTCCTCTTCTTCAGTTGTAAAAAGTAAAAGCACTGAGTCGTCATTGGAGGCTCATGTTCATGAACCACACCTTTCCTTGTGTCCTTCACCCCAACCAAGATTGAAGGATGACGCAGGCCATACTACTGATTACTCCATGGAGCTGTTTTCACATACCATGCCTGGATTATCAAGTCAAATGGTGAATTACCCAGGCCAAGATGAATCTGACATGGAGTGCACTGATGCACAGCCGCTGATGGATGATTCTGCTGGTACATTCACTCAGAGCACTACATTGTCCTCGCAGTGTACAGAGCCAGATTCTGACCCTGATGAGACTCAGGTGCCCCTTCCCGCACACTATACCACCATACACGGTGACACAGAGGAAGGTGCACATGACATAGAAGAGGAGGTGATGGATGACCCAGTTGTTGACCCAGATTGGCATCCATTGGGGGAAGAGGGTGCTGCTTCCAATAGCTCAGATGAGGAGCATCCACAGCAGACATCGACATCGCAACAGCTGTTATCTGGCAGGCCTGGAGCACTCCAAAGACAGGTTCCAAACATCAAAAGAGTTGCTGGACAGCTTGTCCAGAGGGTCAAAAGATCACAGCGTGCTAGGCCGCAAAATGTCTGCCAAAGTAGGAAGAGTGCAGTGTGGCACTTTTTTGAACAAAATCCTCATGATCAGGCCAAGGTTATCTGTAAGAAGTGCGCAAAGACCTTTAGCCGAGGGAAAAATCTGAAAAATTTGAATACCAGTTGCATGCTTAGACATTTAACCAGCATGCACTTGCAAGCGTGGACACAACACCAAACCTCAAGTGCCACATGTGCAACTGATCACAACGAAGGTAGTCAGCAACGCTACATTGTTTCCCCCACTGTAAGCCCACCGGTTAGCACAGCAGCAAATGTTGAGGTGTCGTTGCAAGACCACAGCAGTCAGGGAATCCCACTGTTATATCAACGAAATACTGATTCTAGGCCATCAGAAAGAACACCAACTCCATCACCATCATCAACCCTCTCTCAGTCCGCCCTGTCCACCGCTACTTCCACCATATGCAGCTCTCAAGTCCAGCTCACCCTCCAAGACACTATGAGTAGGTCAAGAAAGTACTCAGTCTCTCATCCGCGTACACTGGGTTTGAACGCCCACATTGCCAAACTAATCTCGTTTGAGATGATGCCCTTTCGGTTGGTGGAAAGCACAGCTTTCCGCGAACTCATGGCCTATGCAGTACCACGCTATGACCTACTCAGTCGCCACTTCTTCTCTCGCAAAGCCATCCCAGCCCTCCACCATCATGTGAAAGACCGCATTGTCCATGCACTCAAGCAGTCAGTGAGCGGAAAGGTGCACCTCACAACTGATGCATGGTCCAGTCGGCATGGCCAGGGCCGTTACGTGTCCATCACTGCGCACTGGGTTAATGTGGTGGATGCAGGGTCCACAGGGGACAGCGGTGGTGGGACAGTGCTGCCTAGCCCACGGTATAGGAAACAGTTGGCTGTAGGCGTTCGACCCTCCTCCTCCTCCACCTCCTCCAGAAGCGAAAGCTCGTCCACAGAGCGCAGTCGTACGAGCACTCCATCTGCAGCTGCCACTGTTGCACACGATGTGTCCCCCTATCGAGCAGCTAGTGGAAAGCGTCAGCAGGCTGTGTTGCAGATGATGTGTTTGGGCGACAGACACACCGCCGAGGTGCTGGCCGAGTACTTGAAGCGACAAACTGAGTCATGGCTGGGCAGTGTACATCTTGAGGCAGGCAAGGTAGTTAGTGATAACGGCCGTAATTTTGTGGCAGCCATAGCCCTTTCAAAACTCAGCCACATACCTTGCTTGGCTCACACCTTGAACCTGGTGGTGCAGTGCTTCCTCAAAAATTATCCGGAGTTAACAGCACTGCTCCAGAAGGTGCGAAGACTGTGCGCGCACATCCGCCGGTCGCCTGTACACTCCGTTCGTATGCAGAAGCTGCAGCGATTGCTCCACCTTCCCAACCACCGCCTCATTATCGACATTGCAACAAGGTGGAACTCCACCCTGCACATGGTGGAGCGGCTGTGCGAGCAGAGGCAGGCCATAATGCATTTGTGGGAGGATACACGGCCAGGCACTTTGAGAGCAGACATGGAGTTGACAGGTGTGCAGTGGTCGAAGCTGAAAGACATTTGTAAAGTCCTTCAGTGTTTTGAGGAATGCACACGGCTGGTAAGCGCAGACGACGCCATCCTAAGCATGAGCATCCCACTTATGCGTCTGCTCATGCAAACTTTGACGCACCTTAAGGAGCAGGCGTCTGCAGCCAATGTTGATGAGGAGGAAGAGGAGGAGGGAATCCTTGATGACATTCAGCCATTGTCTGCTCAGGGACCTCTCCTGGACGAGGTGGAGGAAGAAGAGGAGGAGGAGGAGGATGATGGGGATGATTACTTAGGGGAGGAGGACGCATCTCGTGGGGCAAGTGAAAATGTTGGCGTGGCAAGGTCTGGTACAGGGTTTGTGCGTGACTGGAGGGATGTGGATTTGCCAGAAAGTGCTCATCCACCCAGCACTCGCAGTGCATCATTGACACCGGGAACATTGGCCCACATGTCAGATTATGCCTTGCGGATCCTAAAAAGGGACCCCCGCATTGCCAAAATGATGAACGATGACGACTACTGGTTGGCCAGCATCCTGGATCCACGCTATAAAGGCAAATTACAAAACATGCCACAGGAGAACCTTGACCTAATATTGGCTAATAAACAAGCAACTCTGGTAAATCGGTTGCTTGAGGCATTCCCAGCACACAGCAGCGGTGATGGTTCTCACACGAGCCGTACGGGCCAGGGGCAGCTTGGCAGAGGTGTTCGTGGTGCACACAGCAGAAGTGGCGTTGGAGACAGGGGTTTCATGACAATGTTGTGGACTGATTTTTCAAATACCGCTCACACAACTGGTAATACTGCATCGATGGAAAGTGACAGGAGACAGCAGTTGTCAACTATGGTAACAAACTACTTTTCCTCCCATATCGATGTTCTCCCACACAGGTCATTCCCCTTTGACTATTGGGCCGCTAAACTGGACACCTGGCCTGAATTGGCCCAATATGCCTTACAGGAGCTCGCTTGCCCAGCTGCAAGTGTGCTATCGGAAAGAGTCTTCAGTGCAGCTGGATCAATCCTGACAGAAAAAAGGACCCGTCTGTCAACCCAAAATGTGGATGATCTAACCTTCATTAAAATGAACCACGCATGGGTTTCTAAGGATTTTGTCCCACCTTCCCCTGATGACACATAGGGTGACAGAAAAATGGCTTGCTTTGGTCCACCTGTTCCTGGTACTTCACCTATTTCGCCTTTTGCATCAGCTGAATGTCCAACATCAACATATGCCACTTTCTAAAACTCCCTAACTGTGCTGCCTCCCCCACCATGGCCGGGGTCACCACCTACCGCACGACACCGTGCGAGTGCCGTTGCCCTGGACAGGTGCGTAGGCCGACTCTTGGGCGCGGGCACTGGCACAGGGTCCCTCATAGTGCAATCAAGTGTCTCTGACGGTGGTGGTGCACACCCGCCGTCAGACACACCGCTGTACTATGAGGGGCCCAGTGCCAGTACCGACACCCACGAGTGGGCCCCCCTTGCTTGGGCAGGGCCCCAGCATTTGCAATCTTTACCTCTCCCTGCTCCTCCGCTGTGTAATCTGGGCCATCAAATCCATACTGTGCCTGACACCGTCTGAGCCTGCCTCCTGAGACATATATTTTGAATGTGTACGCTATCCATACATGTTATCCAGGGATACGGTACCCTTTCTAACCTTTGTGCAATCACGTGCAATCCATACTGGGCCTAACACCGTCTGAGCCTGCCTCATGCTGTATAGACATATATTTTGAATGTGTACGCTATCCATACATGTTATCCGGGGATACGGTACCCTTTCTAACCTTTGTCCAATCACGTGCAATCCATACTGGGCCTAACACCGTCTGAGCCTGCCTCCTGAGACATATATTTTGAATGTGTACGCTATCCATACATGTTATCCAGGGATACGGTACCCTTTCTAACCTTTGTGCAATCACGTGCAATCCATACTGGGCCTAACACCGTCTGAGCCTGCCTACTGATGTATAGACATATATTTTGAATGTGTACGCTATCCATACATGTTATCCAGGGATACGGTACCCTTTCTAACCTTTGTGCAATCACGTGCAATCCATACTGGGCCTAACACCGTCTGAGCCTGCCTCCTGAGACATATTTTTTGAATGTGTACGCTATCCATACATGTTATCCAGGGATACGGTACCCTTTCTAACCTTTGTGCAATCACGTGCAATCCATACTGGGCCTAACACCGTCTGAGCCTGCCTCATGCTGTATAGACATATATTTTGAATGTGTACGCTATCCATACATGTTATCCAGGGATACGGTACCCTTTCTAACCTTTGTGCAATCACGTGCAATCCATACTGGGCCTAACACCGTCTGAGCCTGCCTCATGCTGTATAGACATATATTTTGAATGTGTACGCTATCCATACATGTTATCCAGGGATACGGTACCCTTTCTAACCTTTGTGCAATCACGTGCAATCCATACTGGGCCTAACACCGTCTGAGCCTGCCTCATGCTGTATAGACATATATTTTGAATGTGTACGCTATCCATACATGTTATCCGGGGATACGGTACCCTTTCTAACCTTTGTGCAATCACGTGCAATCCATACTGGGCCTAACACCGTCTGAGCCTGCCTCCTGAGACATATATTTTGAATGTGTACGCTATCCATACATGTTATCTGGGGATACGGTACCCTTTCTCACCTTTGTGCAATCACGTGTAATCCATACTGGGCGTGAGAACGGCTGGCGAGCTGTTAAGCAAGCTACAGCACCTGTCCAGACAAGTACAGGGATTCCCTAGCGAGGAGACTTATTTGATTGTTTTCAATGTTGGGACAGCAATTTTTGGGGAGCACTATACTCTGGAGAATGATAGATGGGGCCCACCATACACTGGAACATTCCAAAGGTGGACATCAGACACTGGAGCAGCATTTACAGGGCCCATTATACACTAGAGCATTAGAAATGGGGCCCATTATGTTTGGAGCATTATTTGGGCCCATAAGACAGTGGAGCTTCATCCATGGGGACCAACATATACTGTAGCATTATGTGGAGCTCATCATATACTGTTTCAAACATTATATGGGACCAATGATTCTGTATGGAGAAATAGATGGGCCTCGTCATGAGATGTAAAAAGTGAGGTATTTTTCATTGTACTATACCGCTATTTCTCTGCCGTATCGGAGCATGATGAGTTGTGGTATGTGTTAAAGGGGCGCTCTTTCGCCCAGGGCACATGAAAACCTGGAGCCAGCCCTCCCCCCCCACAGTTTGTAGCCAAATAACCCCCATTTTTCAGTGCGTAACTTGTATTATGAAGTTAATTAAGGTTGACAAGCTTAAGAAAGAAGAATTGATGCTTTTGGCATTCAAATGGGCACTGTAGGTGTGTTTCCTGTGCTCCTCTCACCGCCGACTTTTATTCCCCATTGACTTACATTGGGTTTCGTGTTTCGGGACGACCCCGACTTTTCCCTATAATCGGACGATCTTGCTCGACCCGACTTTTGGAAAAGTCGGGTTTCACGAAACGAAACGCGACCCTAAAAAACCAAAAGTCGCTCAACTCTAGTTATCACAACAAAGATGTCCCCCACCTGGAAAAACCTGGTTAATAATGCTGAGGTATTACATTATACTTGATGCCAGGTAGCTGCTCCCCTTATCTTCTGAAGGTACAGGACCAACATAGATTTGAAGTTAAAAGGAATCTGTCACAAGGTTTTTGCTATTGAGCAGCATGATACAGGGGCAGAGACCCTGATTGCAGCAATGTGACACTTAGTTTACAGGGTTCAGCAGTTGAGATAGGATCACAGTTTTCTATGCTGTAGATCTAGTAGAGCTCAAAATGTTGAGCTCGTAATATTGAGCTCAAAATGTTGAGCTCGGAATGTTGAACACAAGCGTTGAGCTCGGAATGTTGATCTCGGGAATGTTGAGCTCAGAATGTTGATCTCGTAATGTTGATCTTGGAATGTTGGGCCCAAAATGTTGATCTCGGAATGTTGATGTTGGAATGTTGATCTCGGAATGTTGATGTTGGAATGTTGAGCTTGGAATGTTGATGTTGGAATGTTGAGCTGGGAATATTGAGAACAGAATGTTGAGAACAGATGTTGAGCTCGGAATGTTGCTCGGAATGTTGATTTTGGAATGTTGAGCTTGGAATGTTGAGCCCAAAATGTTGATCTCGGAATGTTGATGTTGGAATGTTGAGCTCGGAATGTTGATGTTGCAATGTTGAGCTCGGAATGTTGATGTTGGAATGTTGAGCTGGGAATATTGAGAACAGAATGTTGAGAACAGATGTTGAGCTCGGAATGTTGCTCGGAATGTTGATTTTGGAATGTTGAGCTTGGAATGTTGAGCTGTGTATAACCCCTCCCACACCACAGATTGGCAGGTTTCTGTATTGGGGACGGCAATCGGTCTTGTGGGTAGGGTTGGTTCAGGAGGCACAAGACACCTAGTCGGGTAGTGATAATCCCTTGCTGATAAAACTCTGATTGTATTGAAACAGCAAAACACAGTCCAGTAAGTGATATATATCACTGGAATCAGGCTCTCATCCCCTACATCATGCTGCTTTCACATTACATAGCATAAACCTGCTCCTTTTAAAGTGTACCTGTCGTCTCATGTCACTGTTCAGAATTAGCTATCATATGTGTAGGGAATAACACTATTTTTGTACATTATATGTCTTGTATCCTGCATTTTTTACCAGACGTGGCAACAAACATGCGTGACAGGCCCAGTTCCTCCACTGTCATGACTTATGTAGATCTTGAAGAGTGAACCCCCAGTAATTAAAAAAAAACTTTTTTGACAGTGAGTGTGATCAATGAGTGGAACAGGTAGCCACAAGAGGTGGTGAGTTCTCCTTCAATGGAAGTCTTCACACAGAGGCTGGACAGACATCTGTCTGAGATGGCTTAGTGACTCCTGCATTGAGCGGGGGGTTGGACACAATGAACCTGGAGGTCCCTTCCAACTCTAACATTCTAGGATTCTATGATAATTACTAACTTATCCCCCGTTCTGTAGATAGCTGATAAATTGTAATTGTAGGACATCCACAAATGTGTACATGGTGGCCGTCTATAATCTGCATCATGTTTCACTTTTTACTCCTTTTACGGTTTTCATAAAATGGCAATGAGGTTCGGGCCTCCCCATTTCATAGTCAGCGTGTCTTCTATTGTTTAGTTCTGTACCTAGTAGATATTTATGGACTTCCCCTTTAAGTCAAAAAAGAAGAGAAGCCAGTGCTGCTTGTGATCAGAACGCAATACATAAAGTGCATATGCACATATTAATTTCTAACTGTATTTCAAAATGAGACATTTAGCAAAAAATTGATCAATCATTTGAGCCACCCCGCCCCACCAAGGCAATCTCATATGAGGCAGTTCTACTCTACGGTTTTATATTCGCTGGGCCATTATGGCCTCCTAAATGTAATAAAAGCAAGACCACATTAAATGCACACTGTACCTGAAGCGTTTCTGAATCACTCCCATGGAGCCAGAAGAAGTGAGCGCAGATAATGGCCGACCAGGTCCAGACAGACATTTCAGGTTTAACCTCCACATTATCTCATGGTCTTGCTTTTAATACATTTAGGAGGCCACAATGGCACAGCGAATATAAAAAACGTAGAGTAGGACTTCCCCATGAGATTGCCTTGGTGTGGCGGGGTGGCTCACATGAGTGATCAATTTTTTGCTAAATGTCTCATTTTGAAATAGTTAGAAATTAATATGTGCATATACACTTTATGTATTGCGTTCTAACCACAAGCAGCGCTGGCTTCTCCCCTTTTTTCCCCTTTAAGTCACCCTATTTTATGAGTAATCAGCGCTACTGAAATTATAAATGCCGTCATAACAGAATTTCCTAAAACAGATACCGTAGGTCTACTAAACACATTTTTACTGACTTGGAAGACCATACAGGGACTTATATTGAATGGGATGTTAAAGGGATTGGTATACTGTAACAACAGATATTTCAGATCGCCCCCTATCTGCCATGGTACAGAAATGCATTTAACCTTGCTTCCATCTATTGGAAACGTTCACTCTTTATTTTCTTGCATTATTCATGAGTGATGTTTGGAAGAGGCGGCTGATGCTGAACACACAGTTTAATGACCCTTAAACCTTTTATCCAAACTGCACATTGTCCAAAACAGTCGAATGTAAAGCGAGAAACACAAAGTCGCTGCCAAAGTGATTCTCCAGCCGTTCCAGAACAATCCGACTGATGCAGCACAAAGAAGATAATAAGCAGTAAATGGAGAAAAAAATCAGCTTCACACCATGAGCGGAGTGTGAGTGTCTGTACGGGCGAGAAGATGGGCATTATAATGATATATTACTGCACCTCACTGAGACACAAGATTCACGAGGCTCAACTGTAAATTACATCTTAATTATGATAAGTAATATAGTAGTTATATTCTTGTACATAGGGGCAGTATTATAGTAGTTATATTCCTGTACATAGGGGGCAGTATTATAGTAGTTATATTCCTGTACATAGGGGGCAGTATTATAGTAGTTATATTCTTGTACATAGGGAGCAGTATTATAGCAGTTATATTCTTGTTCATAGGGAGCAGTATTATAGTAGTTATATTCTTGTACATAGGGGCAGTATTATAGGAGTTATATTCTTGTACATAGGGGGCAGTATTATAGTAGTTATATTCCTGTACATAGGAGGCAATATTATAGTAGTTATATTCTTGTACATAGGGGCAGTATTATAGTAGTTATACTCTTGTACATAGGGGCAGTATTATAGTAGTTATATTCTTGTACATAGGGAGCAGTATTATAGTAGTTATATTCTTGTACATAGGGGCAGTATTATAGTAGTTATATTCTTGTACATAGGGGCAGTATTATAGTAGTTATACTCTTGTACATAGGGGCAGTATTATAGTAGTTATATTCTTGTACATAGGGAGCAGTATTATAGTAGTTATATTCTTGTACATAGGGGCAGTATTATAGTAGTTATACTCTTGTACATAGGAGGCAATATTAAAGTAGTTATATTCTTGTATATAGGGTCAGTATTATAGTAGTTATATTCTTGTACATAGGGGGCAGTATTATAGTAGTTATATTCTTGTACATAGGGAGCAGTATTATAGTATATTCTTGTACATAGGGGCAGTATTATAGTAGTTATATTCTTGTACATAGGGGCAGTATTATAGTAGTTATATTCTTGTACATAGGGGCAGTATTATAGTAGTTATATTCTTGTACATAGAGAGCAGTATTATAGTAGTTATATTCTTGTACATAGGGGCAGTATTATAGTAGTTATATTCTTGTACATTGTAATGTACGATATGATTTTGTAGAACTTTATAGAATCTCCCATTGCTACACACTGAGGAGACCAGCCTGTCATGTAGCTGCAACCCCCCTCTTCCCCCACAACACACACATCAGTGTCTTCCTGCTTGCAGCTCAGTGAAATCTGAGATCACAATGAGGATTCTCTTTCCTCCTCCCCTCCTTGCACAGCCAGGAAAGGAAGTCCTTTGTTCTTTAGACATGTGCTGGGATCAATATGAGTAGTATTAAAACAAGTCATATTGCAAAAATCATACACCACAGAGATATAATATTTACATTTCTGCGACGGGCACGAAACCAGCTTTTCTACCCGTAGTTTAGCACCCCCAGAAACTGAGATATGGATTCCTTCTAAATGGTGTGTCCGAACTACTGCATATTTGGTTTTGAATTATTGTAATCAACAAACTACATAAAATGATACCATGTGCGTGTTTGTGCGAACTTCCTCCTACGAGATACAGTTATATTAAGTTTTGTAGTTTGATTCTAAATCCAAGAGTAGGGGGCTGACCTTCTCCATTCTGCCCCTTCCGTGATGTCACACAGCAGAGGTTATAAGGCATTCCCTTGGAAAAATCAGTCAGTTTGAGCTGGAGTTTGATGCTGACAAGACGTGCGGATGTCTTGGGATGTGTGGTTGGCCGCTCATCCCCCGAGCCACATGGGATGCCTAATACCAACTAAGCACATGTAAGTGTACTTTCTCTTTTCATCCATGTTATTTTCATATTTGCATTGTACATATTTACTGTCTCAACTTTGTAGCAACTTTTGTATTTGTAATCACTGTCCGACTTTGGGGAATAAATCATAAAATTATCATGCTCTAAGAAACGAACTATGCGCCTTTTTTAGATAATCGCTACTAATTTGGGAGTTTGCCACGGACCCTCTTAATTAATCGTTTGATTAAGTGAATCATGGCTGGTGGCAGCGTGGTGTGTTCGGTTGGTTGGGCTAGTTGGCAGTACGGAGGGGTCTTATATTGCTGAATATGGGGCTGAGGCCCAAAGCATCGATAATTCCCTCACTGCAGTAGCCTAATTGCCCGTGCACAACAAGCAGCCTGTCCGGTGACTAATTATCCTAGGTGCAGTTCCCTGACTGACCTGAGGGTAAGGGGGCACCGGAGAGCTGCGAGTTCCAAAGTGGAACTGTGAAAGTGGGATAGACATAAAACCCCCCACAGTTCTTGGAAGGTTGTTAGCAGTGGTGGGGCATCCAAAATACTCCCCTGCGGTAAAATGTTAGAGCGAGATTAGCTTGCTGTATATTTTTGTCACATGGTACCAGTGGCGGGATAACTAAGATAAGCCCCCACTGTGCCTGTGATAGCCGTGTGCCGGCAGTGCGTCGCATCCCTCCAACCGCTGACCTACTGGTGCCAGTGGTGGGATCGCGACGTATTGGTGGCACAGGGTGCTGGCGCTGTCGTCACATATTGGTGCCGGCGGCGTGCGTTCGCTCTTCACATACATAGGGGGCAGTATTATAGTAGTTATATTCTGGTACACAGGGGCAGTATTATAGTAGTTATATTCTTGTACATAGGGGCAGTATTATAGTAGTTATATTCTTGCACATAGGGGCAGTATTATAGTAGCTATATTCTTGTACATAGGGAGCAGTATTATAGTAGTTATATTCTTGTACATAGGGGCAGTATTATAGTAGTTATATTCTTGTACCTAATAGGGGCAGTATTATAGTAGTTATATTCTTGTACATAGGGGCAGTATTATAGTAGTTATATTCTTGTACATAGGGGCAGTATTATAGTAGTTATATTCTTGTACATAGGAGCAGTATTATAGTAGTTATATTCTTGTACATAGGAGCAGTATTATAGTAGTTATATTCTTGTACATAGCGGGCAGTATTATAGTAGTTATATTCTTGTACATAGGGGCAGTATTATAGTAGTTATATTCTTGTACATAGGAGCAGTATTATAGTAGTTACATTCTTGTACATAGCGGGCAGTATTATAGTAGTTCTATTCTTGTACATAGGAGCATTATTATAGTAGTTATATTTGTCATGATCCAGTGTTGGATCTGGCGGTATTAAAAGCACAAAGTGAACTTTTTTTACTTTGGTTAAGTTCAAAGGTGTTTTGACTGTCCCCGGTGGTGGTTAGCGGTATCGCACCTTAGGTTTAGGTTAGGTTGCACTTAATTAGGTATCAGGTGTGACACCCTATAAAGGTGTGCTAGAGGTGTGCAATCACTGCCTGTGATATTGTGAGAGTGTGTTCACTCTGTTTTTGGGAGAGCCTGGATGAAGGATGGAGCTGGTGAGGAGTCCTGCGCAGCTTAGCCAGGGGGGACGTGTTTCAGCTATGGTGTCTGGACGAAGGGCTGGCATGGCGTGGTGGGGTCGCAGTGATGGTGTCAGCGGGAAGTGTCTGCATGGGCTGGTGGAGTGGCGACTATGGAGAGTGGCACTCACCATGTGGGACTTGGCCGCTGAGCTGGACTCAAGCATGCTCGACTTCGTGTCAGCAGCTGAACTCATCCTTGGGACTCTGGTTCTAAGCAGCTGCAACTGGTGGTGGACTCTGCTCCAAGGCTGCACTAAGGTGAAGGATCCTGTTATGGTGATGGATCCGGGTGGAGGAGAAGATGCACTCAGGTGGTGGGCTCTGTTGCTAGGAGCGCACGCAACAGAGCAAAGCTAAGGGTATGTGCACACGCTGCGGATTCTGCTGCATTTCCGCAGCGTTTTTGGCTCTGCAGAAACGCAGCAGATTTTGCTGCGTTGTACAGTACCTTTATTTCCTATGGAAATAAAAAAAATCTGTGCACATGCTGCGTTTTTTTCCACGCGGTTTTGCTGCGGTTTACAATCCGCAGCATGTCAATTGTTTGGTGCAGAAACGCTGCGGTTTTACACCTCATCCATTATGAGGTGTAAAACTGCAGGGCAAAACCGCAGAAAAAACGCAGATAATCCGCAGAAAAACCGCAGCACTTTGTCCTGCGGATTTCCTGCGGTTTTCTCTACAAAATCCGCAGAGACTAAAAACTACGTGGGAACATACCCTAAGTGGTGTTTCCCCTGTATTGTCTCTTTCCTCATGTGTGTTATTAGTGCAGTGGTGGGATTAGTTTTCGCACCGACCTATTCCCTAGTGAGGGTTTAGGTTCAGGGCGAGCTAGGGCCTTGAGGTACGCGTGCGGCGCCCGGTGCGAAACCGGCATAGGGAACGTTAGGAGTGCAGGGACACTGGCTCAGGGGAGCTCAGGAGGTCTCCAATTCCCTTTTCCCTATTGCAGGGCCCACCATTGTTAAAGTTACCCAGGTTCCCCCCTTTATTATTTAAATGCGCCTTACTGGAGGCGGTGTTTCCAGATATTGTATGTATAACGTGTAATACCTAAATTCGCCAGGTGGAGGCGGCGTATCCACCTGCACGTTTTATTATTTAAATGCGCCCCACTGGAGGCGGTGTATCCAGGGTCACGTGTGTTATGGGTCCGCCTTGCGGAAACATCTGCGTCCTGACACACGTGACCATGACAATATTCTTGTACATAGGAGCAGTATTATAGTAGTTATATTCTTGTACATAGGGGCAGTATTATAATAGTTATATTCCTGTACATAGGAGCAGTATTATAGTAGTTATATTCTTGTACATAGGAGCAGTATTATAGTAGTTATATTCTTGTACATAGGGAGCAGTGTTATAGTAGTTATATTCTTGTACATAGGGGGCAGTATTATAGTAGATATATTTTTGTACATAGGGGGCAGTATTATAGTAGTTATGTTCTTGTACATAGTGGGCAGTATTATAGTAGTTATATTCTTGTACATAGGGAGCAGTATTATAGTAGTTATATTCTTGTACATAGGAGCAGTATTATAGTAGTTATATTCTTGTACATAGGGGCAGTATTATTGTAGTTATATTCTTGTACATAGGGGGCAGTATTATAGTAGTTATATTCCTGTACATAGGGGGCAGTATTATAGTAGTTATATTCTTGTACATAGGGGCAGTATTATAGTAGTTATATTCTTGTACATTGGGGGCAGTATTATTGTACTTATATTCTTGTACATAGGGGGCAGTATTATAGTAGTTATATTCTTGTACATAGCGGGCAGTATTATAGTAGTTATATTCTTGTACATAGGAGCAGTATTATTGTAGTTATATTCTTGTACATAGGGGGCAGTATTATAGTAGTTATATTCCTGTACATAGGGGGCAGTATTATAGTAGTTATATTCTTGTACATAGGGGCAGTATTATAGTAGTTATAATCTTGTACATAGGGGCAGTATTATAGTAGTTATAGTCCTGTACATAGGGGCAGTATTATAGTAGTTATATTCTTGTACATAGGGAGCAGTATTATAGTAGTTATATTCTTGTACATAGGAGCAGTATTATAGTAGTTATATTCTTGTACATAGGGGCAGTATTATAGTAGATATATTCTTGTACATAGGGAGCAGTATTATAGTAGTTATATTCTTGTATATAGGGGCAGTATTATAGTAGTTACATTCTTGTACATAGGGGCAGTATTATAGTAGTTATATTCTTGTACATAGGGAGCAGTATTATAGTAGTTATATTCTTGTACATAGGGGCAGTATTATAGTAGTTATATTCCTGTACATAGGGGGCAGTATTATAGTAGTTATATTCCTGTACATAGGGGGCAGTATTATTGTAGTTATATTCCTGTACATAGGGGGCAGTATTATAGTAGTTATATTCTTGTACATAGGGGCAGTATTATAGTAGTTATATTCCTGTACATAGGGAGCAGTATTATTGTAGTTATATTCCTGTACATAGGGGGCAGTATTATTGTAGTTATATTCCTGTACACAGGGGCAGTATTATAGTAGTTATATTCTTGTACATAGGGGCAGTATTATAGTAGTTATAATCTTGTACATAGGTGCAGTATTATAGTAGTTATATTCCTGTACATAGGGGGCAGTATTATAGTAGTTATATTCTTGTACATAGGGGCAGTATTATAGTAGTTATAATCTTGTTCATAGGGGCAGTATTATAGTAGTTATATTCCTGTACATAGGGGGCAGTATTATAGTAGTTATAATCTTGTTCATAGGGGCAGTATTATAGTAGTTATATTCCTGTACATAGGGGGCAGTATTATTGTAGTTAGAGCAGCATTAGCAGATGTAAGGTAATATATTACATCGCATTTGCTCACTATTTGGCGCTTTCTCTATATCTCTCTCTCTGTATATTTGTAGCAGATGCTGATTTTATAACGTTCAATATCCCAATGCTTTTTTATAAGGTAATACAAAACCTAACGTTTTAGGAAATTGTTATTTCTCCATTGTGTCCTCGTCTTCTCCTCGGAGAGCAATTTTAGAGGTTGTAATTCAATGTTCTCCCTGTAATTTAATATTTCTTTTTATAGAGGGTTAAATGGAAAATAGAGAGCGCTTATGAGATGTCCAGGATGCCATGTTCGGATGCTTATGTACCTAACGTATCGCCCGTGCCGTCAGATACACGGGGCAGGGACTAAATTGTCGAGAAGAGCTGGAACTCTAACTTGACTATGAAGAAGTTCATGAAGAAATGAAGCGCACCGAGGCAGGCGAATAAGACAGAAGTAATCAGCAGCTCTTACTTGGCTCCATTTTTCTACTCCTGGAAAACTTTTTAAGGGATCATCTAATTTTATAGAAATTTTAAAAAATTAATTATTCCAATTTTGCAACTTTCCTTCTCAGTTATAAAAGTCTAGAGTTTGAGCCATGCGCAGAAATCCCGGCACTTCCAGCCTCGGCTGGTATCTCTGAGGTCACTAATGGCCGTCAGAGGAATGTCCTGCTGCTGAATCAATGCACATGGGCAAATCATCAAGATCCTCTGCTGGCAGCTCCTGTGTGATCACTGACCAATGATGTCACAGATGTGCTTGATGGGAGACAAGTCTGGAGACTCTGCAGCTATGGGAGCTCATTTAGGCCACATAGGTGGCTCAAAGTAACACCATCAACCTGCGGCCATCTTATGTTGAGAAATGGCTCCTGGGAAGATGGCCATATCACTGGTTCCACCAACAAGTCAATGTAATGCGGAGTTGTTATTGAACCTGGACTGAACACTTGAAGGGTGTGGCTACCGTACATTATGCCACCCCGCACCATAATCCCGGGAAGATGTGATGTTCTCTTGTGAAGGACTGTGCGTTGATGTCTTTGCCCACATGGTCTTGTCAGATTAGAAAAATAGGACGTAGTGATCCATACTGAACTTCTAGTGAACATTGCACACACTATGGCGTCGCACAACATCTACTAAACCATCAGAAAGTGTCAGTATGACATTGGTCTACGAGTCAGATGTCTGGTTACAGGTGCTTCATTGACCTCACGCCACCACTCTCAAAAGCCATAATGGTGCAGCGCAACATGGCATTGGATCCTGGAAATGACGTCTTTCCTCTTCCGTGAAGAGTCCCACTTTTGTCTTGGAAGCAATGATAGCCGGAGATTGATATTGTCACGTGGCCAATGTAAGGTGCGCAGGGCAATAGTCTTGGATGAGGGGGCTCCATTCCCACGCTCCTGCATCCCACAAATTTACCATGTCCCTGTCTAGCAGTGATGTGCTGGGTACAGTGCCGTGTACTCACATTCAGGCCAAAGGTCTCCGCTTCCTTCAGGTTTCGGGATCCAGGATCAGCCACACATAAATCAGGGGACATTCACTTCTTAACAACCAGTTCAACTTTACTTAACAATCTGAGTTCAATTGAAGACAATAAGGCGCACATCCCAGTGCCTAGATCAGACCATAGGCCCCGATGTTACAGGAATGTCTGCTAAAGATATTTGCTCACGTTCTCATCTGCCAGAACAATTTGTACTTCTCGTGCCTCTAGCCTTGAACTCTTATTAATACTTTTTCTATCTCTCAATCTCCAACAAGTTTGTCATAATTTGCAGATCACTTACACATCCATCCATCCTGTGATTTCTAGATCGCCATGACTTTGCCTTCTTGTTGTTGCAGTTTCAATGTTGAGTAGTGTAGTTTGATGCAATATATAAGTGGTCTGATCTCATTTGTTACAATAATGAGAAGTATTAGCCCTGTACAAGCAGAAGCTGGAGGAGATCTGCGCTGCTAAAGCTTGGAGACCACTGAAGATTGCCTTGTCTTAGTGCAATTGTAACGAGCATTCAGCTTTGCGAGCAATGAACAGTAATGGCTTCGTTCTCCCATGATGCAGTGTGATGTCTTGTGATGGAAATATTATGCTCATGTATAAACATAATTTCTAAGCCTTTGATTTCCACTGTTTAATTAACATCTCTAATTACTTCTTTATTTCTCCGACTCTTTTTTGCTGCACTGTTGCTGGGGTAGTGTTGTGCCACCCTGTGGATGCATGTGTTACTGCATTGTGATTTTTTTTTTTAAATCATTTTTATGGCCCATATATCATCAGACCCCGTAAATTTTGAATAGAGAGAGATCAAGTTAATAAATATTGTAATGGTGGCGTGATGTGAAGGAAACCATTATGGGTTACACAACCATTGCGCTGCCGATGTGTAAGTGTAGACTGAACAAGTATTCTGTAGGGTGCTGTGGTATCTGGCCCCAAGATGTCTGAAAACGTTCTGGCGCAGCCTCAATGGATCAGACTTGTTTTTCCAGCCCATCCCTCAGATGATTGATCATAACTTAAATCTGCGGAATTTGGAGAGAAGTCACCACCTTCATGTTCCTTATTCCTGACCAACCATTATTCCGCTGATAGAGGAATGCCCATTGGGGAACCCCACTGCCATGAAGGGTGTACTGTGATTGTAAAATGATTAGGTAGGTGGTACATGCCATATCCGCATGATACCAGGATACAAGGTTTCCAGCCAGACATCGCTCCATCACACTGCCCTGCTGGCCTGTCTACTTCCCATAGGTCATCCTGGTGGCACCTCTTCACCGGTAACACCCACCCACAGGCCATTCACATGATGGAAAATGTGATTCATTAGACCAGCTGCCTTCTGCCATTCATGTGACTATTGTAGGCAGTTTTGGTGGTGGAGAGAGGTTAGTATGAGCACCTTGACTGACACAACAAGGTGCGATGCTCTGTGTTCTGACTCCTTTCTGTTAGTCTTGCAATGATCTGCATGTCCTGACATCTTTCCAAGATAGCTGCGATGCTCTGTGTCATGATACTATGAACACCCCGCAAGACCCACCGTATACTGGGAAATCTCACAATATCTGCCGTATACCGGGAACATCTCACAAAAAAGAGGGGGAGAAGCCAGCGCTGCTTGTGGTCAGAACGTAATACATAAAGTGTGAAAACACACATTGGTTTCTATCTGCATTCAAAAATGAGACATTTAGCAAAAAATTGATCAATTGTTTGAGCTACCCCGCCACGTCAAGGCAGTCCTCTCTGGTGCCATAGGAGCGATTCTGAAATGCTTGAGCTACAGTGTGCATGTAATGAGGTCTTGCTTTTATACATTTAGGAGGCCGTAATGGCACAGCGAACATAAAAAACGTAGAGTAGGACTCCCCATACGAGACTGCCTTGACGTGGCGGGGTAGCTCAAACAATTGATCAATTTTTTGCTAAATGTCTCATTTTTGAATGCAGATAGAAACCAATGTGTGTTTTCACACTTTATGTATTACGTTCTGACCACAAGCAGCGCTGGCTTCTCCCCCTCTTTTTTCTGGGAACATCTCACAGTATCTGCCGTATACCGGGAACAGCTCACAAGACCTGCTGTATACCAGGAACAGCTCACAAGACCTGCTGTATACCAGGAACAGCTCACAAGACCTGCTGTATACTGGGAACAGCTCACAAGACGGTATATGGCAGGTCTTGTGAGGTGTTTTCCCGGTATACGGCAGGCCTTGTGAGGTGTTGCCGGTATACGGCAGGTCTTGTGAGGTTTTCCCAGTATACGGCAGGTCTTGTGAGGTGTTCCCAATATATGGCAGGTCTTGTGAGGTGTTCCCGGTATACGGCAGGTCTTGTAAGGTGTTCCCAATATATGGCAGGTCTTGTGAGGTGTTCCCGGTATACGGCAGGTCTTGTAAGGTGTTCCCAATATATGGCAGGTCTTGTGAGGTGTTCCCGGTATACGGCAGGTCTTGTGAGGTGTTCCCGGTATACGGCAGGTCTTGTGAGGTGTTCCCGGTATACGGCAGGTCTTGTGAGGTGTTCCCGGTATACGGCAGGCCTTGTGGGGTGTTCCCGGTATACGGCAGGTCTTGTGGAGTGTTCCCGGTATACGGCAGGCCTTGTGAGGTGTTCCCGGTATACGGCAGGTCTTGTGAGGTGTTCCAGGTATACGGCAGGTCTTGTGAGGTGTTTTCCCGGTATACGGCAGGTCTTGTAAGGTGTTCCCAATATATGGCAGGTCTTGTGAGGTGTTCCCGGTATACGGCAGGTCTTGTGAGGTGTTCCCGGTATACGGCAGGCCTTGTGGGGTGTTCCCGGTATACAGCAGGTCTTGTGGAGTGTTCCCGGTATACGGCAGGCCTTGTGAGGTGTTCCCGGTATACGGCAGGTCTTGTGAGGTGTTCCAGGTATACGGCAGGTCTTGTGAAGTGTTCCCGGTTTACGACAGGCCTTGTGGGGTGTTCCTGGTATACGGCAGGTCTTGTGAGGTGTTCCTGGTATACGGCAGGCCTTGTGGGGTGTTCTCAGTATACGGCAGGTCTTGTGAGGTGTTCCCGGGATACGGCAGGTCTTGTGAGGTGTTCCCGGTATACGGCAGGTCTTGTCAAGGTAACACCTCACAAGACCTGCCATATACCTGTAACACCTCACAAGACCTGCCGTATACCGGGAACACCTCACAAGGCCTGCCGTATACCAGGAACACCCCACAAGGCCTGCCGTATACCGGGAACACCCCACAAGGCCTGCCGTATACCGGGAACACCCCACAAGACCTGCCGTATACCGGGAACACCTCACAAGACCTGCCGTATACCGGGTACACCTCACAAGGCCTGCCGTATACCGGGAACACCTCACAAGGCCTGCCGTATACCGGGAACACCTCACAAGACCTGCCATATACCGGGAACACCTCACAAGACCTGCCGTATATCGGGAACACCTCACAAGGCCTGCCGTATACCAGGAACACTCCACAAGACCTGCCGTATACCGGGAACACCTCACAAGACCTGCCATATACCGGGAACACCTCACTAGACCTGCTGTATACTGGGAACACCTCACAAGACCCACCATATACTGGGAACACCTCACTAGACCTGCTGTATACTGGGAACACCCCACAAGACCCACCGTATACCAGGAACACCCCACAAGGCCTGCCATATATCAGGAACACCTCACAAGGCCTGCCAAATACCGGGAACACCCCACAAGACTTGCCGTGTACCGGAAACACCTCACAAGGCCTGCCGTATACTGGGAACACCCCACAAGGCCTGCTGTATACCGGGAACACCCCACAAGGCCTGCCGTATACCGGGAACACCCCACAAGGCCTGCCGTATACCGGGAACACCCCACAAGGCCTGCCGTATACCGGGAACACCTCACAAGACCTGCCGTATACCGGGAACACCTCACAAGACCTGCCGTATACCGGGTACACCTCACAAGACCTGCCGTATACCGGGAACACCTCACAAGACCTGCCGTATACAGGGAACACCTCACAAGGCCTGCCGTATACCGGGAACACCTCACAAGACCTGCCATATACCGGGAACACCTCACTAGACCTGCTGTATACTGGGAACACCCCACAAGACCCACCGTATACCAGGAACACCCCACAAGGCCTGCCATACATCAGGAACACCTCACAAGGCCTGCCATATACCGGGAACACCCCACAAGACTTGCCGTGTACCGGAAACACCTCACAAGACCCACCGTATACCAGGAACACCCCACAAGGCCTGCCATACATCAGGAACACCTCACAAGGCCTGCCATATACCGGGAACACCCCACAAGACTTGCCGTGTACCGGAAACACCTCACAAGGCCTGCCGTATACCGGGAACACCTCACAAGGCCTGCCGTATACCGGGAACAGCTCACAAGACCTGCTGTATAGCGGGAACACCCCACAAGACCTGCCGTATAGCACATTTCTGCGGCTGTTATACTGCTCCTTTATAGTTTCCTATTCCTTGGTGCTGATTGGTAAATGACCCATAACTTTACATTCTCTGTCGAAATGCCGGCGAGGACGTCTCGTGCTGCGACTTCCATAACGACCTACCTTGCCTCCAAATATTACACTCAGCCACTGTTTATTCGGGAGGCACTTCAAGGTTTGTGATGCTTTCCTGCAGATACATCGGGGCTTCACCTCCGCACTCACATCCTTTCCATCATATCCTTTAATATCGTCTCATATTGCGGTAACTGCGGCGTCCGTGCCATTAAATGCGGCTATAAAGCAAGTCATAAAGAAACAGGTAGTAAGTAAAATTTCACCGCCGCCTGTTGTTTTATTATGGCCGTAACTCAGGCCAGTATATATTTATTATTATTCCGAGCGCAATTTCTGTCCAAGTTCAAAGATCTCAGAAAGTCTGGAAACTTTTAGAGTTGATGGTAATATATAACTCTGCTGCTTTTGATTTTTTCTGGAATTGAAGAGCATCTAAAGAAAGCAAATCTCTCTCTGGAGGACCCGACTCGTCCATGTACATTACACACACAACAGGCTAAATTCAGTGTAATACCTCTTCTGTCCTGCGGTTGTGCTGCAGGAGAACCTAACACTTGTTGACAGATCACAACTGATCGCTGGGGATTTCATCAGCTGAACAGCTTTTAATCTGTTCTCAAAATGTACGCATCTGTGTCACACAGCTGTCATCTGCCTATTACAGCTCCGATCACTTTTTTAACCCCTTTAATGCTGCTGTAGACCCCCATGGCTGCTATCTTTGAGCTCCCATGAATTCAAGTCTAGTGTATGACTAAGCTTTATAGGAGATCCTTATTTTGCCTATATACTGCAGTACTTCAGGTCGTCGATTGAAATCCCCTAAAAAAAAACTAAAAGAAAAACCTTTTCTAAAAAAATAAAAATGGCTTTTTTTTATACCATAAAAGGTTGAATTACACCCTTTTTTTCCCAGTTAAAAATAAAAAAAACTAATAAAAAAATTTTGTGTCGTAGATGTTTCAACTTGTAAACTGTATCAACCTGTTAAAAATAAAGAAATAAAATAATAGATATAAAAATATGTATTTGGTATCGATGTGTAATGTGGAGCAACCCGCACTGTAAATACCGCAAAGCAAAAAAAATGTAATTAAAAAGCAATCGAATACTTGTATGAAACCCCAAATATCAATAAAAACAAGTCATCTTATAGCTTGTTAGACTAATAAAAATATATATAATTTTTTTTTTTTACAAATTTCTCTTTTTTTAAGTACTAAAATATAAAAACTCTCAAGTTGGTTAAAGCGAATCTTGTTGAATTCTGTATAACGCCGCCCCTACCTGTGATTGGTAGCCCATGTACAGTGTACAAAGAAAGCTATCAATCAGTGGTGGGGGCGTGGTCAGACTACCTGGCAGTAGAGTTACTAGTCCTCTAATAATAATCTCCTGCTGATAAAACACTGATTTTATCCAAACTACAAGTAATCAGCTCAATTAGTGACACATCGCTGGAATCAGGGTCTCTTCGCCTACATCATACTGCTCTCAAACAGATTCCTTTTAATCATTCTAACCTAGAAAATCAGGTTATAGTTACCGCTCTATGAGGGCCATAAATAATAAAAAAAAACAATGGCGGAATTATGTTGTTTTTTTTCCATTTGAAGCGGATGATGGATACCCTTTAAATCCTTTTGTAGGACTTGTTACTTCTATATCGTGCATCCTAATCCTGAAATGATTACATTTGGTGGTGAAGAATGATGATCCTCCTCCAGAACAAGGGGGTCTGCGATTTCTTTTGGGGGGGGGGGGGGGAGTGACCCTAATGGGGCCAGACCTTTTTGGATCTCCACATTCTTTATTTTTCACGAGTTCACGCTCATCCTCAGCAGGCATTGCCGAGTTCTTGATCGGATGGCAGAATTAGTACTTCGTTTGCGCCCCCCTCCTGACTACAACGGAACGAGTGGAATCTGTCATCATGAAAGGAAAATTTGCAGCGTCGAGTTCTCAGCCCCTGCAGATACCCAGCGTGATCCGCGTGCTCGCAGCGCTGAAGGAGGACGGCGCAGTCAATCAGCCGCTCAACTAAACCGGTGTAATTACATTCCTATCATTGCATGACCAATATATGTCCCTACACCTACAAGCAGAAACTTTACCCCTTAAACCCCCCTGTCAGAGTCCGCTCACTCATCCAGATTTGTTCTACTGCTTTGCACTGCTGAGGGGTAAATACCCCGGAACACGTCCACAGACAGAAATGCTGGTTTGGCTTCATATCCCAAGTGACAACGCTCTTTGCCGGGTCGATATTAACTTTTCGGATTGCTACATCCAACAGGTGGCGCTAGATAGAGTTCCTGCGCTCCTAATCTCCTATTAGCATATTTAAATTCCCAGGAGAGCATTGATTGGCTAATAAAGGAGAAGCTTTAACTCTTTGATGTCCATTCTTCTCCTATGTCCTGTAGTCCTGTTCTCACTAACACCATCACACCAGTGGGCAAGTCGTTACCTCGCAAAAGACTAGGGCACGTCGCTCCTGAAATACTCTGTGCTGCTGATGACCATCATTCGCCTTTACGACATGTCGCAAACAGACCGCTCCTATTATTGGCCATTTAATAGGTCAGGTGGTTGACCCTAACCCTAACCGGCGCACTCGCTTCCCTCCCGCTGCTGCTGTCATTCCTGCGATCTGATTGGCCACAGGAGCGTGCAGACGCAGCGGCGGCACAATATTCGTTTCCCAATTAGCTTGTTTATGTTAATATTAGGAGCAGAGATGCCAGGCTGCGGACGTCTCCTGGCAGCAGCTGGACCCGGGCGGGCGCAGAGCCGCGGCACATGTCTACCAGGAAAT
Organism: Dendrobates tinctorius; assembly: GCF_039654945.1. Lineage (NCBI taxonomy): Eukaryota > Metazoa > Chordata > Amphibia > Anura > Dendrobatidae > Dendrobates > Dendrobates tinctorius. Next base: position 5,361,554 of record NW_027361688.1, read on the forward strand.
GACTCACACCAGATGATGGTTTTCTCCCCAGTATTTGCCGTCAGATTGTGTTATTCTCCGTCCCCAAAACAACAAACACTAAATAAACAGCTAATTATAGAGGGCGATTTTAGGAATTTTGGAATTTTTATTTTTTTAGTTAATTTTGTGATTCTATCCACCGTAAATCCTTTAAGTGAAGGTGTCATAAAAAGACTAGTTTTTACATGAAACATATATTTTGTAAGAATTATTAAGAATTATCAAATTCTCCAAGTCATTATATGTATAAAAATGTCCTGAAATCTTGATCCTGTACAATAACAAGAACCTCTATATACAGAAGATATAATAATAATAATAATACATTTTATTTCTATAGCGCTGACATATTCCGCAGCACTTTACATTTCGGAGGGGATTTGTACAGACAATAGACATTACAGCATAACAATAATCACATAGATCATAACAGATACCAAGAGGAGTGAGGGCCCTGCTCGCAAGCTTACAGTCTATGAGGAAAGAGGGAGACAGGAAAGGTGGGTGGTAACAGTTGCCCTGATTGTATGGACCAGCCATAATGTTAAGTGTGTAACAGTACAGACACAGAGGGCTAATGGAGGCATAAAGCATGTGGGAACATGATGCGGGGAACCTGGTTATGGTAAAACTTTTGGCTGTGCCACCCAGGGATAGATTAGGTTAATGTGTTGAGGTGGTAGGCCAGTCTGAATAAATGAGTTTTCAGGGCACGCTTAAAATTGTGGGGATTGGGGACTAATCATATTGACCTGGAAGTGCATTCCAAAGAATTGGCGCAGCACGTGTAAAGTCTTGGAGACGGGAGTGGGAGGTTCTGATTATTGAGGATGCTAACCTCAGGTCATCAGCAGAGCGGAGGGCACGGGTAGGGTGGTATACTGAAACAAGGGAGGAGATGTAGGGTGGTGCTGAGCCATGGAGGGCTTTGTGGGTGAGGGTAATAAGTTTATACTGAATTCTGGAGTGGATGGGTAGCCAGTGTAATGACTGGCACAAGGTAGAGGCATTGGTGTAACGATTGGTGAGGAACACAGCTCACCTCTTCCCCCTCCTGTACAATGACTGATAGCATCTCTATATACAGTAGATAGTACAGGATCCACCATTCACAATAGGTGATGTCACAGCTCACCTCCTCCTCCTGTGCAATGACTGATAACACCTCTATATACTGTAGATAGTACAGGATCCACCATTCACAATAGGTGATGTCACAGCTCACCTCCTCCTCCTGTGCAATGACTAATAACACCTCTATATACAGAAGATAACACAGGATCCACCATTCACAATAGCTGATGTCACAGCTCACCTCCTCCTCCTGTACAATGACTGATAACACCTCTATATACAGTAGATAGCACAGGATACACCATTCACAATAGGTGGTGTCACAGCTCACCTCTTCCCCCTCCTGTACAATGACTGATAGCATCTCTATATACAGTAGATAGTACAGGATCCACCATTCATAAAAGGTGATGTCACAGCACATCTCCTCCTGTACAATGACTGATAGCACCTCTCTATACAGTAGATAACGCAGGATCCACCATTCACAATAGGTGATGTCACAGCTCACCTCCTCCTCCTCCTGTACAATGACTGATAACACCTCTATATACAGTAGATAACACAGGATCCACCATTCATAAAAGGTGATGTCACAGCTCACCTCCTCTTCCTGTACAATAACTGATAACACCTCTATATACAGTAGATAACACAGGATCCACCATTCATAAAAGGTGATGTCACAGCTCACCTCCTCTTCCTGTACAATAACTGATAATACCGCTATATACAGTAGATAACACAGGATCCACCATTCACAATAGGTGATGTCACAGCTCACCTCCTCCTCCTGTACAATGACTGATAACACCTCTATATACAGTAGATAACACAGGATCCACCATTCACAATAGCTGATGTCACAGCTCACCTCCTCCTCCTCCCGTACAATGACTGATAACACCTCTATATACAGTAGATAACACATGATCCACCATTCACAATAGCTGATGTCACAGCTCACCTCCTCCTCATCCTGTACAATGACTGATAACACCTCTATATACAGTAGATAGCACAGGATCCACCATTCACAAATAAGCAGCAGATTCTGGGATCAGGGACTCTTGACCTCCACTCTCGGGTCAGAGGTGAGAGACAACTGTTACCTGAACTTTGCTGTACCAAAGGTTTAAGGAGAAATATAACTGAGTTGGCAAATAGCAAACAAACCCAAAAGTATGAACTGCACAACATATATGGATTACATGGGAAACCATTACTTCCCAGTCTAGAACCAGGTGGGAATAGTTAGGAAAACCCAACTTCATAAATATGGGTGTAATCATCTATGAGGTCAACCAAGCCAAGAGTACAGTGAGGAGAATTACTTACCGGAGACTCTTGTTTTTGTATAAGTGGTCTTCCACCAATGGCTGTCCAGTTATTGGCCAACCACTACTCCCAGCATGCCTTGACATAAGCATTTAGTTTGTCAACTTTAGGTGGAGCGATCACTCCATCTTAATTTCAAAGTGGTCTTCATCCTAGAGCTCTCCAGATTGAAACTGCAAACTCAAAACGCCCTGATGACCTAAAAACCAGATATCAAGACCATGGATATAAAGTTTCTGTTAAGGAGGTGAGGAGGAATCAATTTGCTGTAAGCAGCACAGACCAGTGGTGTTATTGCAGCATGGAGCAGTGAGGAAAGGAAGAGCTGGATATGCTGGATGGGACAAGGAACAGTAGAGCTGAAAATGCGGGAAAATACAATGATCAGTAGAGCAGGTGATACAGACAGCACCTAGGAACAGTAGAAACGGGTAGGTAGATGAGTTGGCAGTCAAGGACTTAGAAGTAGCAGAACTGAGTGTACGGACATAATCCAGGAACAGTGAAGTTGCCAGAGTGAGATCAAGCCGCATAGTGTCAGGAGTGCACACCAGGTTACCCTCAAAACTGTTCAGGCAAGAGAGTGGAATGAGACATCAAAAACACAGGAGAGTAGCATGGACTGGCACTGGAGCCAGGACAGGTGAGTAACATGGACTGGCACTGGAGCAAGGAGAGGTGAGTAACATGGACCGGCGCTGGAGCCAGGACAGGTGAGTAACATGGATCAGCACTGGAGCCAGGACAGGAGAGTAGCATGGACTGGCACTGGAGTCAGGACAGGTGAGTAACATGGACTGGCACTGGAGCCAGGACAGGTGAGTAACATGGACCGGCGCTGGAGCCAGGACAGGTGAGTAACGTGGATCAGCACTGTAGCCAGGACAGGAGAGTAGCATGGACTAGCACTGGAGCCAGGACAGGTGAGTAACATGGACTGGCACTGGAGCCAGGACAGATGAGTAACATGGACTGGCACTAGAGCCAGGACAGGTGAGTAATATGGACCGGCGCTGGAGCCAGGACAGGTGAGTAACATGGACCGGCGCTGGAGCCAGGACAGGTGAGTAACAAGTTCCTTCTTTAAATATTGTTTTTTTGAGATATTGAGATTGTTAAGTTTGACTTATGGTTGTATTGCAGTGATGTTTTGGAGCGCCCGACCAGGGCTGGCGGGGTACTCGGTACCGGGCCCGTTGATCTCAATGGGAGTTGTCACGGAAGATGTGACCTGGTCCGTGGCCCTAGGGCTCCATGGCAAAAGGGGATGAATGAACAATGAAATAGAATTGATGAATAGTTCGTGACGTCACCTGTGGTGTTCGGCAAGGGAGATGTTAAGCCGACACTGCATGCAGATCCTCTAGGACTGGTGGTGTGCTGCAGCCAAGATGGTGAAGCTCCCCACAGGTGGAGCTGTAGTCCCAGGGCAGTGTAGATGTAGGGGTAGCTGAGGGGCGCGGGCAGTGTAGAAGCTGGTACCCAGATGTAGCGGTACCCGGTGTGTTGGCGCAAGGGCTTGTAGTTCCAAAGCTTTACTCACAGTCTGTAGTACACACAGATGCCTGCCTCTGTGCTGTGTCCTCCGGGTCAGGGACTCAGTCGACCTCCAGGCAAGATAGGACGCTCCCTTCCAACGCTCCGCCAACATGTACCTTTCTGAACGTCTCCTCTTATAGCGCCTTTAAGTGTGAAGCTCTCCTAGTACTGAGTTACACTGGAGTTCCTCCTGACAGATGTTCCCAAGAACTCTACTTGTACGGCAGACAGCTGTAGCCTGCTTCGGGGAATCCTTACTCCTGAGTCCTGGCTCACTATCAATGTTGCTGTTGTGCCCCAAGTCTTAGATGGGAGTAGTGCATTTACAGCCCACTACTCCACCGGTGTCTGCTGCAGAACCATTAGTGTCCATACAACCTCGGGGACCGGGCCCGGCCTTGCGCTTAGATCTTCTAGGCAGGGTTCTTCCTCTAACCCACGTCCTCTTCCCTTTTACTCCTACGTTCCGTACTATTCTTTCCTTCTTATGGAAGATCAGGTTTCTGTTCAATGTCCTTCTCTTTCTTTCCTTTCCCGTGCCAGCAGACCCAGGTCACTGAGATCTGCTGCAGCACCTCCTTCCTCCATCCCTCTCCCAGGGATCTTCTTTCCTCACTCCTCTCTGAGTGACTCTCCGACTGACTGACCTCGAACTCACTGAAATTCTAAACCTTCCCACTCTTTTATGTATTCTAAACTCCACCCACCTCCCAGCACGTTTAGTGTTCCAAGCAAGGAGCCACCAAAGGTGCTCTGCTACACTCCAAGCAGGGAGCCGCAATGTGGCTTTGCTGAACTACTGTATTGTGTGGGGTGCGAGTGTTGGAGCGTGGTCAGGAGCCTCCAACTTACCTGGATGGTGGGGTACCACACCTCAGGAGGAGGTGCAGTACCTCTGTGTCAACTGAACCCTCAGGGGAGCCACAGTTTCATGCCATAGGTTCTTCATGACTTTTGATTGAGGCAGTCATGCCACTGTCTGCCTTCGATTGAGGTCTACCACAATGAACAAACATCTGTATGGTGCAAATGCACCGTAAGTTACAATGGGTAGTTTGTTAATAGTCCCACTGCTAGTCTCCATTTTTAGTGAGTCTTTAGATAACTATACCATGCATTATTCCGAAAAAAATGAACTAATTCTTTATGACATCCTTAGGTTCCTTGCCATATTAAGTTTGCCCTAACCTCAGCAAGACCTTCTTTAGTTAAGATCAATTCATACATTCTCCAAATTGGTCCACCTCGGGAAATTCAACTTGGGAATCCCTGAGTTTTTCAGGGAGTAGATTACAACAAAGTTTTCCAATAACACAAGGGATAGGAACAAGAAGAATTGAGCCTTACTTATTTTACCTAGTTCCTCAGGGGAGGAGACTTGAGGTTTTCAATTATAAAGAGGCTATGACCAAGAAGGGCTGAGCCTTACCGATCTTTGATAGTTCCTTAGGGGAGGGGACTCTAATTTTTCAATAAAAAAGAGGGAAGGACCAAGAAAAGCTGGGCCTTAGCTATGTTACCAAGTTCCTCATGGCAGGGGACTCTAGTATTCCAATAACAAAGCGAATATAACCAAGAAGAGCTGGACCTTACCTATGTTACCTAACTCCTTAGGAGATGGGACTCTAGGTTTCTCATAACAAAGAGGATATGACCAAGAAGGGATGGGCCGTTCCTATCTTACCTAGTTCCTCAAGAGAGGCAACTGTAATATTTCAATAACCAAGAAAAGCTGGGCCTTGCCTATTATGACAGCACAGCTTTTTTTCTTAATTATCCAGACGCGTTATTTCGGCAAGCCAGGAGGAATAGATTGTTTTCTATATGTTGACTTTTAAATTTATGGGTTTCTTTCTGGTTGGACAAGAAAAACAGACTTTTATTCATATAAGCCTGTAATATTGACATTTGGTGTAACATACTGTGCTGTTATTCTGGATGACTTGTGATGTTTGCTGATATGCTGATTACACATTGTACAGGCCAACTAGTTTGTTGACTTGCAAAACAGAGGAGGAAAACTATGCAAATAGATTACATAATCAAACTGTCATGATCCAGGATGGAGTTTGTCTTTGGCTCGTCCTGGTCAGACACGGGTTAATTGTTTCTGCCTCTCTCTGGCAGAGGGAGGCTATTTAGTGCTCACTCGTCAGTTATACTTCTGCCCTCGGCTGAGTTAGTTGACCTCGTGCGTACGTGTGCCTTGTGCCTGATAACTTGTTGCTTGTTTGGTTTTGATCCGGTTCTGTCCCTGTTACGAGTTCTGCCTGTCCCTCTTGTACTGCGCTACCTCTCTGTGTATGACCCTCTGCCTGTGACTTGACTATTCTCTGCTCGTCCCTCTGGTACCGCACCACCCTCTCCGTGTACGACCCTCGCTTGTCTGACCTGCGTTTTCCTCTCCTCTACTACAGTTGCCCTGCAGTACGTACATTACATCATCTGCAGCAGTAGGACGCTAAGCCCCGCCCCTGCAGTCACATGATCGTAGGTCCTGGGACTCCTTACTATTTTCAGTGCCGCAGGTCCTGCCTGCTTGAACCATCACTACAGTATTGGACCCCGTGCTCTCCCATAGTGTGGGTAAGTCACCCTGCTCCGCGTGGCAGTTTGCCGACGCTGACAGCGTCCTGACATTAGAGTCCTGACACAAACAATGTGAGTTGTTCTCATGACCATTCTTCCCCTTTACCTGTGAATGCTTACTTGAAGGACATTTGTTAACTATAAAAAGGATAGATACCTCCATATACATATATACCTCCAGACATCTAGACAGCCAAGAGATCCAAAGATCCAAAGAACCAGAGACTCTGTACAGGACAGTAGCCAAGACATCATGGCTCCATCAAGAGGGACACATATTTATCATTCTACAGGATGCCAGCTTAGGGGACCACGGTCACGGCTGAAAGAATATAGATATGCTCCACTGACCATTGCTGGATACATTTTGGGTTGTCAGTATTTGGACGCACTGGTCACCTGAGCCCCATGGATACGTTTGTAGGAACCAGGAATGGGACCCGCCGGTTGCTTTGCTCCATGGAAATGTTTGAAGAAGCCAGGTTGTGACACTCCGTTCAACTGGCCTTGTACCTCAATGGACTTTCATCTTCCTAAGCTTGTCATTCCCTCCTCCCTGTGTGCATGCCACAGGTGGGGTAATGGACCCTGTAAGCTCTGAAGTCACATCTGCCACTATCCTGGCGAGTCAGCGGAAGGGTGAGACTCTGTAATGTGCATCATCTTTGGAATTTTGCTGGGGCTGTCCTACATGTTATCTGCCTGTTTTGTGGTTCAATAAAGTATTCCCACATTGTTTTACCCTCACCCTGTGTTGTCTGAGTAGCGTTATGCCCATGGGGAAACGAGAGCAGGCGTTCGGTGGGATGAGCCCTGGTCCATGCGATTTCGGCTAGAAGACCAGGGCACCCACTGACCCCCCATGTCTCCACACCTATCTTACCTAATTCCTCAGGGGATGGGACTCTAGGTTTCTAATAACAAAAAGGATATGACTTAGAAGGGCTGAGCCTTACCTATTTTCTATAGTTCCTTATGGGTGGAGACTCTAGGATTCCAATAACAGAATATAAACAGGAAAAGCTGGACCTTACCTATCTTACCTCGTTCCTGAGGTGATGGAACTCTAGGTTTCTAATAAAAAAGAGGATATGACCAAGAAGGGCTGGGCCTTACCTACTTTCCATAGTTCCTCAGGGGAGGAGTCTCTGGGTGCCCAATAAAGAGGATAAGACCAAGAAAGGCTGTATCTTACCTATCTTATCTCTTATTTGTTAATGTCACATCCGCCTTGGTTTATGTATTAAGTTTTTGTACACATAATGTCTGGTTCTCCTTAGATTACCCCAGTTTACCCCGGATTAAAGACTCATTTGCAATTAATTAAAGGCATTAAGCCCGGCTGTCTGTTTCTAACTCTTTCTCCGTAGATATTGCCGTACCTATTTATGAGGGGCTTGTTATTAAACAGGAGGGATGCGATCGTCTTCATCAAAGCCTATCATCAATGCTGTGCAATGTATTAAAGGAAATTACTAAAAGCTTCAGAAATGAGTTGCAGGCGACGATAAAGAAACTGAACAATGTTCTCCTGTTGGGAGACACAGATTATTTTGGGCGACTTATAGCAGAGTGGATTAATGGAAAGCAAGTTTGCAAAATGCATTGCAAAAAAATGTGCTTAGGAAGATTTGAATAGCAATTTATAAGGCAACGGCGGCACAGGAAAGCGGGGCTGGGAGGTCGAAGCTCTGTAATACCTCTCTCCTCTGCAAGGGATGAATAATATTCAATGGGGAACAGCAGCAATAATGATGAATGCGTTGCAATTTGAAAACTGAACAATAGGCATAGTCATGAGAAAAACTATGTGCACCCCTCTTTGAATCCAATCGTTTTATGTATCAGGATGTGATAAAAAAAAAAAATCTGGTCCTCAGGACTCTGCTCCCTTCACCCCGGACCAATAAACTTTCTTATGGTCCACGTTGCACATTGCATGCAGCCTGATGTGTTGCAATGTGATCTTCTACCTAAGCCTGTATAAGGCCTCCCAAGACACACATCCATGTCTTGGTATTAAATCTCTTAGTTTGTTGGTGCACCATGGCCTGTCTATGGTTTTCAGTACCTCTGTTACCTGTTTGCGGTCTCCAGGACGATTCCTGTCTCCCTGCAGCTTCCAGTACCTCTGCTACCTGTTTGCGGTCTCCTGGACATTTCTCCTTGCTGATTCCAGTGCCTCTGCTACCTGCTTGTGGTTTCCAGTAACTCTGCTGTCTGCGGTTTTCATGACATTTCCTTTATGCTTGCATCTTTCAGTACATCTGCTGTTTGCAATTTCCCAGATGTTTCCAGTTTGTCTGTAGCTTCCAGTGAACCTGTTACATGTCTGCGATCTCCCAGACATTTCCAGTCTGTCTGAAGCTTCCAGTGCCTTTGCTGTCTGCGAATGCCGAGACATTTCCAGTCTGCCTGCAGTTTCCAGTGCCTATCCTACCTGTTTGCGGTTTCCAGTTTCTCTGCTATCTGTCTGCAGTCTCCAGAACGTTTCTTGTCTGCCTGCATCTTCCATTACCTCTGCTGTCTGTCTGCAGTTTCCATGACATTTCATGTATGCTTGGGTCTTTCAGTACCTCTGCTACCTGTCTGCGATCTCCCAGACATTTCCAGTCTGTCTGCAGCTTCTAGTGCCTCTGTTACATGTCTGCCCTCTCCCAGACATTTCCAGTCTGTCTGAAGCTTCCATTAGCTTTCATGTCTGTGATATGCCAGACGTTTCTAGTTTGCCTGAAGCTTCCAGTGCCTCTGCTACCTATTTGCGGTTTCCAGTTTCTCTGCTGTCTGTCTGCGGTCTCCAGAACATTTCCTGTCTGCCTGCATCTTCCAGTATTTCTGCTACCTGTCTGCAATGAGCTGATGCAAATGTCTGGACACCCTTGGAAATTTGTGTGCTCAAGTAACTTTGACCAAGGCTTCAGACCTTAATTAGCCAGTTCGGGTTATGGTTTGTTCACTATCATTGTTATGATAGGCCAGGTGATGAAAAGTTCCCAGCAATATTTTTGTGTGTTGGCAGGGGATTATTCAGGATACTCTCCAAGCGTGTGACAACAGAGCATCTTTATTCAGGAACAAACAGGAACAATATATGATAAGCTTAATAGATCAGGAAAAAATCATTTATGTGTCTCTATCTGTGCAGCATCTACAGCAGGCTGCATCTCTCATACACAGACACAGGAAATACAGTCACATGCTCTCCCTGTGTGAGCCTCTGGGAGTTTTTTTGTTCTAACTTTTTAAACAGCATACAAATCTAGCAACTAAAGACTCATAGACAGGAATGGAGTTGTTGTACCAAACATATTCCAACATGGTGCAACATGTGTGGCTATTTCTTTCTACCTTCTGTTTGATCCTTGAGGTCTTGATCATCTCATGTTTTTATAATGACCTTCTTAAAGTGCACTTTATTAGCTGATTACCTCTATAAAAGCAGAAGTTTTGGCAGTTTGCTGGTTTGGAACATTGTGGAGTGTGTAAACACAATGCCAAGGAGGAAATCTCAGAGAAGCAAATGTTGCTGTTTATCAATATGGGAACGGTTATGATGTAACGTGGTGTGGGGCCATAGGATCACTTTGGGGACACCCAACTCATGCCTCTCTGCAGAGTACTCAAACAAAAGGTCTGCTAGGCCCTGTCTGACTCACTACCAGGAAGTCCTCTCTGATCTTGTTACATAGCCCATCTCTCTGGGCTAGTCCCAACTCTTAACTCTATCCATACCTACTCACTACCTGTTGCTGGGCCGAACACAACTCTATTACATAACAGTATAAAACATAATGCATCACATCACAGCACATATCAACAAAGGGGAACGTGGGCAATATTTCTATCTCCTTGCAATAAGGCAATCTCCCAAAAAATTTGGACTCCACCATTCTACAGTGAGAAAGATTATTCACATGTGGAAAACATTCAAGTCAGTTGACAATCTTCCCAGGAGTGGAGGTCTTAGAAAAGTCACCCAAAGGTCAGGCCATACAGTGCTAATAGAAAGTACAAAAAAACCCAAGAGCTGCAGCTCAGACTCTAAATGCCTAAGCATGTTAAATGTTTATGTTCATGACAGTTCAATGGCTGATTTGGAAGGGTAGCCAGGAGATAGACTCTTTTACTTCTAAGAAGAACATGGCAACAATTCATATCAACTGTCCAACATGGTGGTGGATTGATAACTTGGGCTTGTTTTGCAGCCACAGGACCTGGGACCTTGTAGGGACCTTGTAATTATTGAGTAGACCATTAACTCCCCTGTATACCAAAATGTTGTCGAGTTATATGTGAGTCCATACACCTAAAAATATGGCAGAAACAGGGTCATACAACTGGGCAAGGATCCCAAGAAGAACATCTACTTCAGAGAATGGCCAAAAAGGATAGAGTCAAGGTGTTGCAATGGGCCAGGAAAAGTCCAGACTTCAACCCAATAGAAATACTGTGATGGGACCTCAAGAGAGCTGTGCATAAACAAATGTCCTCTTCCAGTAGGTGGCACTAGAGTTCTTGTCCTCTTCTTCTCAGAAGAAGGTGGTTAATTATTAATTTCCCAAAGGAGCATTGTATGGCCTATAAGTCTCCTTACACTACTACCATGCTAGGCATGTCCTGGTCCCTGGTGGTCAGTGGGGCAGTTAGTATGTGGTACCCTAGAGTTTGTAGTATATTCTGAAGCACCTGGTTTAAAGTGGAGGCCTAGTATTCTTTAGTGTATGGAGGAGAGAGAGGAGGTTCTAATCCCTGGTGGACCAAAAGAGGTAGGTAGAAGAGGGAGTTGTGATCTCATGTGGGGAAAAGTTTAATTCTCAAGTTGTCCCAAGTGTGAGTGAGGAGTAAAGAGAGATGCATATTTTTATCATTTATGGCCATTCCTTGTAATAAATGTATGCTCCTTGATGGTCAGTGACAAATTCCTAGTAGGTCTACTACTTGGTCCTCGATGGCCAGTGGTACAGTCAATTACCGTATTTGTTATCTTCAAGCCGGTACGGTAGTATATTGAACACTGAATCACTGGTGTCTCACGAGAGCCCGTACAATTCAGTATTTTCTTGTGGTCTTTTGGGGTTCTTGTAACTCGTGGGGGTCCACTGGTGCCCTTGTAATTGTTAGTAGTCCATTGGAGACCTTGCAGTCCCTCTTTGTCCAGCGGGGAATGTATAATCCCTGATGATCCCCTTGTAATTCATGGTGCTACCCTTGTAATCCCTGGCTGTTCATTGTGAACATTGTAGAAACTTTTTTTAATTCCTGGGACCTGTTAACCAATAATGGTCTAGTGGTAGAGACCTTACAATTCTTGGTGGTTCAGTGGAGACCATGTTGTCCAGTGAAGACCTTGCAGTCACTAGTGTCCCTCTGTAAACACTGGTGGTGCAGTATGGTCTTTGCAACGGTTGGTGGTCTAGTGAAAACCTTAAAATCCTTGGTGGTCTAGTTTAGATTTTCGAGTCCATGGTGGTCCCATTGTAATTCCTGGTGGTCCAGTACAGACCTTACAATCCTTGGTAGTCCAGTGGAGATCTTTAACCACTGGTCTTCCGGAGAAGACCTTTCAGTCACTAGTGGTCCTCTGTAATCCCTGATAGTACAGTGTGGCCTTTGCAACAGTTGGTGGTTTAGTGAAGACCTCATAATCTCTGGTGGTCCAGTGGAGATTTTCTAGTCCCTGGTGGTCCCCTTATAATTCCTGGGGGTCCAATGAAGATTTTCTAGTCCCTAGTGGTCCCCTTGTAATTCCTGAGGATCCAGAGTAGATTTTCTAGTCCCTGGTGGTTCCCTTATAATTCCTGGGGGTCCAATGAAGATTTTCTAGTCCCTAGTGGTCCCCTTGTAATTCCTGAGGATCCAGAGTAGATTTTCTAGTCCCTGGTGGTCCCCTTATAATTCCTGAGGGTCCAATGAAGATTTTCTAGTCCCTAGTGGTCCCCTCGTAATTCCTGAGGGTCTAGAGTAGATTTTCTAGTCCCTGGTGATCCTCTTATAATTCTTGGGGTTCCAGTGAACATTTTCTAGTTCCTAGTCGTCGACTTGTAATTCCTGAGGGTTCAGAGTAGATTTTCTAGTCCCTGGTGGTCCCCTTGTAATTTCTGGGGGGTCCAGTGAAGATTTTATAGTTCCTAGTGGTCCCCTTGTAATCCCTGGTGCTGAGGTGGAGACTTTTCATTCTCTGGTGTTTGTTATCTCATGTTGATCCCTTTATAATCCCTGGTGGTCCAGTGTGAACTTTAGAAACCCTGGTGGTGCAGCCTATTTCGAAGAAGGATGGTCTATATACATCACTGACCTACAAGGAATGGAGGAGTGGGTGATACTTTTGGGAATGAGACCTGAGCCCCAACAAGACAGGTAGCAAATATGTAAAAAAAAAAGAATACCAGAATGACTGTTCCCTACGTTGTCATACAGAATACTTTGGCGGCGACACATTTTCCAGCGCAGAATTTGCCCTCAATCTCGGTTTGAGCATCACTAGGATAAATCTCCTTTTACTGAATCATTAGAAAATAAATCCCAGGTCACATTGTGCCGGATGAGTAACGTTGGCAGTTATCAGCCGAGGTTCTGTCGCTTCTCATCCTACCCCCGTTATCCACGCCGCATGTCTTACATTGTATTCCCCTTGTATCCCGGCCCCATTCACAGGTAGAAATAGCGCCACGTGGACGCGGCTCGGAGATTATCTCAGCCCCCCAAACCCTACTTGCTGACCGTCGCACGTTCCTTTCATGCTGCATCCACCTAATTCTCTAATAAGGAGACTTCACCGGCTGGAAATAAAGTCTGATATCGAAGACCACCATCCCCCCCTCCGACACAGAGAAGGAACTAAATAAATCCCCCCCCACCCCCCAATGTCTTTCGTACGCCGATATCTCCATCCGTCTTATCCGCGAGGTCCAGAGTAATTTTCCGTCAGCCGGGCGACTCTTTTCTTATGGAAATCAGAAAAATAAAACCTGATTTATACATAAAAATGAAGATTTAGCAGAGAAAAATAAATACATATAAAACAGGCATAAAAAGCAGTAAAAATAATAATAATAATAATACAAAAAAAATAATAAAAAAAAATCTTCAGCATTCAGGTCCAGGATATGAATCCAAACACAAAAAAAATAATGTAATATTCCCCAGTACGGACGATGGGAGACATTGAGAAGCGGAGGGAGATATAGGGGGGATTAAGATAAATAGGGGCTGCATTAAACTTCATTAAACACCATACAAATAGCCGAGATAACCAGGGAGATCGCCGCGGCCCCGCAGATTGCGGAGGGATTTTAATGAATATTTGATGTGTGGCTGCGGCATTATTGTCCCGGCTAAGCCCCATAATACATGGCGGCAGCGATATAGACCGCCACATGTGAGGAAGGGACGAGGATCAGAATATTATCCGGAATTAATAAGGGGTCGAGGAAGGAAGGGGCTCGATATCGCACGCACACAGTAATAAGCGTCTATTATACACCGGTAATTATAGGCAACTAGCTGAAGAGCCCGCCGTTACCTGGGCATAGTAACCAACTGTGGTTAGTTATAACAAATTATAATGATTATATCGCACAAAAAACCATTTCACATCATATATTCAACACTACAGATTTGCAACACAAATTAACTAAACGATTACCCAAGTATTGATAGTATTTTATTTTCAACTCATTCAAGAGCCTTTTGATAAACAACATTTTTGGTTTTTCCTTTCGGTGCAAAGATGAACAGAATTTTGGCAGTTCCAACTCTTGAACAGACAACATAAAGTTCACCATGAGAAAAGCATGGAGATTGCAAATTGATCCCTACTACTTTCAAGGACTTTCCCTGAGCATTGTTAATGGACATTGCAAATAGGCGTTTAAAATAAAAAAACAAATCAGATGGAATGAGTGGAATTCTTGGAATGAAAATTTACTCTCCTGTTTCTGAGATGTGTATCTAATCCTATCCTGTGTGATACTTTCTGCTGAGCTGTGTATCTAATCCTCTCCTGTGTGATACTTTCTGCTGAGCTGTGTATCTAATCCTATCCTGTGTGATACTGTCTGCTGAGCCTTGTATCTAATCCTATCCTGTGTGATACTGTCTGCTGAGCCGTGTATCTAATCCTTTATTGTGTGATACTGACTGCTGAGCTGTGTATCTAATCCTCTCCTGTGTGATACTGTCTGCTGAACCGTGTATCTAATCCTATCCTGTGTGATACTGACTGCTGAGCTGTGTATCTAATCCTCTCCTGTGTGATACTTTCTGCTGAGCTGTGTATCTAATCCTATCGTGTGTTACTGACTGCTCAGCCGTGTATGTAATCCTATCCTGTGTGATACTGACTGCTGAGCCGTGTATCTAATCCTATCCTGTGTGATACTGACTGCTGAGCTGTGTATCTAATCCTATCCTGTGTGATACTGTCTGCTGAGCCGTGTATCTAATCCTATCCTGTGTGATACTGTCTGCTGAGCCGTGTATCTAATCCTTTATTGTGTGATACTGACTGCTGAGCTGTGTATCTAATCCTCTCCTGTGTGATACTGTCTGCTGAACCGTGTATCTAATCCTATCCTGTGTGATACTGACTGCTGAGCTGTGTATCTAATCCTCTCCTGTGTGATACTTTCTGCTGAGCTGTGTATCTAATCCTATCGTGTGTTACTGACTGCTCAGCCGTGTATGTAATCCTATCCTGTGTGATACTGACTGCTGAGCCGTGTATCTAATCCTATCCTGTGTGATACTGACTGCTGAGCTGTGTATCTAATCCTATCCTGTGTGATACTGTCTGCTGAGCCGTGTATCTAATCCTATCCTGTGTGATACTGTCTGCTGAGCCGTGTATCTAATCCTTTATTGTGTGATACTGACTGCTGAGCTGTGTATCTAATCCTCTCCTGTGTGATACTGTCTGCTGAACCGTGTATCTAATCCTATCCTGTGTGATACTGACTGCTGAGCTGTGTATCTAATCCTCTCCTGTGTGATACTTTCTGCTGAGCTGTGTATCTAATCCTATCGTGTGTTACTGACTGCTCAGCCGTGTATGTAATCCTATCCTGTGTGATACTGACTGCTGAGCCGTGTATCTAATCCTATCCTGTGTGATACTGACTGCTGAGCTGTGTATCTAATCCTATCCTGTGTGATACTGACTAATGAGCCGTGTATCTAATCCTATCCTGTGTGATACTGACTCCTGAGCCGTGTATCTAATCCTATCCTGTGTGATACCGTCTGCTGAGCCACGTATCTAACCCTATCCTGTGTGATACTGACTGCTGAGCCGTGTACCTAATCATATCATGTGTGCTACTTACTGCTGAGCCGTGTATCTAATCCTCTCCTGTGTGATACTGTCTGCTGAGCCGTGTATCTAATCCTATCCTGTGTGATACTGGGCTCCCCCTGCAGTCTGTGTCAGAGGGTGGTCTGTGTTGGCACGGTAATAAATTGTGTTATTTCCAGCTTTACAGAAGGACGATAACACCATAGAAATGATAAGAATAATAGGCCTCAGTTACCACAACTGTCTACAAAGAAAACTGTTGCTGATAGCGGCCAATCACAGCTCATGTTTCATCTGTTAAACAGCTCTGGGACAGCGTGGCGAGTTCTGAGTGGCGTCTTTTGTGTTTCGGCTTTTATGTGGCGAGGTTGGTGTATGTGTGGTGAAGTGTGTTGTGAGGGTGGTAGATGTGGTGAAGCACGTGGTAGTGTGTGGCGCATTGTGTGTGTGTTCATATCCCCGTGTGTGGTGAGTCTCCCATGTCAGGGCCCCACCTTAGCAACTGGACGGTATATACTCTTTGGCGCCATCGCTCTCGTTCTTTCAGTCCCCTTGTTCACATCTGGCAGCTGTCAATTTGCCTCCAACACTTTTCCTTCACTTTTTCCCCGTTATGTAGATAGGGGCAAAATTGTTTGGTGAATTGGAATGTGCGGGGTTAAAATTTCGCCTCACAACATAGCCTATGACGCTCTCGGGGTCCAGACGTGTGACTGTGCCAAATTTTGTGGCTGTAGCTGCGACGGTGCAGATGCAAATCCCGGACATACACACCCACATACATACATACATACATAGACACACACATACATACCCACATACATACACACATACACACACACACACACATACATACACATACATACATACATAGACACACACATACACACATACAGACCCACATTGAGCTTTATATATTAGATTCATTAGCATCAATGGAAGCTCCGATCTCCGGGGTCTTCACAACCTCCAATCTATCGTGCACAAACTTCATCCATCAGACTACAGGTGGATATGCGGGGTGCATGAGAACCAGAGAGGAAGCCCCTGTACATGACAAGGGTACATGCACTGAGTATGGGTCACTCTCTGGTTGCACTATGGGGGCACTCTCTGGTTGCACTGTGTATGGGGGCACTCTCTGGTTGCACTATGGGGACACTCTCTGGTTGCACTGTGTATAGTGGCACTCTCTGGTTGCACTGTGTATGGGGGCACTCTCTGGTTGCACTGTGTATGGGGGCACTCTCTGGTTGCAGTGTATGGGAGCACTCTCTGGTTGCACTGTGTACGGGGGCACTCTCTGGTTGCACTGTGTATGGGGGCACTCTCTGGTTGCACTGTGTACGGAGGCACTCTCTGGTTGCACTGTGTATGGGGGCACTCTCTGGTTGCACTGTGTATGGGGGCACTCTCTGGTTGCACTGTGTATGGGGGCACTCTCTGGTTGCACTATGGGGACACTCTCTGGTTGCACTGTGTATGGGGGCACTCTCTGGTTGCACTGTGTATGGGGGCACTCTCTGGTTGCACTGTGTATGGGGGCACTCTCTGGCTGCACTGTGTATGGGGCACTCTCTCGTTGCACTGTGTATGGGGACACTCTCTGGTTGCACTATGGGGACACTCTCTGGTTGCACTGTGTATGGGGGCACTCTCTGGTTGCACTGTGTATGGGGGCACTCTCTGGTTGCACTGTGTATGGGGTCACTCTCTGGCTGCACTGTGTATGGGGCACTCTCTCGTTGCACTGTGTATGGGGACACTCTCTGGTTGCACTGTGTATGGGGACACTCTCTGGTTGCACTGTGTATGGGGACACTCTCTGGTTGCACTGTGTATGGGGGCACTCTCTGGTTGCACTGTGTATGGGGGCACTCTCTGGTTGCACTGTGTATGGGGGCACTCTCTGGTTGCACTGTGTATGGGGTCACTCTCTGGTTGCACTATGTATGGGGGAACTCTCTGGTTGCACTATGGGGACACTCTCTGGTTGCACTGTGTATGGGGGCACTCTTTGGTTGCACTGTGTATGGGGGCACTCTCTGGTTGCACTGTGTATGGGGGCACTCTCTGGTTGCACTGTGTATGGGGGCACTCTCTGGTTGCACTATGGGGACACTCTCTGGTTGCACTGTGTATGGGGGCACTCTTTGGTTGCACTGTGTATGGGGGCACTCTCTGTTTGCACTGTGTATGGGGCACTCTCTGGTTGCACTATGTATGGGGGCACTCTCTGTTTGCACTGTGTATGGGGGCACTCTCTGGTTGCACTGTGTATGGGGGCACTCTCTGGTTGCACTGTGTATGGGGGCACTCTCTGGCTGCACTGTGTATGGGGCACTCTCTCGTTGCACTGTGTATGGGGACACTCTCTGGTTGCACTGTGTATGGGGACACTCTCTGGTTGCACTGTGTATGGGGACACTCTCTGGTTGCACTGTGTATGGGGGCACTCTCTGGTTGCACTGTGTATGGGGGCACTCTCTGGTTGCACTGTGTATGGGGGCACTCTCTGGTTGCACTGTGTATGGGGTCACTCTCTGGTTGCACTATGTATGGGGGCACTCTCTGGTTGCACTATGGGGACACTCTCTGGTTGCACTGTGTATGGGGGCACTCTTTGGTTGCACTGTGTATGGGGGCACTCTCTGGTTGCACTGTGTATGGGGTCACTCTCTGGTTGCACTATGTATGGGGGCACTCTCTGGTTGCACTGTGTATGGGGGCACTCTTTGGTTGCACTGTGTATGGGGGCACTCTCTGGCTGCACTGTGTATGGGGCACTCTCTCGTTGCACTGTGTATGGGGACACTCTCTGGTTGCACTGTGTATGGGGACACTCTCTGGTTGCACTGTGCATGGGGACACTCTCTGGTTGCACTGTGTATGGGGGCACTCTCTGGTTGCACTGTGTATGGGGACACTCTCTGTTTGCACTGTGTATGGGGGCACTCTCTGGTTGCACTATGTATGGGGGCACTCTCTGTTTGCACTGTGTATGGGGGCACTCTCTGGTTGCACTGTGTTTGGGGGCACTCTCTGGTTGCACTGTGTATGGGGGCACTCTCTGGTTGCACTGTGTATGGGGGCACTCTCTGGTTGTACTGTGTATGGGGGCAACTCTCTGGCTGCACTGTGTATGGGGACACTCTCTGGTTGCACTGTGTATGGGGACACTCTCTGGTTGCACTGTGTATGGGGACACTCTCTGGTTGCACTGTGTATGGGGGCACTCTCTGGTTGCACTGTGTATGGGGGCACTCTCTGGTTGCACTGTGTATGGGGGCACTCTCTGGTTGCACTGTGTATGGGGTCACTCTCTGGTTGCACTATGTATGGGGGCACTCTCTGGTTGCACTATGGGGACACTCTCTGGTTGCACTGTGTATGGGGGCACTCTTTGGTTGCACTGTGTATGGGGGCACTCTCTGGTTGCACTGTGTATGGGGGCACTCTCTGGTTACACTGTGTATGGGGTCACTCTCTGGTTGCACTATAGGGACACTCTCTGGTTGCACTGTGTATGGGGGCACTCTTTGGTTGCACTGTGTATGGGGGCACTCTCTGTTTGCACTGTGTATGGGGGCACTCTCTGGTTGCACTATGTATGGGGGCACTCTCTGTTTGCACTGTGTATGGGGGCACTCTCTGGTTGCACTGTGTATGGGGACACTCTCTTGTTGCACTGTGTATGGTGGCACTCTCTGGTTGCACTGTGTATGGGGGCACTCTCTGGTTGCACTGTGTATGGGGGCACTCTCTGGTTGCACTGTGTATGGGGGCACTCTCTGGTTGCACTGTGTATGGGGACACTCTCTGGTTGCACTGTGTATGGGGGCACTCTCTGGTTGCACTGTGTATGGGGGCACTCTCTGGTTGCACTGTGTATGGGGGCACTCTCTGGTTGCACTGTGTATGGGGGCACTCTCTGGTTGCACTGTGTATGGGGACTCTCTCTGGTTGCACTGTGTATGGGGGCACTTTCTGGTTGCACTGTGTAAGGGGGAACTCTCTGGTTGCACTGTGTATGGGGGCACTCTCTGGTTGCACTGTGTATGGGGACACTCTCTGGTTGCACTGTGTATGGGGGGACTCTCTGGTTGCACTGTGTATGGGGACTCTCTCTGGTTGCACTGTGTATGGGGGCACTTTCTGGTTGCACTGTGTATGGGGGCACTCTCTGGTTGCACTGTGTATGGGGGCACTCTCTGGTTGCACTGTGTATGGGGACACTCTCTGGTTGCACTGTGCATGGGGACACTCTCTGGTTGCACTGTGTATGGGGGGACTCTCTGGTTGCACTGTGTATGGGGGGACTCTCTGGTTGCACTGTGTATGGGGGCACTCTCTGGTTGCACTGTGTATGGGGGCACTCTCTGGCTGCACTGTGTATGGTGGCACTCTCTGGTTGCACTGTGTATGGTGGCGCTCTCTGGTTGCACTGTGTATGGGGGCACTCTCTGGTTGCACTGTGTATGGAGGCACTCTCTGGTTGCACTGTGTATGGGGGCACTCTCTGGTTGCACTGTGTATGGGGCACTCTCTGGTTGCACTGTGTATGGGGCACTCTCTGGTTGCACTGTGTATGGGGACACTCTCTGGTTGCACTGTGTATGGGGGCACTCTGGCTGCACTGTGTATGGTGGCACTCTCTGGTTGCACTGTGTATGGTGGCGCTCTCTGGTTGCACTGTGTATGGGGGCACTCTCTGGTTGCACTGTGTATGGAGGCACTCTCTGGTTGCACTGTGTATGGGGCACTCTCTGGTTGCACTGTGTATGGCGGCTTTCTCTGGTTGCACTGTGTATGGGGACACTCTCTGGTTGCACTGTGTATGGGGACACTCTCTGGTTGCACTGTGGGGACACTCTCTGGTTGCACTGTGTATGGGGACACTCTCTGGTTGCACTGTGCATGGGGACACTCTCTGGTTGCACTGTGTATGGGGGCACTCTCTGGTTGCACTGTGTATGGGGCACTCTCTGGTTGCACTGTGTATGGGGGCACTCTCTGGTTGCACTGTGTATGGGGCACTCTCTGGTTGCACTGTGTATGGCGGCACTCTCTGGTTGCACTGTGTATGGGGCACTCTCTGGTTGCACTGTGTATGGGGGCACTCTCTGGTTGCACTGTGTATGGGGGCACTCTCTGGTTGCACTGTATATGGGGGCACTCTCTGGTTGCACTGTGTATGGGGACACTCTCTGGTTGCACTGTGTATGGGGTCACTCTCTGGTTGCACTGTGTATGGGGGCACTCTCTGGTTGCACTATGTATGGGGCACTCTCTGGTTGCACTGTGTATGGGGGCACTCTCTGGTTGCACTGTGTATGGGGGCACTCTCTGGTTGCACTGTGTATGGGGGCACTCTCTGGTTGCACTGTGTATGGGGGCACTCTCTTGTTGCACTGTGTATGGGGGCACTGTCTGGTTGCACTGTGTATGGGGGCACTCTCTGGTTGCACTGTGTATGGGGGCACTCTCTGGTTGCACTGTGTATGGTGGCACTCTCTGGTTGCACTGTGTATGGGGGCACTCTCTGGTTGCACTGTGTATGGCGGCACTCTCTGGTTGCACTGTGTATGGGGGCACTCTCTGGTTGCACTGTGTATGGGGGCACTCTCTGGTTGCACTGTGTATGGGGGCACTCTCTGGTTGCACTGTGTATGGGGGCACTCTCTGGTTGCACTGTGTATGGGGGCACTCTCTGGTTGCACTGTGTATGGGGGCACTCTCTGGTTGCACTGTGTATGGGGGCACTTTCTGGTTGCACTGTGTATGGGGGCACTCTCTCATTGCACTGTGTATGGGGCACTCTCTCGTTGCACTGTGTATGGGGCACTCTCTGGCTGCACTGTGTATGGGGACACTCTCTTGTTGCACTGTGTATGGTGGCACTCTCTGGTTGCACTGTGTATGGGGGCACTCTCTGGTTGCACTGTGTATGGGGGCACTCTCTGGTTGCACTGTGTATGAGGGCACTCTATGGTTGCACTGTGTATGGGGGCACTCTCTGGTTGCACTGTGTATGGGGACACTCTCTGGTTGCACTGTGTATGGGGGCACTTTCTGGTTGCACTGTGTATGGGGGGACTCTCTGGTTGCACTGTGTATGGGGGCACTGTCTGGTTGCACTGTGTATGGGGGCACTCTCTGGCTGCACTGTGTATGGGGACACTCTCTGGTTGCACTGTTTATGGTGGCACTCTCTGGTTGCACTGTGTATGGGGGCACTCTCTGGTTGCACTGTGTATGGGGGCACTCTCTGGTTGCACTGTGTATGGGGGCACTCTCTGGTTGCACTGTGTATGGGGGCACTCTCTGGTTGCACTGTGTATGGGGGCACTCTCTGGTTGCACTGTGTATGGGGCACTCTCTGGTTGCACTGTGTATGGCGGCACTCTCTGGTTGCACTGTGTATGGGGACACTCTCTGGTTGCACTGTGTATGGGGGCACTGTCTGGTTGCACTGTGTATGGGGGCACTCTCTGGTTGCACTGTGTATGGGGACACTCTCTTGTTGCACTGTGTATGGGGGCACTCTCTGGTTGCACTATGTATGGGGGCACTCTCTGGTTGCACTGTGTATGGGGGCACTCTCTGGTTGCACTGTGTATGGGGGCACTCTCTGGTTGCACTGTGTATGGCGGCACTCTCTGGTTGCACTGTGTATGGGGACACTCTCTGGTTGCACTGTGTATGGGGGCACTGTCTGGTTGCACTGTGTATGGGGGCACTCTCTGGTTGCACTGTGTATGGGGGCACTCTCTGGTTGCACTGTGTATGGGGGCACTCTCTGGTTGCACTGTGTATGGGGACATTCTCTGGTTGCACTGTGTATAGGGGCACTCTCTGGTTGCACTGTGTATGGGGACACTCTCTGGTTGCACTGTGTATGGCGGCACTCTCTGGTTGCACTGTGTATGGGGACACTCTCTGGTTGCACTGTGTATGGGGGCACTGTCTGGTTGCACTGTGTATGGGGGCACTCTCTGGTTGCACTGTGTATGGGGGCACTCTCTGGTTGCACTGTGTATGGGGGCACTCTCTGGTTGCACTGTGTATGGGGACACTCTCTGGTTGCACTGTGTATAGGGGCACTCTCTGGTTGCACTGTGTATGGGGGCGCTCTCTGGTTGCACTGTGTATGGTGGCACTCTCTGGTTGCACTGTGTATGGGGGCACTCTCTGGTTGCACTGTGTATGGGGGCACTCTCTGGTTGCACTGTGTATGGGGTCACTCTCTGGTTGCACTGTGTATGGGGTCACTCTCTGGTTGCACTGTGTATTGGGACACTCTCTGGTTGCACTGTGTATGGGGGCACTCTCTGGTTGCACTGTGTATAGGGGCACTCTCTGGTTGCACTGTGTATGGGGGCACTCTCTGGTTGCACTGTGTATGGGGGCACTCTCTGGTTGCACTGTGTATGGTGGCACTCTCTGGTTGCACTGTGTATGGGGGCACTCTCTGGTTGCACTGTGTATGGGGGCACTCTCTGGTTGCACTGTGTATAGGGGCACTCTCTGGTTGCACTGTGTATGGGGGCACTCTCTGGTTGCACTGTGTATAGGGGCACTCTCTGGTTGCACTGTGTATGGGGGCACTCTCTGGTTGCACTGTGTATGGGGGCACTCTCTGGTTGCACTGTGTATGGGGGCACTCTCTGGTTGCACTGTGTATAGGGGCACTCTCTGGTTGCACTGTGTATGGGGGCACTCTCTGGTTGCACTGTGTATGGTGGCACTCTCTGGTTGCACTGTGTATGGGGGCACTCTCTGGTTGCACTGTGTATGGGGGCACTCTCTGGTTGCACTGTGTATGGTGGCACTCTCTGGTTGCACTGTGTATGGGGGCACTCTCTGGTTGCACTGTGTATGGGGGCACTCTCTGGTTGCACTGTGTATAGGGGCACTCTCTGGTTGCACTGTGTATAGGGGCACTCTCTGGTTGCACTGTGTATGGGGACACTCTCTGGTTGCACTGTGTATGGTGGCACTCTCTGGTTGCACTGTGTATGGGGGCACTCTCTGGTTGCACTGTGTATGGTGGCACTCTCTGGTTGCACTGTGTATGGGGGCACTCTCTGGTTGCACTGTGTATGGGGGCACTCTCTGGTTGCACTGTGTATAGGGGCACTCTCTGGTTGCACTGTGTATGGGGGCACTCTCTGGTTGCACTGTGTATAGGGGCACTCTCTGGTTGCACTGTGTATGGGGGCACTCTCTGGTTGCACTGTGTATGGGGGCACTCTCTGGTTGCACTGTGTATGGGGCACTCTCTGGTTGCACTGTGTATAGGGGCACTCTCTGGTTGCACTGTGTATGGGGGCACTCTCTGGTTGCACTGTGTATGGTGGCACTCTCTGGTTGCACTGTGTATGGGGGCACTCTCTGGTTGCACTGTGTATGGGGGCACTGTCTGAGCACATTATACTTGGGATATTATTTATGGCCGCATTCTATGCCTGAGATTCTGTTTTACATCTGGAGCCCTGTTTTTGGAAGCACTTTTTTATTTTGTACTGTCATTTGGAAATTCTCTATCCTGCATGTATAGGGGCGCTGTGTTCTGCCACTACTAACAGGAAAAGGCCTGGCTGCCAGTCATCATTGCCATGAGATCTGATCTTAAAAATTAGCAAGTATTATTAATAGAGATCAGCAGATAAATTACCAGGACCCTGATCTGGCGGCCTGGTCATCCGTCCTTGGCCACCGGACGAGCAGCCGACCTCACAGAGCGATCAGCCCTGGATCGCAGTGTGCACGTAGACTGTTATTGTTTTTGGCAGCAAACGTCCTGTTCACACCGAGAACAATGATTTTTAAGCAAGACTAAAAATCATTTCACCTGACGCAGGAGCGTTTTGCTCCTTCGTCAGGTGATTGGCAGACTTTTTACTTACTTCAAGCTCCCTGATTTCGGCAGCATTTGTGCAAGTAGCACGAAATTTATTTTCCTGCAAAGGGGTTAATATAATTTTGGAAATAAATGATGGCGCCAATATCTGTGTATCACACCCCTCCTCCCATCCCCTTTCTTTCCTCCTTATTTATGTCACATCTCCTTTCTTCTCTTCTTTCATGCTCCGCTACCTCGATAAGGTTTTTTCCAATCAACCTGCTTGTTATCTCGCGGAGCTGTTAACTGGAGATGAATTAACAAAGAGCAGTCGCATCTTATCACCGGAAAAGAGGGAATTCACAACAGAGAAAGCAGCACAATGGGACCTTCTCATATTCTGAGACTGCAATTATGTCCCCACTTCATATGCTGATGTGATCCCATCAAAGAGCTAGCCAGACTCATTGATGGAGTTGGGGTGGAATGACAAAAAAAAAAAATTACATAATTGATGTGCTAGACAAAAAAAGATTAGAGAGTGCTTTTTCCAAAACATATGAATCTGAGGTTAAGGCAGGCATCAAAAGTTGCCAATTTTTTTGTTAGATTTTTGTTGAGAAATATTGGACGAGAATTGCAATTTTCCTACTGACCAGTAGATGTCTCCACATCAGACTTCACTCACAAGACCAATTTCACTTTACCGTCTGCTGTAAAACTAAATGTTGTCACATCATTGTCAATATACTGGCGGAACAGTCAGTCTTTTATGCTGCCTAAGTAAAGATAAGCAGGCAATAACAAAGACATTTGTCTAAAATACGACTTTTCAACCTTTTTTCTTCTACTTGGGGCCTCTTAGACAACCCAATATAAAGCCCTGGACTCACTATGTGGACCAAAGTGATATCCGGACTTCACCCTCTATAAGAGAAGCCCATACTAAATTTAGAAATATTTCTCAATTTTTCAATTTTTGTCTCCTGAACCAAAGAATACAAAAGGAGTCAATTTTTTTGCTAAATTATGAGTTGTTGCATCCATAAAAAAAGCATGTAGCATAAACCCTAACCACCAACTATCTGATAGAAAATAATCAAGGGTTAGGCATCATAAGTTGCAATATGTTTTTTACATTTTGGGTGAAAAATATAATTTTGTAGTTCTCATACTAACCACTAGATGTCAGCGCAACAGATTGCACTCTTGAGGCCAATTTCGTTTTGCTGTCTGCTGCAAAATAAAATGTTAAGACGTCATGATTAATATACTATCGGAATGATAGGACTCTTGTGATCCCTGAGCCAAGATAAGCAGGCATTAAGAAAAAACAACGGACTGGCTGGGTTTCTGTTTGTGCTCTCAACTATAAAAATGAGATAATTTTAGGTAATTAGGGGTGGAAGTAGGGCTATTAGGGGTGGAAGCAAGCAGTTGAAGGATGCAAATGTTTTAAGAAATATGTCTGGCCTGGGGTCATTTCAATTTTCATATTGACCACTAGATGTCAGTATAACAGGCTGTACTCTTGAAACTAATTTTATTTTACAGCCTGCTGCAAAAAGAATCCTAGAATCATAGAATCATAGAATGGTAGAGTTGGAAGGGACCTCCTGGGCCATCTGGTCCAACCCCTGCTCAAAGCAGGATTCGCTAAATCATCCCAGTTAGATGTCTGTCCAGCCTCTGTTTGAAGACTTCCATTGAAGGAGAACTCACCACTTCTCGTGGCAGCCTGTTCCACTCATTGATCACTCTAACTGTCAAAAAGTTTTTTCTAATATCTAATCTGTGTCTCCTCCCATTCAGCTTCATCCCATTGCTTCTAGTCTTTCCTTGTGCAAATGAGAATAAAGTTGATCCTTCTACAATGTGACAGCCCTTTAGATATTTGTAGACAGCTATTAAGTCTCCTCTCAGTCTTCTCTTTTGCAAACTAAACATTCCCAAATCCTGCAACCTTTCCTCATAAGACAGGGTTTGCAGACCGGTCACCATTCTGGTCGCTCTTTTCTGAACTTGCTCCAGTTTGTTGATGTCTTTTTTAAAATGTGGTGCCCAAAACTGGACACAATATTCCAGATGAGGTCTGACCAAAGAGGAGTAGAGGGAAATAATTACTTCACGTGATCTAGACTGTATGCTTCTGTTAATACATCCTAGAATTGCATTTGCCTTTTTTGCTGCTGCATCACACTGTTGACTCATATTCAGTCTGTGATCTATTAGTATACCCAAGTCTTTTTCACATGTGCTGTCACTTAGCCCTATTCCTCCCATTCTATATATGCTTTTTTCATTTTTATTGCCCAGATGTAGTACTTTGCATTTCTCCCTGTTAAAAACCATTCTGTTAGTTGCTGCCCACTTCTCCAGTTTATTTAAATCTTTTTGAATCCTCTCTCTCTCTTCTCTAGTATTAGCTATCCCTCCTAGCTTTGTGTCATCAGCAAATTTAATCAGTTTACCCTCAATTCCTTCATCTAAATCGTTGATAAAGATGTTGAACAATACAGGGCCCAGGACAGAGCCCTGTGGTACCCCACTTGAGACATTCTTCCAACTGGATGTGCAGCCATTTACGACCACTCTTTGGGTCCGATCACTAAGCCAGTTATGAATCCACCTAACAGTTGCCTTGTCCATTCCATACTTAGTCATTTTTTCAATAAGGATTGTATGAGAGACTTTGTCAAATGCTTTGCTGAAGTCAAGATATACTATATCTACAGCATTTCCTTGATCCACCCAATCAGTAATACCGTCATAGAAGGAAATTAAATTAGTCTGACATGACTTATTAGTTACAAACCCATGCTGACTCTGTTTAATCACTTCATTCTTATCCAGGTATTGACATACATGTTGTTTAATAATTTGTTCAAAGATCTTTCCTGGTATAGAAGTCAGACTCACCGGCCTATAGTTGCCTGGGTCCACCTTCTTCCCCTTTTTGAAGATAGGAACAACATTTGCTCTTCTCCAGTCTTCTGGCACTTCTCCTGTTCTCCAAGAATTTTCAAAGATTATGGAGAGGGGTTCAAAAATTTCTTCTGCTATCTCCTTCAGTACTCTGGGGTGTAATTCATCTGGACCTGGAGACTTGAATTCATTTAGGTTAGCTAAGTGTTTCCTCACTATCTTTCTGTTTATAGATATCCTGGATTCTTCTATTCCCTTAATAGGACAGTGAATAACAGTTGATGTTACATTTCCTTTCTGAGAGAAAACAGATGCAAAATAGGAATTTAAAAGTTCAGCCTTCTCAACATCCTGTCTTACCATTCTGAATCCTGTTTTTGCCAGAGCCAAAATAAGCAAGTGTTAACAGAGACTGGATGGGTTTCGGTTTGTTTGCATGACTACAAAAATGGTACAAACTTGCTGCAAAACTAAATGTTCTCAGATCATTCACAATTTACTGATAGAATGCTAGGTCTTTTGTCCTGACTGAGCCAAGATTAGCAGGTACTTGTACCAAAGACATATCTCTGTTTGTGATGTCAAATACAAAACTTGTAACATTTTATCTTACAGTCTGCTATAAGGCCGGGTTCACACGTTGCGGAACTCCCGCGGAAATTACCGTGAGAATTCCGGAATTCCATTCCATGGGAAAATCGCATTTTAAATTCCCGCGATTTTCCCGCGGAAAAACTAGCGATTTGCAAGCGTAATTAGCTTGCAGAAACCTAGCGAACTGTAGCATCGCTTGGAGAACTGATTGACAGGTTGGTCACACTCGTCAAACATAGTGTTTGACAAGTGAGACCAACTTTTTACTATTGAGGCTGCCTATGCGGCATCAGTAGTAAAAAGATCTAAGGTTAAAATCATGCTATATGCACCTTCCGACATCCCGCACAGCGTCCCCAGGCCTCCGCGATGCTCCGACAGCTCCCGTTCCCAGTGATGCATTGCGACAATGACCTTTTTTGATATCGCGGTCTCGCGAAATGCGACGTCAGCAAAGGTCATTTCGCAAAGCATCGGGAAAATCCGCAGCATTAGCATAGCATTGCGGAATCCCATAGGAATACATGGGATGCTGTGTTTTGCGTTTTCGCAGCAAAATCGCGCTGTAAAAACCGCCGCGAAAAAACCTGAACGTGTGAACGCAGCCTAAAACTAAATATTCTTAGATCATTATCAATTTACTGGCATAAAGCTAGGTCTTTTGTCCTGGCAGAGGCAAGATAAACAGGTATTAACAAACACAAATGACTGACTATTTGCATATTCAACTACAAAAATTGTAACATTTTATTCTATCGTCTGCTGCAAAACGAAAAAGTTCTCAGATCAGTCTAAATTTACCAGTAGAATGTGAGGTCTCTTGTTCTTACTGAGCCAAGATAAGCAGGTATTACCAAAGACAAATGTCTGACTCTGCTTGCATGCTCAAGTACAAAAGTGGTAAAGTTTTATTTTACAGTTTGCTGCAAAACTAATTTTCTCAGATCATTCTCAATTTACTGGCGGAAGGCTGGGTCTTTTCTCCTGATTGAACCAAGATAAGCAAGTATTGCCAAGGACAAATGTCTGACTCTATTTGAACGCTCAAGTTCAAAAATAGTAAAATATTATTTTACAGTCTGCTGCAAAACAAAATGTTCTCAGATCATTTTCGATGTACTGGCAGAATGCTTGGTGTTTTATCCTGACTGAGCCAAGATAGGTAGGTATTAACAAACACAATTGAATGACTATTTGCAAACTCAACTACAATATGGTAACATTTTATTCCACAGTCTGCTGGAAATCTAAATGTTCTCAGGTCATTCTGAATTTACCTGCAGATTGAATGCAAGATCTTTTGTTGTGACAGAGCCAAGATAAGCAGGTATTAACAAAGGCAATTGACTGACTATTTGCATACTCAGCTACAAAAATGGTAACATTTTATTCTACAGTCTGCTGAAAAAAACTAAATGTTCTTAGATCAGTCTAAATTTACCAGCAGAATGTTAGTTTTTTTTTTCTTACTGAGCCAAGATAAGCAGGTATTACCAAACACAATTGACTATTTGCATACTCAACTGCAAAAATGGTAACATTTTATTTTTATTCGACAGTCTGAAAAACTAAATATTCTCAGATCATTCTCAGTTTACTTGCAGAAGGCCACATCTTTTTTTTCCTGACTGAGCCAAGATAAGTAGGTATGAACAAAGAGAACAATAAAGCGATAATATTTATACACTAGCTGAAGAGCCCGGCGTTGCCCGGGCATAGTACCTGTGGGTCCCGCTTTCTTCCTTAACCATCCCCGATCTTTACCCGCCATCACGCTCTCTCCTTCCACAGCCCCGCTCTTCGCCTGCTGTCCCGTTCTATCCCTCCGCAGCCCCGCTCTACATCCGTGTCCCGCTGTCCATCCACAGCCCCGCTCTCCACCCACCGTCCCGTTCTATCCCTCTACAGCCCCGCTCTCCACCCGCCGTCCCGTTCTATCCCTCCGCAGCCGCGCTCTACATCCGTGTCCCGCTGTCCCTCCACAGCCCCGCTCTCTCTCTCCACAGCCCCGCTCTCTTCCTCCACAGCCCTGCTCTCCTGCTTTCTCACTCCACAGCCCTGCTCTTTTCCTCCACAGCCCTGATCTCCCGCTCTCTCTCTCCACAGCCCCGCTCTCTCCCTCCACAGCCCCGCTCTTTTCCTCCACAGCCCAGCTCTCCCACTCTCTCCCTCCACAGCCCCGCTCTCTTCCTCCACAGCCCTGCTCTCCTGCTTTCTCACTCCACAGCCCCGCTCTCTCCCTCCACAGCCCCGCTCTTTTCCTCCACAGCTCTGCTCTCCTGCTTTCTCACTCCACAGCCCTGCTCTCTCCCTCCACAGCCACGCTCTTTTCCTCCACAGCTCTGCTCTCCTGCTTTCTCACTCCACAGCCCTGCTCTCTCCCTCCACAGCCACGCTCTTTTCCTCCACAGCCCTGCTCTCCTGCTTTCTCACTCCACAGCCCCGCTTTCTCCCTCCACAGCCCCGCTCTTTTCCTCCACAGCTCTGCTCTCCTGCTTTCTCACTCCACAGCCCTGCTCTCTCCCTCCACAGCCCTGCTCTTTTCCTCCACAGCTCTGCTCTCCTGCTTTCTCACTCCACAGCCCCGCTTTCTCCCTCCACAGCCCCGCTCTTTTCCTCCACAGCCCTGCTCTCCTGCTTTCTCACTCCACAGCCCCGCTCTCTCCCTCCACAGCCCCGCTCTTTTCCTCCACAGCCCTGCTCTCCTGCTTTCTCACTCCACAGCCCCGCTCTCTCCCTCCACAGCCCCGCTCTTTTCCTCCACAGCCCTTTTCTCCCACTCTCTCCCTCCACAGCCCCGCTTTCTCCCTCCACAGCCCTGCTCTCTTCCTCCACAGCCCCGCTCTCCATGCACCGTCCTATTGTATCCATCCGCAGCCCCGCTCTCCATCCGCGTCCCACTCTGATGCTTCGTGATTGGTTGGTGTCCCACTCTGATGCTTCGTCATTGGTTGGTGTCTGATGCTTCGTGATTGGTTGGTGTCCCACTCCGCTGCTTCGTGATTGGTTGGTGATACACACACACACAAATACATACATACATTCACTTTTATATATAGAGATGGTTCATAGTGATGTAATGATCGATAGCTGTAGTTTTTCCATAATGTTACATAGTAAATGGTTTTTTTTTCACCGGAAAACAGATGAGTGAATCGATTCATTCAGTTCGCGATTTGCGGTGAATAAGCTCATTTGCCGAAACCCATGATCCTACATTTACCAAAGGTTCATCCAAAATTGTAGCCTGTGTTCCCCGGCTGCTGTTTCTCTGTCCCTGTCCTGAGTGCAGAGAAGGATTGGTGCCATTTTTGGCTTATCCAAACACAAGCTCCCTGACCCGATTATTTTTTATTGGGTCCTTTTGTTGCAAAACCTAACATGGGGATGAGATATATTCAGAAACATGGTCTACCGTTTTGTGTCTACAGCTCCAATGCAGAGTTATGTATCTCCATGGCTGTTACCATGGGAGACGCATAATTCTGCATAGGAGTTGCAGGCGCAAAACGGATGGAAGTTTGCAATCGAAACCTGAAGTTTCTTCTGTTCTTATTTTAGGTAACGTAAAAAGGAATGGGAAGTTTGATAAAGCCGTCAGGTCATCACTAGGATTTCTTTATTTCGGGCATATTTAATGCAGATATCATTGGCAGAGATGAAACTAAAGCTTATGTTATAGATGTCTGACTCCTGGAGCGTTGGTCGTCACAGCGAAACACGTCAGATGAATCATCAGTAGGACTATCCCTGAGGCAGGTGGCAGAACAGAGGCAGACATACCTCACCTTGAAATACCGACTGTATGGGGCTGTATTATCAAGGCACACCTACAGGGACGCTCGCAGCAATGTCAAAAAGCTGGATGTCCTCCCGGTATCCTTCATCCCTAGAAAACCGTGATGTCGGCAAAATCAGAGCGCTTTACCTGTCATTTTTTAGGTATAGTCGTCTCAAGAAAAGATGGGTTAATATATCCGTAGAGTGTACAGATAACACTGCAATATGTCTACCTTGCTCTCCATTGCACAAATATTACAGCCAAACCGTACCATGAATAGTGAAAGAGTTAATGGTAATGTTCCAGGTGATCTAGGGCAGTTAAAGGGTTAATGGGAAAGTTTCTGCTGATCAATTGAATGGGTTACCGGTAAAGTGACTTGTGGACTAGGGGGTGATGGTAAACTTCCTGGTGAGCAAGCACAGTGAAAGGGTTAATTGGAAATTCCTTGGTGGTCTAGGGAAGTAAAGAGGTTAATAGTAAGGTCCCTGGTGGTCTGGGGCAGTAAAAGGGTTAATGTGGAAGTTCCTGCTCATCTAGGGAACTGGTTAATGGTAAAGTGACTTGTGGACTAAGGGGGAATGATAAACTTATTGGTGATCAAGCACAGCGAAAGGATTAATGGGAAATTCCCTGGTGGTTTAGGGAAATACAGAGGTTTATGGTAAGGTGATCTAGAGCAGTAAACAGGTTAATGGGAAAGTTCTTGCAGATCTAGATAATGGGTTAATGGTAAAGTGGCTTGTGGAACAGTGGGGAATGGTAAACTCCTTGGTGAGCAAGCACAGTGAAAGGGTCAATAGGAAAGTCCCTGGTGGTCTAGGGAAGTAAAGTGGTTAATGACAAGGTCCCTGGTGGTCTAGGGAAATAAAACGGTTAATAGGAAAATCCCCAGTTGATCTAGCGCAGTAAAGGCATTCACGATAATCAAAGGCAGTAAATGAATTAAGGGAAAAATCCCTGGTTGCCTAGGGCAATAAAAGAATTAATGGTAAAGTTATAGCAGTAAGGGGTAAGTCCTTGGCACCCTAGGGCAGCAATGAGGAGGTTGGTGTCAAAAGTAATTTCTCTTGTGGATTGAGGTAGTAAGGGTTCAATTGAAATGTCTTGTGTGGTCTCAGGTAGTAAAGGGGCTAACAGTAGATTCCTTCGTGGTCCAGGACAGTAAAGGTTGGTCTAGTGGATTTAAGTTAGTCACGGTAAAGTACCTGGCAGTATAGAGCAATAATGGGTTAATTGTAAAGTCCCTGGTGGTCTAGGGCAGTAAGGGGATATTGGAAAAGTCACTAGT
Organism: Dendrobates tinctorius; assembly: GCF_039654945.1. Taxonomy (NCBI): domain Eukaryota; kingdom Metazoa; phylum Chordata; class Amphibia; order Anura; family Dendrobatidae; genus Dendrobates; species Dendrobates tinctorius. The sequence continues at coordinate 5,394,843 of NW_027361688.1, forward strand.
CGTAAGGAAGGGTCGGTGTTCAAAGGAAATGCTAGTGGCAATGTGGGGTTGTAAAGGGGTCAGGAGTAAAGTACTTTCTGGTCTAGGACAGGTCCCTGGTCTCAGGAATGGGTCCCTGGTGGCCTAGGACAGTAACAAAGTTTATGGTAAAGGTAGTGCTAGGAAAACCACCAATTTCTGTAAGGCGATAAAGGCTAGGATGGTGTACAGAGACTTATTGTCCCTGGTGGTGTAATGCAGTAAATGAGTTAATAGTAAAAAAAAAAAATTAGGAGGTTTTGGCTCTAAAGAGTTCAAAAGCAAAGTTGTTTGTGGTCTAGGGTAGTTATTGGGCTAGCAATACATTTAGTAGGAGTTGATAATAAATTTCCTGGTGGTCTAGGGGAGTTAAGATGGCACTAAGTACAGTAAGGGATGGTCTAAGGCAGTAAAGGTGGTGGTGTGATATCAAAGCGTTCAATTGTAAAGCCCTTTGAGGTAAAGTCATTAAAGGTAACATCCCTGGTGGTCTAGGGCAGTAAGGGAGTTAATAAGAAGTTCTCTAGTGTTTTAGAGCATCAAATGGTTAATAAAAAGTTCACTGGGGGGGTTTCTAAGGCAGTAGGGTGTAAGATGAGGAAGGTTTTTTTGTTGGGGGTCACTGATTAACCTCTAGTAAACCAGCCAGTTTACGACACATATACCACCAGTCACTTTGCTCCTCTTGGCGTCATTTAAAGATATATTCTGTAGATGTATTATATCGAGAGTAATGGGAAGCCCAGTCCGAACTGACGTCAGGCGATGGATTCCTCCCAGAGTCTTCAATCAAGGAGGGAAGTATTTCAGAATTCGCGTCCGTAGACCTCCATTCCTAACTCGTAACGCCCCGCCTGGCGCAGGCGCTCCGTAATAGATGTAATCAGACTCCGTGCCACGGAGAGCCGCAAGCCCTCGCTGTCTCTAACTCCCTCAATTACTCCTGGCATAGACCTGAGCCTACAGACCCAGCGCTTCATTTCGAGAATTAGTAAGGGGTGTTGCTCCTTTCAGACACAAGACAGAACATCTAATGATTAGACGCCCTACTTATTAGGGCGAATGCAGCCAGACGTAGACCTTTTACTTAAGAATCACGGGAAATCTCAAACTTTCCTTTCCAGATCTTCCTGACGTTAACCCCCGCGTCAGCTTCAGGGCCCCGTAGAAGAAGAGTTATGACTTCTATTAAACCCTTTTTGTGGTTGTTTTTTTTGGCACCAGGAAGGACATTGTCATAAATCTCGATGTTGAAAATCCCGGGTCTTGACTTCTTTAAACACGTCCAAGAGATTCGATGATGATACTTTTGGGGGTCACAAAAAAATATCTCCAGGAAAGGAAAACTAAAATATCTTCAGTAATGTCCCCTCCTGTCCTTTTCTAGACGTTTCCACCAACGAGATTTATGAAGATGCACATAAAGTTTAGAACTTTTCAAGTGGAAAGCAATGGTATTACCTAGTCACTGGGTTATACCTTTGCTTTCCACTTGAAAACTTCTAAACTAGGTCCTAGTGGATACAAAAGGATCCTGGTGTCGGAGAGGGACCCAAAGACCCCTCTGGCACCTCATTGGACACGTTATATATGGTACTTGGTTCGTGGGGATCTTGCAATATGTGAACAATGGTCTTTCCCACCTTGTCGCCCATTTTGATCATGTGTACCCAGATCAAGCTAGCCAAGCAGATCTTACTACCTGCCCATGTGTCCTTGGTACTGTTGCCAGTGATGATCACATCCTTGACACCACCATCACAAATGTCACTTCTTTTTTCTTTACAGCTTCCGTGATGTTAGTCACCACTTATGGACATGCCATCTTGAGGTGGGGAAGTCAGGAAGTTCATTGTGAAAAGCCAGGAGGGTCTGTCATAAATAGAGGGGTGAGGCAAAGGCGTAGTCAGGTCACAGTCTGGGGTCCAAGAAGTCCAAGAAGGTAGCAGATCAAGACAAAGGGGCCAAGCAAATGGATGGTCAAAGGCAAATCCAATGTCAACAAAGATCATATTATTAGAACTCAAAGCACAGAGCAAACACACACCAAACTGAGCAGACCTATTAGCAGAGATAACAGGCAGACAGCCACCTAAATAGCCTGGGAATCACTGTGAAGAGGAGAGACCTGTATGAAACCCAGCACGCCCCGGGTCTGATTGGGCAACCGGACTGTCAGTCACCACGCTGACAGCTTAGCAAGCCCAAGCCTCAGATAGGACGACTGAGCTGTCCATCACCATATTGACAGCTCAGCACGCCCCGGCCCTGATTGGGCATCTGGACTGTCACTCACCACACTGCCCCAGATTGGACATCTGAGCTGCCGCTCACCACACTGAGAGGAGGAATCATGACATCTACCTTTTCTCAGTCCAATGGAACCACCATGAGATAACTAATTTCAGAACCTCTCCATCTGTCTTCTCGATATAAACTAAAGGGGTGGCACACATAGCCGTTCACAAGTCAAAGGATCTATTTGGGTCCCAACTGGGATCATTGTAAGGCCAATTTCACGTTAGACCATTGAGCAATACTTACACATGCTACATTAACATTAATAAGCTCTTTCCTATGAATGTCACCTTCTCTGGTCCTGCCATTAACGCTCTCCACCCTTCATATCTCCTCTCCACGCTGATTAATCAATGCAGCAGGATCATTATTATGGACAACCAGTAACTGCTTTATCTGTGAGCTGGAAATAGCCTAATGCTCAATAAGACAGAGATGTCACTCGCGTTTCTGAGGTTTCACCTATGTCTGCTGTGTAACCTTTTCAATTGGCAAATCTTTTCAAGGATGTATCCTTCTAACAAAAGTTCAGTAAAGAGGGTTACGATAGTAATAGGACAATATTTTACACATCTAATAAGCATAGAAATCTACTAGAAGAGCAGCGTACCTGGGGGGTTTGTAGGGCATGCGCCTTGAGATTTGGGTTCCAAAGGAGAACGACTTCAACAAGTCACTCTGTCTTGGCCATGATAGGTAGACATAGCTAGAACGGAGCTGGAACCCAATTATCTTTTTTGTATTCCTTAGTCTCCATAACTTCTATTCATTTCAATAGGCAGTGACCATCTGCAGGTGTCCTGGTCTCCTGGTAGACTCGAATATCCAGAAGTGTAACTCAAAACTTCTAGGCACCTTCTAGACCATTTATAATACCAATGTATTATATGGCAGAGGGACATCTTGGCCTCCTCAGACCCCATAACCTAGGTATGACAAATAACTCTACATCTGTCCCCCTTGGGCGCCAAGCTATATATGTTATTGCTAAGTCTACATCTTCCTCCCTGAAGTGCGAAGGCCTGGGCGCAACCACTAACTCTACATCTGTCTCCCCTTGAGCAACAAGATATATACTGTATGTGATCGCTAAGTCTGTATCTTCCTTCCTGAGGAACGAAGGTCTAGTTTTGACACTAACTCTACATCTGTCCCTCCTTGAGCGCCATGATATATATGTGATCACTAAGTCTTCATCTTCCTTCCTGAGGTACGAAGGCCTTGATGTGACCACTAACTCTACATCTGTTCCCTATTGTTGCCAAGATACATATGTGACTCCCAAGTATACATCTTCCTTCTTGAGGTATCAAAGCCCTGGTGTGGCTGCTTAATCTGTCCCTTGGGGGCCAAGATACATATGTGATTTCCAAGTCTACACCTTCCTTCTTGAGCTACCAAGGCCTTGATGTGACCACTAACCCTCCATCTGTCCCCTCTTGGGCACCAAGATACATATGTGACCTCCAAGTCTACATCCTCCTTCCTGAGGTACAAAGGCCTATGTGTGATCACTAACTCTGCATCCGTCCCCCTTTAATGCCAAGATACATATATGACCTCTAAGTCGACATCTTCTTTCTTGAGGTACCAAGGCCTTGGTGTGGCTGGTTAATCTACATCTGCCCCCCTCCTTGGGCGCCAAGATACATTTGTGACCTACAAGTCTATATCTTCCTTCTTGAGGTACCAAGGCCTTAGTGTGGCTGCTTAATCTATATCTGTCCACCCTTGGGTGCCAAGATACATGTGACCTTCAAGTCTACATCATAGACCAGTAGTAATACCAGTAGTATTTGGTGTGACCGCTAATTCTACATCTGTCCGCCCTTGTGTGCTTGTGTGCTATATATATATATTTATATATATGTGTGCATGATCGCTAAGTCTACATCTTCCTTCTCGAGGTACCAAGGCCTTGATGAGACCACTAACTCTACATCTGTCCCCTCTTGGGTGACAAGATATACATGTGACCGCCAAGTCTACATCTTCCTTCTTGAGGTACCAAGGCCTTGGCTTGACCGCTAATTCTACATCTGTCCCCCCTTGGGCGCCAAGATACATATGTGACTTTCCAAGTCTACATCTTACTTCTTGAGGTACCATGGTCTAGGTGGGACTGCTAACTCTACATCTGTTCCCCTTTGGGCGCCAAGATACATATGTAACTTCCAAGTCTACATCTTCCTTCTTGAGGTACCAAGGCCTTGATGTGACCACTAACTCTACATCTGTCCCCTCTTGGGCTCCAAGATACATATGTGACCGCCAAGTCTACATCTTCCTTCTTGAGGTACCAAGGCCTTGGTGTGATTGCTAACCCTACATCTGTCCCCTCTTGGGCTCCAAGATAGATATGTGACCGCCAAGTCTACATCTTCCTTCTTGAGGTACCAAGGCCTTGGTGTGATTGCTAACCCTACATCTGTCCCCTCTTGGGCGCCAAGATATATATGAGACTGCCAAGTCTACATCTTCCTTTTCGAGGTACCAAGGCCTTGATGTGACCACTAACTCTACATCTGTCCCCTCTTGGCTGACAAGATATACATGTGACCGCCAAGTCTACAACTTCCTTCTTGAGGTACCAAGGCCTTGGCTTGACCGCTAATTCTACATCTGTCCCCCCTTGGGCGCCAAGATACATATGTGACTTTCCAAGCCTACATCTTCCTTCTTGAGGTACCATGGTCTAGGTGGGACTGCTAACTCTACATCTATTCCCCTTTGGGCACCAAGATACATAGGTAACTTCCATGTCTACGTCTTCCTTCTTGAGGTACCAAGGCCTTGATGTGACCACTAACTCTACATCTGTCCCCTCTTGGGCTCCAAGATACATATGTGACCGCCAAGTCTACATCTTCCTTCTTGAGGTACCAAGGCCTTGGTGTGATTGCTAACCCTACATCTGTCCCCTCTTGGGCGCCAAGATATATATGAGACTGCCAAGTCTACATCTTCCTTTTCGAGGTACCAAGGCCTTGATGTGACCACTAACTCTACATCTGTCCCCTCTTGGATGACAAGATATACATGTGACCGCCAAGTCTACAACTTCCTTCTTGAGGTACCAAGGCCTTGGCTTGACCGCTAATTCTACATCTGTCCCCCCTTGGGCGCCAAGATACATATGTGACTTTCCAAGTCTACATCTTCCTTCTTGAGGTACCATGGTATAGGTGGGACTGCTATCTCTACATCTGTTCCCCTTTGGGTGCCAAGATACATATGTAACTTCCAAGTCTACATCTTCCTTCTTGAGGAACCAAGGCCTTGATGTGACCACTAACTCTACATCTGTCCCCTCTTGGCGGTCACATATGTATCTTGGAGCCCAAGTCTACATCTTCCTTCTTGAGGTACCAAGGCCTTGGTGTGATCGCTAACCCTACATCTGTCCCCTCTTGGGCGCCAAGATATATATGAGACTGCCAAGTCTACATCTTCCTTCTTGAGGTACCAAGGGCTTGGTGTGACCACTAACTCTACATCTGTCCCCTCTTGGGCTCCAAGATACATATGTGACTGCCAAGTCTACATCTTCCTTCTTGAGGTACCAAGGCCTTGGTGTGACCACTAACTCTACATCTGTACCCTCTTGGGCTCCAAGCTACATATATGACTGCCAAGTCTACATCTTCCTTATTGAGGTACCAAGGCCTTGATTTGACCACTAACTCTACATTTGTCCCCTCTTGGGCTCCAAGATACATATGTGACTGCCAAGTCTACATCTTCCTTCTTGAGGTACCAAGGCCTTGATGTGATCACTAACTCTACATCTGTCCCCTCTTGGGCGCCAAGATACATATGTGACCACCAAGTCTACCTCTTCCTTCTTGAGGTACCAAGGCCTTGGTGTGACCACTAACTCTACATCTGTCCCCTCTTGGGCTCCAAGATACATATATGACTGCCAAGTCTACATCTTCCTTCTTGAGGTACCAAGGCCTTGGTGTGACAGCTTAATCTACATCTCTTCTAGAATAAATAAGTAGCTATCATTTGGCAGTATTGTATATCTCATTAGTTGTGGCCACTTGGGGGAGGGTTGATTCATTTTCTATTACAATCTACATTTCTAACTGAATTAAGCAGAATATATTAAGCATTATTATTGCCTTTTATGTTGGACGTCCGTCTAGTGAACTCTTTTACCGGCCGAGTAATTAGCATATATTAGCATTCAGCTGATCCACTGTACTGAAAGACAACGATCGTTACTATTGGATACAAGAATCTTGAAAAATGGCCAGGTATCCACTAATAGTGATTACGGATTGCCAAATGCTCTGTTCTCCGTCATTAGCAAACATTATGCATACACCTCATTTTTTTTCGGCAAAGCTAATTCTTTTAACTATTTAAATCAGGAGTATTCTACTATTCTCAGCCAAAATGATAATTTTATAGCTGGCTCTTAATACATAAAGACTTTGCTATCACCACCAGGCATTATTGGCACAGACATAGATAAAAAAATCACCATAAATTCAATAACCTGAAATAAATGCAAATAATTTTGATTATTTAAAACTCTTGCCGTTTTTTGTCTACAGCGCTGGTGCAGACCTATGTGTTTTCATGGTTACAGACAAGAACTAAACCTGATTATACAATCATATATTACTTTTCGGCTTTTTGAGTTATATGAGTTTTAATAGCAAAATATTTGCTTTCTTCCAGGACCTCACCTTATGGCGTTTCCTATTTTGTAAGATAAAGTATCAAGCATTCGGTCAGTTATGGCACTAACGATGTGCTGTTCATTCAGCAGCGGTGAATCCTGGAGGATTTGGACTCCAACTTTTTCAAACATTGTCCATAGTAATGGGTGAGAAGACAACTCACAGGGAAAGCCCACTGAGCCCAAAGCTTGCAGCTGCACAATCCTGAAAAATGTAGAACCTGAATATCTCAATGTATAAAACTTTATACCTAAAAGTGTACTGATCGATGACGACACTACTCAAGTTCCCTGTATGGAAGTCAGGACAAGTCCAAAAGTGAAAATTCACTGAGTTCTGAACTTGCAGTTCTACAATCCATCACTGCTCAAACCTCTTACTATACAAAAATACCTATCAAAAAATGTTCTTAGCTGATTAGTGAGGGTACTTCTAAATTCAGCAAGGGTGAATCAAGATGGTGCCAAGAGTAGGATTTTTACTGGTCATTAATAATATAGTCCCCAAAAATAAGAGTGAGTATAGCTTCACAGAGAAAACCCACTGAGCTCTAAACTTGTAGCTGCACAAGCCACAATGTAGTTCAGCTTGAACCTCTCGAGAAACATATCTGAACGTGTACCAATTTGATTAGTGAAGGTACTACTGAGGTGCCCTTCATTCAGCTGGGGAGAATCGCATGGTACCAGCGATCGGATCCGAACTGATTATCCGTTATTTACACAGTCCTTGAAAATGGGAGTGAGGACACCTGGCCATGAATAATATAGTCCCTGAAAATGGGATAAAGTATAGCTTCACCGGGAAAGCCCACTGAGCTCTAAACCTGCATAATCCAAAACACAGCTCAGCTTGAACTTCTTACATATCTGAAAGTTTCCTGGTTCTTTAAAACTATGAAGCCCCTATCTAATCACAGTCTCACTGTTACTATGTCCTTGTTTAACCTACGAGGTGGTAAGTTAGGAGTGTTGCTTTGCAACTCTGAGGTCCTGAGTTGGAATATGGAGATTGTACGTAGGTTACCTACAGCTCCCAAAAATGTAAAATTTAATTGATTTCCAATGGAATGGAGCTAATGGTTAGAATCACTCACCTTAGATTGTACATTCCCTTAAACATGGAGTCTATAGGTCTATCAGACGAATCTTCGGATACCTCAGACACTCAATCTGTAGGCCATCGATAACTCTTTGACCTCATATATTAACAATGTTCTGACCTTCTGACTTTCAGTCTCCATATTTCGCCATCCACTACTGCTTCGATTGTGAGACTTCCATCATTTTATAGACAGTCTTCTTGGATAGCGCCTACATAAATGTGACTTTCAGCTATTTAGCATATGATTAGTTATGCAGATTCTCGTCATGTCGCTGCATTGTTACTGTTTTGCTCCTGGTGGTGAAAAAAATCATTTTCTTCCTGAATCCTACAGATTACAACCTGTTCTCACATTCCCTAATAGCTCAGTGTGTTATTAGGTTGGTTCCCAAGTGAGAGGTCACTGGTTCAGATTGAGGAGCCGCCATGAATATTTCCTAAGAAAAGAGAAACAGCATCATCCAGCTCATCGATAGCGGTATATCAGCAAAGAAAATTGCCAAACTGCATCATGTGAGCGCCATGACAGCTGGAAGAATACGAGATGAAGTAGGTCGCCCTCCCAGGGCTGTGGGGTACTCGGTACCGGGCCGGTGTAAGGGGAATGTGTCACAGCAGCAGTGACCCGGTCCGTGGCCCTGGGCGCCCAATATCAATGGCGGTGGTGTTGTTAAAGGTGTTAGAGTTTATTGGTATAGTTCGTGACGCCACCCGTGGTATTTGGCAAGTGAGGTGTTGAGCCAACGCTGCATACAGATCCTCTGGGACTGATGGTGTGGTGCAGCAGAGATGGTATAGCTCCCCACAGGTGGAGCTGTAGTCCCAGGGCAGTGTAGGCGCAATGGATGAGGAGAGGCACAGGATGGTATAGATGTTGTTACCCAGGTGTAGCGATGCGGGAATAACTGGAGGACACCAGAGTATGCAGTTCCAAAGCTTTACTCACTGTTTGCAGTTCACACCACTGCCTGCCTCCGTACTGTGTTCTCCAGGTCAGGGCTCCAGCCAACCTCCAGGCAGGACAGGACTCCAGTACTTAGTTACTCTGGAATGCCTCTCTCTAGATGTTCCTAGTCTCTACATGTATGACAGACAGCTGTAGCCTGCTTCGGGGACTCCTCTCCTGAGTCCCGGTTCTCTATCCGTTTCGCTGTTCCCATCCAACCCACTCCTCCTCTCTATTATCCTTTTCCTTCATTCCGATCTGTTCTATCTCTCTCTTATGGAATCTGTAGTCTTCAGTCTACGTCTCTTTCTCTTTCTCTTCCTTCCCTGAGAAGCTCGTTCCACTAAGACCAGTCCTCAGCCTCTCCTGTCTGACTGCCTTCCTCCGCCTTGAGCTCCTCTCAGGCTGACCTGCTGTCAGCCTGCTCTCTTCTCTGGGTCTCTCCCCAGACTGACCCCTTCTGGGTCTGTCCCAGACTGACCTCTGGGTCTCTCCCAGACTGACTCCTTCTGGGTCTCTCCCAGACTGACCTCCTTCTGGGTCTCTCCCAGACTGAACTGAAATCCTACACCTTCCCTCTCTTCTATATCATCTAACTCCACCCGCCTCCCAGCACATCTCGTGTTACGAAGCAGGGTTCCACGAGGGGTGCTCTGCTAACCCCCAGCCTGTAGCAGTTAGGTGGCCCCACTGAACTATCCTGTGTGTGAAATGCAGGTGTGGAGCGTGGTCAGGAGTAACCACCTTACCTGGATGGTGGGGCACTACACCTTAGGAGAAGGTGCAGTACCTCTGTGGCGACTGAAGCCTCAGGGGCGCCACAGAAGTCCATCCATCCATTCAGAAGCCAAGAGGTGGACGTCCAGGCAAAATATCGGAGTCACCAAGTTGGCTCATCACAGGTCTATCAGTTCTGGCGCGAGAAACCCGGCAGTGGAGGAGACTCATATGCTTCGTAATCGTGAGATCACAGACTGATTCGAGCACCGTATGTCGCACTTTACACCAGTCTGAAGTGGTGGCCCGAAAAAAGGCGAAGAAACCTTGACTTCAATATCGTCATGAAAAGCATTGTCTCGACTTTGCAAAAATGTACGTAAAGTAGAAGATTGGAAATGGGAGATTTGGAGCGATGAGATCAAAGTCAATAGTCTAAATGGGTCTGGAAGAAACAAGGGAGAAAGGGACTAATGGATGGAGAAATTGAAGGAACTGTCGGTGGAGCAAGCCTGAAGATATGAGGTTGTTTCCCAGCCAAAGGCGTTGGATACCTGACCAGGATCGATCTCAGTGCTGAGCTATATCTGAGTGTCCTACAAGATGAGTTACTTCGTACAGTCGAGTACTATGGGGATGAAAAGGACGACATAGTGTTCCAGTAGGACAACGACCTGAAGCATACGTAGAAATTGGCGAAGAAATGGTTCAACGACAATGAAGTAGAGGAGCTGGATTGTCCCCACAGTCCTCAGACCTCAACCCAACCTTGTTTTCCTTTCGCTCTTCACTGTAGTAATATGAGTTCCCAGGACGTGAAGGCAAAATTTCTATGACTAGTCTGATTTTCTAGGGAGGAAAGTCGAGTTGGCCCTTGGTGGTGTAATCAGACCTTCTGGGTTGCCCGTAGTTCTCCTTCGTTCCGGCTGTTACCTATGTACATAATGGAAGGTTTTACATAAATGAGCGATGCAGCGTCTCAGCCGCGAGTGCGTAATATTGTAATAATCTAACAAAGTCGTCGCTGAGTGCTCTGCCGGCACGAGGGACGATTATGATTAGAAAGGGCGGAAGATGCGACTGAAGAAGGATAATGGCTTAATGCGCTGATGTATAAGCGCACAGAACTCCATACAATATTAAGGCTCCAATAAGAGGTGAATTAGCATAACAGACGCCGATGCTGAAGTATGAGACGGAGCGGGGAGAACACATAGAGATGAGCCGTCTGATCACTGAGACACGCAACGGCAGAAAGTAATGGCGTTCAAGGTTTTATACAGAGTCTTTATGGCTGAAGAAGCAGCCGGCATTTAGGGCTGGAATGGACGCCGACCGTCAGCCCAAATCCACGGAAATACAAACACATACAGAACTACCACACACAACAGTCACTATTCTCCACTGAAAGGTCGCTTTCTGAAATTTACCAAAATGTTTGAAAAAATTGGACAAATACCTAAGTTTTTTCTTAATGTTCTTCCCATAATGCATTGTGATATATACTTTTCAGGCAGGAACTAACTAACTAAGTATCAGTACAGGATCAGTAATGTAATGTATGTACACAGTGACTGCACCAGCAGAATAGTGAGTGCAGCTCTGGGGTATAATACAGGATGTAACTCAGGATCAGTAATGTAATGTATGTACACAGTGACTGCACCAGCAGAATAGTGAGTGCAGCTCTGGGGTATAATACAGGATGTAACTCAGGATCAGTAATGTAATGTATGTACACAGTGACTGCACCAGCAGAATTGTGAGTGCAGCTCTGGGGTATAATACAGGAGGTATCTCAGGATCAGTAATGTAATGTATGTACACAGTGACTGCACCAGCAGAATAGTGAGTGCAGCTCTGGGGTATAATACAGGATGTAACTCAGGATCAGTAATGTAATGTATGTACACAGTGACTGCACCAGCAGAATAGTGAGTGCAGCTCTGGAGTATAATACAGGATGTAACTCAGGATCAGTAGTGTAATGTATGCACACAGTGACTGCACCAGCAGAATAGTGAGTGCAGCTCTGGGGTATAATACAGGATGTAACTCAGGATCAGTAATGTAATGTATGTACACAGTGACTGCACCAGCAGAATAGTGAGTGCAGCTCTGGAGTATAATACAGGATGTAACTCAGGATCAGTAATGTAATGTATGTACACAGTGACTGCACCAGCAGAATAGTGAGTGCAGCTCTGGAGTATAATACAGGATGTAACTCAGGATCAGTAATGTAATGTATGTACACAGTGACTGCACCAGCAGAATAGTGAGTGCAGCTCTGGAGTATAATACAGGATGTAACTCAGGATCAGTAATGTAATGTATGTACACAGTGACTGCACCAGCAGAATAGTGAGTGCAGCTCTGGAGTATAATACAGGATGTAACTCAGGATCAGTAATGTAATGTATGTACACAGTGACTGCACCAGCAGAATAGTGAGTGCAGCTCTGGGGTATAATACAGGAGGTAACTCAGGATCAGTAATGTAATGTATGTACACAGTGACTGCACCAGCAGAATAGTGAGTGCAGCTCTGGGGTATAATACAGGATGTAACTCAGGATCAGTAATGTAATGTATGTACACAGTGACTGCACCAGCAGAATAGTGAGTGCAGCTCTGGGGTATAATACAGGATGTAACTCAGGATCAGTAATGTAATGTATGTACACAGTGACTGCACCAGCATAATAGTGAGTGCAGCTCTGGGGTATAATACAGGATGTAACTCAGGATCAGTAATGTAATGTATGTACACAGTGACTGCACCAGCAGAATAGTGAGTGTAGCTCTGGAGTATAATACAGGATGTAAGTCAGGATCAGTAGTGTAATGTATGCACACAGTGACTGCACCAGCAGAATAGTGAGTGCAGCTCTGGGGTATAATACAGGATGTAACTCAGGATCAGTAATGTAATGTATGCACACAGTGACTGCACCAGCAGAATAGTGAGTGCAGCTCTGGGGTATAATACAGGATGTAACTCAGGATCAGTAATGTAATGTATGCACACAGTGACTGCACCAGCAGAATAGTGAGTGCAGCTCTGGGGTATAATAGAGGATGTAACTCAGGATCACTAATGAATATACACAGTGACTGCACCAGCAGAATAGTGAGTGCAGCTCTGCAGTATAATACAGGATGTAACTCAGGATCAGTAATGTAATGTATGTACACAGTGACTGCACCAGCAGAATAGTGAGTGCAGCTCTGGAGTATAATACAGGATGTAACTCAGGATCAGTAATGTAATGTATGTACCCAGTGACAGCACCAGCAGAATAGTGAGTGCAGCTCTGGAGTATAATACAGGATGTAACTCAGGATCAGTAATGTAATGTATGTAGACAGTGACTGCACCAGCAGAATAGTGAGTGCAGCTCCGGAGTATAATACAGGATGTAACTCAGGATCAGTAATGTAATGTATGTACACAGTGACTGCACCAGCAGAATAGTGAGTGCAGCTCTGGGGTATAATACAGGAGGTAACTCAGGATCAGTAATGTAATGTATGTACACAGTGACTGCACCAGCAGAATAGTGAGTGCAGCTCTGGGGTATAATACAGGATGTAACTCAGGATCAGTAATGTAATGTATGTACACAGTGACTGCACCAGCAGAATAGTGAGTGCAGCTCTGGGGTATAATACAGGAGGTAACTCAGGATCAGTAATGTAATGTATGTACACAGTGACTGCACCAGCATAATAGTGAGTGCAGCTCTGGGGTATAATACAGGATGTAACTCAGGATCAGTAATGTAATGTATGTACACAGTGACTGCACCAGCAGAATAGTGAGTGTAGCTCTGGAGTATAATACAGGATGTAAGTCAGGATCAGTAGTGTAATGTATGCACACAGTGACTGCACCAGCAGAATAGTGAGTGCAGCTCTGGGGTATAATACAGGATGTAACTCAGGATCAGTAATGTAATGTATGCACACAGTGACTGCACCAGCAGAATAGTGAGTGCAGCTCTGGGGTATAATACAGGATGTAACTCAGGATCAGTAATGTAATGTATGCACACAGTGACTGCACCAGCAGAATAGTGAGTGCAGCTCTGGGGTATAATAGAGGATGTAACTCAGGATCACTAATGAATATACACAGTGACTGCACCAGCAGAATAGTGAGTGCAGCTCTGCAGTATAATACAGGATGTAACTCAGGATCAGTAATGTAATGTATGTACACAGTGACTGCACCAGCAGAATAGTGAGTGCAGCTCTGGAGTATAATACAGGATGTAACTCAGGATCAGTAATGTAATGTATGTACCCAGTGACAGCACCAGCAGAATAGTGAGTGCAGCTCTGGAGTATAATACAGGATGTAACTCAGGATCAGTAATGTAATGTATGTACACAGTGACTGCACCAGCAGAATAGTGAGTGCAGCTCTGGAGTATAATACAGGATGTAACTCAGGATCAGTAATGTAATGTATGTACACAGTGACTGCACCAGCAGAATAGTGAGTGCAGCTCTGCAGTATAATACAGGATGTAACTCAGGATCAGTAATGTAATGTATGTACACAGTGACTGCACCAGCAGAATAGTGAGTGCAGCTCTGGAGTATAATACAGGATGTAACTCAGGATCAGTAATGTAATGTATGTACCCAGTGACTGCACCAGCAGAATAGTGAGTGCAGCTCCGGAGTATAATACAGGATGTAACTCAGGATCAGTAATGTAATGTATGTACACAGTGACTGCACCAGCAGAATAGTGAGTGCAGCTCTGGAGTATATGGAGTAATGTACGATGTGACTGTATCCTATACGGATCCGACTTAATACACATCGCACAGATGATCGATCTGATTGACCTCTGGACATTATGAGAAGTCGTCACCATGATACCTTTTGTGAGTTCTGGATTAGTAATGTTCCTTCCTATGAGCGAGTGATCGGAGTATTTTATACCGAGCGTCTGACATGTGACTAATCCTCCTCCTGTGATCTCCTTGTCACGCTCTTTTTCGTTTCCCTTTGGTGGAAGGAACGAGACTCGTAATGGCCGTACAGTGAGATTAGCGGCTTCCAGTAATTAAAAATAAAATGTGAACTAATTTGCATTTCATTAATCTTGTTGTTATGATCTCGGGCGCGGGGGGAGTCACACATCAAATATATAGAGACTGTATGATGAAAATAAGTAAAATGACGCCGTCCTGGGAGGTGTGTAGACTATTTACAGAGAGTGTTTCATCTGTTAGACCCTAAGGGCATCACAAAGTCTGGGGGGCGATTACTGAGGTAGGTTCTTGCTGAGGAAGGAGTTGGCAAGTTGTCAATTTAAAAATAAATAAATAAAAGGGGTACTTTACAACTTTTTCATTTTGGGGAGAATATTTTTTATATGTTTTCATCATTTTTAATGAGTCCTCCTTGGGGACTCAAACCTCCGATCACTTGATCGCCCATATAATACACCACAGTACTGTAGTAGTGCAGTGTATCGTGAAATCGACGATCTCCTCTGAAGTGCAGCCACAGGCTGAAATCTTATGTGCAGGATACGGTGGTCTTCAGTAAGGGTTCTGACAGCCGCTATGTTGTAGATTTAGTCTTGCGTGGACTCTTCATCAGGGCCAGTTTTAGACAAAGTGTGGCCCTGGGCAGCTGCCTAGTCTGCCTGCTCCTAACGCCAGCCCTGTTCCTCATACAGAAATTATTTTTTTTCCTTTGAGAAAAAGGGTTAAAATGCAGCTTTTTTTTCCCTAAAGCGGCAAACGTCTTCTGTACATTAACGCCGCTATTTGTTTATTGTAATGCAATCACTTGTTCAAACTCAAAGCCGCTGTTTTTGCAGAAGTCTTGGCACCCCCAGTGCCTCGTATCTACTTTAGCAAACAGGCGGCCAAATTATTATTTTTCCTTTTTTTTTGTCCATCAGCTTTTGAAAAGCTCCTGGGGATTGAGGGGATGCTCCTGCACGGGTGTAGGGACGAGGATGGAGAAGCATTAAAGGGCGGAGCCTGCGGGCAGCAAGACGGGATTTACTGCAGTTATGTCTATGTTCTCTGTGCAAGGACAGAAATCGAGAGAAAGTGAGAAAATGGTCTGGCATGGTGAATCTATATATCATCTATCTATCTGAGTAACATCAACTGACCTCGGTGCCATCGAAGGAATAAAAGAATCCACTCTATCCATTAGCAGAGAGATGGTGATGGAACACTTAGCTAATTTGCATAAATTTACGTCTCCTGGTCCTGATGAATTACATCCTAGGGGACCAAAAGAGTTAGCAAAGGAAATCGCAGAACCACTAGCCAGAATCTTCGAAAAATCCTGGAAAACAGGAGAAGCCCGAGAAGACTGGAGAAGGGCAAATGTTGTCTCTATCTTTAAAAAAGGAAAAAAGACAGAGCCAGGAAACTAAAGGCCAGTGAACCTTCTATATCAGGAAAGATTTGTGAACAACTTATTAAAAATATATGTAAGTACTTGGATAAGAATACAGTAATTAACCAGAGGCAGCATGGGTTTGTAGCAAGCAAGTCATGCCAGACTAAACTAATTTCCATCTATGATGGACTCACTGACTGGGTGGATCAGGGAAATGTGGTAGATATAGTGTATCTCAACCTCAACAAAGCATTTGATAAAGTAACTCATACTATCCTTATCGAAAAAATGACCAAGTATGGGATTGACAAGGCTACAGTTAGATGGATTCATAACTGCCTCAGTGATTGAGCTCAAAAAGTAGTAATAAATGGTTGCACATCCAATTGGAAAAGTGTTTCAAGTGGGGTATCACAAGGCTCTGTCCTGGCCCCAGTGTGGTTCAACATTTTTAAAATTGATCTAGGTAAGGGAACTGAAGGTAAACTGATCAAATTTGCAGACGATGCAAAACTAGGAGGAATAACTAACACTAGAGAAGACAGAGAAAGGATTCAGAAGGATCTAGATAAGCTTGAACAATGGGCAGTGACTAATATATAATAGGGAGAAATATAAAATTCTATATTTGGGCAAGAAAAACGAAAATTGTATCTACAGAACAGACAGAATAGAACTAAGCAACAGCACGAGTGAAAAACACTTGAGTATGCTAATAGATCACAGACTGCACATGAGTCAACAGTGTGATGCAGCAGCAAAAAAGGCAAACACAGTTCTGTGATGTATCAAGAGAAGCACAGAGTCTGGATCACGTGAAGTAATTATCCCTCTCTACTCTTCGTTGGTCAGGCCTCATCTGGAACACCATGTCCAGTTCTGGGCACCATATTTGAAAAAAGACATTGAAAAACTGGAGCAAATTCACAGAAGAGCGATTAGGATGGTGAGCGGACTGCAAAGTATGTCCTACGAGGAACGGTTAAAGGATCTGGGAATGTTTATCTTGAAAAAAAGAAGGCTAAGAGGTGACTTAATAGCTGTCTACAAACATCTGAATGGATGTCACAGTGTAGAGTGATCATCATTACTCTCACTTGCACATGGAAACATGAAAAGCAATGCAATGCTATCTATCTATCTATCTATCTATCTATTATTGATCTATTACCTATCTATCTATCTATTATCTATTTATTCTAAATATATATACAGTATATCACATCTATGTATCTATCAGTCTATTTATATAATTGCCTTGTAATGTTTTCATTTCCTGTTCTGTCCAGATGTCACCATATCCCAGAATTCCAAGCGGAGGAAGTTCACCGACCGCCATATTTGGACACCCAAGTGATGGATGTTTCAATTTGGAAACTGCTGGTGGTACCAACCTATTGCGCGGTACCACCAGCGGAACACCGTCGCACAACACACACACTCACGCAGCCTCTTGCGCGGTACCACAAGCGAAACACCGTTGCACCGCACGGAATTCGCGCAGGCGCAGTGAATCATTCAGCTGATCCCGGCAGCAGATGCGAGACGTGTCTACAGGCAGAGGAAGCCGGTCACATTAAAGGGGTTTTCCCACGAACGAAAGTTCATTTTAAAAATTGTCTGTGTCTCTGACTGTGTACGGAGCATACCACATCTCCTTGGCAGGGGAGGAAGCAAAAGTCAATACTGACATTACAGCAGGAGATCACAGAGGATATATTTTGTGAGGTAAAATATTGCAATGTCAGTATTGTCTTTTGCTTCCTCCCCTGCCCAGGAGCTGTGGTATGCTCCGCACACGGTCAGACACAGGGGTGAGAGAGACAGAGCACAGGGGGGAGACAGCTCAAATGGGACAGCACATGAGGGGAGAACATAGCACAGGAAGGAGAAAGACAGCAGACAAAGGGGATAGCACATGGGGTAGACAGGTCAAAGAAGAGAGCACAGACGGGAGAAGTCAGCACATGGGGAAAGAAAGACTGGAAAGGTGGGTGAGCACATGGGGGGAGAGATTCTCAACGCTGCAATGCCTGCCCCCATCGTGACATTACCGCCCTCCCAATGCGATAGCATCGGGCCTCCATCTAGTCTACAATATCTATGTATTGCACTTATCTTTCCCCATCTTCAGTGGCTAAGTACCATGAGAATATTATAAAAGGAGTATTAATGTTTCTTGTCCCAAGCTCCATATCCACCATCATAGATTTGGTGTCAAATAATAAAATCCTGGTTCCCTTCATCCACCACTAGGGGGAGCTGAAGATCCTGCTGTATACTGTTTACTTTGTTAGATCTCTACATACAGTGAACTCCTGAGCTCCCCCAAGTGGTGGCTGCAGGTATACAGCATTTACCTCTATGCAGTGGGTTTGTAGCTCTGTATCACTTTCGCAGCATGATGAAGATATTTTTTTTTTACTTTATACTTCAGATAAACCATCACATGTTAGTAACAGCTTACGAGTCTCTTATATAGTCTTGTAACAACCCCCCACCCAGACACAGAAAAGTTAACGACAGGTGAACACATGAATCGTCTTATAAACAAGCTGTCGGTTATATTTACTGCCGGTGACAGATATGGCGGCTCAGAAGACACATTACTCCGATCCTGATACCTATATTAACGGTATATCACTGCTGGAAATAGTGCATGCGCTGCTCGCTGGGGAGAAGCTCAACCAGATGTGCAGTACAGGGCGGTATTATCATGGCGCTCATCAGGAAGGCAACAAACAGCGCCACCTACTGAGAAAATCAGAGTGAAGGGCAAAAATGTGTATTGTATCGGAACCCAACTTCAATTGGGTCCTAGAAAAAGCAGCAGTGTTCCTCTAATCTAGCTCAATATAAACTATGATGATACAGCACAAAATGCTCAATGACCTTGATTTTACCCCTTTTCCTGCATCCGGCTACGCTGCGTCCTGCTGTCTCTGCTGGCTATGTCTGTTCCTTGGCGCACTCTATCACAGGCCATCTCAGGCTGCAGGCTGTTGCCTGAGTATTCAGATGTTGCTTCAATAGACTTCCTCCTTGCTTTGCCTAGAGCTCTCTGTCAAACTCAGCTCTGCTAAAACCCTACTATAGTGCTGACCAATTCTGTATTGGGCCATTCAACAAACATAGCTATGCTAGAATGCTGAGTCAACTTTGCCATGTTGTTGTGATACTCAGCATTGCTGTCTACACACTGCCATACCACTGACACCTATACATCGAACTCTGTGACAAACACAGCCCTGCTTCACCTCTGAGTCAACTCTTCTGTAACGCTACCAGCTTTACATTGGACTGTATGACAAATGCAGCTCTGCTGAATCCCTGGGTAACTCTGCTATAGCCTGCTTCAAAAAAAGTGCTCTGCTACATTGCAGAGTCAACTCTACCATGTTGTTGTAAAACTCAGCACTGGTATCTCCACTCTACTATACCACTGACAGCTATACATTGAACTCTGTAACAAACCAAGCTCTGCTATATCTCTGAGTCACCTCTGTCTTACTGCTACAAGCTCTACCTTGGACTACATGACAAACAAAGCTCTGCTATTTTTCCAACTCTGAGTCATCTCTCATATCGCTACAAACTTTACATTGGACTACATGACAGACAAAGCTCTGCTATAAGTCCGAGTCATCACTGTCATACTGCTACAAGCTTTACACTCGACTACATGACAAACAAAGCTCTGCTATGTTACCTCTGCCTTATTGTTGTGCAACTCCACTCTGTTTCACCAGTTCCTAATAGTTGAATCTCTTATGTTTCTTTGTGGAGAAAACCTCTGTTGTGCCTGACTCTGCTTCATCAGATCCCATGATTCCCATTTGCACTACCTCTTGCCTTTCTGCCACAATAACCTCTGTTTTTCCCTGCTGCACCAATGCCATCTGTCTGTGCTGCGTAACACCTGCAGATCCATCTTCCCAGATGAGACATAACACTGTAAGATCAAGAGCAATTAGATAAAGCTCCTCAAAATTTGTTTTATAAGGCAATTTTATATTAAAATAAATTTTATACAAGTTTATATTTATCTTTCATAAGGCAGAACATTTGATAATCTGTCATCTGTCATCTCCATTTGGTGTTGGATTAAATCAGTTTTCTCTACAGTTTGTTTTCCGGTTTCCTTCAAGATTCATTGCATATAAAGTTTTACAAGCAATTGATAATCCAGAACATCTTGTATGTAACAAATCATACTAATACTAGTTTAAAGACGACTTGTCACGTCCCCAAAATGTGTAATTTTTTATTACCTGGTGTAAATGACACTGTTCTCCTGAATCCGGCGATGTCTTACTTTTGTCTCTGTGCCTCTCCGTTCTTGAGATATGGCTGTCTCTTCTAGATTTTTTTGTCCTCTTGGGCGTGGTCTTCTGGAAGAGAAGAGCTGACCACACCCACTTGAATATCAAGACTAGATTTATATACACAGGAAAGCTATTTCTGATAAGCCTTACTATGCTTTAATAACATGTGTGCATGGGTGGATCTGACAATCTGATAGATGCCAGATTATCAAATGATTAAGATTATCAGACGCCCGTAAAAATATGTGTATATAGTTTTGTTCAAATGTTTTAGGCAAAGTTTCAAAAATAGAAATGTTAATAATTTTAACAAATGTAAAGTGAATGATCAAAAGAGAAGTCTTAATCCTACCAATATTTGGTGACCGCTCTTCACCTTCATCAGTTCTTCTAAGTGCTTGCCACTTGTACACAGGTTATGGAGGATCCCGGCAGGAGGTTGTTCCAAACATCTTGGAGATCTGACCCCAGATCTTCTGTGTATGAGGCTTCTCCAGATCCTTCTATCTCTTCTTGTGATCCCAGACTGGATGATGTTCAATCAAGGCTCCGTGAAGGCCGGATCATCACCTTCAGGTCTCCTTGTTCTTAACGACATTGGCTAGATATTTTGGGTTGGCTGCAGAATAAATTTGGAGCGAATCAGAAGCCTACCATGATTTCTCAGCATTGAGGACACCTGACCAAACCCCAAACTCCAGTTTTAGAACTGCAGCCCCTCAGGACCCTCCCTCACTTCATTGTTCTAGCAGACCCTCATTATTGTGCCGCTCTCCAGCCTCCAGGGAACAATCTGGTTCTGTTACAGCCAAATATTTCACATTTTGACTCCTGCTGCCATAAATCTGTACCCAATTTTTGTTTTCATGCATTGTTCAGTCACTTGGCCATGTTTCCATGCAGAAGGCATAGAGTTTGTCTACAATTCTTCCATAAAGACCACTTCCGTCCAAACAGTAGATGGACAAAGCTGGATCGCATTGCTTGTTGCCAGTTCTGACTTGATGGCACTGCTGGACAACTCCTGATTTTGAAGTACCATGATATGTCTTTCACTAAGTTTTCTTGGATGACCACTGTGTCTACTGTCCTCAACATGGCATATTTATGTGAAGTTCTTCAAACAGCACATCTTGAAACCTCAGTCTGCTTAGAAATGTTTGTCTGGTAGACACCTTGCTGATGCAATATAACTACCTTGTGTCTTGTAGCTGTGCTCAGTCTTGCCATGGTGTATAACCTGTGACATGAAACTATCTTCCACAATTTCACCATTTTAGTAGCAGAGTTTACCTGTATCTCATCCAATTTCAAGCCTCCAACATGGCTGTTTCAGTTAATGACTGTGTTTCAACCTACATATGATGACGATTGTAAACCTGACTATAATTTTTACAAAATCCCTGACTTTGTACAAGTACGTAGAAGAAGTGATGAAGGTGACGGGCAGTTGCCAAATAATGATAATTGATAAAAGAAAACTAGAAACCACTTTTAATTTTGGAGGCTTCTCACTTTGCAGCATTTTTCCGCACCTGCCTAAGACTTTTGCACACTGCTTTTTTTCTTTGAGGATTATATATATATGAGGAAATAGTAGATATATTCATGTAGGCGATGGCAGGTATATCTATATACTGCACATCTGCCGCCCGTCTTGTACTGATGCTCTCGCTGCAGGGTGCAGATCCTGAGGACCACCCATAGGTTTATGAACCCGAAGCCTCATCTCAATAATTATCCATCACTAATTAGTTATCTGGGGGGTCCGCAGCAGCAATGCCAGCATGAGGCTTGTAATAACGTCCAATCGATACTGCGAGCAGCTTAGTGTAAATAATTCAAAATCAGCCTCTTCTCTTTTCAATACCTGACTACTGGTTTAAAGGGAATCTGTGACTAAGCTGGATCCTCCCCAAATTTGGATTTTATCAGATGCCCTTAGAACATTTTATCCTATTTGCAAATTAATAATATCATGGAGACTTGAAATACGAAGCCATTACGAGGTTGTTTCTCTAAACTCCGCCCATGAGTAGAAAACACGCCCCCATAATGACAGCCAATGAAATTATGCTACATTCCATTCATATAAATTTTATGAGCCTACTGCTACCACTAGGGGGAGCTCCCTGCATATGTAGGTAACAGCAGGTTCGCAGGATGCATTGACGAGACGCGAAACTGGTTGAACTTTGAAAAGCAAACTTTTATAATTTGAAGCCGCTAGGGCTATACTAAGCAACCAAAAAGGGGTAACAACAGTTGTCCTCGCAGGGACTCAGTACAACCAAACACTACTTGAAAAGAACACGACTAACCCGGCCGAGGCCGGTTACTATGGGGCCACGGTATTGCCGTCTATGGGTCCTTATAATCTATAATGTCACTTATCCGTCCTGACGTCCCTCGGTGGCTCTGTGGAAGCTGCGTTGCTGATGAAGCTGCTTTGGCGTCTTTGATAAGGCTGCTCTGGCATCTTTGATAAGGCTGCTGTGGCGTCTTTGATGAGGCTGCCTTGGCGTCGCAGCCGCTGGGCCCAGCTGCTGAAGGTTTGGAATAGTCTTCGGGCGTTCCAGCGCCCACGAGGAGTTGGGGCACAACAGGCCCTGATGGAGTCCTGAGATGAAGTAACCCCCTGTTGTAACAGCGGGGTTGAGCTTGTTAGCGAGTTCAATGGGACTCCTGTCCCCAAGCAGGGTTGTGTCGCAGTGCTCAAGAGTGGCGGTTTACTGGCCACGCGCACAGCCTGGGGCTGTGTGCAGAGTGTCTCTGTTGATGAGGAACAGGTCCCAACTGCCGACTGCAGCGGGGTGAAGGTGGCTGTGAGCGGTGATAGACAGGCTGCAACCACGGGCTAAAGTGAAACGGCAGCGTCCGCGGGTGGCTGGCAGAAGCCGGGAGAGGGAGCGGACAGGCCACGGAGGGCTTGAGCTCAGCGGTAACGGCCGAGGATGACCGGGGGCAAATCGTAACCCGGGATTGGGGTGAAGAGGCAGTCCCCTGTCGGTAAGCTCGGCGCCTCTTTCCTGAGGGCCACTGCGTTCTACCCTCTGCTGCTGGTCTCTTCTCTCAACTGTCAGTGTCCTTCCCGTTCTCTCAAGCCCCCTCCGTCTCCTGCTCCGTGTCTGACGTATCACAAACTGACTCCTCTGCGCGCTCCCTGTCCCTTTTATACTCGCCCCTCCCCTTGCTGTCCTGTCACTCTCAACAGTCCACTCTCCTCCTCTGTTCCCCGGCTACTATTTCCTTAGGAACTCAGATGGCGGTCCCCTTGGTTCCAGCCCGGACACTCTGTGGAGGTCCTCCTCCCTACACTCCCCCATCCTGTAAGCTCACCAGTCCTCGGGCGAGGGCCTCAGTCTACTTGGGCTGGTCTGCGGAGGTGTCAGTTTTCGTTGCCATATGAACTGGTCCTGTTCGTATCGTTAGGGGGGTTTGCCGGCTGTTGACCGCTCGGAGCATCTTAGTTTGACGAGGGTGGAGTCTTCTGGGGTGGTGGCCGGTGGTGGGCTAGCTGGTTCGGGCGGGCTAATTGTGTCAGTTGGTTTGTCATTGAGTAGAGAGCCCCTGGTTATTGTGGGGAAGTCTTCCTCGTCGTCCGAGTCCCAGAACACGGGCAATGGTTCAGAGACCTGAGGAACAGGTTCAGGTTGTTTTGGGTCAGTGGAAATACAGGGGCGTAGCATATTCCGATGCACTATGTGGGTAGGCAGTCCTTCAGGGTTTATACGGCGTAGGACCCGATAGGGACCCTCTTCCCAGCGTGGCTCTAATTTGTTCTGGGGACGTTGGTCTAGTACGAGTACTCGGTCTCCACATTGGAGGTCAGGAGGTAGAGATGAACTCTTTCCTGGGTGTTCTAAGTCTTGAAGTTTGGTATGTACGATTCGATGAAGAGTTTGCAGTCTGTGCCGGTGATTTCGGACCCATGATGATACCCCAGTCCAGGGCTGAGGTTCCTCTGGGTCCAACTCTACCTCCGTGATCCCCTTGCCCTCGCGTCCGAACAACAGGGAGTAAGAGGTATAGCCGGTAACTCGATGTACTCGGTTGTTAGAGACCCATACTAGTTCAGGGACATATTCAGACCAACGGGCCTTCTTGTCACTCTCCAGAGTACGCAACATTTGGATTAATGTCCGATTAAATCGTTCGCAGGCCCCGTTTCCCTGTGGGTGGTATGGCGTGGTCCGGGATTTGTCAATACCGTAGAAACGGTGTAGTTCATCCATTATTTTTCCCAAAAAACATGCTCCTTGATCAGAATGTATCCGTTGAGGGCAGCCGTAAACTTGTATAAAGTTTCTACAAATTGCGGAGGCAGCCGACTCCGCGGTCTGGTCTTGAGTGGGGGTGACCACAGTGAACTTAGTGAAATGGTCTACCATGACGAGGCAGTGTTCATACCACTGGAATGCGGGACCAATGGTCAGGTAATCCACCGTCAGAAGCTCGAGGGGCGCTGAGGTCACGATTGTTTGTACTGGGGCTCGCTGTGCGGGCGGTTTAGCTAATTCGCATAGGCGACAGGTCCGGCAAGTCTCGTCCACAACAGCATGCAAGCGTGGATGGTAAATTTTCTGTTGTAACCATTGCAAGGTCTTTTGAGCTCTGAAATGAGCCCCTTTTTCGTGGGCTTCTCGAGCCAGTTCGTTAAATTGGGCTCCGGGCGCAACTACCTGCCAACTCGTCATAGATGTTGTTCGTGATGTCATTTTATGATACAATAGTCCCTTTCGGATAACCAGTCTCTCCCATTGTCGTAACATCAGCGACATGTCCTGAGTCAAAGCCTGTCTTTGTGAGTCAGTGGGCAGTTTGCTAGCGGTTACCCATTTCCAGAGAAGCCCAATTTCTTCGTCTTCTTGCTGCTGTTGGATCCACTTATCCTGGGATTGTTCCAGCATGCCCCTTAGGGTCTCCGTGGGAGGTACTTCCTGGGTGGCAGCTGTAAGCACGGCAGCGGTGAGGGCAAGCCGGTATCTCTTCCCCTTCTAATTCGTCGTCTCGACTCTTCCCTGGGGTTGTATGTCGAATCCTGGAGAGAGCATCAGCGTGTACATTCTCGGCCCCTCTTTTATAGATAATTTTATAGTTGAATTTCGCCATCCGGGCCACCCATCTTTGTTCCAGAGCTCCCAGTTTGGCATTTTCCAAATGGGCCAGCGGATTATTGTCGGTCCGCACCACTACTTCGGAGCCCGCCAGGTACTCTGCGAACTGCTCCGTCATGGCCCACACTACTGCGAGGAGCTCGAGCTTAAAGGAGCTGTAATTGTCAGGGTTGCGCTCGGAATCATGGAGTGAGCGGCTTCCATACGCGATCACTCTCTCCCGGCCATCTTGGACTTGTGACAACACAGCCCCCAGCCCGTGAAGACTCCCGTCAGTGTGCAGGATGAACGGTTGCGAGAAATCTGCATAAGCTAACACCGGAGCATCTGAGAGCGCAGCCTTAAGGTCTTGGAAGGCCTCTTTTTGAGGTTGTCGCCACTGGATCTTTCGTCCATTTGCCCCAGCGGGAGCCCCCTTCAGCAGGTCGTGCAGGGCTCAAGCCCGGCATGCAAAATTCTTTACGAAACGACGGTAGTATCCGGCCAACCCCAGGAAGGCCCGCACGTCTTTTATCGTCTCGGGGGTAGGCCATCCCTGAATGACAGCAACCTTTTCCCGGGATGGCCTTATGCCCTACGCTGAGACAACATGTCCCAGATATTCGATATGGATGCGAAATAGATGGCATTTATGGGGTTTTACCTTCAACTTGTACTTTTGCAGCCGTCCGAGTACCTGCCCCAACTGCTTCAGGTGGTCCTCAAAAGTGGCAGCATAGATGATGATATCATCCAGGTATATCAACGTGGCCTCAAAATTGAGATCTCCCATACACCGCTCCATCAACCGCTGAAAGGTCCCCGGGGCGCTGGCCAGTCCGAACGGCATTCGATTAAACTCAAATAGCCCCATAGGAAGTATAAACGCCATCTTTGCCCTGTCTTCTTCTGACATGGGTACCTGCCAGTACCCACTGGCCAGGTCCAAAGTAGTAAAGTACTTCGCCTTCCCCAAGGCGGACAAGGATTCTTCTATTCGGGGTAATGGGTACGAGTCTTTGATAGTGCATGCATTCAGCTTTCGATAGTCCACGCAGAATCGTAAGGTGCCATCCTTTTTGCGGACCAACACAATAGGAGCCGCCCAGGGGCTTTGGCTTTCTCGAATCACTCCCTTTCATAGCATTTGGGCCAGCAAAGTTTTCATCTCTTGAAAGAGTTGTGGAAGAATCTGTCGATATCGTTCACGGATGGGGGCTTCTCCTACCGTGGGAATTCCATGGGTGATGGCGGTGGTACATCCAAAATCTTCCTCATGACTAGCAAATACCTCGTGGTACTGTCCGAGCAGTGTTTTTATCTGAGAGAGCTGGGCTGCAGTTAGTCCGGAGAGTTCGGCCCGCATTTGCTCCAGGATGATTCGACCCTTTTCCTGAGTTGAAATTTCGGTAACCTGTAGAGTACGGATAGTTACTGCCCAGGGGTCCTCGGATTGCACTCTCAATTGAACTGCAAGGGCCAGTAGTACTTCTTCAAAAGGCCTTACTAGTTTGGCCAATTCTGTCCGGGGCTTCAGGGTGATGTGTTGGTCTTCAAGGTTGACGCAGCGCACCAGGACAGTCCCCTTCTGCACTGTGGTCAGGGAGCGAGCCACCAGTATGCCAGGGGGTAAGCGCTCCGAGTAGCATGGCTCCACCTGCATCTCCACGCCTTGCAATGGTATCGGGGCTCGGATGGGCATGGCCACCACTGTCTGTCCAGGGGGCAGTACAAGCAGGGGAGCCGCTGGCGTGATGACTTTGCCCAGGGCCTTGCCCTCCTGGCAGTCCTGGAGGACTCGTGCTTCCCGCACCAACTGCTGGAATACCTGTCCTTGGGCCGTGCGGGAACCCCACTGTTTCAAGGTCTCATGCGTGGGATCATTGAGGAGTAGGCTGCCGAACTCCCGCAGTATGTTCATGCCCAGAATGACTGGGTGCTGTTTATCAGTTTCTCCGTGGGTCTGAACCACTCCTCTGCGGCCGAGGAATTTACCGCACAGCATCACCTGTACCCACACCACCCCGGCAACAGGGACCGGTAGTTGATTGGCGGCTACCAGTCTGATCATGGGCCCCCACTGGGGTCTCACTGCCTCGGGGAAATTCTGCCGGAAATAAGTTGCAGGCATTGTTGTTACTTTTGACCCCGTATCCACCAGGCACTGGGCGGCACGGCCCTCGACTTCTAATCATGGTTTCTGGCTCCGAGCAGCGTCCCCCCAGCCCGGAGCCCTCTAGTTTAATGGCCGCCGGGGTGGGTATCAGCAGCAAGCCCTGATGGAGTCCTGAGATGAAGTAACCCCCTGTTGTAACAGCGGGGTTGCGCTTGTTAGCGAGTTCAATGGGACTCCTGTCCCCAAGCAGGGTTGTGTCGCAGTGCTCATGAGTGGCGGTTTACTGGCCACGTGCACAGCCTGAGGCTGTGTGTAACGCCGCTGTGTTTGGACCTTGATTCACGGCATTACTCTGCATCTCTGCTTTAACCCTTTGCTCTTTTTCCCTCTAATGTGCTGGAATGCTGTTGTCAGTTATCTGTGTGGATGCTGCCCAGTTTCCGGCACCACCGCATAGCCGTACATGTGTGGCGCCCCCAGGAGTATGGCCGCCACAGTGGCTTTGCCTTCCTCCAGGGGAGGGTAATGCCAGGCTTGGAGGCAATGATGGGTCTCTCTCGCAGTCAATCTACGCATGCAACACAGTTCCACTCCAGGCCAGCAGGGGGAACTCTGAACTGGGATTAAGAGGAGGAGTGGTCCCTGAGGGCCAGGAGGAAGGAGTGAGGAGTTAGTCTGCGGAGGGTGAACTGTGCAGACGTGTGGAAGGAGCGCTGAGATAGAGCTGAGAGGAAGAGCTCATCTCTGGAGAGAGCGCATGAACTGGAGCCTGGTCTCCACGGTTGTACGGTTGCTAACGGTCCTGCAACAGACACCAGAGGAGTAGGAGGCTGTAAATGCCCTACTCCCATCTAAGACTTGAGGGCACAACAGCAGCACTGATAGTGAGCTGGGACTTAAGAGAGAGAGGAGTCCCCGAGATAGGCTACAGCTGTCTGCCGTGCAAGTGAGGTTCTTGGGAACATCTGACAGGAGGAACTTCAGTGTAACTCGGTACTGGAGATTAAGCGCTAGGAAGGAGACTGCACAAATCATCTGCTGAGAGAGAATCCCTGAGTTGCTTCCAGGCTAGCCTGCTCTAGTACCATCTGTAATCAGGACCCTGGACTGCAGTTACCAAGTAAAGGTACAGAAATTGCACCCCGCTGTGTCTTGTCTGCTTCCTACCTTTCCGGCACCGCTACATCCCCGTGCCAACCACATCTACACTGCCCTGGGACTACAGCTTCACCTGTGGGGAGCTTTTACACCATTGCTGCACCATACCATCAGTCCCAGCGGATCTGCATGCGTCGGCTTAACACCTCCCTTGCCGAGCACCACAGGTGGCGTCACGAACTATTCATCTAACTACATTCCACCATTCACATCTTCCTATTACTTGGGCGCCCAGGGCCACGGTCTGGGTTACCGCTGCTGTGACACATCCCACTGACACCGGCCCGGTACCGAGTACCCCACAGCCCTGGGAGGGCAACTCACATGTGTGCGTGGTTCCTCTGCGCTGCATGACCACCCGTGTGTGCGGTCCCTGGCAGCCACCCGTGGGTTAATAGGTCTGCTACACATTGCGTGTCTTACCACGTGTGTTCAGGCTTCAGCTTCTGCCAGGTGTCCTTTGCATTGCTGATTATGTTCTGTCTTGCATAGGGCATGCGGCGCAGCCACACCTCCCTTCCTTTTATCAGGAGAGGGTGTGTGCTACAATTGCTGCTCCAGCCTATGGCTGCGTGGCAGCTCCTATATAAAGATCCCTCCCCCTTTGGGGCGCTGCCAGAGCTTCACATTGAGTTCCTGAACCTTGCCATGTGAGTCTGTGTTCTGTTCCTGCTCTGATTCTGTTCAGTTCTGGGGGAGCTGTTGCTCTTTATCCCTCAGTGAACTGTGTCTTGTACTTGTATCTTGGCCTGCTCTGGGGGCATAATACCCAGATCACCTTTCCTGGAGGCTGCATATCCAGGCCTGTCTGAATTGTGTCTTGTTTCTCCGCCTGCTATGGGGGCAGTAACACCCAGATCGCCCTTCCTGGAGGCTGCATATCCAGGCCCCGTGTATGTTATGAGTTGTTTCCTGAATCCTGGATCCTGGATCTGCTCCTTTACCTGACCCTGTCTGATGTTCCTGAGGTCCTTCCGTGCCTTGAACCCTGTGCCCAGTGACTGAGACTCTTTGCTACCTGACTTTCCGTGATCTAACCTGGGTTCATCTAGGAAGTAGGAGTCCAGTGTGTCCGCTGAGTTTCTGCTACTCAGTACTCAGCTGGGGATTCGGTGCAATTCCCTGCCGGCTCCTGTCCATCCCGGCAGGGTTTGCACCAGACCGCTTGGGTTCCTTTCTAGGTCGCTTCCAGATGTCCGGAGCCTGATGACCGTGGTCTCTCATCCGGAGCCTGTCGTCCACGGCCTGATGTCCGGTGTCTGACGACTCCTTCCAGATGTCCACCTGGCGTCCAGATGTCCTGATGTCTACCTGATGTCCACCAGATGTCCTGATGTCCACCAGATGTCCAGACGTCCACCAGATGTCCTCCTGATGTCCACCTGGTGCCCCGATGTCCGACCCGGAGTTCTGATGTCCACCCGGCGTCCAGATGTCCTGATGTCTACCTGATGTCCACCAGATGTCCTGATGTCCACCAGATGTCCTGATGTCTGATGTCCACCTGGTGCCCCGATGTCCGACCCGGTGTCCTGATGTCCACTCCGTGTTCCTGATGTCCGCTCCGTGTTCCTGATGTCCGCTCCGTGTTCCTGATGTCCGCTCCGTGTTCCTGATGTCCGCTCCGTGTTCCTAATGTCCGCTCTGTGTTCCTGATGTCCGCTCCGTGTTCCTGATGTCTCTCTGAGTTCTGATGTCCAGCCTGCATCCAGGTATCCAGTCCGTGGTTCTGGTGGTCCAAGTTGTGCTCTTAAGCCGGTCCCGTTCTCCTTCCTGGATGGAATCCTCCTCCATGGTTTCCGGGAGTTTCCAGCTCTGCTCCTTGGTGACGGTCCCTCCAGCGAGTCCTGGATCTGACCAGCCTATGCCCGGCGCTGTAGTGCCACCACTCCTGGACCTGCGCTATCCGAGTCCTGTTCTGTTGTCCTGCCTGTTCCCTGGGGTCTTACCCGTGATGACCTCTGCCATCATCTGAAGTCCGCCTGTGGTCGGCGTCTGACGGTCTCCTGCTGTGCCTGTGCTACGCCCGTTGCCGTACATGCGTGTGTGCATCTGCTGCGCTGCCTGACCACCCGCACGTGCGATCCCCCCTGGTAAGCTCGTGCCAGACAACCATGGACCACGTCAACCCATGAGGACCTCCTGCTTCGCCTGTCAATCTGAGTTTGGTTTCCTTCATGATGTGCATATTCCGGAACACAGTGTTTCTCTGTTTTTGCCTTATTTCAGTAAACTTTATTTTTTCTTCATACCTGAAGTTGAGCGGTGCCTTTTAGTCCTGCTTATGGCCATCTTGTCCAGAAGCTCAGCTGCCACAGACCCCGGTCGCTACCCTTCCCTAGTCCGGGTAGGTCCGGGTCCCCCCTGTGGTCCAGTGGGTCCACATTCCACGACCGCCTGGGACGCATATCCCGTCGTCGTTATAGCTCGACGACACGGGAGCGTTGGCTGTAAGCCACGCTGCGTCCGCGATCGTAACACTGTGTGCAGAGTGTCTCTGTTGACGAGGAACAGGCCCCAACTGCCGACTGCAGCGGGGTGAAGGTGGCTGTGAGCGGTGATAGACAGGCCGCAACCACGGGCTGAAGTGAAACGGCAGCGTCCGCGGGTGGCAGTGGGCAGGCCGCAACCACGGGCTGAAGGGGGATGGCAGCAGCCGGGAGAGGGAGCGGACAGGCCGTGGAGGGCTCGAGCTCAGCGGTAATGGCCGAGGATGACCGGGGGCAGATCGTAACCCGGGATTGCGGTGAAGAGGCAGTCCCCTATCGGTAAGCTCGGCGTCTCTTTCCTGAGGGCCACTGCGTGTCTACCCTCTGCTGCTGGTCTCTTCTCTCAACTGTCAGTGTCCTTCCCGTTCTCTCACGCCCCCTCCGTCTCCTGCTCCGTGTCTGACGTATCACCAACTGACTCCAATGCGTGCTCCCTGTCCCTTTTATACTCGCCCCTCCCCTTGCTGCCCTGTCACTCTCAACAGTCCACTCTCCTCCTCTGTTCCCCGGCTACTGTTTCCTTAGGAACTCAGATGGCGGTCCCCTTGGTTCCGCCCCAGACACTCTGTGGGGATCCTCTCTCCCTACACATACACAGCTGCAGTGAAAGTCAGTATATACTATAAGTATATGTGCAGCAAGCTCCACCTAGTGGTGACTTTTTAGGGCACAGGGTGAGACAACCCCTGCTCTCCTAATAGGGGCCCGGCACATATCTGACATTTAAGACTTATCCATTTATTGGGTTACTGTTCAGCTTTTTTTTTCATCTGCACCAACATCGTTACCATCCCACCTCCCACAGACTTTTCAAGAATTTCAGAAAGTTTTACATTTCCCTCAGTGGCGCCCGTCTTTGCCAGGAGCAGTTATATCTACGAGATTTGGTGGGGTCTGAATATGCGCACGCCCACCAATCGACTGATAAGGCCACTTTCACACTTCCGTTTTTTACAATCAGTCACAATCCGCCAGGTTTTGAAAAAAACGGATCCTCAATTTTCTTTTGAGGATCCGTTTTTTCCCCCATTGACTTACATTAATGGCGGATTGCCGTCCGTTGCATCCGTTTTTTTTGAGGATCCGCCAAAAGTTGCTGTCCGTCACCATCCTCAAAGATTTCAAAACGGAGCTTGCAACGTTTTTTTTCTGGCGGATCCTCCAGAGACTAATTTAACCCGAAATTCTTTCTGGTTGCCGGACTTTCTCTCTCTCTCTCTCTCTCTCTCAAGAGGCCTTAAGTGAAAGTAGCACAGCGCCGAACATTGTGCAGTGGCCGTGAATGGTACTGCAAGCTTTATCCCATAAAGTCAATGAAGACAAAGATGCAGTACCACTAACAACCATTGCACGATATATGGCGCTGTAGCACTTCTCAACTTGAATCAGTCAATCATTTTAGGTGTTGATGACCTATCCTTGTATTAAAGTTTTATCCTTGTATTAAAGTTTTAGAAAACTTTTTAAAAAGTTTTCACTTATCGGGGAAAGAAGGGTGACGACCATTATGGCCATATTTATAGCTCTTAATAAGTATTTTTGAAGTCACCCAACTTTCCCAGAAAGTTTGTTTTAAGTTCTGTCTTCCGAAAAAGATGGGTTATAACTTTTTCAGGGGTTATTTGCAAAGTGGACTAAAGTTTTGCCTTCTGCCCTGATAGCGAGAGACCGTCGCGGATCAGCAATGGGGTTGATCTTTAATTGACGACCCGTTCTACGAGACGTCTCGGACTTTTTGCTTTTGATGTTGCGATTTCAAATGGAATTTAGTCTTGAAAGCAGCGATGGGGCGTTCCGGCTGGTCCTGCATACGTCTCTCCTCTTATCTGCAGGTTCCCGCACTCTTGCGCTCCCAACTTCTGTTTTATTCTCTTTTAAGTTTATCCGTAAGATGAAAATTACAGAGAATGGAAAATGAGCCATTATTGGGAAAAAAAAAACCCGCAGCGCCGAAAGACAGGAGCAAAGTTCAGCGCCGAAGCTGATTGCCGATGTTCTGCGCCGCGGAAGGTCGATGTATTATTCCCTCTATTGTGGATGCTGACGGACGCAGGAGACGGCACAGAAGATCTGTTGCTCTTTAGAACGATCCATGAATTTTTAACATGTTGTTATAGGTGAAAACAACGAAGATTTCATGGAATCCGTGCAGCTCCTGGAGAACATCTCTGGTCTTAAAGTTAATGCCCAACTTTAGATCCCAAATTCTTTCTGATCAATTTCACATTATATTTTTTAGAATGGCCGGAGCTCCATTTTCTGATACAAAGATCCAAATCTTCTGTATAAAAAGACATAAATAATAACAATAATCTACAGTTGTGGCCAAAAGTATTGACACCCCTGCAATTCTGTCAGATAATACCCAGTTTCTTCCTGAAAATGATTGCAAACACAAATTCTTTGGTATTATTATCTTCATTTAATTTGTCTTAAATGAAAAAACACAAAAAGAATTGTCCTAAAGCCAAATTGGATATAATTCCACACCAAGCATAACAAAGAGGGTGGACAAAAGTATTGGCACTGTTGGAAAAATCATGTGATGCTTCTCTAATTTGTGTAATTAGCAGCACCTGTAACTTACCTGTGGCACCTAACAGGTGTTGGCAATAACTAAATCACACTTGCAGCCAGCTGACATGGATTAAAGTTGACTCAACCTCTGTCCTGTGTCCTTGTGTGTACCACATTGAGCATGGAGAAAAGAAAGAAGACCAAAGAACTGTCTGAGGACTTGAGAAACCAAATTGTGAGGAAGCATGAGCAATCTCAAGGCTACAAGTCCATCTCCAAAGACCTGAATGTTCCTGTGTCTACCGTGCGCAGTGTCATCGAGAAGTGTAAAGCCCATGGCACTGTGGCTAACCTCCCTAGATGTGGCCGGAAAAGAAAAATTGACAAGAGATTTCAACGCAAGATTGTGCGGATGTTGGATAAAGAACCTCGACTAACATCCAAACAAGTACAAGCTGCCCTGCAGTCCGAGGGTACAACAGTGTCAACCCGTACTATCCGTCGGCGTCTGAATGAAAAGGGACTGTATGGTAGGAGACCCAGGAAGACCTCACTTCTTACCCCGAGACATAAAAAAGCCAGGCTGGAGTTTGCCAAAACTTACCTGAAAAAGCCTAAAACATTTTGGAAGAATGTTCTCTGGTCAGATGAGACAAAAGTAGAGCTTTTTGGGCAAAGGCATCAACATAGAGTTTACAGGAGAAAAAAAGAGGCATTCAAAGAAAAGAACACGGTCCCTACAGTCAAACATGGCGGAGGTTCCCTGATGTTTTGGGGTTGCTTTGCTGCCTCTGGCACTTGACTGCTTGACCGTGTGCATGGCATTATGAAGTCTGAAGACTACCAACAATTTTGCAGCATAATGTAGGGCCCAGTGTGAGAAAGCTGGGTCTCCCTCAGAGGTCATGGGTCTTCCAGCAGGACAATGACCCAAAACACACTTCAAAAAGCACTAGAAAATGGTTTGAGAGAAAGCACTGGAGACTTCTAAGGTGGCCAGCAATGAGTCCAGACCTGAATCCCATAGAACACCTGTGGAGAGATCTAAAAATGGCAGTTTGGAGAAGGCACCCTTCAAATATCAGGGACCTGGAGCAGTTTGCCAAAGAAGAATGGTCTAAAATTCCAGCAGAGCATTGTAAGAAACTCATTGATGGTTACCGGAAGCGGTTGGTCGCAGTTAGTTTGGCTAAAGGTTGTGCAACCAAGTATTAGGCTGAGGGTGCCAATACTTTTGTTTGGCCCATTTTTGGACTTTTGTGTGAAATGATCAATGTTTTGCTTTTTGCTTCATTCTCTTTTGTGTTTTTCATTTAAGACAAATTAAATGAAGATAATAATACCAAAGAATTTGTGTTTGCAATCATTTTCAGGAAGAAACTGAGTATTATCTGACAGAATTGCAGGGGTGTCAATACTTTTGGCCACAACTGTATCTGCCTGCAAGCCACCACTAGGGGGAGCTAAGGAGCTCTCTGCATACAGGTTATACCCAGAACTCAATGATAAAGCAGTATGCAGTGAACTCCCCCTAGTGGTGGCTGCAGGTATTGTGTGATATGAAGGGGGGGGACGACAATTTTTTGTTCTTTCTTTATTCTCAATTTTTGGAAGCCATATTATTTATTTTATTTTAATTTTTTTTTTTTGCACCATAGGTTTATGATGGTTTATTTGTCATTTTTAAAGGCACCATTTTGGAGTACAGATAATATATTGATTTTTTTGTCTACATAGCCTAACAGACCTTGCTATGCAGTCACAACCCAACGGTATCCTGCGATCAGATTGTGTGACCTTTTGACAAACTTAGCTCCTTTACAATGCTGAGTCGACTCTACCATATTGTTGTGAAACTCAGCACTGCTATCTCAACCCTGCCGTACCATCGGCAGCTATACAATGAACTCTGTGACAAACTCAGCTCTGCTACATCTCTGGGTGATATGTCATACCTCTACAAGGTCTACTTCGAACTACATGACAAACAAAGCTCTGCTATATCTCCGACTCAGAGTCATCTCTGTTATATCGCTACAAGCTTTACATTGGACTACATGACAAACAAAGCTCTGCTATATGTCCAAGTCCAAGTCATCTGTGTCATATCGTTACAAGTTCTACCTCAGACTACATAACAAACAAAGCTCTGCTATATCTCTGACTCCGAGTTATCTCTGTCATATATCTGCAAGCTCTACATTGGACTACATGACAAACAAAGCTCTGCTATATCTCCAACTCTGAGTCATCTCTGTCATATCACAACAAGCCTTACATCGGACTACATGACAAACAAAGCTCTGCTATATCTCTTTTCCATCTCTGTCATACTGCTACAAGCTCCACCTCGGACTATATGACAAAGCTTTACTATATCTCCAACTCCTCATCTCTGTCATATCACTACAAGCTTTACATTGGACTACATGACAAACAAAGCTCTGCTATATTGCTGATATTGTGTATATCTCTGTCTAACCCGCAGCATCTAAAAATATAAATAGCCCAGGAACAGAGTTTTCTCTGATTCCTGCTATTGCAGCTGGCTCTCATTATGACTGGTCCCGGCTTAGCTCCTGAGCCAGCACCATTTCTGTGCTGTACATGCATGAATGACTTACCTATGCGGAAGTTTTAATAATCTCAAAATATTAAATCTCAAAAATAATGAGAAAATTGTCATCATTACCACCACTTTTTTTTATTCTGTGCTGATTAATTTCATATCATATTCTTATAGTGGTCAATTTCTGTTTTTTTTTCCCCTGCCTAGACATAGAGTTAAATGTGAAGCATTGTATCCATCCACAGCCACCACTAGAGGGAGCTCAGGAGCTTTCTTTATACACAGTTCTGCAGTAAGCTCTTGAGCTCCCTCTAGTGGCGGCAACAAGCAGCCGGGATTTTAAAATTTGATCCTAGTTCTCTGCAGAAGAAAATTACTGAGACATATGGAATGAAACAGTATAAAATGTTGAACCTTCAAAAGGTATGGTGTTAAAGGGTGGACATCCATTTAAAGGGGTTGTCTTTTAGAGGGTGGAAGTTCAAATTTATTTACAAATGTAATTTGTGGTTGGGCTAAGTACAGCTCCTCACTCTGGTTCATAGAACGTCCATATATCCTAATGAGGCGTATGGCAACCCGATGGCCATAAATATTTTTTGTGTCGGATACCCCTTTAAATGACAATGTCAGCTCTGCTACCTCTATAGATTGTGGAACATTCCGCTCCTCTTCATTCCGGACTCCATGCTGATTGTGGTTTGGCGGCTCGGTGCAGATCATATTCATATTAATTGAAGCTGAGTAATAATCTGGGATTGTATTACCTGCCTTTACTTTCTCGGGGCAGATTGACAGGCCTCCGGTCCTCAGCCACCTCCACTCCTGCACTTGCTGACACGCCAATTAAAAGACTAATTATGGCCATAAAATCCCTTCACATTTTATTTGCGGTTTATTTATTTATGAGTCTGATTTTTCTTTTTTCCCATCCGACGTCCCATCAGCGTCTTCCACAACCTTGTCGGGGAACGTCATTATCTGCAGCTATTTACTGCCTGGATATTTGCTAATTATTATTTTTCACCTATGTACCAACTACTGGGAATGAATAGAAATTTCCTTTTTTAACACCCTTGTCTCTCCTGGTGCAGTGTCAGAGACGTGACCGATAAAAACTAATTATGTTGGAACCGCCCCTTTTATAATTGGGGTACTGTCATACAGTGCACAAAAAAATACCCCATACCCCATAGTGCCTAATTATTAGTGCCATGCAGAGTCCAAATAACAAGTGTTATATTATGCCAGATGACACTTTCATATGATTGTCTAAATAAAAATGTTACATAATACCGCCACACCATAAACAAAAATGTTCTAACATACAGTGCCTAAATAATATAAAAATGAGGACTCTAAACAGCAATTTCATATAGAAAGTAATCTAAAAAGCAATACCCGACCCAACACTCATCAGATTACATTTTTATATGGCTGCCTAAATAAAAAAGCTATATAATACCGCCACACCATACACAAAAATGTTCTGCCTAAATAACATCAAAATACAGAGTCTAAATAGCAGTTTTATATAGTAAGTAGTTAAATAAAATAGTGCCAAACCCTACATTCACCAGATAACATTTTCACATGGTTGCTTAAGAAAAACCTATAAAAAATACCGCCACACCATACACAAAAATGCTCTAACATACAGTGCTTAAATAATATAAAAATGAGGAATCTAAATAGCAATTTCATATAGAAAGTAATCTAAAAAGCAATACCAGACCCTACACTCATCAGATAACATTTTTATATGGCTGCCTAAATAAAAAAGCTATATAATACCGCCACACCATGCACAAAAATGTTCTGCCTAAATAACATCAAAATACAGAGTCTAAATAGCAGTTTTATATAGTAAGTAGTTAAATAAAATAGTGCCAAACCCTACATTCACCAGATAACATTTTCATATGGTTGCTTAAGAAAAAGCTATATAATACCGCCACACCATACATAAAAATGTTCTGCCTAAGTTATATCAAAACACAGAATCTAAATAGCAGTTTTATATAGTAAATAATCTAAAAAATTGTGCCAAACCCTAGATTCACTAGATAACATTTTCATACGGTTGCATAAATTAAAAAGCTATAAAATACCACCACACCATACACAAAAATGTTCTCCCTAAATAATATCAAAACACAGAGTCTAAATAGCAGTTTTATATAGTTGGTAATCTAAAAAAACAGTACCAAACCCTTTATTCACCAGATAACATTTTCATACGGTGGCCTAAATAAAAATGTTATGTAATACCGCCACACCATACACAATAATGTCATTATGAATCTAAAAGTTTCGCCACATAAGAACATAAAAGTAGTGCTACATAATAAGTACTGACATACGGTGCTTAAATATTACAATAATGTACAAATTGCAATTTTCTGTGAAGCAATTTTTAAAATAGCACCGCTTTCAAATGGTTATTAGCTAAATAAAAAATGGTAATTTATACCGCCACACACTATACTCTGCAAAAAGCTGAACTTAAAAGTTGTCTAAATAGTAGTGTCACAGAAAAATACTGCCGTATAGTGCTTAAATAATACTAGTGCCATAAAGTTTCCTAGCTATCAGCTCACAAATGATATCCTGTGCCGTGACAGTATAGCGGTATGAACTTGAAAGATGTCTAAATAGTGCCGCACAGTAAATACTGCCATACAGTGACCAAATAATACAAAAATAGGCCAAGTAACACCTCCATAAAAATCTAAGAAGCAGTGCTACACAATGCCCACCAAAGAGTGTTCAGATACCCACACACAGTAACACACCAGCTCCAAATAGTCACGTAAAACAGCCCTTATACGAAGACTAAAAGTACCGCTCTACAATTTTTGAGATTCATAGCGTCAAAAGTTTCTTTCATCAGGTCATCTGTAGTGCCCCCTGTAGCAGACCATACTGGTCACGTTCCTGGCATATTTCCTTCACTGTATGGCACTTATCGAAAACAAGACTGTGTAACGTGGAGAGGCAGTCTGTTGTATAGCAGAAAAGCAGCTCCTGATACCAATGTTATGCTCATTCACATGTAGCAGAGCTGAATATACGGTAATATTTAAATGGATATTCCCATTTTAAACATTTTTGGCTCTCCTGGCTGTTGTCAGAACCCTCATAGAAGTGAATAGAGAATGCTGCGCATGCGCAGCTGCTTCTCCGCTTACAACTGTCTCATTTATATCCAGTGGCTCAAAACCTGAAGACAACTATTTCTCATAGATGTGAAGACCGTGTTCACATGAAGCGGAGCTGAATATATTATTTAAAGGTATATTCTTATCTTAGACATTCATGGCTCTTTCGGCTGCATAGTATTGAATGGAGAATGCTGCCCATGAGCAGCTTCCTCTCTATTCACAACTGACTCCTTTACATCCAGAGGCTGAAAATTTGTACTTCTCATAGATGTGAAGTTCATGTTCACATGAAGCAGAGCTGAATATAATATTTAAAGGAATATTCTTACCTTAGACATTTTTGGCTCGCTCAGCTGTTGCCAGAACACAACTAAATGGAGAATGCTGCGCATGCGCAGCTGCCTTTCTATTCACAACTGACTCCTTTACATCCAGAGACTGAAAACTTGTACTTCTCATAGATGTGAAGTTCATGTTCACATGAAGCAGAGCTGAATATATTTAAAGGAATATTCCTATCTTAGACATTTTTGGCTCGCTCGGCTGCTGCCAGAACACAACTAAATGGAGAATGCTGTGCATGCGCAGCTGCCTCTCTAATCACAACTGACTCCTTTACACCCAGAGGCTCATAACATGAAGATAAGTACTTCTCATAGATGTGAAGTTCATGTTCACATGAAGCAGAGCCAAATATTATTTAAAGGGATATTCCTATCTTAGGCTAGTTTCATACTAGCGCTTTTGAGCGCAGCGACGGCCTGCGCACGGCCGCCGTTAAGCCCCGCCCTCTGCGCGCCTCCGCCGGTAGCTCCGCCTACCGACGCATGACGCTGCATGCGTCCTGCGTTCCCTATCTTTATCACTGGGGGTGCAGGCCGTGCGCAGTATGCATTTGGCGGCGCATGCATCCTTTTGACGGTGCGCCAACCTGCGCCAAACGCAACCTGCTGCAGTTTGGTTGCGCTTTGCGCACCGTCAAAAAGGCGCATGCGCCGCCAAACGCATACTGCGCACGGCCTGCACCCCCAGTGATAAAGATAGGCGATGCAGGAGCTACCGGCGGAGGCGCGGCAGGGGGCGGGGCTTAGCGGCGGCCGTGCGCAGGCCGTCGCTGCGCTCAAAAGCGCTAGTGTGAAACTAGCCTTAGACATTTTTGGCTCGCTCGGCTGTTGCCAGAGCACAACTAAATGGAGAATGCTGCGCATGCGCAGCTGCCTCTCTAATCACAACTGACTCCTTTACACCCAGAGGCTCATAACATGAAGATAAGTACTTCTCACAGATGTGAAGTTCATGTTCACATGAAGCAGAGCCAAATATTATTTAAAGGGATATTCCTATCTTAGACATTTT
The DNA here is from genome assembly GCF_039654945.1 of Dendrobates tinctorius. Classification (NCBI taxonomy): domain Eukaryota; kingdom Metazoa; phylum Chordata; class Amphibia; order Anura; family Dendrobatidae; genus Dendrobates; species Dendrobates tinctorius. Next base: position 5,435,797 of record NW_027361688.1, read on the forward strand.
TGGCTTGCTCGGCTGTTGCCAGAACACAACTAAATGGAGAATGCTGCGCATGCGCAGCTGCCTCTCTATTCACAACTGACTCCTTTACACTCAGAGGTTCATAACATGAAGATAAGCACTTCTCATTGTTGTAAACTTCATATTCACATGTAGCAGAGCTGAATATATTATTTAAAGGGACATTCCTATCTTTGACATTTATGACTCGCTCGGCTGTTGTCGGACCCCCCCATAGAAGTGAATGGAGAAAGTCACCTCTCAATTTATAGCTGTTTTCTGTACATTAAGTGGCTATAAACCTGTTCATGCTGAATACTTTTCTCAGCTGAGAGTTTGTTAGAGTGGTTTCCATGTCCACTTAGCGCATGATCCTGTCTGTGGATCTAACCCCTTTGGGATCATGAAAAAAACAAGGGAAACAAGGGCATTTTCTTTTTTGGAATCGCCCTGGATACTATATTTATCCACAGATGCTTCTGGCATCTCTTCCAGTCATGGAAAGTAAGTAGGACACACAACGATATCACGCCAGTAATTGGCACAGAAAAAAATGAAAATAATTGCGATGATTGGAACATTATAAAACGCGTCTGAATTTAATAAAAAAATATCTAATTCATTAACGAGCAACACAAAAGCCTCCTCGTCAGCGCGACGTACACAAGGAGCCCCGGTAATTAGACGCTCGTATTCTTGGAGCTCTAGAACAGGAGAACGGAGGAGTTTCTCTGATCGCGGCTATAATGAGGAACATCAAAGGCGACTTACTATGCGCCAGCCCCCATTTTTTGCTCCATTTTTGTGGCTGAAACAAAACTAAAAAGTTGACCATAAAGTTTTAGTCAACCTAAGAAATCCTAGAGTAGAAGACACCATCTTGTTGACTGATCAAAAAAAGACAGTTTGATTGCTGTCCTAGTAGTTATGTCCATGCCACCAACATCTACTCCTGATCACCTACTTGGGTCCCATGTTCCATACGGAACTGATTACAATCAACGTTATCATAGCCGGGAGAATCAAGTGCCCCCTTAATAAGCCAGGGTGGGCTACCATTACTTCCATGTAGAGTGAGATGAGTCGTCCCAATCTGGGATTTCTCAGCTGCGTCTCTAAATGATTTATATTTAGTGAGCACAGACGTCCACCTCCGGGGCGATCTGCCGGACTCAGCTGGTAAGGCGGACGGCCGCATGTCCTGTACACAGACACAAAGCTTAGAGCATGAGTGTAGAACAACGAAAGAGCATCACAGTCTGTTCCCTTTAGATCCCTCATTATCGATTGGTTTGGGGGCTACCACACTGTTTAGCCCTTTAATATGACCTTGTTTTTCATGATGTAATATATTGATTAGTGTGTTGACCTTGTTTGGTCCATGTAACGAACCAACACAACACTCGCTATTATGTCGGTGGGATTGTGGCGCCCCTGAGGGTCCAGCCACCACAGAGATACTGCACCTCACCCAGAGGTGTGGCATCCCACAACCAGGAAAGGTGGAAGCACCTGACCATCATTCCATCCCACATCCCATACATACAAGTAGTGTAGCAGAGCACCCTTTATGGCCCTTGAAGAGTGCTGGGAGGTGGGCGGAGCATAGATTGAGAGCGGGAGAAGGATAGGAAGTAAGGTTAGCATTCCCTCAGAGGGAGGGAAGGAGAAGGACGTGTCTGCAGAAGCTCTAGATTAGAGGCTGCTGGATGGATTGGATTATAAGAAAGCTCCCTAAAAGAAAGCGGGTTCTTCTGAGACACGGTTGGAGCATACTCCCCGTGGGTCTCTTATCCACGCTGATGGACGTCAGGTGGAGGAAGAAACTGGTCGCAAAGGGTCATGGCCCCTAGCCTAGTGAGCATACTTCAGGGCGCTACTAGGAAGCCGATAGCTTCGGTTACTTTATGGACCATAGGAGTGTTGGAGGGTTTACTTCATCTTTTCTGGAAGTTGGCTCGACCCCTCACCTGGAGAACAGCACTGATGCGGGCATCTGTGCATGCCAGAACTGTAAGTAAAGCCCTTGGAATTACATGCAAGTGTGTCATCTGTCTCCTTTCTGCGTCTCTCACTCAGCACTGCTACATCCTCCACTCCACACTACCTCACCATCTACAAACTCATCTCCACTGCCCTGGGAATACAGCTCTGCCTGTGGAGAACTTTACCAACTTTGCTGCATTATACCATCTGTCCCAGAGTAGCAACACTGCAGCGCTGGTCACCACTAACCAGAATACCACAGGTGGCGTCACAAACTCATATGCATAAACTTTATTCCCTATTCAATTCCCTAAATTTTACATGAATGCCTGGGGCCACGGACCGGGTCACTGCCACTGTGACACTTCTCTTAAAGACACCGGCCCGGTACCAAGTAACCCACGGCCCCTGGGGCACATCAGGATCACGTGGTATGGTCATGTCCGCACCCTCTGGGGACCCGTATGGTCAGTTTGGCAATGTTTTACACAGGCACCCCCTGTCCATACGAGCCCAGGGAAGCATGAGGAGTGAGAGAAGATAGCCTACACAGTCACTGACGTGGCACCACACTTGCTCACAACCCTGACAGGCTGAGAGGCCCCTTTCATTAGCACCAGTGAAACAGAACCCTATGAGCCCTCTAGGATTGCCGCCAGTTCCTCATTATATATAAGCCCAGGATTTTATTGGGCCAGAAACCAGCCCCGGTAGCATGGAAGGTTAAAACCGTGAACACGGCCATGTGGGTTTGTGGATCAAGATAAAAGAGAAGCCAAAGATAAAACTATATATTTAATCACCTAAAGTGCACACTAGGCAATACACTATATACCAATGGATATACATATACAATTGTGGCGCCCCTGAGGCTTCAGTCGCCACAGAGGTACTGCACCTTCTCCTAAGGTGTAGTGCCCCACCATCCAGGTAGGCTGGGAACTCCTGACCATGCTCCACACCTGCATTCCACACACAGGATAGTTCAGTGGGGCCACCTAACAGCTTCAGGCTGGGGGTTAGCAGAGCACCCCTCGTGGAACCCTGCTTCGTAACACGAGATGTGCTGGGAGGCGGGTGGAGAGAGATGATACAAAAGAGTGGGAAGAGTGAGAGTTAGTTGGTTAGTTGGAGAGAGAGAGAGAAGAGAGAAGATGGGTGTCTGAGGGACATGCTGCAGCAGGTCCCAGTGATCTGGGCTGCTGGCACGAGAAAGACCAGAGAAAGAGACTGATAAGATTGATAACCTAACCTTCCATAAGAGAGATAGAACAGATCGGAACGAAGGAGAATAGAAGGACGGTGGGAAGCTGGTTGAGAAAGAGAGAGAACCCTTCCAGTCCAGAGAGCGCAAAGGCCGGGGCCCGGTCCCCGAGGCTGATTGGATCTTTATGTCCGGCAACAGACACCGGAGGAGTAGTGAGCCGCTAACGCCTTGCTCCCATCATAGACTTGGGACACAACAGCAACTGAATAGAGAGTCGGGACGCAGATAGGAGTCCCCGAGCAGGCTACAGCTGTCTGTCATACAAGTAAAGACTAGGAACACCTAGAGAGAGGCATTCCAGGGTAACTAAGTACTGCAGTGCTTCGCACCTAAAGGCGCATTGGAGGAGTCGTTCAGTAAGGTACATATTGGCGGAGTGTGGAGGGGAGAATCCTATTCTGCCTGGAGGTTGGCCGGAGCCCTGACCTGGAGAACACAGTACGGAGGCAGGCAGTTGTGTGAACTGCAAACAGTGAGTAAAGCTTTGGAACCGCATACTCTGGTGTCCTCCAGTTATTCCAGCACCGCTACACCTAGGTACCGGCATCCATACCATACTGCGCCTCTCCTCATCCATTGCACCTACACTGCCCTGGGACTACAGCTCCACCTGTGGGGAGCTATACCGTCTCTGCTGCACCACACCATCAGTCCCAGCGGATCTGTATGCAGCGTTGGCTCAACATCTTACTTGCCAAACACCACGGGTGGCGTCACAAACTATTCTAATAAACTTTAACACCATTAACATCACCGCCATTGATATTGGGCGCCCAGGGCCACGAACCGGGTCACCGCTGCAGTGACACATTCCCGCCTTGACACCGGCCCGGTACCGAGTAACCCCGCTGCCCTGGGTGTGCGAGGGCGACCCACAATAGTCAGACAAAAAGAAGGGCAAAAGATATAAGCAGATGAATCATGTCAATCACTAGTTTGATGTTTGACCATGTGTGCTGAGCCGCATGGGGAAGGGGCTGCCAGCTGGTTTCCATTCCTTCCAGCACATTACTCGACATGGCCCCCTCTTTAGAAGTGAACAGCAAGCATGATAAAATGAGAGCAGAAGGCGTTATGCAGGCCTTTATCCCCATGGTCTGTCAGTCCGCTCTGCATCCACGAGGGGTATTATCCCCCTCTAATGTAGAAGGCAGAGGACAGGTCCAGGAGGAGGAGCGTAATGTAGAAGACAGAGGACAGGTCCAGGAGGAGGAGCGCAGAGTAATGTAGAAGGCAGAGGACAGGTCCAGGAGGAGGAGGACAGAGTAATGTAGAGGGCAGAGGACAGGTCCAGGAGGAGGAGCGTAATGTAGAAGACAGAGGACAGGTCCAGGAGGAGGAGCGCAGAGTAATGTAGAAGGCAGAGGACAGGTCCAGGAGGAGGAGGACAGAGTAATGTAGAGGGCAGAGGACAGGTCCAGGAGGAGGAGGACAGAGTAATGTAGAAGGCAGAGGACAGGTCCAGGAGGAGGAGGACAGAGGAAGGTAGAAGACAGAGGACAGGTCCAGGAGGAGGAGCGCAGAGTAATGTAGAAGGCAGAGGACAGGTCCAGGAGGAGGAGGACAGAGGAAGGTAGAAGACAGAGGACAGGTCCAGGAGGAGGAGGACAGAGGAAGGTAGAAGACAGAGGACAGGTCCAGGAGGAGGAGCGCAGAGTAATGCAGAAGGCAGAGGACAGGTCCAGGAGGAGGAGGACAGAGGAAGGTAGAAGACAGAGGACAGGTCCAGGAGGAGGAGGACAGAGTAATGTAGAAGGCAGAGGACAGGTCCAGGAGGAGGAGGACAGAGTAACGTAGAAGGCAGAGGACAGGTCCAGGAGGAGGAGGACAGAGTAATGTAGAGGGAAGAGGACAGGTCCAGGAGGAGGAGGACAGAGTAATGTAGAGGGAAGAGGACAGGTCCAGGAGGAGGAGGACAGAGTAATGTAGAAGACAGAGGACAGGTCCAGGAGGAGGAGGACAGAGTAATGTAGAAGACAGAGGACAGGTCCAGGAGGAGGAGGACAGAGTAACATAGAAAGCAGAGGACAGGTCCAGGGGGAGGAGGACAGAATAATGTAGAAGGCAGAGGACAGGACCAGGAGGAGGAGGACAGAGTAACGTAGAAAGCAGAGGACAGGTTCAGGAGGAGGAGGACAGAATAATGTAGAAGGCAGAGGACAGGTCCAGGAGGAGGAGGACAGAGTAATGTAGAAGATAGAGGAGAGGTCCAGGAGGAGGAGCACAGAGTAATGTAGAAGGCAGAGGACAGGTTCAGGAGGAGGAGGACAGAAAAAAGTACACGCAGAGGACAGGTCCAGGAGGAGTAGCACAGAGTAATGTAAAGGCAGAGAATAGGTCCATGAGGAGGAGGACAGAGTAATGTAGAGGGAAGACAGGTTCAGGAGGAGGAGGACAGAGTAACGTAGAAGGCAGAGGACAGATCCAGGAGGAGGAGGACAGAGTAATGTAGAAGGCAGAGGACAGGACCAGGAGGAGGAGGACAGAGTAATGTAGAAGGTAGAGGACAGGTTCAAGAGGAGGAGCACAGAGTAATGTAGAAGGCAGAGGACAGGACCAGGAGGAGGAGGACAGAGTAATGTCAAAGGCAGAGGACAGGTCGAGGAGGAGGAGGACAGAGTAATGTAGAAGACAGAGGACAGGTCCAGGAGGAGGAGGACAGAGTAATGTAGAAGGCAGAGGACAGGTCCAGGAGGAGGAGGACAGAGTAATGTAGAAGGCAGAGGACAGGTCCAGGAGGAGGAGGACAGAGTAATGTAGAAGGCAGAGGACAGGTCCAGGAGGAGGAGGACAGAGTAATGTAGAAGGCAGAGGACAGGTCCAGGAGGAGGAGGACAGAGTAACGTAGAAGGCAGAGGACAGGTCCAGGAGGAGGAGGACAGAGTAATGTAGAAGGCAGAGGACAGGTCCAGGAGGAGGAGGACAGAGGAAGGTAGAAGACAGAGGACAGGTCCAGGAGGAGGAGCGCAGAGTAATGTAGAAGGCAGAGGACAGGTCCAGGAGGAGGAGGACAGAGGAAGGTAGAGGGAAGAGGACAGGTCCAGGAGGAGGAGGACAGAGTAATGTAGAGGGAAGAGGACAGGTCCAGGAGGAGGAGGACAGAGTAATGTAGAAGACAGAGGACAGGTCCAGGAGGAGGAGGACAGAGTAATGTAGAAGACAGAGGACAGGTCCAGGAGGAGGAGGACAGAGTAACATAGAAAGCAGAGGACAGGTCCAGGGGGAGGAGGACAGAATAATGTAGAAGGCAGAGGACAGGACCAGGAGGAGGAGGACAGAGTAACGTAGAAAGCAGAGGACAGGTTCAGGAGGAGGAGGACAGAATAATGTAGAAGGCAGAGGACAGGTCCAGGAGGAGGAGGACAGAGTAATGTAGAAGATAGAGGAGAGGTCCAGGAGGAGGAGCACAGAGTAATGTAGAAGGCAGAGGACAGGTTCAGGAGGAGGAGGACAGAAAAAAGTACACGCAGAGGACAGGTCCAGGAGGAGTAGCACAGAGTAATGTAAAGGCAGAGAATAGGTCCATGAGGAGGAGGACAGAGTAATGTAGAGGGAAGACAGGTTCAGGAGGAGGAGGACAGAGTAACGTAGAAGGCAGAGGACAGATCCAGGAGGAGGAGGACAGAGTAATGTAGAAGGCAGAGGACAGGACCAGGAGGAGGAGGACAGAGTAATGTAGAAGGTAGAGGACAGGTTCAAGAGGAGGAGCACAGAGTAATGTAGAAGGCAGAGGACAGGACCAGGAGGAGGAGGACAGAGTAATGTCAAAGGCAGAGGACAGGTCAAGGAGGAGGAGGACAGAGTAATGTAGAAGACAGAGGACAGGTCCAGGAGGAGGAGAACAGAGTAATGTAGAAGGCAGAGGACAGGTCCAGGAGGAGGAGGACAGAGTAATGTAGAAGGCAGAGGACAGGTCCAGGAGGAGGAGGACAGAGTAATGTAGAAGGCAGAGGACAGGTCCAGGAGGAGGAGGACAGAGTAACGTAGAAGGCAGAGGACAGGTCCAGGAGGAGGAGGACAGAGTAATGTAGAAGGCAGAGGACAGGTCCAGGAGGAGGAGGACAGAGGAAGGTAGAAGACAGAGGACAGGTCCAGGAGGAGGAGCGCAGAGTAATGTAGAAGGCAGAGGACAGGTCCAGGAGGAGGAGGACAGAGGAAGGTAGAAGACAGAGGACAGGTCAAGGAGGAGGAGGACAGAGGAAGGTAGAAGACAGAGGACAGGTCCAGGAGGAGGAGCGCAGAGTAATGTAGAAGGCAGAGGACAGGTCCAGGAGGAGGAGGACAGAGGAAGGTAGAAGACAGAGGACAGGTCCAGGAGGAGGAGGACAGAGTAATGTAGAAGGCAGAGGACAGGTCCAGGAGGAGGAGGACAGAGTAACGTAGAAGGCAGAGGACAGGTCCAGGAGGAGGAGCACAGAGTAATGTAGAGGGAAGAGGACAGGTCCAGGAGGAGGAGGACAGAGTAATGTAGAGGGAAGAGGACAGGTCCAGGAGGAGGAGGACAGAGTAATGTAGAAGACAGAGGACAGGTCCAGGAGGAGGAGGACAGAGTAATGTAGAAGACAGAGGACAGGTCCAGGAGGAGGAGGACAGAGTAACATAGAAAGCAGAGGACAGGTCCAGGGGGAGGAGGACAGAATAATGTAGAAGGCAGAGGACAGGACCAGGAGGAGGAGGACAGAGTAACGTAGAAAGCAGAGGACAGGTTCAGGAGGAGGAGGACAGAATAATGTAGAAGGCAGAGGACAGGTCCAGGAGGAGGAGGACAGAGTAATGTAGAAGATAGAGGAGAGGTCCAGGAGGAGGAGCACAGAGTAATGTAGAAGGCAGAGGACAGGTTCAGGAGGAGGACAGAAAAAAGTACACGCAGAGGACAGGTCCAGGAGGAGTAGCACAGAGTAATGTAAAGGCAGAGAATATGTCCATGAGGAGGAGGACAGAGTAATGTAGAGGGAAGACAGGTTCAGGAGGAGGAGGACAGAGTAACGTAGAAGGCAGAGGACAGGTCCAGGAGGAGGAGGACAGAGTAATGTAGAAGGCAGAGGACAGGACCAGGAGGAGGAGGACAGAGTAATGTAGAAGGTAGAGGACAGGTTCAAGAGGAGGAGCACAGAGTAATGTAGAAGGCAGAGGACAGGACCAGGAGGAGGAGGACAGAGTAATGTCAAAGGCAGAGGACAGGTCAAGGAGGAGGAGGACAGAGTAATGTAGAAGACAGAGGACAGGTCCAGGAGGAGGAGGACAGAGTAATGTAGAAGGCAGAGGACAGGTCCAGGAGGAAGAGGAGGAGTAAAGCTATTGCTGTTGTGTAATTAGAGGGAGACAGGGATGAGGGTTAGGAGGGGGATCCAGCTCTTTAAATATATTGCAGAGAAAAAGAAAAGAGGAAAACATGGTTGATGGATAAGTGGGGGGATGAAGCTGCAGCTCCCACTCACTATAGAGAAAAAAATAGAAGGAAGGAGACAGTTGTGTAATACAATACATAGAAAACAGGACTGAGATATGAAAGGGGGATGAAGCTGCAGTTTTTTACCTACCAGAGGAAAGTACCTTAGAATAGAGAAGACAACTGTGTGATACAGTTAGAAGAGGACAGACAGGAGGGGTAGGAGGGGGATGCAGCTGCAGTTTTGTCATTCACTAGAGGGAAGGGACCTGGATGGGAGGAGACATCTGATTGATCTCACATCACACTAGAACCACCCAGCCCACTTCACAATCATAAAAGGAAGAAATATACATTCAGCAAATCAGCAGAGGGCAGGAAATGTCCCAAACAGTGCAGACGACACCCGACCTTCTTGGCTCTGCTGCACCTTTTGTGCCCCCAATGTCTCCTGAGGAGGGATTTAGCTTTGTAGAAGTCCCATGTCCACAGATTGATGCCCCCACATGTGTCGCCTGTGTGACTCAGCGCTGATGAATCCGCGGCTCGCGCTGATCTGTCATCTTCCCATTGTGGATCCATCAATCCTCCCTGATCTACATGACAGGCCGCACGCGCATAATCAATAATTAATCATACATCTGCAATGTAAAATCACCCTGACTACAGAATTTGGCCACGAGATTATAATTATGATTTATAGATTTACTGGACGTGTTTTCAGTTTAGAGAAATACTGTAACGGATGATTTAAAGGGGCAGCGCTGAAAATAGATTGACGAATGCAATGAAAGGTCTCATTTTATCTTTTGGGGTTAAATCCTACACTAAATAGGGGGGCTGCCTCTGACAACCCTGCGCCCATGGGGAGGTGTCAGCTAAAGCCCTGACTATGTGCATGGCTACAGGTTACAAAGGATGCAGAAGTCTGATCCTGAGTCTTGTATTCCTCTTCATCTACATCTATTATCTATCTATCATCTATCTATCTATCTATCATCTATTATCTGTCTATTATCTATCTATCTAGCTATCATCTATCTATCTATTTATCTATTATTTATCTATCTCTATCTATCATCTATCTATCTATCTATTATCTATCTATCCATCTATCTATTATCCATCTATTATCTATGTATCATCTATCTATTTATCTATCTATCTATCTCTATCTATCTACCTATGTATTATGTATCTATCCATCTATTATCCATCTATTAGCTATGTATCATCTATCTATTTATGTATCTATTATCTATCTATCTATTATCTATGTATCAACTATCTATCTATCATCTATCTATCTATCTATATCTATTTTCTATCTATGTATCATCTATCTATCTATCATCTATCTATTATCTATCATCTATCTATCCATCTATCTATCTATCATCTATCTATCCATTATTCCGGTACCTGTGTCTTTCTGTCTTTCCGTGTGATTGTTCTCTCTCCGTGTGGAGCTTTCCTCTGTGTTATTATTTATCTATCTCTCTCTCTCTCTCTCTATCTTTCTATTATCTATCTCTCTATTTATTATCTATCTATCTATATATCCATCCATTATTCCAGCACCTGTGTCTTTCTGCCTTTCTGTGTGATTGTTCTCTCTCCATGTGGAGCTTTCCTCTGTGTTATCTATCTATCTATTATCTATCTATCTATCTATCTATCATCTATCCATTATTCCGGTACCTGTGTCTTTCTGTCTTTCCGTGTGATTGTTCTCTCTCCGTGTGGAGCTTTCCTCTGTGTTATTATCTATCTATCTATCTCTCTCTATCTATCTTTCTATTATCTATCTCTCTATTTATTATCTATCTATCTATCTTTCTATCTATCTATCTATCCATCCATTATTCCAGCACCTGTGTCTTTCTGCCTTTCTGTGTGATTGTTCTCTCTCCATGTGGAGCTTTCCTCTGTGTTATCTATCTATCTATTATCTATCTATCTTCTATCTATCTATCTATCTATCTATCTATCTATCTATCTATCTATCTATCCATTATTTCGGTACCTGTGTCTTTCTGTCGTTCCGTGTGATTGTTCTCTCTCCGTGTGGAGCTTTCCCCTGTGTTATTATCTATCTCTCTCTCTCTATCTTTCTATTATCTATCTCTCTATCTATTATCTATCTATCTTTCTATCTATCTATCCATTATTCCAGCACCTGTGTCTTTCTGTCTTTCCGTGTGATTGTTCTCTCTCCGTGTGGAGCTTTCCTCTGTGTTATTATCTATCTATCCATCTATCTATCTATCTATCATCTATCTATCCATTATTCCGGCACCTGTGTCTTTCCGTCTTTCCGTGTGATTGTTCTCTCTCCGTGTGGAGCTTTCCTCTGTGTTATGGAGCAGATATAATGTGATCAGGGCTAATAGCCACATTAGATAATTCCGTAACTCGATTACGCTTTTTTCATTTGCAGAAGTGTCAGCGCCGATGCGTCTCGTGCTATAATTAACCGCTTGATGAAAAGTCTCATTACGGCGCGTGCTGCAGGTTTGGGGCGCGGGGCCTCGCTGATGTGCAATTAGTTATGTGCTGATGATTCCACTTTCCCCAGATCTCACCGTTCCCTCGCCGCCATGTCTGCGTGTAGCGATGACAATGGAGGAGGAAAGGTCCGTGTGCGCCGGACTCCTTCCAAGGTATCCGGGGGATTCATACAAATGAGGACACGGAAGATTGGGAAGTTTATGGAGCAAGAAGGATGAGACTGAGAGTAAAGCTGCTATTAAATTGGACGCGGGAGAAGGAGAGTCGTAGGTGGTGCGATTTCCACTAGTGACAGAGTTTCTTGGCTATTAGTCACAGGACGTGCCGGCAGCGCTGACAGTGGCAGCACTGGAGCGCTGTCATGGGTGTGAGAAGATATTGGGAGATAGTGCGGCTCAGACACATGTGCCGCCAGGGGAAGCCGCTGTAATTCAGAGACACCCAGAAGTAGAGAGACACCGGAGGAAAGTCTATTATCTATCAATCTAGAGAAAAAACCTGACCAGCACCTCCTAAGTGTGAACAGGTGCCAGCTGCGATAGCTGCATTATATAGAAGAAAAAAACACAGCGGCCTCTATAGGAGCCAAGATATCTGCAAACACTGAAAACACTGAATCTAAACTGTGTTATTACTCAGTAAGATGAACTTACAAAAAAGAAGGTTCTTAGCGCATAAGTTGGACAATTCATGTGTGCCCAACAGCCACGGCAAGGTGACCTCCCTCTGATGGGTCCCTGCTGTACTGCACATACCTCTCTTGAGCTATCAGCCTACAGTTAAATGGACAAAACATGTCTCTCCCGGGCCATGAGCCTACAATTCAAGTGGGTAAGTAGAACTGATGAACATCACCTGCTGGTCAGTAGGAGGAGTGCAGAGTCAGGCTGGAGGCAGCACAGCTTCAGTAGTAAAATATAAAGAAAAAGCCTGATCAGCATCTTCTAAGTGTGAACAGGTGCAAGTTACAATAATAAGAATCTTTATTTTTATATAGCGCTAACATATTCCGCAGCGCTTTACAGTTTGCACACATTATTACTGTCCCCGATGGGGCTCACAATCTAAATTCCCTACCAGGTTAACCCTAAAACCACCTAATCCCAGAAACTCAGCAGACCATGACACCTTCCCTCTTCCTTTCCTTCCCTTCTGTCCTTCCTTCCCTCTTCATTCACTTCCATCCTTCCCTCTTCTTTTCCTTTCTTTCCATCCTTCCTTCCCTTTCCATCTTCCTTCTTTCCTTTCCTTCCCTCTCCCTTCCTTAATTCCTTTTCTTAATTTCTTTCATCCTTCCTTCCCTGTTCCTTTCCTTCCACCCTTCCTTCCCCTTTCTTCTTCCTTTCCTCCCATCCTTCCATCCCTCTTACTTTCCTTCCATCCTTGCTTCCCTCTCCCTTTCCTTTTCTTTCATTCCATCCTTCCTTCTCGCTTTCTTTCCTTTCCTTCCATCCTTCCTTCACTCTTCCTTTCCTTCCTTCCTTCCATCCTCCCTTCCCTTTTCCTTTCCTTTCATAGTTCCTTCCCTCTTCCTTTTGTCACATGCCCCGTCCAGTGTGACACGGCCCGTAACTAATACAACAAGACAAATGGGATAGGGAAACATTTACAACGGTGGGCCCGGCGATAGGGAATGGGGGATGTGGAGACCTCCTGCACTCCCCTGAGTCAGTGTCCCTAACACTCCTAATGTTCCCTATACAGGCTCCTCACCTGTCGCCGATCAGGATACCTGTCACCCTAGCAAGCCCTACACCTATTCCTTACTAGAGAGCTGGGTGGTGCAGGCACTGGCCCCTCCGCTGCACTAACACCAACATGAGGAAAAGTGACAAACAGGGAAACACTTAGCCTTGCTCTGATGCACTTGCTCCTGGCAAACAGAGTCCAACACCTGAGTGCATCTTCCTCCCACCGTGTCCAACACCTGGGTGCAGCTTTACAGCAACAGCGTCCAGCGCTGAGTGCCGCCTTGGAGCAACAGAGTCCAGCACCTGAGTGCAGCTATCCAGTAACAGAGTCCAGCACCTGAGTGCAGCTATCCAGTAACAGAGTCCAGCAAACTGAGTGCAGTTCTACACCATAGCTGCCTCTCCACCAAGCTTTGCCAGAATTCTTCACTGACACCATAGCTGCCACTCCACCATGCTTTACACGAAATCCTCGCTGACACCATAGCTGCCACTCCAGGACTCTGACTGAGCTGTCCTGGACTCTCCTTCAGCTCCATCCTTCACCCAGGCTGGTTGGAAAAGACCAACAATAATATCACCAACGTGAGTGAGCACAACTGACACACCTATATTGAGCAAGCACACCTGTTAGTGATTCCCGTGCAATTACACTAACCACCACCGGGGGCAAAGTAGAACTAAAAACACCAGTGCAATGACCATACTGGCCACCGGGGCAAAACTGTCTCTAAGCACACCAGTGCAATGACCATACTGGCCACCGGGGGCAAAACTATCTCTAAGCACAAAGCTTAGAGAGAGAAAAAAAAAGGTTACCAGTGCTCTTATCTGACATGATCCAGCATGGATCATGACACCTTTCCTTTCTTTCCATCTTTCCTTCCCCCTTGCTTTCCTTTCTTTTCATTCTTGCTTCACTCTTCCTTTCCTTTTCTTTCCTTCCATCCTTCCTTCCCTCTTCCTTTCCTTTCCTTCCATTCTTCCTTCCCTCATCCTTTCCTTCCATCCTTCTCTTCCATCCTTCCTTCCCTCTTCCTTTCCTTTCCTTCCATCCTTCCCTCATCCTTTCCTTCCATCCTTCTCTTCCATCCTTCCTTCCCTCTTCCTTTCATCCTTCCCTCACCCTTTACTTCCATCCTTCCTTCCCTCTTCCTTTCATTTGGTTCCATCCAGGGGCATAACATCCCTGGACACAGGGGTCGCAGTTGCGACGGGGCCTCTGAGCGCTTAGGGGCCCATGCCCTGACTGGCATATGGATTCCCTATGAGCAGAGAGGCCGGGCGGGAGGGGGGTCAGAGAGGCACCATATCAGCGCCGACTCCCCTCGCCGCATTGAACTATAACTTCGTCTATGACGCTGACACAGTTCAAAGCAATGATGGAGGAGAGAGCGTCAGCTGACGCTCCCTCTCCCATTATTCCCCGCTCTGCCTCTGACATAGCGGGTGTGCGGTGACTTCATCGCGCACTCACTGCGCACCAGGCAGAGCAGGAGACAGGAGCCAGGAGCAGCGCGGGCACGAGGAGAAGGTGAGAAGGTGTGGGGCCATTCTCGGGGGGGCTGTATACCATGGTGCTGTATACCATGGTGCTGTATACCATGGGGGGGTGCTGTGCTGTATACCATGGAGCTGTATACCATGGTGCTGTATACCATGGGGGGGTGCTGTGCTGTATACCATGGTGCTGTATACCATGGGGGGTGCTGTGCTGTATACCATGGTGCTGTATACCATGGAGGGGAGGTGCTGTGCATGGTGCATGGTATACATACCATGGGGGGCTGAATACCATGTGGTGCTGTTTACCATGGGGGGTGCTGTGCTGTTTACCATGGGTGGCTGTATACCATGTGGTGCTGTATGCCATGGGCGGAGTGCTGTGCTGTATAGCATGGGGGGCTGTATACCATGTGGGGCTGTGCTATATACCATGTGGTGCTGTGCTATATACTATGCGGCTGTGTTATATACCAGGGGGGTACATTATATTTTATGGGGGAGGCTGTGTTATATAATATGGGGGGCGACATTATATTCTATGGTGTAGCAAGTCAGACACCAGCCCTCCGCTCCTTTCATTCTCTATGTGGGGGGTAGAGTTATGGGAGCGGTGGGGCTGTGGACAGTTCGAGGGATGGAGCCTGGGCTGGTCTCAAGGGGGCCCCAAAAATTTTGCCAGTATGGGGCCACGAAATTCCTAGTGGCAGCCCGGGGTGGGGGCCCATTTGAAAGTTCGCACCAGGGACCATAACTTTGTAGTTACGCCACTGCTTCCATCCTTCCATCCCTCTTCCTTTCTTCTTTCTTTCCCTCTTCCTTTCCTTCCATCCTTCCATCCCTCTTCCTTTCCTTCCATCCTTCTTTCCCTCTTCCTTTCCTTCTATCCTTCCCTCTTCCTTTCCTTACCTTCTTCACTATGACACTTTGACTCTGCTGACATCATCCTACTGACATTAGCCACGTCATAGACTATTTCTTTCCCTATCTTGACAACAGAAAACTTCTGAAAATTCCGACTCACCACCCATACCGTCAGGAGGAGGATCATGGAGGCAGCGTTTACCCACTAGCATGGTCTTACAGGAAAAAGGGAGTCAGTGATAAATATAACTATTCAGTCGTGACATCATTTCCAGAGTGACTGCCTAAATTGACAGTGGGAGGGATGTATAATAGAGATACCAGATCCGTCACCAGCAGCTTGTTGATGCCTTCCACTACCTTTTCTGCAATGTAGTGCAAACCGAAAAATGACTGAAGACATAATAGAAAGACGATATGTAACGCAGAGGTGGTATCAACATAAAATGGGCGAAACATATCTGAGTGAGCCCCCAACCAGGTGATCATGTTTACACCTACGGTATGTTAATTTCCCAGTTGAGCATGGCATGACTTAAAAGTCTCCTTACACTGGCATGTCAGACATGTCACTTTTCCCACTTACTACAGTGGTGCCCCCTAATCATGGGTGTAGGAGATCCTCAGCAGGTGACCCCTCAGCACTACGACTTGAAGCTCCATGGCCCTGTACAAAATCTTTGAAGTCCATTTCTAAATGTGACGCCTTCTGCTATAGTGGAGGGGTCTTTGAGGTTCTCCAGGGACCCGGTCCCAAGTGCCAAATCTGTCCCCCTTTTTAGTAAAATTCTTACTTCCCCTTCCCCAATTTACTTCCAAACTTACATCGCATCCACACCACGTTCCCATTTCCTCCACCAATTCCCTCGCCCATAATTGAAATTCTGCCGGTTTCCATCTTGTGAAATGACAGATTAATTGTATCCAAGGTGCAATTAATTAAAACCCCTTTTCATCTGGATTGATAGTCGCTTGCGTGCAGACACGGGAATCTACTTATCTGAACATATTTCTGACATTCCAAGTTGGCGATCAAAATATTGCAGGAAAAAACCTGATGTTATTTCTGTCTCTGGAGGTTTTTCATGTATTGTAATGAAAAGTATCATTCATGGATGTCCTACAGTTAGAATGAGCTGTCACCTCGTACCAGGCAATCTACCGACGACGAACAAAAGGAACGTTGTTACATTGTTGCAAGATGAAATTAACCGCTGATTTGCATAACTTGAACAACAAAACTTTTTTTTTTGTCCTCCTCTTTCCGAAGATTAATTCCTCACGTTAGAACCTTAATCATCATCTGATCGTTGTGCTTCCTCTGGATACAAACGTCTTCATAGAACAGTCAATATCTACATTTCAATTACGCTCAAAGAACCAACGGAGTCTGCACAACGCTGTAAATAAAATGCAATCATTCGCGCACGTTACAGGCTGCTTCACCGTCTCCTCACTCCATAGTAACTCAGTTGACAATTTTCTCGACTTATTAAATAATTCCCACCAACTCCGTAACCTAGCCCACACGATAACACTGTTCTTCTATCACCCCCATCTCTAACTTGCTTTTGCTGTAGTTTTTGCCCTCCATCCTCATTGCAAAATTTACTATCTACAGAAAGTTGATTTGGTGACTATTGATTCCTTTCGACCCAAATGTGTCCACATCATATCTAGTAGAAGGTGTAATGATATAGATAATTGTAAATTGTGAGAAGAAAGCCAGAGAGACACAAATAATGATTTAAGGCACAGGAGAGGCAAGAGGCTGCATGCATGTCATGGGCTGTGCAAAAAAAAATGCCCAGCCCACTGCACGGAATGGAGAAAGGTTGGCAATAGCTTTTTATATTTTATAGGAAGCAACCTTTTCCTTCCATCCTTCTTTCCCTCTTCCTTTCCTTCCATCCTTCTTTCCCTCTTCTTTTCCTTTTCTTTCCTTCCCTCCATTTCTCTTCCTTCCTTCTTACCTTTCCTTTCTTTCCATCCTTTCTTCCTTCCTTTTCCGGCTTCCTTTCCTTCCATCCATCCTTCCTTGCCTCCATTCCTTTCCTTCCATCCTTCCTTCCCTCTTCCTTTCCTTCGATTCCTCTTCCTTTCCTTTCTTTCTATCCTTCCTTCCCTTTTCCTTTCATTCCATCCTTCCTTACATCTTCCTTTCCTTCCCTCTTCTTTTCCTTTCCTTCCATCCATCCTTCTCGCTTCCTTTCCTTCCATCCTTCTTTCTGGAAGAAATTCAGAGTCAATATTAAAGCACAAATGGCAAAGAAGGAATGACCGGTAAAGCTCTATAACTTTTTGCTTTGGTTGAACTGGGACTAGAGTTGAGCCAAAAGATTAGCAGGACACCGGTACTAGACCAAAGCCCTGAAAACCTCCTATGACTCTTCTGGGCTCCCACAATAACATGATAAGTAATGATGTTGCATGGTCTACCAATCAGAAGAGGGGCCTGGGATGTCGCAGGTAGTAAGAGGTACGCAGTACACTGCTCTGGCGGCCATGGTCTACCAAAATTGGTCCTCCAAATCTTTTTTCTCAACTCTAAAGCTGGCCATACACAGTCAGACGGATGTTGCATTGGACAATCAATTGGCCAACAACCAGGGAAAGCCAAAGTTGGCCTGTCAGCCATGTCAGCCAGTGGTCTATCTCTGGGAGAACAATGTGATGGGCAGTCTGAAATCGGACATGTGCAAAACATCTTCCCCGATGATCAGCTGGCCGATATCAGTTGGCGTGGCTGACATTAGTCTGATGTGTATGTGGGTCTCTACTTAGCTCTACCTTGGATACATGGCAGTACTGTAAAGTAGAAAACATGAGGGAGTGATATATTACTAGATGTTAAGCACAGAATCAACATGCACAAGAATTTCCAAAATATCATGGCTGGTAGTCTTTACACAGGCGGTAAAGCTTTTCGATCATAAGACCTTCCGATGACTATCTGATCGGTTAAATCTCTTGCTTCATGAGATGTATAAACTCTAGGTGATATATGTATCCCATGTAGAGGGAACTTCCTTGCATTGTCAAGTTTGGATGAGGAAGGTCCTACGACCAAAACGTTTACCACTTCTTTATGGATTGTCCAAAACTTTCAATAAAAAAATAAGTCATGATATGTGTTGTGCTTTCTGGTCTGGATTGGTAATCAACTCGAAGCACCCTCAACATACAAGAGTGTCCTGATTTTTTTTTTCCATTAGGTACTGTAATGGGTACCTTCATTGGTGTCACCAAGCATCTTCTCGCCCAACATAACTAAGGAATGATGGAATGGAAAATAAAAAAACTAAACTATTCGAATATGTGAAACTCAATTTCTAAGCATTTTTTCATTTAATTGGGAAAATTCTCTCCAAATATTGCATAGAGAATATTTCTTTCGAAGATCACATTGGAACTTTCTGTAGCCAAAAGCCTTTATCCTCGAGAGCACTCAATACCCAATCGACAAGGTTATTATTTTTTTTTTAAAGCAGCTTTTCCTTTCTTACAAGAGACTATTATGTCGAACACAAAAATATATCACTAGCTACAACCAGCCCGCTGTTCTCCGAGATCGCTGTGACAATCTTTGGTTTCTATTACACCGGTCTCTGTACAGATTCCATTATGTTGCCATTGTTCCATGCATTGGTGACCTTTTATTTAAACATTGCAGAACTGAAAAGATAAGAGTGGAAAGACGAAAATAGGAAAGGGGTGAAAAGAAACTGCCGCTGAAGCAAAACATGGAAACAGCTACCTAGAACGGAAGATATGCAACCTCCTTCTTTGAACCTCCTTAGCTGTTTTCGAAGATAAAACCGAGCGGTGCATATCTTGGATGTAAGACACAATAACCATCATGGAATGGCAATGTCAACTGCAAGACTGTTACTAAAAATAAAAATGTTATGGCTTCGACATCCCAAAAGGTATAGAAGAGGAGGAGGAGTCGGTGGATCAGTCATAGTACCTTCTGGGTGGATTTTCTTCCAAATCCATCACTTAAAGAATTTTAGGTAAATCCAGTTTAGATGAGAACATGTGTGATTATGAATGGTGGCTAATATGTTGATGCCCAAAGAGCTGTTTTAGTGGTTTTTCAGGACTAGTTGGCTATAGTTGCAAAATTAAGGATCTTGAGCGTTGCTTTCAGCAATGTCTTCTAAAAAAAAATTGATGGCAGAAGACAACAGAAGGTAATGGTGTTGAGACTACTGTAGGACATTGGAAGACTCTTAGATGCAAGAGAGGCATTGACCATCACACAGTGAATGTTTTGGTTACAACTCCTGGCATCAAGTGGGATGCCTAAGCAAACAATGCTGGTGGTGATATTCAAGTTGAAATATCACAGAGGATCTAGTATTTTTGGTTATCTTCTGTAGCTATGGCATCTATATAAATATTTGACCAGATTCAACCAGAGGTAGAGACTTGATGGCAGAAGACACAATGACGTATTAATGATGAGACTACTGGAAGGTTATTCAGTGTAGAAGAGGTCTTGACCCTCATGCAGTTCCTGTTTTGGTGGCAGATTCTGCCAGTTGCATCTGCTGCTGTCAAGTTGGATACCCAACCAACAATACTAGAGGTGACCTTCAAATTGAAAGATCATAGATGATCTTCAGTTTTCCAGGCTATAGTATATGGGTAATCTCCCATAGCTGTGTCATCTATGTGGATTTTAGGGGTAAGTAATACTGTAGAGAGGCATCTATAAGACACCCTCATTACTAGCTTATAGTCAGATTGTAATAAAGACACAACAAGAATAAAGTTCTTTATTTGAAATAAAAACTCCCCACCCTCTTTTACCCATATATTCACAAAAAATAAAAAAGCAAAGTTATACTCCATTGATGCCCATGTCCCACTGTAAAAGACAAAAAATAATAAAACACCATACTCCTCACCCATTTCAAATGAGATATTGATGATAAGAACACAGTATGACATTGGAAGGCTGTTTGTTGCAAGAGAGGCATTGACCATCATACAATGGCTGGTTTGGTAACAGCTCCTGCTGTCAAGTGGGAGACCCAAACAACAATACTGGTGGTGACCTTCAAGTTGAAAGATCAGTTTTCCAGGCTATTGCTAATTGTTAATCTTCCATAGCCTTGGCATCTATGCGAATGTTTGACCAGATCCAACCAAAGGTAGAAACATGAGGGCAGAAGACACAATGAGGTATTGATGATGAGACTACTGTAGGATATTGGAAGGCTCTTCAATGCTGGAGAGACGCTGGTCATCATACAATGGCTGCTTTGGTTACAGCTGTTGTCATTTGCACCTGCTGCTATCATGTAGAAGACCCAACCAACAAGACTAGTGGTACCCTTGAAGTCAAAACATCGTAAAGGATCTTCTGTTTTCCAGGCTAAGGTATCTTTGGTCATCTTCCATAACTATGATGACTTTTTTGAGATCCAACCAAACCTTCAACTTGATGTGCAAATGGCCCGATTGAGAGGGAAAATAAGAAGACCCAAATGTTCGAAAATACCATAATGTTCAGATGAAGTGAAGAAAAAAATCTTCTAGAGGGAAACTGTAGAACAAGATGGATAAAGATAGCCTCAGAAATCCTTGAAAAAGTCATTAAGAAGCACGAAGACACAAGCAGAACGTGGAAGATTCGCGAGGAACATTACTCATAAGGTCAATTGAACTTAATGGCGTCTTTGAAAAAGGAACAGTAATACAACCACGGCCAGGTATAGACTTGTGCATCATTATAAATGATTACATGTTACAGCTTATTAATAGGATAATTTTCCAATGACAAAATTATCTCGTTTGCCACCAGTTAGGGCCTAATGATGAGTGGGAGGGTTATTTTTCTTGCAGGTGTTAAATGTTTGAGATCTTTGACGTTAAGATTTCGCTAGGATAATGCAATCGCTTATTACAGGCTACTGGCTGCTGCTGATATTTAATTATTTTGCTGCTCCAAGTTTTTTAAAGGGCAGCTCCACCTACCATATTTAACTGGGGTATAGCACCTTCAAAAGACTTTTATGTGAAATGTCTCCAATTTCACTTACTTCTCTACATAATTATCTCAATAAATGAACCGAAGCAGGCAAATAATCTTTCACAAGAACTATCTCTCTTCTTTTAATGTACCCACTAAATAACACCAAAATGCTAGAAGGCTCTTTATAGAAAGGGTCCTTCGGTTGCCTAAGCTTCGTCAGATATCTGATCTATCTTGGCCTCAGAAGTCCATAGGGTGGACATACTGCATGTGACAAGCTATTAAAGCCACATGGATTTGGTGGGCAATTGCATTTTCTTGTCAAAAGGAGAAGTTAGAATAAGTGCTTTACCCATTGCCTAAGCTTCGGGTCTTCTGGAAGGTCAGATATCTGATCTTTCTTGGCCGGAGAAGTCCATAGGTGGACTGTTATGAATGAGTCACCGAGGAGGAAAAAACAAAAAGCAAGCTAAGCCCAGAAAACCGGAGAGGTTGGTAACTAGCGGTTTGCAGACCCCTGATCCTATCCACAACAACTAGCAGTAGCCGTGGAGCGTGCCTACGGTGGTCCTAGACGAATCGTCACGGCCGGAGAACTAAATAAGCCTAAAGAAAGAAAGGGAATATCTAAACTGCCCCAGAGCAGACCCCAAAGCAATAGACAGCCCCCAACATGTATTGTCGGTGAAACAAGATGAAAACGCAGACACAGGTAGATAGATAGGCTGAGCAAACGATTGGGCCCTCGCTAACTAGAAAGGACAGGAAAGAAAAGCTGCTGTCTGCAATCACGCAAAAAACCCTGCCAAAAAGAATGTCCAACACGTCTGATAGAAAAAGGCCCTGAAGTCGCTAGACTTCAAATCACTATATCAGCACTCAGGTATATTCTGAAGACAGAGCAAAAGAGATCAACTGATCAGAGACAAAATGGGGATTCAGCCCAGTCGCAGCCAGGGCTGGCTGAACACAAAAACTAAGTAAACCAGACAAAAACTCATATGAACAATAGCAGAGAAAACTTAGCTTTAGGAAAGCAGGAACCAAACTGGAACCCAGGAGCCACAGTCAGGAAAAATCACCAGCAAGAAACTAGGGAGTCGGCTGCCTTAAATCCAATCAGAAACTCCTGATGTCCAATCGCAGTCCTCTTCCTCAGGTGGCCGGTCTCTGCCATTTAGATCAGCTTCATTACCTCCTTTCACCAACAGAGGGAGTCCAGATAGAGAACTCACTACTCCTCTGTCAGCACAGCCAGCTCCATAACCCTCATCAGAAGCCAGAGGCAAACCCGAAAATGAGCTCACAACAGTAGACATATGTGACAAGCTATTAAAGCCACATCGGTTTGGTGAGCAATTGCATCTTCTAGTCAAATGGAGAAGTTAGAATAAGTGCTTTACCCATTGCCTAAGCTTTAGGTCTTCTGTAAAGTTGGATATCTGATCTTTCTTGGCCTGAGAAGGCCACAGAGTGAGTTTATGTGACAAGATACTGAAGCCACATGGATTTGGTGGGCCATTACTGATTCTAGTCAGAAGGAGAAGTTAGAATAAATGTTTTACCCATTTACTAAGCTTCAAGCCTTCTGGAGGATCAGATATCTGATCTTTCTTGGCCGGAGAAGTCAACAGATTGAGAAAAAGTGACAAGCTATTAAAGCCACATTGGATTGGTGGGTAATTGCAGCTTCTAGTCAGAAGGAGAAGTTAGAATAAGTGCCCTACTGATTGCCTAAGCTTAGGGTCTTCGGGAAGGTCAGATATCTGTTCTTTCTCGACTTGAGAAATCCACAGAGTGAGCATTTATGACAAGCTAATAAAGGCACATGGGTTTGGTGGGTAATAGCATCTTTTAATCCTGCATTGCTATATTTGACAACACCATGATGCCAAAGAACAGTGCAGATTCATGCCATGTAAGACTTTCATACACCTGGAGGATCTTCAGAAATAGTGAATCCATTGGTAAAGTCCACATCTGGTGATATAGTTTATTCTGGGTTGCAGTCAAGCCCACTGTGGCATTATTGGTGACCATAAATGCCCCATGTCATTTGAAGCCATGCTGAAGGCTCCTGACTTCAGGTTCTGGTATATGAAATGTGTGCTTGAGTCTTCTTGCTCTTTGTACTCAGTCTCGTTCATCCAGAATTGTGGCATTTGGAGCAAGCAAAGAAGGAGCTGTGGTCAGTAGACCACTTGACTACACACACCAAAGAACCTGGTATCCTGTCCCAACAGCTTCAAGGCTGATGAAGGACTTTTTGAGCATGATCAGAGTGTTAATAAAGATTAGACTTTACGGTGTTTACATGAGATCCTAAACTTCATGAATACAATACTCAAGATGGAATCTTAAGGATAAACCCAAAACCAAAAATGGTCTAGTTTCACGTGGCTGGTTAGACCTGAAAATGGTTAAAACAGATGCACGTCAATAACAGGAAGAAAGTGGCAGGAAGTAGAGAGTCAACTCATACAGCCAGGTCTCTCTCCTCCTCTTGAAGTCATGCCATGGAGCCAATGTGGCCCCTAGGCAATTGGGACCTCACGAATCAGGAAAAGCAAAAACGCTGAACGTCTAGCAAAAGGAGCATTGCTGAAGCTCCGTATACCCTACTTTGGTCTGTTGTATTCTTTGGGTTGGATTTGACAGAGCTCATTGACTTAGAATTGGTGCGTCTGGTTTGTGTTTTAAACTCATTGACTTTGCTCATTGGGAAAACCGAAAAATAAATTTTTTACACAAGTAGTAATCAAATTTAGAAGAATTCCTCTATAATAAATTGAAGAAAGATGGTCCCGCAGCTTTGATCTCAGGGATCAAATGCAATCTGGTGCTGTGTTTAGTTTTACTGGAGCACCGCCACAGGTGAAATGTGGTATTACATTTGTTAGGTCCTCCAGAGACACAGATGATAATAAATGTCCTGAATATGAAAAATTTTCTATAAACTTCAAATTCATTCATTAATAGTTACAGAGCTACATGCCTTTGAAGGGTTAAAAATAAACGTGAGTGCCGCGAGTACAAGAACAATTGACCGTATTGCTGTGGTCATTATTCAATCCCTACAGAAACGTGTTTTTTGCCTGCTGAATCTATCTTACATTGTTCCTGATGATGCAGCCGACTAATTACATCTAGGGAGATCGTAAATTCACATCTTCTTGTTTGGTTGTTATGAGAGGCTCAATTATTTTCGTTGCTTGTCAGGAAATATAACTTACTAATTTTTTTTTCACAAAAGATGCAAATTGGTGAGTGTTATAAATGTCAAGTGTCCTAGGAGATGAGGACGAAAGAGTCATTAGTGTGAGAGGAGCCAAGGAGGAAAAACTCTCAGCTGGGTCTGCACAGCTGGGTCAAGAGCAACTCACAGTTTAGGGAATTTATTACTTGTTTTTCCAAAATATTAACTTAGGATAACAATGAAACCCTGCAGCTCACTGCTGCCATCAGGAAAGAATATAACTAGTGTAATAATGGTGCTATGTACAATAACTACTATAATACTGCCCCGATGTACAAGAATATAACTACTATAATACTGCCCCTATGTACAAGAATATGACTACTATAATACTGCCCCTATGTACAAGAATATAACTACTATAATACTGCCCATATGTACAGGAATATAACTACTATAATACTGCCCCTATGTACAAGAATATAACTACTATAATACTGCCCCTATGTACAAGAATATAACTACTATAATACTGCTCCTATGTACAATAATATAACTACTATAATACTGCCCCCTATGTACAAGAATATAACTACTATAATACTGCCCATATGTACAGGAATATAACTACTATAATACTGCCCCTATGTACAAGAATATAACTACTATAATACTGCCCCCTATGTACAAGAATATAACTACTATAATACTGCCCCTATGTACAAGAATATAACTACTATAATACTGCTCCTATGTACAAGAATATAACTACTATAATACTGCCCATAAGTACAGGAATATAACTACTATAATACTGCCCCTATGTACAAGAATATAACTACTATAATACTGCCCCTATGTACAAGACTATAACTACTATAATACTGCCCCTATGTACAAGAATATAACTACTATAATA
The DNA here is from genome assembly GCF_039654945.1 of Dendrobates tinctorius. NCBI lineage: Eukaryota > Metazoa > Chordata > Amphibia > Anura > Dendrobatidae > Dendrobates > Dendrobates tinctorius. The sequence continues at coordinate 5,461,106 of NW_027361688.1, forward strand.
CTGCCCATATGTACAGGAATATAACTACTATAATACTGCCCCTATGTACAAGAATATAACTACTATAATACTGCTCCTATGTACAAGAATATAACTACTATAATACTGCCCATATGTACAGGAATATAACTACTATAATACTGCCCATATGTACAGGAATATAACTACTATAATACTGCCCCTATGTACAAGAATATAACTACTATAATACTGCTCCTATGTACAAGAATATAACTACTATAATACTGCTCCTATGTACAAGAATATAACTACTATAATACTGCCCATATGTACAGGAATATAACTACTATAATACTGCCCATATGTACAGGAATATAACTACTATAATACTGCCCCTATGTACAAGAATATAACTACTATAATACTGCCCCTATGTACAAGAATATAACTACTATAATACTGCTCCTATGTACAAGAATATAACTACTATAATACTGCCCCCTATGTACAAGAATATAACTACTATAATACTGCCCATATGTACAGGAATATAACTACTATAATACTGCCCCTATGTACAAGAATATAACTACTATAATACTGCCCCCTATGTACAAGAATATAACTACTATAATACTGCCCCTATGTACAAGAATATAACTACTATAATACTGCTCCTATGTACAAGAATATAACTACTATAATACTGCCCATATGTACAGGAATATAACTACTATAATACTGCCCCTATGTACAAGAATATAACTACTATAATACTGCCCCTATGTACAAGACTATAACTACTATAATACTGCCCCTATGTACAAGAATATAACTACTAAAATACTGCCCATATGTACAGGAATATAACTACTATAATACTGCCCCTATGTACAAGAATATAACTACTATAATACTGCTCCTATGTACAAGAATATAACTACTATAATACTGCCCATATGTACAGGAATATAACTACTATAATACTGCCCATATGTACAGGAATATAACTACTATAATACTGCCCCTATGTACAAGAATATAACTACTATAATACTGCCCCTATGTACAAGAATATAACTACTATAATACTGCTCCTATGTACAAGAATATAACTACTATAATACTGCCCCCTATGTACAAGAATATAACTACTATAATACTGCCCATATGTACAGGAATATAACTACTATAATACTGCCCCTATGTACAAGAATATAACTACTATAATACTGCCCCCTATGTACAAGAATATAACTACTATAATACTGCCCCTATGTACAAGAATATAACTACTATAATACTGCTCCTATGTACAAGAATATAACTACTATAATACTGCCCCCTATGTACAAGAATATAACAGCTATAATACTGCCCCTATGTACAAGAATATAACTACTATAATACTGCTCCTATGTACAAGAATATAACTACTATAATACTGCCCCCTATGTACAAGAATATAACTACTATAATACTGCCCATATGTACAGGAATATAACTACTATAATACTGCCCCTATGTACAAGAATATAACTACTATAATACTGCCCCCTATGTACAAGAATATAACTACTATAATACTGCCCCTATGTACAAGAATATAACTACTATAATACTGCTCCTATGTACAAGAATATAACTACTATAATACTGCCCATATGTACAGGAATATAACTACTATAATACTGCCCCTATGTACAAGAATATAACTACTATAATACTGCCCCTATGTACAAGACTATAACTACTATAATACTGCCCCTATGTACAAGAATATAACTACTATAATACTGCCCATATGTACAGGAATATAACTACTATAATACTGCCCCTATGTACAAGAATATAACTACTATAATACTGCTCCTATGTACAAGAATATAACTACTATAATACTGCCCATATGTACAGGAATATAACTACTATAATACTGCCCATATGTACAGGAATATAACTACTATAATACTGCCCCTATGTACAAGAATATAACTACTATAATACTGCCCCTATGTACAAGAATATAACTACTATAATACTGCTCCTATGTACAAGAATATAACTACTATAATACTGCCCCCTATGTACAAGAATATAACTACTATAATACTGCCCATATGTACAGGAATATAACTACTATAATACTGCCCCTATGTACAAGAATATAACTACTATAATACTGCCCCCTATGTACAAGAATATAACTACTATAATACTGCCCCTATGTACAAGAATATAACTACTATAATACTGCTCCTATGTACAAGAATATAACTACTATAATACTGCCCCCTATGTACAAGAATATAACAGCTATAATACTGCCCCTATGTACAAGAATATAACTACTATAATACTGCTCCTATGTACAAGAATATAACTACTATAATACTATCCCTATGTACAAGAATATAACTACTATAATACTGCTCCTATGTACAAGAATATAACTACTATAATACTGCCCCCTATGTACAAGAATATAACTACTATAATACTGCCCCTATGTACAAGAATATAACTACTATAATACTGCCCCTATGTACAAGAATATAACTACTATAATAATGCTCATATGTACAAGAATATAACTACTATAATACTGCCCCTATGTACAAGAATATAACTACTATAATACTGCCCCTATGTACAAGAATATAACTACTATAATACTGCCCCCTATGTTCAAGAATATAACTACTATAATACTGCCCCTATGTTCAAGAATATAACTACTATAATACTGTCCCCTATGTACAAGAATATAACTACTATAATACTGCCCCTATGTACAAGAATATAACTACTATAATACTGCCCCTATGTACAAGAATATAACTACTATAATAATGCTCCTATGTACAAGAATATAACTACTATAATACTGCCCCTATGTACAAGAATATAACTAATATAATACTGCCTCTATGTACAAGAATATAACTACTATAATACTGCTCCTATTTACAAGAATATAACTACTATAATGCTGCTCCTATGTACAAGAATATAACTACTATAATACTGCCCCTATGTACAAGAATATAACTACTATAATACTGCTCCTATGTACAAGAATATAACTACTATAATACTGCTCCTATATACAAGAATATAACTACTATAATGCTGCTCCTATGTACAAGAATATAACTACTATAATGCTGCTCCTATGTACAAGAATATAACTACTATAATACTGCCCCTTTGTACAAGAATATAACTACTATATTACTGTCCCTATGTACAAGAATATAAGTACTATAATACTGCCCCTATGTACAGGAATATAACTACTATAATACTGCCCCTATGTACAAGAATATAACTACTATAATACTGCCCCCTATGTACAAGAATGTAATGTAAGATATGATTTTACAGAACTTTCTAGAATCTCCCATTGCTACAGACTGAGGAGACGAGTCTGTCATGTAGCTGCAACCCCCCTCTTGCCCCACAACACACACACCAGTGTCTTCCTGCATGCAGCTCTGTGAAACCTGAAACCGTCTATTTCCTCTCGAAGCCCTCTCCTTCTCCCATACTTGCACGGCTAAGTGGAAAGGATGTCCCTTTATCTGAAACCACGAGGCCAATCTAGCTATAGGTGATATTAAAGAGACTGTATCGGAAAAAACATATACCGTCGAGATATAATAATCATATCACTGTGTAGGCAATGAAGCCAGCTTTCTAAACCCCTAAGTTTCACGATTCTCGGACTTCCAGAAACTGAGATATGGATTGCTCCCAAATGGAGTGTCCTAAGTATGGCATACTTGGAGTTGTTTCACTCTATTCTGTAAATTACAATCAATGGTACCCTACGGGTGATTATACGAGCTTATCTCGCCCCGATATAGTTAGTATAAGTCTTTAGTAAAGTTTCAACTTAGAGAGAAGGGGGGTGGAACCTCCCCAGCAGGCCCCTTTTGCTGAGGTCACACAGCCTAGACCATAAGGGATGCGAGGGGACAATGAGCTCAGTTCAGCCGAAGTCCTCATGCCAGAGAGACGTGCCGATGAGTGGGGACGTTTGGTTAAGCGCCCCTCCCCCAGCCACATGGTCTGCCTAATACCAACTACGCACATGTGAGTGTTACTTTCTGTTCTTTCATCCACTTTGTTTTATATTTGTATTTGTACATATGTAATGTCTCAACTTTATAACAATTTTTATGTAATCACTGCCCACTTTGGGAATTAAAGATAAAATCTATTAGTTTGCCTCCATGCTCTAAGAAACGAACTATGCGCCTTTATTAGATAATCGCTACTAATTTCAGGGGTTTGCCGCGGACCCTCTTAATTAACTCTTTCATTAAGTAAAGCGTGGCTGGTGGCAGCATGGTGTGTGCGGTGGGTTAGACTAGTTGGCAGTACAGAAGGGTCTTATATTGCTGAAGGGGGGCTGCGGCCGCAGCATTGATAATTCCCTTACTGCAGTAGCCTAATTGCCCGTGCACAAAAAGCAGCTCGTCCGGCGACTAATTAGCCTAGGTGCAGTTCCCTGACTGACCTGAGGGTAAGGGGGGAGCCGGAGAGCTGCGAGTTCCAAAGGGGAACTGAGAAAGTGGGATATACATAAATCCCTGCAGTTCTTGGAAGGTTGTTAGAATGTGGTGGGGCATCCAAAATAACCCCCCTGCGATAAATTGTTAGTGCAAGATTAGCTTGCTGTGTGTTGGTCACACGGTGCCAGTGGTGGGATAACTAAGATAAGCCCCCACTGTGCCTGTGATAGCCGTGTGCCGGCTGTGTGTCGTGTCCCTCCGTCCGCTGATATACCCGTGTCAGTGGTGGGATCGTGACATATTGGTGGCACAGGGTGCGCTGTCCGTCACAATTTGGTGGCAGCGGTCCGCCTGTTCGTCACAAAGAATATAACTACTATAACACTGCCCCCTATGTACAAGAATATAACTACTATAATACTGCCTCCAATGTACAAGAATATAACTACTATAATACTGCCCCCTATGTACAAGAATATAACTACTATAATACTGCCCCTATGTACAAGTAAATAACTACTATAATACTGCTCCCTATGTACAAGAATATAACTACTATAATACTGCCCCTATGTACAAGAATATAACTACTATAATACTGCCCCTATGTACAAGAATATAACTACTATAATACTGTCCCTATGTACAAGAATATAACTACTATAATACTGCCCCTATGTACAAGTATATAACTACTATAATACTGCTCCCTATGTACAAGAATATAACTACTATAATACTGCCCCTATGTACAAGAATATAACTACTATAATACTGCTCCTATGTACAAGAATATAACTACTATAATACTGCCCCTATGTACAAGAATATAACTACTATAATACTGCCCCTATGTACAAGAATATAACTAGTATAATGCTGCTCCTATGTAGAAGAATATAATTACTATAATACTGCTCCTATGTACAAGAATATAACTACTATAATACTGCTCCTATGTAGAAGAATATAACTACTATAATACTGCCCCATGTACAAGAATATAACTACTATAATATTGCTCCTATGTACAAGAATATAACTACTATAATACTGCCCCTATGTACAAGAATATAACTACTATAATACTGCTCCTATGTAGAAGAATATAACTACTATAATACTGCTCCTATGTACAAGTATATAACTACTATAATACTAACCCCTATGTACAGGAATATAACTACTATAATACTGCTCCTATGTACAAGTGTTAGCTCAGCGCTAGACAAGGCGGACTTCCCGGAGTGGACCCTCTGGACCGTGGCACCGAGCGGACCCCGGACGAGCTACCAGGTGGTGCTGACCCCTATACAGGGATCGTTAGGAGCAGATCCAGGGGTTTGAATGCACGGCAGCCGGAACCAAGAGGGGCGGCTCGGAATGGAGTACTGGGACTAACACGAGCAGAGGTGTATCTAGGCTTTCTGGCACCCTGGGCAAGAATTCAGTTCGGCACCCCCCATGCGATTTCCACACTTAGCCATGCTCTCCCTAATGCTCTCAATGTTCAGTGAAAAACTGAAAAAAGCAGGAAGAGAAGCTCGTTGTCACAGGACCATAAGTATTAAAATCGCACATGAGTGGTGTCTATGTGATGACTACTGGAACCTGCAGAGCTGAATCCTGACATTGCAGCTTCTGAATTCTCACAATTAATGCACTGCAAACTTTTAGGAATCTCCCGTACCGGTGGTAAGAGTACACGGTCATGTCAGCACAAGCTTGTGATTTGTATACTTCTGGCCACATTCCGACTAGACGTGCCCGGCCTCGCTCCGTTCATTTTCATTGAGTGAGGCCACACATGTCTAGTCAGCATGTGACCGCATGTATGCAAACTAGAATGACTGCAGACTCAGCACAGACCTGGACAACCCCTTTAATGTTCCTAACAAATAAAAACATGAGAATTAGTCAGTATCACTAATAATATTTACATCCAGGTACCTTATAGATGACGTCGTCTCTGCAGTCGGTCTCCTTTCCTTCTTCTTGTCCAGACCCCATGATGAGTTTTCTCATCTACAGCTGTCTCTGTAGACGTCCATCTTCTCCGGTCTTCTGCAGCAAAATCTCCACGCGATGCCCTTAAAGATAGAAGTGTCATTATAATGCTCCTAAATAAAAATGTCTGCAATATACTGTCGCCTCACACTATTCCCCTCCCTCCTCATACTGTCTCCTCTAACATCCCACCTGTTCACCATACTGCCTCCTCATATATTTACCCCCTCACTCTCTATACTGTCTGCTCACACATACCCCTAACTCCCCATACTGTGTCTGCACACATCCCATCACCCTCACTCCCCATACTGTGTCCACATACATTTTTCCCATCGCTACTCATACTGTGTCCACATACATTTACCCGTTTGCTCCCCATACTGTCTGCACCCATCCCCCATACTGTATCCTCATACATGCCCTCATACTGTACATACTCTTCATTTTGTGTCCTCAAATCTCCCCACACACATTAAATCCTCCCATCCCCACTCCAAATCCCCCCATCCCCATGCCAAATCCCCCACACACATTAAGTACCCCTCATCCCCACTCCAAATCCCCCCAGACATGAAATCCCCCCCTATCCCCACTCCAAATCTTCCCACACATTAAATAACCCCCCATCCCCACTCCAAATCCCTCAAACACATTATATATCCCCCCACTCCAAATCTCCCCACACATTATGTACCCCCCCACTCCAAATCCCGCCCTCCCATCTTCAGTGGTTTCTTTGGCTCCTCAGTGGAGCACAATTAGGGCTCACTCTCACTTGCGAGAGACTTGCACGATTCTCGTGCGAGTCTCTCGCATGAAAACCCGGCACTGCCACCGCCACTGGGACCGGAGGGGGTGACTGCATAGAAATACATGTAGCCGCTCACTCTGGTCTGAGTGCGGGCTCCAGTCCCAGGTTTCATGCGAGAGACTCGCACAAGAATCGTGCGAGTCTCTCACAGGTGAGTATCAGCTCGTACCACCAGTGTTCGCTCTGTGCGCCAGCGAGTGACATCAGCAGCGTGATCACATGACATGATCATGTTGCTGGCGTCGCTCTGACCCGGCTGTCAGAGCTTCAATTGTACTGGCTTCTGTACAGACTCCAGTACAATTGATCCCTGGGAGCCGGCACTCTGCAGGTTCTCTGCGCCGGCTGTCAGCTTGATAAACGACACAAAGAACGGCCGACTCCCAGGCTGCGGGGCTGCAGAATGCAGCCGCCAGGGGAGACACTGCGGACCACCGCATTAGGTGGCCCGAATGTGCCTCTCTCTGCCGGTTGCCCCCCCCAGAAATGCCTCTGGCCCCCATAATGTCCTCAGATTTTTTGCCCCCCCCATATGTTCCTCCTATTTCTCTCCCCTCGCCCCCCCATATGTTCCTCATATTTCTCTCCCCTCGCCCCCCCATATGTTCCTCATATTTCTCCCCCCTCGTCCCCATATTTTCCTCATAGTTCTCCCTCCTTGCTCTCCTATATGTTCCTCATATTTCTCCCCCCTCGCCCCCAATATGTTCCTCATATTTCTCCCCCCTCGTCCCCATATTTTCCTCATAGTTCTCCCTCCTTGCTCCCCCATATGTTCCTCATAGTTCTCCCTCCTTGCTCCCCCATATGTTCCTCATAGTTCTCCCTCCTTGCTCCCCCATATGTTCCTCATAGTTCTCCCTCCTTGCTCCCCCATATGTTCCTCATAGTTCTCCCTCCTTGCTCCCCCATATGTTCCTCATAGTTCTCCCTCCTTGCTCCCCCATATGTTCCTCATAGTTCTCCCTCCTTGCTCCCCCATATGTTCCTCATAGTTCTCCCTCCTTGCTCCCCCATATGTTCCTCATATTTCTCCCCCCTCGCCCCCCATATGTTCCTCATATTTCTTCAGTTCCATTGCCCCATATGGAGCTGGAGCACTTACCACCAACCACAATGCTGCCTCACTGCTTGCCTGCCCTGTGTCTTCGCCTCTGAAGAGCCGGCGAGTGACGTCAGCAGCATGATCATGTGACCTGATCACGCTGCTGGCGCTTCACTGATGCGGAAGTGCCGGCGGCGTCAGGGCTTGGAGAGCAACAAGTGAGTGTACTAGCGTCTGAAGACGCTAGTACAATCCTTGGGAACCGACGCGCAGCACTTTCTCTGAGCCGGCTGTCAGTTTGACAGCCGGCTTAGAGACCGGGAGAATCTAAGTGTGGGGGGCAGCAGAATGCCGCCGACGGGGAGCCTCCTTCTGGACCGCCACATCAGGCGGCCCGATGGCGCCCCTCTGTGGGATGTGTCCGGGGATGGCTGCCCCCCCTGGACACGCCCCTGAACACGGGAAAGCAGAGCTGGAGTAGGACTGCCGAAGCAGACACGAGTAGGCAGGACTGGAGTAGGACAGCAGGTACAGACATGGGTAGGCAGGACTGGAGCAGGACTGCAGGTACGGACACGGACAGGCAGGACCGGAGCAGGATTGAAGGTACAGACACGGGTAAGCAGGACTGGAGCAGGACTGCAGGTACAGACACGGGTAGGCAGGACTGGAGCAGGACTGCAGGTACGGACACGGACAGGCAGGACCGGAGTAGTACTGGAGCAGGACTTCAAAGAAGCACAAAGCAATAAGAGGGTGGAAGCCGAATGCAAGGCAAACAACAGGACCTAGAGTGCTGCTAAAACAACAACGATCAAGCGCATCCATTATGGGAGGGCGGCCTGATATACATGCAGATGTGCCCCCATTGGTCCGGCGGTGCTACCGGGTCAGGGCACCGCCGGAGGATAAGATGAGAGATGGTGAGCCGGCCGCGGCCTATGGCGCATGCGCAGAGCTCGCAATGACGTCACAGGCCGCGGGCCGGTCAGAGGAGGATGCCGTCGCCGGAGCAAGAGGGAGCGAGGCTGCGGCGCAGAGCGAGTATGAGCGCGTGCGACGGGGGGCCTGGCGAGGTGCGTGACAGAAGGCATGGGGACCGTGACAGTACCCTCCCCCTTAAGCCGCCCCCTGCTGCGATTGGCAAGAAATCTCCTGAGAATGCGGGGAGCGTTGATGTTCTCCCGGGGTTCCTAGGACCTTTCCTCTGGACCAAAACCCTTCCAGTCAATAAGGTCCTCCCTCTAACTTTCCTCATGGCGAGAATATCTCTTACCTCGAAGGTGTTGTCAGAACCCACTGGCCGAGGAGCAGGACATGGTGAGGGATGGAACTGATTTAGTACCACGGGTTTCAGAAGAGATGTGGAAGGTGTTCAGGATGCGGGGCGAAGCAGGTAACCTCAACTTGTAGACGACTTCATTGACACGTTCCAGGATCTCAAAAGGGCCAATGTACCGGTGACCCAGCTTGTAAGAGGGTAATTTTAACCGGATATACTTGGACGAAAGCCAGACCTTATCCCCAATGCGAAACGGTGGAGGATCTAACCTCCTCTTGTCTGCGTGATTCTTCATCTGCTCACTGGCCCTTTTGAGGGCTGTGTTGGTCTCGGACCAGATTTCAGAAAATTCTTGGGATAAGGAGTTGGCTGCCGGTACGTCGGAGGTCGGGGCTACAGGAAGAGGTATACTAGGATGTTTGACGAACACCACGAAAAAGGGCGACTTGGTTGAGGATTCGCCGGCATGATTGTTATAGACGAACTCTGCCCACGGAAGCAGGTCAACCCAGTCATTCTGGTGAGCGTTGGTGAAATGACGAAGATATGCAGTCAACGTCTGGTTAGTTCGCTCTACTTGCCCATTGGTCTGCGGATGATAGGCAGATGAGAAAATGAGAAATCCAGGGATATATCCAAAAGTCTGCAAAGCGCTCTCCAAAACTTGGAAGTAAACTGGACTCCATGATCAGACACAATCCGTCGAGGTAAGCCGTGAAGCCTAAAAATCTGATGGACGAAAATTTTGGCTAATCCGGGTGCTGAAGGAAGACCGCTCAAAGGAATAAAATGTGCCATTTTGGAAAAGCGGTCCACAACCACTAGAATCACCATACAGTCGGAAGAGCGGGGCAAATCAGTGATAAAGTCCATGGCAATATTCTCCTAAGGTGACGTAGGCGCCGGCAAAGGAAGCAGCAGACCAAACGGAGGCCGATGTGGTGTCTTATTCCTAGCGCAGGAGGAACAGGAGGCAATGAAGTCTGCTACATCTTGGCGGAGAGTTGGCCACCAATAATACCGAGATATGAGAGCAAGGGTCTTCTGGACTCAGGCATGGCCAGTCAATTTAGAGGAATGCCCCCATAGTAGAACTTTTCTTTTGGTACTCTCCGGCACGAGAGTCTTGCCTGGAGGTGGAGAAAGCAGACTCAACGGTGCCACGGTGATAATCTTCGTGGGCTCGATGATGTGGGACGGTTCCTCCCCAACCTCAGACAGTTGAAAGACTCTGGATAGGGCATCGGCTTTGGTGCTTCTGTCCCCAGGGCGAAAATGGAGCTCAAAATCAAAGCGAGCAAAAAACAAGGACCATCTGGCCTGTCGAGGATTAAGTCTCTGGGCGGACTGAAGGTAGGCCAGATTCTTGTGGTCCGAGTAAATAACAAACGGATGGACAGCTCCCTCCAGAAGATGACGCCACTCCTCCAATGCCAATTTGATGGCCTAAAGCTCACGGTCGCCAATCGAGTAATTGCACTCGGATGAGGAGAAGGCTTTGTAGAAGAATCCACAGGGGCGTAGGCGACCAGAAGAGGTTTTCTGGGATAAGACAGCCCCGGCACCAGTCGAGGAAGCGTCCACCTCCAGCACGAAAGGTTTGCTGCTCTCAGGACGGGACAACACAGGAGCCTTGGAAAAAGCCCGTTTTAGCGACTGGAAGGCCTCCTCGACCTCTGGTGTCCAGGAGTTTAAAGATTTCCCTTTACGGGTAAGGGCGAAGATTGGCTTGAAAAGTGCAGAATAAACTGCCTGTAGTAGTTGGCGAATCCGAGGAAACGTTGGATGGCTCTTAGACCGATGGGGCAGGGCCATTTGAGAATGGCGGACAGTTTCTCGGGATCCATCTGCAGCCCAGCGTTGGAGACGATGTAGCCCAGAAATGGTAGTGAGGTTTGCTCAAACAGGCATTTCTCCATCTTGGCATACAGACGATTCTCCTGAAGACGCTGAAGAACCAGGCGGACAGTTCTCCTATGGGATGGAAGATCTGAGAAGACAAGGATGTCATCCAAGTACACTACCACACAGGAGTACAGAAGATCCCGAAAGATCTCATTGATGAACTCCTGGAACACAGCCGGAGCGTTGCACAGACCGAATGGCATCACCAAGTACTCATAGTGACCGTCACGGGTGTTAAAGGCGGTCTTCCATTCATCGCTGGCACGGATACGGATAAGATTGTATGCTCCCCTGAGATCCAACTTGGAGAAGATCCGTGCCCCTCTGAGACGGTCAAACAACTCCGGGATGAGGTTCTTGACAGTGATGTTGTTTAAACCCCTATAGTCGATGCATGGGCGCAGCGATACGTCCTTCTTTTTAACGAAGAAAAAAACGGCTCCTGCGAGGGAGGAAGACTTCCGAATAAATCCCTTGGCGAGGTTCTCCTGGACGTACTCAGACATGGCTGCGGTTTCCGCGGGAGACAGTGGGTAAATCCTACCCCTAGGAGGAGTGGAACCAGGGATTAACTCGATAGGACAGTCAAAGGACCGGTGTGGTGGAAGGACCTCCGCCTCCTTCTTGTCAAAGATGTCTGCATAGGACCAATAGGCCAAAGGAAGCCCCGATAGCTCCAGAGGTGGGCGTGCGGGGACAGCAGGACAAATAGGGTTCAGGCACCGGCCTTGACACGGGTCTCCCCAGCGCAAAACCTCCCCGGACGACCAGTTGAAAACCGGCTGATGAGTCCGTAGCCACGGAAGACCAAGCAGAATGGCGTGAGACAGGTCGGGCAAGACGTAGAAGGCCACTTTTTCCCGGTGGAGTGCGCCGACTTGCAAAACAACCTCCTCCGTGACCGCGATGATGGGTTCCTGTAGCGGTCTGCCATCAACGGAAGCAATCACTCGAGGATTCTTCAGGGTAACCACGGGAATCCGATACTTGTCCACCATTTCACGCCAAATAAAGTTACCTGCTGAGCCCGAATCCACGTAGGCCACCTCGGACCCACGCCTCTCCCTTGAAAGTAAAAGAACAGATAACGTGAGAGCTTGAGAGGAATCATTATCACCTAGCGAGGCCTCTCTTACCTGGCCTAGGTGGAAGAGTTTCCCGGTCTCTCAGGGCAAGAACGGATGAAGTGGGATGCTCCTCCACAATAAAGACAGAGACCCTGCGTCCGTCTCTCTCTCTGACATGTCTCAGCCATCCGGACCCGATCTACCTGCATGGGCTCGAGGGACGGAGTGTGAACAGACCCAGCTGGTCGTGGGCTAAAGGACCAATTAGCGGTCGGGGCTGGCCTGAGGGGTCTCCTGTCCCTAGCTGACTCCCGCGCGCGCTCCTGGAACCGGAGGTCTATTCGAGTGGCCAGGGAAATGAGGTCCTCAAGAGTAGTAGGAGTATCCCGACCCGCCAATTCATCCTTTATCCTGCCCGACAACCCACGCCAAAATGCTCCGACTAATGCCGCAATATTCCAACCCAATTCGGAAGACAATGTGCGGAACCGGATGGCATACTGACCAACAGTCAGGGTGCCCTGGTGAAGGTTGAAAAGCGACTCAGTAAGAGAGGCTACCCATCCTGGCTTATCAAACACCTTACGAAAGGTGTCCAAGAAGACCAGAATGTTTGAAACCACGGGATCATCCCTCTCCCAGAGAGGATTTAGCCAGGATAAGGCCTCCCCCTCCAGATGGGACATGATAAAGGCCACCTTGGCCCTATCGGAGGGATACTGGTGAGGCTGAAGCTCGAAGTGTAGGCTACATTGGTTTAAGAACCCTCTACAATGTTTGGGGTCACCACTGTACCGGGATGGTTTGGCAAGGCGAGGAGAGGGAAACGAAGCGGGACCGGAGGTGGCGGCCGAGGCTGCAGCGGCAGACTGGAGGGCCCCCAAACGGTTGTCTACAGAGGCCATATAAGACAGAATATGGGACTGGGCGTCACGCTGCTGGCCCAGTTCCTGCTGGAGACTGGCCAATTGGGCAGCATTCCCCGGATCGGCAGCTTGAAGAGCAGACAGGCGCGACTCCATAGACTTCAATACAGACATGATGCACCCCTGGTTCTCCCGCAAAAAGAGCAACTCCTTTTGACCGGGAGCCGAAGTACCGGCGGGATCCATGGCCTGATCGTACTGTTAGCTCAGCGCTAGACAAGGCGGACTTCCCGGAGTGGACCCTCTGGACCGTGGCACCGAGGGGACCCCGGACGAGCTACCAGGTGGTGCCGACCCCTATACAGGGATCGTTAGGAGCAGGTCCAGGGGTTCGAATGCCACGGCAGCCAGAACCAAGAGGGGCGGCTCGGAATGGAGTACTGGGACTAACACGGGAAAGCAGAGCTGGAGTAGGACTGCCGGAGCAGACATGAGTAGGCAGGAATGGAGTAGGACAGCAGGTACAGACACGGGTAGGCAGGACTGTAGCAGGACTGCAGGTTCAGACACGGGTAGGCAGGACCGGAGCAGGACTGCAGGTACGGACACGGACAGGCAGGACCGGAGTAGGACTGGAGCAGGACTGCAAAGAAGCACAAAGCAATAAGAGGGTGGAAGCCGAATGCAAGGCAAACCACAGGACCTAGAGTGCTGCTAAAACAACAACAATCAGGCGCCTCCTTTATGGGAGGGCGGCCTGATATACACGCAGATGTGCCCCCATTGGTCCGGCAGTGCTACCGAGTCAGGGCACCGCCGGAGGATAAGATGAGAGACGATGAGCCGGCCGCGGCCTATGGTGCATGTGCAGGGCTCGCAATGACGTCACAGGCCGCGGGCCGGTCAGAGGAGGACGCCGTCGCCGGAACAAGAGGGAGCGAGGCTGCGGCGCAGGGTAAGTATGAGCGCGCGCGACGGGCGGCCTGGCGAGGTGCGCGACAGAAGGCATAGGGACCGTGACAACAACAGTATAACTACTATAATACTGCTCCCTATGTACAAGAATATAGCTACTATAATACTGCCCCTATGTACAAGAATATAACTATAATACTGCCCCCTATGTACAAGAATATAACTACTATAATACTGCCCCCTATGTACAAGAATATAACTACTATAATACTGCCCCCTATGTACAAGAATATAACTACTATAATACTGCCCCCTATGTACAAGAATATAACTACTATAATACTGCCTCCAATGTACAAGAATATAACTACTATAATACTGCTCCTTATGTGCAAGAATATAACTACTATAATACTGCCCCTATGTACAAGAATATAACTACCTTGATACTGCTCCCTATGTACAAGAATATAACTACTATAATACTGCCCCCTATGTACAGGAATATAGCTACTATAATACTGCTCCCTGTGTACAAGAATATAACTACTATAATACTACCCCTATGTACAAGAATATAACTACTATAATACTGCTCCTATGTACAAGAATATAACTACTATAATACTGCTCCCTATGTACAAGAATATAACTACTATAATACTGCTCCTATGTACAAGAATATAACTACTATAATACTGCTCCCTATGTACAAGAATATAACTACTATAATACTGCCCCTATGTACAAGAATATAACTACTATAATACTGCCCCTATGTACAAGAATATAACTACTATAATACTGCCCCTATGTACAAGAATATAACTACTATAATACTGCCCCTATGTACATGAATATAACTACTATAATACTGCCCCTATATACAAGAATATAACTACGATAATACTGCCCCTATGTACAAGAATATAACTACTATAATACTACCCTCTATGTACATGAATATAACTACTATAATACTGCTTCTATGTACAAGAATATAACTACTATAATACTGCCCCCTATGTACAAGAATATAGCTACTATAATACTACTCCCTATGTACAAGAATATAACTACTATAATACTCCCCCCTATGTACAAGAACATAACTACTATAATACTGCCCCCTATGTACAAGAATATAGCTACTATAATACTGCCCCCTATGTACAAGAATATAGCTACTATAATACTGCTCCCTATGTACAAGAATATAACTACTATAATACTGCCCCTATGTACAAGAATATAACTACTATAATACTGCTCCCTATGTACAAGAATATAACTACTATAATACTGCCCCCTATGTACAAGAATATAGCTACTATAATACTGCTCCCTATGTACAAGAATATAACTACTATAATACTGCCCCCTATGTACAAGAATATAACTACTATAATACTGCCCCTATGTACAAGAATATAACTACTATAATACTACCCCCTATGTACATGAATATAACTACTATAATACTGCTCCTATGTACAAGAATATAACTACTATAATACTGCCCCTATATACAAGAATATAACTACTATAATACTGCTCCTATGTACATGAATATAACTACTATAATACTGCCCCCTATGTCAAGAATATAACTACTATAATACTGCTCCTATGTACAAGAATATAACTACTATAATACTGCCCCTATGTACAAGAATATAACTACTATAATACTGCCCCTATGTACAAGAATATAGCTACTATAATACTTCCCCTATGTACAAGAATATAACTACTATAATACTGCTCCCTATGTACAAGAATATAAACTACTATAATACTACCCCTATGTACAAGAATATAACTACTATAATACTGCTCCCTATGTACAAGAATATAACTACTATAATACTGCTCCTATGTACAAGAATATAATTACTATAATACTGCTCCTATGTACAAGAATATAACTACGATAATACTGCCCCCTATGTACAAGAATATAACTACTATAGTACTGCCCCCTATGTACAAGAATATAACTACTATAATACTGCCCCTATGTACAAGAATATAACTACTATAATACTGCCCCTATGTACAAGAATATAACTACTATAATACTGCTCCTATGTACGAGAATATAACTACTATAATACTGCTCCTATGTACAAGAATATAACTACTATAATACTGCCCCCTATGTACAAGAATATAACTACTATAATACTGCCACTATATACAAGAATTTAACTCCTATAATACTGCCCCTATGTACAAGAATATAACTACTATAATACTGCCCCCTATATACAAGAATATAACTACTATAATACTGCCCCTATATACAAGACTATAACTACTATAATACTGCCCCATGTACAAGAATATAACTACTATAATACTGCCCCTATATACAAGAATATAACTACTATAATACTGCTCCTATGTACAAGAATATAACTACTATAATACTGCTCCTATGTACAAGAATATAACTACTATAATACTGCCCCTATGTACAAGAATATAACTATTATAATACTACCCCTATGTACAAGAATATAACTACTATAATACTGCCTCCTATGTACAGGAATATAACTACTATAATACTATCCCTATGTACAAGAATATAACTACTATAATACTGCCCCTATATACAAGAATATAACTACTATAATACTGCTCGTATGTACAAGAATATAACTACTATAATACTGCTCCTATGTACAAGAATATAACTACTATAATACTGCCCCTATGTACAAGAATATAACTACTATAATACTGCCCCCTATGTACAAGAATATAACTACTATAATACTGCCCCCTATGTACAAGAATATAACTACTATAATACTGCCCCCTATGTACAAGAATATAACTACTATAATACTGCCTCCTATGTACAGGAATATAACTACTATAATACTATCCCTATGTACAAGAATATAACTACTATAATACTGCCCCTATATACAAGAATATAACTACTATAATACTGCTCGTATGTACAAGAATATAACTACTATAATACTGCTCCTATGTACAAGAATATAACTACTATAATACTGCCCCCTATGTACAAGAATATAACTACTATAATACTGCTCCTATGTACAAGAATATAACTACTATAATACTATCCCTATGTACAAGAATATAACTACTATAATACTGCCCCTATGTACAAGAATATAACTACTATAATACTGCTGCGATCCAATGTAGGACATATATTAGTTTCTTATTTTGGCTGAATTGATGACTTTGCTTTTATTATTAGATTTGGAAAGCTCCTTATAAAATGATCTTCAGGAAGCAGAAAAAACTTTTGAATAAAGTCTGTGTCATTCTTTCCCTGTGAGGATCATGATTTCCACACTGAGCAAAGAAGAAAGCGTATTCTCGCTCTTAATGTACTATTCAGAGTGGCGCATTGTTCCTAAATATGAAAGACGTCAGAAATATGACAAAGCGCAGCTCCGGAGCAGCAGATCGTTCTTCTTCCATAAAGAGTACGATACAATTAGTTCTATTAAGTGCAAACATCGGCATATTGCTCTTTGTGTCCCTGTGGTCAGTGGTCATCATCCGAGTGAAAGGAGCTCAGAAAAAGTCAGAAGAAAAAGTAAAAAACTACTCATCCGAGAATGTGCTCACTGACAGATCATCAGTAAACTCATTCTGCAGCCAATAATAGTCATAATGACACAAATGCTAAAAAGGCAAATGGTGTAAAATTTTTAAGAAAACCATTTTAGTTGAGATGAAAATAAGGATGACGAGCTATTTGCAGATCTGAAGCCTCTGTCATTCCAGCTCTATTCTCCGACCGGCACCACCTCCTTGTCATGTATAAAAACAATATCACATGACCTTCTGGGGACACAGCGCTGTAATCGGAAGAATGGTACCATTTCCAGAGGTCAGTGTTGCATTTGTATTTTTTTTTCCTCACAGCAGACCTGTTTATAATGGTTTTATTAGTAGTAGACAACCGCTTTAAGAAAAAAACCCTTTTAATGAGAAATTGTCTGGGCTGCATAGGTCTTAGTCCAACAATAAAAATGATACCTGTCTTGTAGTAATGTGATGTGCCAGCGCTGAGAAATCAAGCGTTGAAGCTATAGGCAAATTAGGCTGGAAGTTCAGCGGGGGCGTATCAATGAGTAAATGACACGCCCACAGTGCACTTCCAGGTTAGTTTGCATGTGGATTTAAAGCTTAATATCTTAGCACTGGTACATCGGATTTCTACAAGACAGGTATCATTTTTATTGTTGTACTAAGACCTATACAGCCAAGGCACTAGTTTTATAAGTAAAGTCACCCCAATTAGTTCCCTTTAATGTGATTTATTTGTTGCTTTTTAATTTTTTGGGAGTGTTTTTTGTTCATATGTGACTACAATGGAGCTAAAAAAAAAAAAAAATCAGTGGTGACCCCAAATCTTGTATCTTCACTAATGTGACCTGTAAAGTCCCATTATGGGAATATTCCATTTTGTCAGACTGCCCCCTTGTGGCATGAGACAGCACTGAGGCTGTAAAATTGGGTAATGTTGCCCTCCCTTGGTGTTCAGCCCCCGCCGGCAGAAATAATCGTTCCCTAAGCCTGTTGTGTTCCTCTCGCGGTCCCAGTTATTACGCACCTGTCATGACTAATTCCCTGCATCTTCTTCCAGGACCCGTGAGAAGCGACAGCTCGTTTTTCTTACCGTGTTCTTGTAATCGCTGGATTTTCACCATTATGATAAACCCTGCAGAGCGTCTCGCCGGCTCTGATCAGTGAGATCTTCTGCAGCACAGAATTAGATATTGTGCTTTATTGTAATTAATGACAGCGCGTTTTAATTGACCTCATCCATCTCGTTGAGTGTTCGCGGGAACTCTCCTCACAGACCACCACAGGGCACCACAGACCATCACAGGGCACCACAGATCATCACAGACCACCACAGACCACCACAGATCACCACAGACCATCACAGGGCACCACAGACCACCACAGATCACCATAGACCATCACAGACCACCACATACCATCACAGATCACCACAGACCAGCACAGACCACCACAAACCACCACAGAACACCACAGACCATCACAGACCATCACAGACCAACACAGGGCACCACAGACCATTACAGATCACCACAGATTACCACAGGCCACCAAAGATCACCATAGATCACCACAGATCACCACAGGCCACCATAGATCACCACAGGCCACCAAAGACCACCACAGGCCACCACAGACCATCACAGACCACCACAGGCCACCACAGATCAGCACAGATCACCACAGGCCACCACAGACCAGCACAGACTACCACAGACTACCACAGGCTACCACAGGCCACCCAAGATCACCATAGATCACCACAGGCCACCACAGATCAGCACAGACCACCACAGGCCACCACAGGCCAGCCCAGACTACCACAGGCCACCAAAGATTACCATAGATCACCACAGGCCACCACAGACCAGCACAGACTACCACAGGCCACCACTGGCCAGCCCAGACTACCACAGGCCACCAAAGATCACCATAGATCACCACAGGCCACCACAGACCAGCACAGACTACCACAGGCCATCACAGACCACCACAGGCCATCACAGACCACCACCCTCTAGACATTAATATCTGGTGACAGTGTGTAAGGGAGGAAAGAGAAAAATATTCATTATCCCTTAAGGATAGAGGGGCTAGCAATATGTATGAGCCAGGAAGTGCAGTGAGGGGCCTGCGAGCCTTGTGGTCCTCTTTATGGACCCCACAGTCTCAGCTCCTTCTGTGACCCTCCATGCTACTGTAAGGTATCAAGCAGGAATGTGGGATGCAGTGACGGGATGCAGGCAGAGCAAGGGTTAATAGGTTTATTTGCAGGGGAATGTACTCCACGCAGGGAGTGCGGGATTGTAGGGTGATGATAAGGAATGGGGGGCAAAACTGGGAGAGTGGCAGGCTTGGTCAGGGACGAACGAAAGTTCAGTAATAAAGAGGTGAAACTTATTAGTCTGTCGTGCAGCTCCTCAGGGTTCCAACGGTGGCACCAACAACAGCGGCATGTGACGTCTCGGTGAGGTCTGTAACAGGCGGGGATCCAATGGTGGCACTGACAACAGCGGCACGTGACATCTCGGTGAAGTCTCTGGGAGGCAGGAAGACTTCCCGTGCTCAAACGTATCTAGCACGGTACTGAGTCTAGTGTGAGGAACCGCCGCCGGAACGGGACTTCGCGGTGTACACAAGTCCTTGGTAGCGAGGCTCTTTCCTAGTTGTCTGTCTATCTCTCTTTCTGTGCATCACACTCACAATGCAGTCTCTGCCTTTACTATTGTCACCTCCTTGCGTGGAGGGTAGCAGGGAGCTGACAGTCAATCATCCACAAATGGTGAACCTATATGCAGGTGTCTGTCAAGTATGCAGTCACTCTTGGGCAGAGCATGTGCGGCACTCGGCTTAGCTCTGCTCTGCTGGCACGGCTCTGATCTGCTGGTACGGCTCCACTCTGCAAGCGACGGGGGGCTCCTTCTATACAACCCATCGCGACACCGGTAGTTTCTGGTGGGGGAAGCAGAGCGCGCTGCTCTCTGCTCTGAGCGCTGCTCTTTGCGCTGTCCTCCGCACTGCTCTGCGCCGGCGCCAGACTGACCTTTTTGGTGCGCTTCTCCCTTTTATCCCCATGCTGCTGCGTGCACTTTCCCGACTCTTCTGGGTCATCAGGAAGCTCTGTCTCTCCCCTCCTTCCCTCCTGCAGCATGGGAAGGTCCAGAAGGTCCGCCTTACTCAGGCTTCCCACAGGAAACAGAGGATGCAGCCTTTTTTAGTTCCAGACCCGGCATGCAAGTACCCGCGGTCTGGTCAACCTCCTTACATTTACGCAAAATGTAAGGGGAGGCCGTTTTCTTTACTTAGAACTTCACACATTATATCCACTGTTGGCACATCATGGAATTCACATTCATCTTTACTTGCTTCCTCAGCTTTCCCTATTTTGCTGATGCTTCTGTATGGCACACGTCCGGACCGGACTGTCCTAGCCTGCTCCCCAGCATCTTCCTGGCCTAACCTCGCCATGATGACAATTCCTTCTGCCTGTTTCGCCCCAGACTTGAAATCATCTGCCACCTGGTTTAGTTGCCTCTGGAAAAGCATCCGGCCCGTCTGTACTGTTCCCTGCGAAGCTTCAACTTCCTTCTGTTCCTCACTCCAATCGACTACCGCCCTAAAGGCGTCCGCCCAGACTATGAGTCACTACTGTACTGGCCCACTGCAATGATGTCCAGTAGCTGTGGATAACGTGGGCCGTAGCTGCTTAAGTTGCGTGGCTGCCGAGCCGTTCTGGGCCTATAGCCCATGTATACTTTTCAGTCACCCTGGCCCCATCTGACTAACTTTCCTTCTGCTCTAACCTTAGCTCTCGGCAGCCTCTCCTACACTTAACCCTATACTATCTACTAACTGTTTTGTATGTTAGAGTGCCTCGCCTCTAGTGTCCAACTAAGCACTATGCTCTCCCTATACAGTACACAAAATATAGTGAACATTATCACACTATATACAATGAAGAATATGGAGACAAAGCAATGGTAATACCCAGAAGGGGTAGCAATACCATATCATACATGAGGTAGCTCATATAACATGTAGCAATACCAGTAAGCAAAATAAAGCATAAATACAACAATGAACATTATTAACTTTACCCCTTTACACTACAGCTACAAAGCCTCCAATCTATGAACTTCCATTGTATAAACTGTATCTTCCTTCCTGTCCTATTTTCCACCCCCCTACCTTCCTTTATTTGCCTTTTCCTTCTCCTTTTTCCTCTCTTCTTTATTTCCTTCTTCCTTAATTTCAATCTTCCTTCCTACCTCTCTCACATCATCCATTACTTTTATTATTCATCCTCTAATCCTTATTATTCATCCTCTCTAACCCACTCATTCTTCCTTCCAACCTTCAACCTCTTTCCATCATTCTTTATTTTCTCTTTTTCCACTCTTCTTTCATGCCTCTTTCTTTTCTGTAGCTTCCTTCTTTTCTTATCTCTCCCTTTATTCATTGCTTCCTTCGCTCCCTTCACAAGTCTCTTCTTCCTACTTTTCCTCCTCTCATTTCCTTCAATCTTTCTCTTTCTTTCCTTTATTCTTTCCTTTATTCCTTCCTTCCTTTCATTTTCTCTTTCTTCTTTTCTTATCATTCCTTTCCTTCCTCTTTCTTCCTTCCTTTTTTCACTTTTTTTTTCTTTTTTTCTCTTCTTCCTTCTTTCTTTTTTCTCTCTCTCCTTCCTTTATTTCTTCTTTCCTTTCTTTATCCTTATTCTTTCTTTCTTTCTCTCTCTCTCCTTTCTTTCTTTCTCTCTCTCTTTTCTTCCTTTATTTCACCTTTTTCTTTTTTTTTCTTTCTTTCTCTCTCTCCTTTCTTCCTTTCTTTCTTTTTTTGTCCATCTCCTTCCTTGCTTTCTTACTTTCTTTATTCTTCCATTTCTTTATTCTTTCCTTTTCTCTTTCTTTCCTTCTAACCTTCCTTTCTCTCTTTCTTTCCTTCCTTCCTTTCTTTCCTTCCTTCCTTTCTCTCTTTCTTTCCTTCTTTCCTTCCTTCCTTCCTCTTTCTTTCCTCCCTTCCTTCTTTCCTTCCTTCCTTTCTCTCTTTCTTTCCTTCCTTCCTTTCTCTTTCATTCCTTCTTTCCTTCCTCCCTTGCTTTCTTTCCTTCATTCCTTCCTTCCTTCCTCCTTCCTTCCTTCCCTCCTTCCTTTCTTTTTTTCTTCCTTTCTTTCTTTCCTTCCTTTCTTCCTTTCTTTCTTCCTCCATCACCTTCCTTGCTGATCACTCCCTTTTTTTTGCGCACTGAGCTAAAACTTCTCCAATTAGTTTGATAAAACTTTTAATTAACTTTACAAGAATTGTTCTTCTGCTCCCGGTTCAGCCCCATCAGCGGATCTATATCACCACTGATTACATGTTCTCTTCTATCAAGATAAATACCATCTGGTGGAAGAGGCTTCACAGCCGAGACGAGGGCGAACCTTCTTCCCATCCGTGCCGTACAGGATTCACCAGGCAGGATAGTTTCGGTCACCACATTAGTTCTCGTCTTCTTTGGGCCTCATAATTTTGGTTATTGGCCTTGAAATAACTGTAGTAGAATCGCTTATACCAGATTTCCCACTTTTCATTGTCGGTGTGGAGGTTTCCATTATGGTACATATTCCCTGTATATAGGCCTTCATCTCATCTCCATTGCTATTAGTTTTCCTTTAAAAGTCAAACCTGGGTAGAAAATGAGTCAAAGAAATAGAATATGTAAAATGTGATGTTTTTGACACATGTCGTACATGGCCAATCGCTTCCAATTTTGCTCAGCGCAAATATACGCTTTGTAGTTTCCAAGCCACACTTAATAGAGAAGTAAGGCTCGGCACGGAGAGCAGCCATGCTTTTATCTCTCCGAGATGTGTCTGGAGGTGGCACATGATGATACTCACACTTTTCCAGCATTTTTTGTCTTTTTCTCAAGGACCAAGCGATAAGACAAAGGCCGTTCCTAGAGAAAAGGCCAAGTGTGGGGGAGTCGAAAGACGAGAGGCGACCATAAGTGACACGATTAAGGCTTGGATGCCACAACCAGATGTCCAAACCCAGCAACTGGTGAGAAATAATTATAAAATCAACATATGAGTCTGACGGGTGCATGCGGTGATAGATTCCATCTTCCATTTTGATATTCAGAACCATCGCCACAAATCAATAGCGGCATCATCTCCCGTAATGTTCTTTTTTTGAGACAGTCGCCTTTGAAGTTAATTAAGCAAGAATAAAGAGCAAAAGGGGCCCGCTCCTAATGCTTAATTACATGCAGCTAGGTGACTTATTAGCCGCGCCGCCATCAGCTTCCATAATTATGTTATTACGCCAACCTCAAATGTATCACGACGGGACAAAAGAACTAAAGAGAAAAACATCAGACTTCTCATGGTCCAGGTGTTAGTTTACCGCTCACATTAATAAAACTTTAATTTGTGCGAGAAAATAATTTATCTGCTGTATTAATAAAATTGAAAGCAAATGCCGTTCCTACGAGACCGAGTATTAAATCACCGAGACCTGTTGTGTCATAAATCAAGTAAATCAAGGCTCTCTGTTATATAATTCAGGTTCTTTTTAGCATTTGTAACTGCAGCAGGCTCCTCAGGGGCGGGTCATTTCTGAATAATCAAGAGTGGGAGGGGCTTAGTAGCTACAGTATTAAGCTGCGTTCATGTTTTTAAAAGGAAAACGCAACAGAGGAGCAAATTCACTGTATGATAAATATCAAGGGGGGTTGCTGAGGGGTCCTTGGGGGGTTCTGTTTCCAGTTGTCTATAGTTGAAAGTACGGTAAGTTGTTAGCTACAGCTTTAAAAAAAAAGTTGTTGTGTAATTGACTCCAAGAGAGGCTCGTACATGAAGCCTAAAAGACTTGCAAGTTCCCTCATCCACAGCTTCTATGTGTTGACTGCGGAGAATGTGTAGAATGAACGGGCCAGCTTATCAGAGGAGCACAGGCATGTATAATGAGCTGTTTATTATCAGCGTATGAAGTGTTGAGGTGCAAGGAGTAATTGTCAGAATGTCCTTCAACTAATGTAAAGTGCAGCTGCACGCATTAACTAGATGTTTTCATAGCTGAGAGACATGGCTGTCCAGCATGTAAAAAGCCATATAACAACTGGAAATACTATAAAAAAATAATACAAGAGTTTAAGGGTTCTGGAAGAAGTATGGTGTGGGGGGGGATAGGATGTAAAACCATGGGTCTGGTTACTGGAAAAAAAGAATTGACCCAAGGTCTATCTGAAAGTTTAAGAGCCTTTGCATGGATTAGGCTCAGTAGTGTGGACCCCCTTGCATTCCCCCCTAAATCCGTGTACAAGGATCTGATCTGCAGGGTTTCCCAAAACATAACCTCAAATTAGCTACCTGTCATGGGGTCCTTCTCCGGTATCACACAATCAACAGAGTGAGGGAAGTGTGAACAATCCCAAGACCTTTATTATAGGCAAAATTTGAAGGTCCATAAACAATCAACCACACTGAGGATACAATAGTCCAGAACACGTATGCAGTTCAGTAACAGGATAAAATGTCCAGGGAGATGAGAGTTCAAAAATCCAGCAACCAGAGGATAAAAAGTCCATACGCTTCCCCTTCTCTCTGACGTGCTGTGTTCACATGATGCTCTCCACACAGAAACTGACTTCCCCCCTCCTGTCCTTTCCAGCCCCCTCCCTATGTCCAGGAGAAGTCAGACGGGTTGGAGTGGTTTTCAGGCCTCCCAGACCTGACAAAGGTGCCTGGCGGATTAAGACACTACAGGGGGTCATAAAGAGACATAGATACAGTCAGGCTGCAGACATACAAGGCAACAAGAAAAACGCTAGGAAAATCGGTGAAATAGAAATATACACAAAATGATATCCACATAGCATATCACACCATAACCTTGCCATTAGCCTTTCAATTAGTAGAACTCATGGCATAAGTCAAAGAGGAGATGACTGAACAGTAGTCAGACAAGTAAAGGTCAGGGCCGGCAGAGTTCATTGTCAGGGCAGGGCAGGCGGCAGACAAATAATCAAGCTCAGGGTACAAGGTAACATTAAGACAGTAAAGAACACCTTTGCACAGTCAGAAAAGAATGCTTATGTAAGGATTGTTGCAGGAAAAGTCTTTTAAAGGAAACCCGTCACAATACAAAATCTCTAGTTACCTGCAGGTGTAGTGGTAAGCTGCTGGTAAATGGCATAAAATAATACTTGACAGAGTAATGAGACTGCACAGAGCAAATGAAGTTATCATCTCCCAGCTGCCGCTCCCCTCCAGTCATCGGAGTGGTACCTGTAACAGTCACTGCCCACTGCATCGGGAGGGTGTTGTAATCACACCCTTGCACCTTGATTGACAGCTACCTCCGCAGCACATGTGTGCAGCGTGCATGTGCTGTAAAATCCTGCTGACAGATTCCATTTACAGGTATTTTCTTGGCTTGTATTTAGTAGATCTTAGCCATGCTTGGCCTTGATGACTGATAAGGAAAAGGGCCTTGAACTATTCCTGCTCCCAAAGGTACCTCTAAAGGTGAGGAGGTTTGGGCCACCAGCCTTGCTGTTCTCTTGTTGTACCTTAAGCTGTCCCCTCTCCCTCTCCCAACGATGTCTGTGATAGAAAAGCTAATCTATCAACACATAAGAAAACAGAGATAAAAGAAAGCAACAAATACTTACCAAACGTAAAGAGGTATATTGGAAAGGATAGGAATGCACCAATCAAATGGGGATAGGAAATTGAGGAAAGCATACACCCAAAAACAGCATGCAAAAATCTTCAGCAGTAACAACAACCTCCAACTCAGCACAGCCACTCCAAGGAGCTAGGAAGTAAAACTACTGGCAATAATGAGAAGGTCTGACCAGATTTTATTGGGAGAGGAAATGACCAGGTCAGGAACAGCTGTGGGATGGAGTTGAAAGTTTCTAACCAGCATAGAAAGGGTCATTAACCTCTTCAGCATCAAATGAAACTAAGTCCATTTAATATGGAACACAAACCACATAGGCTACATGGAAAATCTGTGATTCACAATGATCTCTCAGGAGGACGTGACCCACTTGTGACAATTATATCCAGATTAACAGCAATCCATGTGATACATAGAGTCCAGCATAGCGCTTTCCTCTCTGGCTCATAGATGGGGGGATCTGAAGCAGGGCAGGAGACTGGAGACCATCCCTTTAATATACAGTGGGGCAAAAAAGTATTTAGTCAGTCAGCAATAGTGCAAGTTCCACCACTTAAAAAGATGAGAGGCGTCTGTAATTTACATCATAGGTAGACCTCAACTATGGGAGACAAACTGAGAAAAAAAAATCCAGAAAATCACATTGTCTGTTTTATTTTCATTTTATTTGCATATTATGGTGGAAAATAAGTATTTGGTCAGAAACAAGCAATCAAGATTTCTGGCTCTCACAGACCTGTAACTTCTTCTTTAAGAGTCTCCTCTTTCCTCCACTCATTACCTGTAGTAATGGCACCTGTTTAAACTTGTTATCAGTATAAAAAGACACCTGTGCACACCCTCAAACAGTCTGACTCCAAACTCCACTATGGTGAAGACCAAAGAGCTGTCAAAGGACACCAGAAACAAAATTGTAGCCCTGCACCAGGCTGGGAAGACTGAATCTGCAATAGCCAACCAGCTTGGAGTGAAGAAATCAACTGTGGGAGCAATAATTAGAAAATGGAAGACATACAAGACCACTGATAATCTCCCTCTATCTGGTGCTCCACGCAAAATCCCACCCCGTGGGGTCAGAATGATCACAAGAACAGTGAGCAAAAATCCCAGAACCACGCGGGGGGACCTAGTGAATGAACTGCAGAGAGCTGGGACCAATGTAACAAGGCCTACCATAAGTAACACACTACGCCACCATGGACTCAGATCCTGCAGTGCCAGACGTGTCCCACTGCTTAAGCCTGTACATGTCCGGGCCCGTCTGAAGTTTGCTAGAGAGCATTTGGATGATCCAGAGGAGTTTTGGGAGAATGTCCTATGGTCTGATGAAACCAAACTGGAACTGTTTGGTAGAAACACAACTTGTCGTGTTTGGAGGAAAAAGAATACTGAGTTGCATCCATCAAACACCATACCTGCTGTAAAGCATGGTGGTGGAAACATCATGCTTTGGGGCTGTTTCTCTGCAAAGGGGCCAGGACGACTGATCCGGGTACATGAAAGAATGAATGGGGCCATGTATCGTGAGATTTTGAGTGCAAACCTCCTTCCATCAGCAAGGGCATTGAAGATGAAACGTGGCTGGGTCTTTCAACATGACAATGATCCAAAGCACACCGCCAGGGCAACGAAGGAGTGGCTTCGTAAGAAGCATTTCAAGGTCCTGGAGTGGCCTAGCCAGTCTCCAGATCTCAACCCTATAGAAAACCTTTGGAGGGAGTTGAAAGTCCGTGTTGCCAAGCGAAAAGCCAAAAACATCACTGCTCTAGAGGAGATCTGCATGGAGGAATGGGCCAACATACCAACAACAGTGTGTGGCAACCTAGTGAAGACTTACAGAAAACGTTTGGCCTCTGTCATTGCCAACAAAGGATATATCACAAAGTATTGAGATGAAATTTTGTTTCTGACCAAATACTTATTTTCCACCATAATATGCAAATAAATTGAAAAAAAAACAGACAATGTGATTTTCTGGATTTTTTTTTCTCAGTTTGTCTCCCATAGTTGAGGTCTACCTATGATGTAAATTACAGACGCCTCTCATCTTTTTAAGTGGTGGAACTTGCACTATTGCTGACTGACTAAATACTTTTTTGCCCCACTGTACATCATGAGCATTACGGGAATTTGGACTCTCAAAAGTTTTGCCAAAACTTGCCAGTCTCTTCGTTTTTCTGCTTTCCTGTTGTAAAGCTTCGTACTTAATATCTGTAATCATTAAAACTTTTCAAGAATAGAGATTCAGCAACTTCTAGTTCATCTCACGGTAGGACGACATCTTTGTCAGTGGGAGAAAAGATTCTGCTTGACATAAAATTACTTCTAGTGTAGACTGGAGGGGAAAGAAAAAACATCAAACAATAGCGAGACGGATGAGTTGTCGTGAAAACATTTGTGCAATTTATTGCTGGCATCTTTAATTTATATGAGAGAGTGGAGTTGACTATTAGGAAATTATCTTCCAGACAGCCCCGGCTTCTCCCCTTTTCAAGACATTCTTGCTGTCGTGTCGCCATACAAAAGCCGAAAATGGGCTTTAAACATTGCAATTTGCTTATCTCACCTCTCAACTTCCAGCAAAAACAGGTATTAAGTCAAGCTGAGCAGAACATGAGGAGCACGACTAAGAGACCAATGAGTATTCCGATAAGCAACTTGGAATAGTAGAGCTGAGTAAGCGGACAGGTACCTTGGAACAGTAGAGCCGAGTATGTAGAGTGTGAGGATAGGAACCTTGTAAAAGGTGACCTGTCCAGGAATGGATAGGTCACTGTTACGGCTCGGCGAGGCAAGCCTCCAGGAGTGGACCCTCTGGATCGTGGCACCGAGGGCCCCCGGGTGAGCAACCAGGTGGAGCCGACCCCTATACAGGGATCGTTAGGAGCAGACCCAGGGGTTCTAGTACCACGATAGCAGGTACCAAGAGGGGCGGCTCTTTAGGGAGGCAGGAAAGCCCGTCCACGGGACAGACAGAGCACAGGACACCAGTATGGAGCGGGATAGGATAAGACTGGAGTAGGACTGCCGGCGAGGACCATGCAGCAGGACACGGGAGACAGGACTGGAGTAGGACTGCAGGAGAGGACCACGGGGAGCAGGGACGCAGGAGACAGGACCAGAGTAGACTGTAGGAGAAGACCACAGGCAGCAGGATGGACCAGTGACACAGGAGACAAGGCTGAAGGGACACAAGCATGAGAGAGTAAGTAAACTCAGGAAACGATGGGTAGCGGGCCTAACTTGCTATGGAACACAAAGATCTGGCGCCTCCATTAAAGGAGGGCCGCCTGATATACACAGCTATCACCTCCTATTGGTCTGGCTGTGCTTCTTGGTCAGGGCACCGCCGGAGCTCAAGTAGGAGGAGGGAGACGCGGCCGCGGCCTATGGCACATGCGCACATAGTGCAGTAACGCCGAGGGCCACGGACCAGTCAGATCAGGAGAATGATGCCGCAGCCGTCGGCCGCAGAGACACTGCGGCGCTGGAGCTGGGAGGTAAGTATGTGGGGGCCAATTCAAGTAAAAAAATAAGACTTTTACTCCTCATTTCCCTGTCTATAGTAGGACATCAGTCTTGAGAGAAACAGATCTGTCCTTACAGAAATAATAATACTGAAAATGGACAGGTCACTCTCCCTGCAAAGTCAGCTCACTGTTCCCCTGCCGTTATCATCCCATTCTCACAATCTGAGGCTGATTAGAATAAAAAAAATTAGACTTTTAGTCTCCACTTTCTTCTCTATATTATGATACTGCTCTTTAGAAATACAGATCCATCCTCAGTAAAACAATACCAAAAAAGGACAGGTCACTTTCCCTGAAAAAGTCAGCTCACTGTTCCCCAGCTGTTGTCATCCTATTCTGACAATAGAACAAAAAGAAGACTTTTAGTCCCCAATTTTTTCTCTTTAGTATGACTCTGCTGTTGGTTAAAACAGACCCATCCTCACTAAAATATTATCAAGAATGGACAGATCACTTCCACCCGAAAGGTCGGCACACTCTTCTTCTGCTGTTGTCATCATTTTCTCAATCTGTAAAACGTCTCCTTCCGGAGAAATAAAAGGAAATCCAAAGAGGGAGAGTTTGCTTTGAGTTACCACGGATCATACGGATGTTTCTTTTTGAAGACATCCTCCACCATCCTTTATTGCAGAACAATCCGCGCGGACCTGACCATAGACCTTGCCAGAGTTAACGAGTCCGGATTGATGAGGATTTTTTCCTCCAGACTATTAGACATTTAATCCAAACATTAACTCCGGGAGGCCTATGTAGCTTCCGTAATACTGCCTTAATTTCTAATTAATTATCCTAACGGCCGGCTCTGCTCTCACCTCTCCAGCCTCTAATGTCCCACGCTTCAGCCTGGAAATTACATTCCTAATTAATTACGGTACACCGCCATCCTTCGATGTCTGTAATATTTTTTTCTTCGAGAGTTTTCTATTGCATAAACATATCTTAAAGGGAATAATAAAATCATGGCTGATTTCTTCCAAGGATCATGCCACAATCTCTCCAGGGGTGCAGCCAAGTTTGTCTAATCTTGGAGAAACATGTAGACCCACCCATAAGACCACATCGTAAATTAGAGATGGACAATTTTTTAAATTTTCCTTTATTGTTGAACTTGAATCATACTTTCCAATTTTCCCAGATTTGCCAAAATATTCCTGTAAAAAATTTAGGTCTGGAAGAGTTTACAAATTTCTCGGAAACAAAAGAAGCTTCAGAGAACTTCCCTACAACAGTAGATTTTTCCTCATTCTCCAGCGACAGAACTTCAAAACGTTGTGGAGCATGACTTAAAATATAATTTTTTGCAACTGGAAGTGAAAAAAAAAGTCTTACAGGATATGGTCTATCACAAGGACCCACAAAATGGTCATAGCTCTACTGGACCATTTGGGAGACGTTTGGAAATAATCGAGACCCCCTAAACTCTCAGGAGCATCAGATATCATCTATCATAAGGATCATGGCTCTTACTTGCCAAGTCTTTTGGATCATCCGGGAGACTTTTGGAAATAATTGAGGCCCTCTAGACTCCCAGAAGGGTCAAGAATAAGATATGGTCTGTCACAAGGACCCACAAAAGAGTCGTAGTTCGTACTTACCAACTCTAGTGGACGATTTGGGAGACTTTTGGATAAAGGTGAAACCCCATAGACTTTCTGAAGCATTGTTGAGTATGACTTAAAATACAATTTTTTTGCAATTGGAAGTGAAAAAAAGTCTTAAAGGATATGGGTCTAACACAAGGACCCACTAAAGGGACATAGCTTGTACTTGCCAACTCTAGTGGACCGTTTGGGAGACTTTTGTAAAAAGTTAAGACCATATAGACGCTCGGAAGTGTCATATATGATCTATCATAAGTACCCTCATAAGGATTATGGCTCATACTTGCCGACTCTTACGGATTATTTGGGAGACTTTTGGATAAATTGATTACCTCTAGACTCCCAGAAGGGTCAAGATATGGTCTATGACAAGGACCCACAAAAGGGTCATAGCTCGTACTTGCCAACTCTTACAGACCATCCAGGAGGCTTTTGGAAAAAGTTGAGACCCTCTAGATTCCCAGAAGGGTCAGGATATGACTGATAACAAGGGCCAACAAAAGGGTCATAGCTCATACTTGACAACTTTTCCAGACCATCTGAGAGACGTTTGGAAAAAGTTGAGACCCTCTAGACTCCTGAAAGGATCAGGATATAGTCCATCATTAGCATCCACAAAAAGGTCATTGCTCGTACTTGCTAATGCTTTTGGACCATCCAGTAGCCTTATGTAACAATTTACCTTCTGGACTCTTGGAAGGGTCAACAAATTTCCTCTGTCCCAAAGAACTTGTTGGGAACTTCCCGGAAAATCAGTTAATCTGGGAAGTATTCTCCTTCGGGAAATGTGTGTAGAGACCTGTGGAGTGGTGGAAAAATAGGTATTGAGGGGTTTGGTAAAAGAAAAGGGATATGGTCACTGCCAAAACTGGCCCACACAGCAAATGGATCTTCCTCCTGGAAAATTGGTAAGTATGGTTGGATTTGGTTTCTGATGGGTCCTAAAATTTACATATGTGTTATTACCGACACATGGTTGGGGGGTTTCACTGTCACATATTTTGCACTATCACCCAAGTCCTTCCAATTTTGCCTATGGCAAATGATTTTTCCTAACCCATCTATCTAGAAGGTTCCCCAAAAGGATCAAATGCAAGTGGCTACCCTTTGTTAAAGGTTAGGATATTTCAACTGGGTGGTCCTGACTTTGTCCAGATCAATCATGGAGGAGGCAGATCAAGCACGGACGAGACAGATCAAGCAGAGAGGAGGCAGATCAA
This sequence comes from Dendrobates tinctorius, assembly GCF_039654945.1. Classification (NCBI taxonomy): domain Eukaryota; kingdom Metazoa; phylum Chordata; class Amphibia; order Anura; family Dendrobatidae; genus Dendrobates; species Dendrobates tinctorius. Next base: position 5,494,100 of record NW_027361688.1, read on the forward strand.
TCACGGATGAGGCAGATCAAGCATGGAGGAGGAAGTTCAAGCACCGAGGAAGCAGATCAATCATCAAGGAAGCAGATCAAGCACAGAGGAGGCAGATAAAGCATGTAAGAGGCAGATCATGCATAGAGAAGGCAGATCAAGCACGGAGGAGGCAGATCAAGCATGGAGGATGCAGATCAAGCACAGAGGAGACAGATCAAGCACCAAGGAGGCAGATCAAGCATCGAGGAGACAGATCAAGCACGGATGAGGTAGATCAAGCACGGAGGAGGCAGATCAAACACAGAGGAGGCAGATCAAGCATGTAAGAGGCAGATCAAGCACAGAGGAGGCAGATCAAGCACGGAGGAGGCAGATCAAGCACGGAGGAGGCAGATCAAGCACGGAGGAGGCAGATCAAGCATGAAAGAGGCAGATCAAGCATGCAAGAGGCAGATCAAGCCTGGAGGAGGCAAATCAAGCACGGAGGCAAATCAAGCACAGAGGAGGCAGATCAAGCACAGGGGAGGCAGATCAAGCTCAGAGGAGGCAGATAAAGCACAGAAGAGGCAGATCAAGCATGTAAGAGGCAGATCAAGCACAGAGGAGGCAGATCAAGCACGGAGGATTCAGATCAAGCACGGAGGAGGCAGATCAAGCACAGAGGAAGCAGATCAAGCACAGAGGAGGCAGATCAAGCACGGAGGGAGCAGATCAAGCACAGAGGAGGCAGATCAAGCACGGAGGAGGCAGATCAAGCATGGAGGATGCAGATCAAGCACAGAGGAGACAGATCAAGCACCAAGGAGGCAGATCAAGCATCGAGGAGACAGATCAAGCACGGATGAGGTAGATCAAGCACGGAGGAGGCAGATCAAACACAGAGGAGGCAGATCAAGCATGTAAGAGGCAGATCAAGCACAGAGGAGGCAGATCAAGCACGGAGGAGGCAGATCAAGCACGGAGGAGGCAGATCAAGCACGGAGGAGGCAGATCAAGCATGAAAGAGGCAGATCAAGCATGCAAGAGGCAGATCAAGCCTGGAGGAGGCAAATCAAGCACGGAGGCAAATCAAGCACAGAGGAGGCAGATCAAGCACAGGGGAGGCAGATCAAGCTCAGAGGAGGCAGATAAAGCACAGAAGAGGCAGATCAAGCATGTAAGAGGCAGATCAAGCACAGAGGAGGCAGATCAAGCACGGAGGATTCAGATCAAGCACGGAGGAGGCAGATCAAGCACAGAGGAAGCAGATCAAGCACAGAGGAGGCAGATCAAGCACGGAGGGAGCAGATCAAGCACAGAGGAGGCAGATCAAGCACGGAGGAGGCAGATCAAGCATGGAGGAGGCAGATCAAGCATGTAAGAGGCAGATCAAGCACAGAGGAAGCAGATCAAGCACAGAGGAGGCAGATCAAGCACGGAGGAGGCACATCAAGCATGGAGGAAGCAGATCAAGCATGTAAGAGGCAGATCAAGCACAGAGGAAGCAGATCAAGCACAGAGGAGGCAGATCAAGCACGGAGGAGGCAGATCAAGCACGAAGGAGGCAGATCAAGCATGGAGGAGGCAGATCAAGCACGGAGGAGGCAGATCAAGGACGGAGGAGGCAGATCAAGCACAGAGGAGGCAGATCAAGCATGTAAGAGGCAGATCAAGCACAGAGGAGGCTGATCAAGCACGGAGGAGGCAGATCAAGGACGGAGGAGGCAGATCAAGCACAGAGGAGGCAGATCAAGTACATGTTACAGCGCATTTCTAGAAAAACACTGTCACTGGCACGTAATATAATGGATACAAGATATGCAGGTTTATACACATATGCATAATTCATGGCTCAGGATGACAAAGGGGAGAGTCACTGTCGGAGATATACGTCTGTGTCATTAGTGGGAAAGTGATTACTAGTATACAAGTATATTACGGCTATAGCAGTGTGCCGGCATCAGGGACATGACCGAGGTGGTGGACTTCCAGACCACCGGGCTAAAAATTAATGGTTATTATTAGCTTTCAAATTAGCATCCTGGGATTACAATATTTTAAGCTTTCTGAGAAGTTCCACTCTGCCCAGAAGATGGAGCAACTCTTTGGGAACACTGGGAGTGGTACTGTTACAATTCAGACCCCTACAGAGAAAGCCCCTTTAAATCATTTGGCATAAACTTGTAAAAGTAAAATATATGCAAATCTTGTTCTAAAATCCTCACTATAAAGATGTAAACTAAAACATGAGGGTGTCCTGAAGTTTAATTGAAGATGTCGAAGCGAGATCAAGAAGTACAAGTGAGTTCTTCTTACACATATTTAGGCTTAAAGCAAAAGAAGAGATTCTGCGAAACCCGTCCTGCCGCAAGGACCTCAGATACAAAGATATCAAAATATGGCCGAGATGTTAAGAAAACATACGAGCAATGATGCAGTTCAGACCAGTCTGAGAACAGGACCAAAGATGTTACTATCATGGATAAAAAGTGGAGGTTTTAAGAAGTTTAAGCTGTTTGATTCTTAGTATAAAGAGAGTGTAAGTTACCATCATCACACCATAAAAAAGACCCCGAATAAACATAACGGTCTGCTTCTAGATGGAGGAGGGAAAACTAAATGAAAAAGTTGTACATTATATATACATACTATACTCCAGAGCTGCACTCACTATTCTGCTCGTGCAGTCACTGTGTACATACATTACATTACTGATCCTGAGTTACCTCCTGTATTATACTCCAGAGCTGCACTCACTATTCTGCTGGTGCAGTCACTGTGTACATACATTACTGATCCTGAGTTACATCCTGTATTATACCCCAGAGCTGCACTCACTATTCTGCTGGTGCAGTCACTGTGTACACACATTACATTACTGATCCTGAGTTACATCCTGTATTATACTCCAGAGCTGCATTCACTATTCTGCTGGTGCAGTCACTGTGTACATACATTACTGATCCGAGTTACATCCTGTATTATACCCCAGAGCTGCACTCACTATTCTGCTGGTGCAGTCACTGTGTACATACATTACATCACTGATCCTGAGTTACATCCTGTATTATACTCCAGAGCTGCACTCACTATTCTGCTGGTGCAGTCACTGTGTACATACATTACATTACTGATCCTGAGTTACCTCCTGTATTATACTCCAGAGCTGCACTCACTATTCTGCTGGTGCAGTCACTGTGTACATACATTACATTACTGATCCTGAGTTACATCCTGTATTATACCCAATGGTGGATCTTAATAGGGGCGGATGGGGCGGTCGCCCCAGGCCCAAGGTTTTTTGGGGGCCCAGGGGCAGGGGCAGGGGCGGGCTGGGCCGGGTGGCAGAGAGGCAAATGCCCCCCGGACTGCTCCCCCAGCACCTGTACAGGGCCAGCCGTGCCCTGTGCTGTGACGCCGCCGGCAGCAGACAGCCGCCCGCGTCACATTCTATGAGGGGCCGGGAGCTGTACACGGCCGTCACCTTGACGGCTGCTCAGCTCCGGCTCCCTCCGGCTGTACTTCCGGGTCAGATGTCGGGCGTGCGCGATGACGTCATCGTGCACGCGCCGACATGTCCCGGAGGATGCTGAAAGCAGAGGCGCTGCTGGGGAGCGAGCCGGCTGTGAGGTAAGTATGGGGAACTTTTTTTATTTATAAAATGAATTAAATGGAGGAGGGGGTGAGTGGGGGCTGTACACAATGAAGGGGAGGTGACTGGGGCCTGTATATGATGAAGGGGGGTGGCTGGGGGCTGTACACAATGAAGGGTGGTGACTGGGGCCTGTATATGATGAAGGGGGGTGACTGGGGGCTGTACACAATGAAGGGGGGTGACTGGGGGCTGTATATGATGAAGGGGGGTGACTGGGGGCTGTATATGATGAAGGGGGGGTGACTGGGGGCTGTATATGATGAAGGGGGGGTGACTGGGGGCTGTATATGATGAAGGGGGGTGACTGGGGGCTGTATATGATGAAGGGGGGGTGACTGGGGGCTGTATATGATGAAGGGGGGTGACTGGGGGCTGTATATGATGAAGGGGGGTGACTGGGGGCTGTATATGATGAAGGGGGGGTGACTGGGGCCTGTATATGATGAAGGGGGGGTGACTGGGGGCTGTATATGATGACGGGGGGGTGACTGGGGGCTGTATATGATGACGGGGGGGTGACTGGGGGCTGTATATGATGACGGGGGGTGACTGGGGGCTGTATATGATGAAGGGGGGTGACTGGGGTTGTACAGGATGAAGGGGGTGAGTGGGGGCTTCACAGGATGAAGGGGGGATGAGTGGGGGCTTCACATGATGAAGGGGGGGTGAGTGGGGCTGCACATGATGAAGGGGGGGTGAGTGGGGCTGCATATGATGAAGGGGGGGTGTGTGGGGCTGCATATGATGAAGGGGGGTGAGTGGGGCTGCACATGATGAAGTGGGGGATAAGTGGGACTGCACATGATGAATTGGGGGGTAAGTGGGACTGCACATGATGAATTAAGGGGTAAGTGGGACTGCACATGATGAATTAAGGGGTAAGTGGGACTGCACATGATGAATTAAGGGGTAAGTGGGACTGCACATGATGAATTAAGGGGTAAGTGGGACTGAACATGATGAATTGGGGGTAAGTGGGACTGCACATGATGAAGGGGGGGTGAGTGGGGCTGCACATGACGAAGGGGGTGAGTGGGGCTGAACATGATGAAGTGGGGGATAAGTGGGGCTGCACATGATGAAGTGGGGGATAAGGGGGACTGCACATGATGAATTGGGGGTAAGGGGGACTGCACATGATGAATTGGGGGTAAGGGGGACTGCACATGATGAATTGGGGGTAAGGGGGACTGCACATGATGAATTGGGGGTAAGGGGCACTGCACATGAAGTGGGGGTAAGGGGGACTGCACATGATGAATTGGGGGTAAGGGGCACTGCACATGAAGTGGGGGTAAAATTAACTGCACATGATGATGGGGGAGTGGGGCTGCACATGAAGTTGGGGGGAAGGGGACTGCACATGTTGAAATGGAAAGGGGGATAAGGGGCTGCAAATGATGAAGCGGCACTGCAGATGAAGTGAGTGGGTGATAGGGGACTGCAATGGATGAAGTAAGGGGACTTCAAATTAAAGTGGCGACATTAAAGTGGATCCCCTATGGCCAGGATCACGTTGGGCGATTTTGTGCGTATTGGCCGTAGGCCTACAGCTTATGTGCAACGTCTTTTTAGGCCATGTCCACACGTGGTGGAATGGTGGCGGGTTTTCCGTATGGACCCGCAGCAAACCAAGTGCTGCGGTTCGTACGGCTGTCAATTCCCGCACGGGGACCGCAGCGCTCAGGTGGGAAGGGGGGTACAGGGGCCCAGGTTTTATGAACAGCCCCGGGCCCATAGTCCACTTAATCCGCCACTGATTATACCCCAGAGCTGCACTCACTATTCTGCTGGTGCAGTCACTGTGACTCACAGTTTGGGACTATTACATTTCCTGCTTCTTATATCTGTCGCCCCTCAGGAGCGGCCGGAGCCGTGGAGACGAGTGTACTGTATGTGGGCTGATGTCCTATTATTTTACTCCGTACATATTCGGCTTTTGTGTGGATATTGGAGAAGAATATGATCTCACCAATTTGAAGATTCCTTTGGAGAGACGAGCCACTTTTCCTTTGTCATCTCGAGACTTGAAAAGAAAATTGATCGGATATTGCCGCTCGCACTAATTTTGACACCTAAATTACACATAATAACATAAAGGGAGATCAGGCGCAAGTGAAGAGGAGCGCCGTGAAGGCGGCGAGACGCTCCCCGTGTGGCTCTGAAAACATTTCCATGATATCAAACACAAATGGCAGCGCAGACGAGATGGAGAATCCATGATGGGCCGTTTTTTATCTTCCTCCAGCATACGCAGAGAAGAAGAAAGAGAAGTAACGCGCTTCGCAGGACTCACGGTGGTCTAAAAATAAAGCAAAAAAATCGCAACCAATACACCTCTCTACGGTAATGTAATGGGGTTATTCCACCACCACCCTACCGGAAGGGTGGTAAAAGTAGGACTATGCAGGTCTAAAAGCTCTACCAATCCCAAAATATGGGTCCTGTATTCCCTGTGCGCATGCGCGAGCACTGCTTTATTCACTGTCTAGTAGTGCTCACACACGCATATGGCCACGACCATGACACAACCATAGACCTATAGAAGTGAATGGTCACGTATGCTCAATTCTCGATCATTCATTCATCGCCGCTTCTGTGGGTAGGTGATAAATATTTGGAAAACCCCATTAAGCTTAAAACATTAGACCCAGGAGGTCGTACCTGAGTCTGGAGGCCATGGGTCGCCAAAGGATCCTCTGCTGTAAGAAAACTCGGATAGTCCGGGTCCCACAGTTTGTGCCCAGGAACTTCTGAGATGAGCTTTGGGTGTTCGACCCTGGCCATCAGTGACATATACAATTAGATTGTACATTTTTATGTCCACAGTCATCTCCACCTTTTGGTAGACCATTTTGGTTTTACCCCAGCAAGGGGCCACTGGACACTAGGACCCAACAATACAAAAAATTTGGGGGAGTAGATACAACCGACATGTTCCGGTGTGATGGAGCAATATGTCAGCATTGAGGCCCCACTTTGTCCAAAACCGGCCCTGGCCTCCAGTTGGATTTGTCATAAAACTTATAATTTACAAGATAAACAATAATAATTTATAAAAAAAAAATAAATGACATTAAACACAATAGAAAATTGAATTTGTGGCACTTAACATTGTGAGCCGTCCTCGTAACGCCGGGGGACGATCTCCACATTCCAGTCAACCCCGGCAATCTAAACCTTTCAGGACCCCAGCTGGCTTTTAATAATTAGGTTGCCTCTTGCCTTTTAGTTATTTAATGGGAAAATGAGAGCATTCTGGGTCCGACTTACTCCAACATCTGACTATTAATTGCGCTTTCTGGGTTCCGTTATTAATACAGAGATCATACAATTACCGCTCTGAGCAGGGGGCAGAGCCGATCCCGGAGTATCTGCGTTTTTTTAAACATTCATTTTATTCAAATTTACAAATACATTAGAGCGGGATGATAAGGTGGCGCCGGCGCCGCTCATTAGCATTTTAATGGTTGATGTCCATTGACCATAACACAAGCAACGAGATAAGCAGAAAATTATATAGAGGCGAGAAAAGTTGTGAGAAGCATGAAAAGTTGAAAAAAGTTCACTGAAGGCGAGAAGACCATTGATAAGTCCATGCAATGAGTGTTTTTTTTGACTTTTGGGAAAACATTTGTCTTGCTGATCACTTATGGAAGCTACAGAGAAGAAAAGGACTAGAACTCTAGCGCCACTTGGAAGTGGCAATCCTAAAAGTCAATATCGACTCTTGTTTCGGGGGTGTTGCCTCTCCTCAGTGCAAAACATGAGAGCTAATTTGGCTGTATGAGAGGCCTCTGACTGGGGTCTAACAGGCAACAACAACACTCTCCTCGTGGAGAGTGACATTCCTGGCATGCCAGTGTAAGGAGACTTGTAGGCCATGTAATGGTCCTCTGGTAAATTAAATATGAAAATTTCTTCTTCAAAGAGGAAGATGACTTGAACTCTAGCACCACCTATTGGAAGCAGCAAAATCGACCCTTTAAGGAGCTTTACCACATGTCTTTGGATAAAGGCCAAACCAGAATCTATTTGCACACACGTGTTTCGGGGGTGTTGCCCTTCCTCAGTGCAAAGCAACAGATCTGATTTGGTTGCATAAAAGGCCTCTGACTGGTGTCTAAGGGGTAACGTTTCTCCTTGTGGAGAGTGACCTGCCTTTCTTGCCAGTGGAGGACATGCAATGGTCCTCTGGGAGATTAAATATGCAAATTTCTTCTTCAGATAGGAAGAACACTTGAACTTTAGTGCCATCTATTGGAAGTAGCAATCCTAAAAGTCAATGCCACCCTTTTAACGAACCTTCTCACATGACTTAGGATAAAAGTCAAAACAGAATCTCTTATTGCGGACAGTTGCTTTGGGGTGTTGCCCCTCTTCAGGGAAAAGCAAGAGATCTGATTTGGCTGTATGAGAGGCTTCTGACTGGGGTCTAAGGGATAATGTTTCTCCTTGTGGAAAGTGCTATTCCTGCCATGCCAGTGTAAGGAGACTTATAGGCCATGCAATACTCCACTTGGAAATAAATATGAAAATTCCCTCTTCAGAGAGGAACAGGACTGGAAATATAGTGCCAGCTATTGGAAGTAGTAATCCTAAAAGTAAATATCAACCCTTTAACGAGCCAGACCAGAATCTCTATTTGCAGACACATGTTTCAGGGGTGTTGCCCCTCATCAGCACAATGCAAAAGATCTGATTTGATTGGTATATAAGGGGTAGCATCTCTCCTTGTGGAGAGTGACATCCCTGACATGCAGGTGTAAGAAGACTTATAGGCCATACAAATCCTATACTGCAAATCAATCCTGATCTTGCAGTCACGAGTATCAACTTCCTCTACTCCCCTCCTACTTGCCAATTGGACAGCGTAACGGCCTACAAAAGCTACGGTCCTGCCTGATTTTCAGCGTGATTTATTATCACTGTCCTCTTGTTTGATGTTTTTATACCTTTTCTGGTTCTGTCCTGGCTAATAGTCCATTTCTGCCAGCCTGGAGCACCGGCCAGCAGCCGATAAAGTTGCTTTATTTCTCATTCAAAACACAGTAAAGCAGCAGCAGCAGCAGCAGCAGCAGCAAAGAAAAAGTCAGCTGCAAAAGTCTACAACCCTTCAAGCGAGCGATCTCATACCGTTTTGCTGATGAATATGCATGACCCCCTCCTCGTCGTATCGTCATCATGAGTTTATAGAAGAAATTCCGGAATGCGAAGCCACCGATAATGGGCGATTTCCGACATGAGCCTCTTCTATTCATTCCAGCCCTGTCTTAACAAGTCAAGAAGCGACTCTTGTTTGTTCTTTCCCTTTGTAAGTGTCGTGTGATTGGAGTTAATGAGGGTTTTCTGTCCTCTCGTTGAACAATCACTTCATCTCCCGAGTTCAATAGCCGCCATGGTCGGAGTGATTTGTGCCGCCGGTTCTGTGGATTAGCTGCCGCTGCTTTGTATTAATATCTTTACTTACTATTTTCAAGGGCTTTTATGAAATCATTTATTTAGAACACAGAGAAGATCATTCCGTTCTGGCAAATCCACTGCTCGAAAAAAAAAAAAAAATTTGATACAGTTACACTGTTAGAAATGAATCTTAAAATAATGGAGTCTGGTGGTTCCCGAGATTGAAAAAAAAAAAATGTGACATATAAGGATTAATTTAATTATTCCTCATGGTTTAGGTCAGAATAAGGTCAATGTCTATGATGGGAAAAAAGGTTAATTTAATATAGTCCCTGGTGGTCTAGGGCTGACACATGTATTCATTTCCGGTTGCCTCTGGGCAGGGAAATGGTTAATCTAAAATATTATTTTGGTCTAGTGCAGGAAAGTAGTAATTAAAGGGAATTAATGTAATCTTCCCTGGTGGTCAATGGAAGAAGAAGGATTAATATATCCATATATGGTGGTCTAGGGAGGGAAGAAAGAATGAAAGAAGCAGGATTAATATATACATCCCTGGTGGTCTAGGGATGAAGAAGGATTAATATATACATCCCTGGTGGTCTAGGGATGAAGAAGGATTAATATATACATCCCTGGTGGTCTAGGGATGAAGAAGGATTAATATATATCCCTGGTGGTCTAGGGAAGAAGAAGGATTAATATATATCCTTGATGGTGTAAAGCCATGGAAAGGATTATTAATTCCCATAGGTCTAGGGTACTAAAGGATTAATGTAATTATCTTTGATTATGTGGGAAGGGAATGGTTAATGTAATTGTCCCTGGTGGTCTAGGGCTGAGGAATGTATTTGTTCTTGGTTGTCTAAGGCAGGGTAATGGTTCATCTAAAAATTCCTGTTGGACTAGGGCAGGAAAGTGGAAATGTTTAGGTAATTGAAGGTGCTTAAAGGTAATCATCCCTGGTGGTCTAGAAAAAAAAAGAATAGCTAATAAAAACTTCCTTGGCTGCTAAGAGATAGTAATTACTGATGGTCTAGGGCACTAAACGATTAATGTGATTATCCTTGATTAATTGGCAATGGAAAAGTTACCGTAATGTGATTGTCCCTGGTGGCCTAGAGATGAGAAATGTATTAATTCCTGGTTGTCTAAGGCAGGAAAATGTTGGTTCAAATTCCTGTTGGTCTAGGGCAGGAAGTGGTACTATTTAATGCTGTGAGGGTGGTTAATGTAATCGTCCCTGGTGGTCTAGGGCTGAGGAATGTATTCGTTCTTGGTTGTCTAAGACAGGGAAATGGTTCATCTAAAAATTCCTGTTGGACTAGGGCAGGAAAGTGGAAATGTTTAGGGCATTGAAGGTGCTTAAAGGTAATCATCCCTGGTGGTCTAGAAAACAAAGAATAGCTAATAAAAACATCCTTGGCTAAGAGATAATAATTACTGATGGTCTAGGGCACTAAACGATTAATGTGATTATCCTTGATTAATTGGCAATGGAAAAGTTACCGTAATGTGATTGTCCCTGGTGGTCTAGAGATGAGAAATGTATTAATTCCTGGTTGTCTAAGGCAGGAAAATGTTGGTTCAAATTCCTGTTGGTCTAGGGCAGGAAGTGGTACTATTAATGCTGTGAGGGTGGTTAATGTAATTATCCCTGGTGGTCTAGGGAAGGAGCATGTGTAATATAAAACATCCCTGGAAGTCTAGAACTGGAAAAGGCATATAATATAATAATTTCTGATTGTCTAGGGCATGAAAGAGTTATAAATGAAAGGATATTAATCATCCCTGGTGACCTAAGGATGAGAAAAAAGTAATTGAAATGATTCTTAATGGTTTATGAACTGTGTGAGGTTAATAATACCAATATTATTGTTTGTGCAGAGTATTAAACTTGTGTCAAAATACCTGGGGGTCTTGGACATTTTAGAGGGTTAATATAATCATCCCAGAATTTACTGCAATCCCTGCACTGGTCAGCAGAGGGCAACAATGATCACATCAGAAAGCTCCTCCCAGAGTAAAGAGGGCGTGACATCTGTCCTCCTCCTGAGGCATGATGGGAGGGAATTTCCGAATAGTAAAAAGGTGCTTATTAGGGATTAGGGGCTTAATCATCCAAAAATGTATCTGCAACATAACTTTGAGACATTTCTTGCCTCGTTGGTGTTGTTATCATCGGTGATTGGAGTTGCCCTCGAATATTGATTTTTGACAGGACAAGTATCTGGCGCATCACGCAACACCTCCGGTATCTCCCAGGCGTTATGGCAGACGTGTGCGGAAAATTGGCAGCACGTTGCGATCCGTCGTGTGACAGCTTCCAGAAGTGGAGGAAGCAAATATAACCCATACTGAGTCGGTGGCAGAGGCAAGCGCCTGCACCCTGAGACTCACAATCCCGTTAGCCCACATCACATATGACATCCTCCTCTCGGCGGGGATCTGAAGAACAGAGATAATGACGCTGATTACATGCCTCTCCTTTATTTTCAGCAAGGGAAGGTGGCAGTGGTGGTGGTGGTGGTGGGGGGAACCATGTAAAGTTAATGCAAATAGATCGAGGATAAAAAAAAAGGTTTTTGATTTGATTTGAAAAGAATGGGGGCGACGGAGAGGGTGTAATCTGCGGCTAAAAATACGTCCCTTGATGAGTAATTACAGTCGATTTAAATATATATCACAAAAAAAGAGGCAATGAATTGTGAAACATGAAATTCAACTCCGGGCAAAAAGGACACAATTGAAAGTCGCTGACATCTGTTAGACGTCATGGGGTCGTGCAGAGATGGCTTCAGTGTCACAAATTGTAGCTGCTTTTGTTGCTGCCTCCGGAGGTTGAGTAGTTAATGGGCGGCTTGTGACTTTTTAATGGGAAAGCAAAAGAGAATTATGCAGTCACCTGTGGATGCGCTGCGTCGCGCGGATCAATAATATGGCGTCTTTAGGTTTCTTTCTCTTTGAAATGATAGGGTTATTTCTATATATGGATTTGGAGGACCCTTATCCAATGGCCACAACATAGTCTGTGGCAGGCAGGAGCCCTGAAAACTTTCCGCTATCAGCCAAAACCTTCTCCTTCTCTACCTTCTCCTATCTGCCGAAATCTTCTCCTTCTCTACCTTCTCCTATCTGCTGATAGCTTCTCCTTCTCTACCTTCTGATATCTTCTGAAACCTTCTCCTTCTCTACCTTCTGATATCTTCTGAAACCTTCTCCTTCTCTAACTTCTCCTATCTGCCAGAAACTTCTCCTTCTCTACCTTCTCATATCTGCCAAAACCTTCTCCTTCTATAACTTCTCCTATCTGCCAGAAACTTATTTCCAGAATCCGTCCTTTCCTCAATCCTCAATCTACTAAAATGCTTGTGCATGCCTTCATCATCTCCGGCCTCGACTTCTGCAACATCCTTTTCTGTGGTCTCTCTTCTAAGACGCTCGCACCTCTTCAGTCCATCCTTAACTCCGCTGCTCGAATAATTTATCTCTTTCCTCGCTACTCCTCCGCTTCTCCCCTCTGCAAATCTCTTCACTGGCTCCCATTTCCTCAGCATATCCAATTCAGATTACTAATACTGACCTACAAGGCCATCTACAACCTGTCTCACCCATAGGTCTCTGAACTAATCTCCCGATACCTTCCCTCGCGTAATCTCCAGTCCTCCAAAGACCTCCTTCTCTCCTCCACACTTATTCGCTCTTCACCCAACCGCTTCCAAGACTTCTCCCGAATAGCCCCTGTTATGAATGAGTCACCGAGGAGGAAAAAACAAAAAGCAAGCTAAGCCCAGAAAACCGGAGAGGTTGGTAACTAGCGGGTTGCAGACCCCTGATCCTATCCACAACAACTAGCAGTAGCCGTGGAGCGTGCCTACGGTGGTCCTAGATGCCTCGTCACGGCCGGAGAACTAAATAAGCCTAAAGAAAGAAAGGAAAAATCTAAACTGCCCCAGAGCAGACCCCAAAGCAAAAGACAGCCCCCAACATGTATTGTCGGTGAAACAAGATGAAAACACAGACACAGGTAGAAAGATAGGCTGAGCAAACGATGGGGCCCTCACTAACTTGAAAGGACAGGAAAGAAAAGCTGCTGTCTGCAATCACGCAAAAAACGCTGCCAAAAAGAATGTCCAACACGTGTGATAGAAAAAGGCCCTGAAGTCGCTAGACTTCAAATCACTATATCAGCACTCAGGTATATTCTGAAGACAGAGCAAAAGAGATCAACTGATCAGAGACAAAATGGGGATTCAGCCAGTCCCAGCCAGGGCTGGCTGAACACAAAAACTAAGTAAACCAGACGAAAACTCATATGAAGAATAGCAGAGAAAACTTAGCTTTAGGAAGGCAGGAACCAAACTGGAAACCAGAAGCCACAGTCAGGAAAAATCACCAGCAAGAAACTAGGGAGTCGGCTGCCTTAAATCCAATCAGAAACTCCTGATGTCCAATCGCAGTCCTCTTCCTCAGGTGGCCGGTCTCTGCCATTTAGATCAGCTTCATTACCTCCCTTCACCAACAGAGGGAGTCCAGATGGAGAACTCACTACTCCTCTGTCAGCACAGCCAGCTCCATAACCCTCACCAGAAGCCAGAGGCAAACCCGACAATGAGCTCACAACATGCCCCCATCCTTCGGAATTCTTTGCCCCAACATGTCCGACTATCAACCACATTTGGATCCTTCAGACGGAACCTGAAAACCCATCTCTTCAAGAAAACCTACAGCCTGCAATGACCCCGCTACCTCCTTCTCTCTCACCACTACCGGAGATATCACCTCAACCAACACCGGAACTGCTGCAACCCCCCAACCTACTGTCTCCTTCCCCACCATCCTGTAGCATGTAAGCCCGAAAGGGCAGGGTCCTGTCTCCCCTCTGTATCAGTCTGTCATTGTAGGTGTGTTTCCTGTAAGTGATATCTGTAATTTGTATGTAACCCCTTCTCATGTACAGCACCATGGAACCAATGGCGCTATATAAATAATAATAACAACTTCTCCTTCTCCACCTTCTCATATTTGCCAAAATCTTCTCCTTTTCTAACTTCTTCTATCTGTAGAAATTTCTCCTTCCATACCTACTTGTCTCTACCTATCTTCTCCTGTCGCATTTTCTTGGCCTGACAAGACGTAATTATTGCAACGTGACAAACTCATGATGTCAGGGCGGCAACAAATTCAAAGAGGCACCAGAGTTTTCGTCAGGTAGAAGGTTTACTGGGCTCCCGTCTGCCAGTCACAGGACTACTGATGTGGCTGTTGGATCATGGCCTTGAGAGTTGATAGTTATTTCCTACATTTCGCGTTATCACCTATCCAAATAATAACTTGCGGATCGTTGAGGCCCAAATTAAAAAAAATGGGTCTCTGAAATTTCCCTTCTTCAAAGAGTGGTGGCCGCACATGCGCACCTTAGAGCTGCTCATTTTCAATGGCTATGGTGGCCTGTACTCAACTACCCCTGGCTATAAAGATTACGCGGTCATCACTCCGCTAATGAAAAATTGAAGACCCCCCTTCTCAGGATCTGTGGATGTCCCATACGTTAGGCCCACATGATTTACAAGTTCGGATCAAAACATGGTCCAATTACGTGCCTAGTGACTAGAGGGGTGGTCATTCATGCACAGTTGTGTTCTTTATCTTGTCCAAATGGGACAACCGTTATAAAGGGTCACTCAACATTAAAAGGTATCACCTATCTAAGGGAAAGGTAATAATTTCCACATTGTGAAGGCCCATACAGGTCTTGATAGTAAGGTTCTGAAATGTCCTGTGAATCGCAGCAGTGGTGCTCATGTGCAGCCTCCACACCGTTTCGATTGGGGAATTTCAGAGCCCTGCTCTTGGATCAGTGTCGGACTCCCTCCGATGTTTAAGTTATCACTAGAGTTGAGCGAAACGGGTCGGTCATATTCAAAAGTCGCCGACTTTCGCTGACAGCTGTATTGCTGTTGCACACTTCTGTGCAAACTGCTTTTCTAAAAGCAAAAATACTTTTCTTCCTTTTTTCTGCACAGTTACCAAGCGTTCATTTTTCCACCCTTTTGTGTGTGCACTGAGCAGCAGTCCTGCTTATTATGCTGCCTGCATCCACACTTGGACTGAGAGCATCATTGTCAGCGTCCTCAAATCTCTAGTGAGATCCAAAATCTCACCAATCCTATAGACACCCTCCACCTTGTCATACACCATCCAATTTCAGTCTGTTACTGTCACGATCCCACCACTGACCCGGGTATGTCAGCAGACGGAGGGACGCGACGCACTGCCGGCACACGGCTATCACAGGCACAGTGGGGACTTATCTTAGTTATACCGCCACTGGTACCATGTGACAAAAATACAGCAAGCTAATCTCGCTCTAACAATTTACCGCAGGGGGATTATTTTGGATGCCCCACCACTGCTAACAACCTTCCAAGAACGGCAGGGATTTATGGATATCCCACTTTCTCAGTTCCACTTTGGAACTCACAGCTCTCCGGCGCCCCCCTTACCCTCAGGTCAGTCAGGGAACTGCACCTAGGATAATTAGTCGCCGGACGGGCTGCTTGTTGTGCACGGGCAATTAAACTACTGCAGTAAGGGAATTATCAATGCTTTGGCCTTCAGCCACTCATCCAGCATATAAGACCCTTCTGTACTGCCAATTAGCCCAACCAACCGAACACACCACGCTGCCACCAGCCACGCTTTACTTAATCAAAGAGTTAATTAAGAGGGTCCGTGGCAAACCCCCAAATTAGTAGCGATTATCTAAAAAAGGCGCATAGTTCGTTTCTTAGAGCATGAAGGCAGACTGAATAATTTTATCATTTATTCCCCAAATGGGCAGTGATTACACAGATAAAAATTATTATAAAGTTGAGACATTAAATATGTACATTACAAATATATAAAATTAACAAGGATTAAGAAAACAGAGATTAACACTTACATGTGCTTAGTTGGTATTAGGCAGACCATGTGGCTGGGGGATGGGCTGCTTAGCCAGACATCCCAAGACATCGGCACGTCTTTTCAGCATCAAAACTCCAGCTCCAACTCAAGCACTGTACGGGAGGGGTACTTTATAGCCCAGGGTCTGTGACATCACAAAAGGGGCAGTCTGGTGAGGTTCAACCCCCTACTCTCTAAGTTGCAATCTCACTAAAAACTTATACTAACTATATCTAGATGAGAAAAGCTCATATGAACTCACGGAGGGTCTAGTTGGTTGTAGTTTATCGAATATAATAAAACAACATCAGACATGCCATACTTAAGACACTCCATTTGGGAGCAATCCATATCTCAGTTTCTGGGGGTGTTAGAACTTTTCAAGAGCCACCGTAGGGAAGCCGGGTCCGCGCAGATCACAGAAATGTCCGTTTCATTTTTCTGCCATGGCCGGAGCTTCTCTTAATATTTCTCATAGTTTTACTCAGCCGCATGGTTGAGAACAATAGGGGGAATCTTCTTCCTGGCTGAGCAGGGAGGGGGGGAGGAAGAGGGAATCCTACTGTGATTTCAGATTTCACAGAGCTGCATGCAGGCAGATAGCTGTGGAGGACAAATGCTTGTAGCAGGAAGTGTCCTATTACCAGCAGGAACAGAGCTGATAAGGAGGGGGGGAAGGTTCTAGAAGTCATACCTTACAGACACTTTACATTACAGTTACATTGAGGTGTAATCTCTACTGGGCCAGAGACAATAGTTCCGTGTCCTCAAATCTCTAGTGAGATTCAAATTCTCACCAACAGTAGATACACCTTCTACCTTGTTTTACAGTACCATATAGCTGGTGGTATTTTAGGTACATTTTCACAAAAATGAGCAAGTATGGTGGAAGACACCATGGAAGTGGGCGGGGGTTGCCAGCTGGTCCCGGTGGTGGTGGTGGTGTTGCATCTGTTGGTAGTGGCAAAAGCACAATAGCACCTAAGGTAGGTGGTATTGAGCCTGCGTCATCATCTGGCTCCACAAGGCCTCGAAGGCTCTCTTTTCTGGGAGTAGGTAAACCACTTTTAAAGCCGGAGCTTCAGGAACAAGTTTTGGCTTACATTGCTAACACAGCCTCCAGCTCTCTCGCCTCATCTTCTGAAGTTTCAAAAAATAAAAGCAAAGTCGTCATTGGAGACTCCTGGTCAGGAACAACACCTTTCCTTGTGTCCTTCACCCCTACCAAAAGTGAAGGATGTGGCAGGCCACACTACCGATTACTCCATGGAGCTATTTTCAAATACCATGCCTGGGTTAGCAAGTCAAATCATGAATTCCCCAGGCCAAGATGAATCTGACATGGAGTGCACTGATGCAGAGCCACTGCTAGATTTTTCTGCTGGTACATTCACTCAAAGCTCTACATTGTCCTCACAGTGTACTGAGGCAGAATCAGACCCTGATGAAACTCAGGTGCCCCCTCCCGCATACTATACCACCTTACATGGTGACACAGAGGAATGTTGTGAGTTCATTTTTCCCTTCACCATTGAGGTCTGATGAACTCCCTCCTCTGGTGAAGGAAGGTAGTGAGGCTGATTACCAAACACATGGGCAGCTAGATGATGACTGGGTGGCTGGAATTGAGGACTGGATATAAGGCTGCCGACGCCCTTCTTCCTGGCTGGTGATTTTCCTGCTGGATTCTTGGAGACCAGTCTGATTCCTGCATCTCAAAGCTAAGTTTTTCTGCTCTGCTTTGTACTCTTCAGTTTTGTTTTTGTTTTGCCTTGTTTTTTGGGAGTTCTGCCTTCCCCGGCCGGGGGTCAGCTGAACTCCATTTTTGTCTCTGATCTGTTGATATTTTGCTCTGTCTTCAGAATATACCTGAGTGCTGATATAGTCTTTTGAAGCCTAGCGACTTCAGGGCCTGTTTTTCCTATCAGTCGGTTGGCTCATTTTGATAGGATTTTTGCGGATGGCAGACAGCAGCTTTCCTGTCCTGTCCTATGTAGTTAGCTTGGGACCCATCATTTGCTCAACCTATCTTTCTATCTGTGTTAGTGTTTTCATCTTGCTTCACCGTCATTATATGTTGGGGGCTGCCTATTGCTTTGGGGTCTGCTGTGGGGCAGTTTAGTTTTCCCTCTTTCTGTCTTTAGGCTATATAGTTCTCCGGCTGTGATCGAGGGGTCTAGGGCACAGTAGGAACCCCCCACGGCTACTGCTAGTTGTTGTGGATAGGTTCAGGGGTCTGCAATCCGTTAGCTGCCAACCTCTCTGTTTTTTCTGGACTTAGCTGGTATTTTGTTTTTTCCTCCTTCGGTGACTCATCATAACAGAATCACCAGCCATACCGCAGATCCTAGGGTACTCAATAGCAGGAGAGAATTGTAAAAAAAAAAAAAAAAAAAAAGTGTCAGAATTATTTATTTATTTATTTTTGTGTGCATATTTTTCCCTCTATATCTCTGAGGCCGTAGGGGGAATTTTTTCTCAATGGAGATGAAGCAATTGTCTGATCGTGTGGAGCAGCTCGCTGCTGAAGTGCAGGGAATTTCCGCCTATCTTGCTCATTCACATGCTGCTGAACCAAAGATTCCTACTCCTGATGTATTTTTGGGGGATCGGTCTAAATTCTTGAATTTCAAGAATAATTGTAAATTATTTTTTGCCTTGAAGCCTAACTCGTCGGGGAACTCCGTGCAGCAGGTTAAAATTGTCATCTCTTTGCTGCGTGGCGATTCCCAGGATTGGGCGTTTTCTTTGAAACCTGATGATCCTATTCTGAATAATGTGAACGCATTTTTTCAAGCCTTGGGGTTGTTGTATGATGAACCTAATGCTATTGATCAGGCTGAAAAGAGCCTGTTGGCATTAAGCCAGGGTCGGGATTTGGCAGAGTTGTACTGTCAAAAATTCCGAAAGTGGAATGATGGTGCCTTGGCAGCCCTCTTTCGGAAGGGTTTGTCAGAAACTGTAACAGATACTATGGTGGGATTTCCTGTTCCCTCTGGTCTTGACGAGTCTATGTCATTAGCCATTCAGGTGGATCGGCGTTTACGTGAACGCAAAACTACACGAGAGATGTTGCCACCTGTTGAACAAATGTCTGAACCTATGCAATGTGATAGAGTTTTGTCTGGGGCGCAACGTCAGGAGTTCAGAAGGCGTAATAAGCTGTGTTTTTTTTGTGGAGATGCCTCGCATATTATTTCTGTCTGCCCTAAACGAGAGAAACGTTCCCCCCCCTTTTTTTGTGGGTGGTGTTCAACCCAAGTTTCTTCTGGCAATTACTCTGATCTGCTCCCTGTCCACATTTTCCGCCAAGGCTTTTGTGGATTCAGGAGCAGCTCTTAACCTGATGGACTTGGAATTTGCTAAACGTTGTGGATTTCCTATGACACCTCTGCGGACGCCTATCCCTTTGAGGGGTATTGATGCTACTCCTTTGGCGAAGAATAAATCTCAGTTTTGGACCCAGGTGGTAATGCGGGTCGCCCCAGACCACCAAGAAAATTGCAGATTTTTGGTGTTGCATAATTTGCATGATACCATTGTTCTGGGGTTTCCCTGGTTGCAAATTCATAATCCAGTTCTGGATTGGAAATCTTTGTCTGTGGTGAGTTGGGGTTGTCGGTGTGCCCTTAGTGATGCTCCTGTTTTCTCCACCTCTCCTCAGTCGCATGATGTTCCTGACTATTTGGCTGACTTTTATGATGTATTTAGTGAGAATGAGTCTGAGTCTTTGCCTCCTCATAGGAGTTATGACTGTGCTATTGAGCTGAACCGGGGGTGTAAATTCCCCAAGGGTCGGCTTTTCAATTTATCTGTACCCGAGCACGAGGCTATGCGATCCTATATTAAGGAGGCATTGGAGAAGGGTCATATTAGACCATCCTCTTCACCCTTAGGTGCTGGGTTTTTTTTCGTGGCTAAAAAGGATGGTTCATTAAGACCTTGTATTGACTATCGTGCCCTCAACAAAATTACTGTTAAATATCAGTATCCGTTACCCCTGATTTCTGATCTATTCTCCAGAGTTAAAGGTGCTTGCTGGTTTACCAAGCTTGACCTCATGGGGGCGTATAATCTTATCCGCATTGAGCATGGGGATGAATGGAAGACGGCGTTTAATACTCCGGAGGGACATTTTGAGTACCTGGTGATGCCTTTTGGGCTCACTAATGCCCCTTCTGTCTTCCAGTGCTTCATGAACGATATATTCCGAGACTTTGTGGATTATCTATCTGGATGATATTTTGATCTTCTCCAAGAATTGGGACTCTCATGTGGAACATGTTCGGACTGTGTTCCGGATTTTGAGGGAGAATTCCCTGTATATCAAGGGATCGAAATGCCTTTTTGGGGTACAGAGGATTTCATTTTTGGGATTTATTTTGTCTCCGTCAACTATTGAAATGGACCCGGCCAAGTTACAGGCCATTTATGATTGGGTTCAGCCAACTTCTTTGAAGGCTCTCCAGAAGTTTTTGGGTTTTGCTAATTTTTATTGGAAATTTATAGCTAATTTTTCTGGTATTGCCAAGCCATTGACGGATTTGACTAGGAAGGGTGCTGATGTGCTGAATTTGTCTCCGGAGGCTGTTTCTTCCTTTCAGGAGCTGAAGCGAAGATTCACTTCTGCTCCGGTTTTGCGGCAACCTGATGTCTCACTCCCGTTTCAGGTGGAGGTGGACGCTTCCGAGATTGGTGCAGGAGCGGTGTTGTCCCAAAAAGATCCTGACATCTAAAATGAATCCTTGTGCTTTCTTTTCCTGAAAGTTCTCCCCATCCGAACGTAACTATGATGTGGGGAATCGGGAACTGTTGGCCATGAAATGGGCATTTGAGGAGTGGAGACATTGGTTGGAGGGAGCCAAACACCAAGTTGTGGTCCTTACTGACCACAAGAATTTGATTTACCTGGAGTCGGCCAAGCGCTTGAATCCTAGACAGGCTAGGTGGGCCTTGTTTTTCACACGTTTTGATTTTGTGGTCTCTTTTCTTCCGGGCACTAAGAATGTCAAGGCAGTCGCCCTCTCTAGGAGTTTCCTTGCTGATTCTCCTGTTGTGACTAAGCCTGCTACCATCTTAGGCGAGGGGGTAGTTCTTTCTGCCATCTCGCCCGATTTGAGACGTGCTCTGGAAGAGTTTCAGGAGGACAAACCTGAGCGTTGTCCCAGTGGAAAGTTGTATGTTCCTGACCAGTGGAGGAAGAGAGTGATGTCTGAAGTTCATTGCTCTGCATTGGCTAGTCATCCAGGTATTTTTGGTACTAGAGATCTGGTGAGTCGGTCTTTTTGGTGGCCCGCCTTGTCTCATGATGTCAGGAATTTTGTGCAGTCCTGTGGGACTTGCTCCCGGTCTAAACCTTGTTCTCGCTCAAGTGGCTTGTTGATGCCTTTGCCGGTGCCCAGGAGGCCATGGACCCATATTTCAATGGATTTTATCTCTGATATGCCTGTCTCTCAGAGAATGACTGTTATTTGGGTGATTTGTGATAGATTCTCTAAGATGGTCCATCTGGTACCACTCCCTAAGTTGCCATCTTCCTCTGAGTTGGTGCCCTTGTTTTTGCAACAGGTGGTTCGCTTGCACGGGATTCCTGAGAACATTGTATCTGACAGAGGAATTCAGTTTGTGTCTAGATTTTGGAGGACTTTCTGTTCCAAGCTGGGAATTCAGTTGTCCTTCTCCTCTGCGTTTCACCCTCAGACCAATGGGCAGATGGAGAGAACAAACCAGACTTTGGAGTCGTATTTGAGATGTTTTATTTCTGCCGATCAGGATGATTGGGTTTCATTTTTGCCCTTGGCCGAATTTGCTTTAAATAATAGAGCTAGTTCTGCCACTTTGATGTCACCTTTTTTTGTAACTTTGGTTTTCACCCTCGATTTTCTTCAGGGCAGGTGGAGCCTTCTGCCTGCCCAGGTGTTGACACTGTGGTGGAGAGAATGCACCAGATCTGGGACCAAGTAGTGGATAAGTTGTCTCTCTCCCAGGAAAAGGCCCAGCGGTTTTCCAACCGGCGTAGGACCGTTGGTCCCCAGTTTAAGGTGGGTGATATGGTTTGGTTGTCATCAAAAAATATTGCTATGAAGGTGGCTTCCCCTAAGTTTAAGCCTAGATTTATTGGACCTTACAAGATTTTGGAGATTATTAATCCGGTCTCTTTTCGGTTGGCTCTTCCTGTCACATTTAAAATTCATAATGTGTTTCATAAGTCCTTGTTGAAGAGGTTTGTTGAACCAGTAGTTCCTGTGGTGGCACCTCCTGACCCTATATTGGTTGAAGGTAACATGGAATATGAGGTAGAGAAGATACTGGATTCCCGTCTGGCTAGAAGGAGACTCCAGTATTTGGTTAAGTGGAAGGGTTATGGTCAGGAGGATAATTCCTGGGTCTCTGCCTCTGATATTCATGCCGAAAGATTGGTGCGTGCCTTTCATCGGGCTCACCCGGATCGTCCTGGCGGCATGGATGAGGGTTCGGTGACCCCTGCTCAAGGGGGAGGTACTGTTGTGAGTTCATTTTTCCCTTCACCATTGAGGTCTGATGAACTCCCTCCTCTGGTGAAGCAAGGTAGTGAGGCTGATTACCAAACACATGGGCAGCTAGATGATGACTGGGTGGCTGGAATTGAGGACTGGATATAAGGCTGCCGACGCCCTTCTTCCTGGCTGGTGATTTTCCTGCTGGATTCTTGGAGACCAGTCTGATTCCTGCATCTCAAAGCTAAGTTTTTCTGCTCTGCTTTGTACTCTTCAGTTTTGTTTTTGTTTTGCCTTGTTTTTTGGGAGTTCTGCCTTCCCCGGCCGGGGGTCAGCTGAACTCCATTTTTGTCTCTGATCTGTTGATATTTTGCTCTGTCTTCAGAATATACCTGAGTGCTGATATAGTCTTTTGAAGCCTAGCGACTTCAGGGCCTGTTTTTCCTATCAGTCGGTTGGCTCATTTTGATAGGATTTTTGCGGATGGCAGACAGCAGCTTTCCTGTCCTGTCCTATGTAGTTAGCTTGGGCCCCATCATTTGCTCAACCTATCTTTCTATCTGTGTTAGTGTTTTCATCTTGCTTCACCGTCATTATATGTTGGGGGCTGCCTATTGCTTTGGGGTCTGCTCTGGGGCAGTTTAGTTTTTCCTCTTTCTGTCTTTAGGCTATATAGTTCTCCGGCTGTGATCGAGGGGTCTAGGGCACCGTAGGAACCCCCCACGGCTACTGCTAGTTGTTGTGGATAGGTTCAGGGGTCTGCAATCCGTTAGCTGTCAACCTCTCTGGTTTTTCTGGACTTAGCTAGTATTTTGTTTTTTCCTCCTTCGGTGACTCATCATAACAGAGGAAGGTGCACATGAAATTAAAGAGGAGGTGATGGATGACCCAGTTGTTGACCCAGATTGGCATCCATTGTGGGAAGAGGGTGCCGCTGCCAGTAGCTCAGAAGAGGAGGAGGAGCATCCGCAGCAGGCATCGACATCGCAGCAGCTGTTATCTGGCAGGCCTGGAGCAGTCCAAAAACGGGTTACAAAAACCAAAAGAGTTGCAGGACAGCTTGGCCAGATGGTCAAATTAGCACAGCGTGCAAGGTCTCAAAATGTCTTCCATAGTAGGAAGAGTGCAGTGTGGCACTTTTTTTAACAAAATCCTAACGATCAGGCCAAGGTTATCT
This sequence comes from Dendrobates tinctorius, assembly GCF_039654945.1. Classification (NCBI taxonomy): domain Eukaryota; kingdom Metazoa; phylum Chordata; class Amphibia; order Anura; family Dendrobatidae; genus Dendrobates; species Dendrobates tinctorius. The sequence goes on from NW_027361688.1 coordinate 5,517,720, forward strand.
GTAAGAAGGGCGCAAAGACCTTTAGCCGAGGGAAAAATCTGAGAAATTTGAATACCATTTGCATGCTTAGACATTTAACCACCCTGCACTTGCAAGCGTGGACGGACGACCAAACCTCACGTACCACATGTGCACCTGCTCCAAATGAAGGTAGTCAGCAACGCTACATCGCTTCCCCCACTGTAAGCTCACCGGTTAGCACACCACCAGCAGCAAATGTCGAGGTGTCGTTGCAAGGCCAAAGCAGTCAGGGAATCACAATGTTATTGCTACGAAAGACTGAATCTAGGCCATCAGCAACACCACCAACACCATCACCATCACCAACCCTCTCTCAGTCTGCCATGTCCACCGCTAGTTCCACCATATGCACCTCTCAAGTCCAACTCATCCTACCAGAGACTCTGAGTAGGACAAGAAAGTACTCATCCTCTCATCCGCGTACACTGGCTTTGAACGCCCACATTGCCAAACTAATCTTGTTAGAGATGATGCCCTACCAGTTGGTTGAAAGCAAAGCTTTCCGCGAGCTCATGGCCTACGCAGTACCACGCTATGACCTACTCAGTCGCCACTTCTTTTCACGAAAAGCCATCCCAGCCCTCCACGTGCATGTGAAAGACTGCATTGTCCATGCACTCAAGTAATCAGTGAGTGGAAAGGTGCACCTCACAACAGATGCATGGTCCAGTAGGCATGGCCAGGGCCGTTACGTGTCCATCACTGTGCACTGGGTTAATGTGGTGGATGCAGGGTCCACAGGGGACAGCGGCGGTGGGACAGTGCTGCCTAGCCCACGGTATAGGAAACAGTTCGCTGTAGGCGTTCAACCCTCCTCCTTCTCCTCCAGAAGCGAAAACTCGTCCACAGAGCGCAGTCACACGAGCACTCCATCCGCAGCTGCCACTGTTGCACACAAGGTGTCCCCCTATCGATCAGTTAGTGGAAAGCGTCAGCAGGCTGTGTTGCAGATGATGTGTTTGGGCGACAGACACACCGCCGAAGTGCTGGCCGACTACTTGCAGTGACAAACTGAGTCATGGCTGGGCAGTCTACATCTTGAGGCAGGCAAGGTAGTTAGTGATAACGGCCAGAATTTTGTGGCAGCCATAGCCCTTTCAAAACTCAGCCACATACCTTGCCTGGCTCACACCTTGAACCTGGTGGTGCAGTGCTTCCTCAATAATTATCCGGAGTTAACACTCCTGCTCCATAAGGTGCAAAGACTGTGCTCGCACATCCGTCGGTCGCCCGTACCCTCCAGTCGTATGCAGAAGCTGCAGCGATTGCTCCACCTTCCCAAGCACCGCCTAATTATCGACGTTGCAACAAGGTGGAACTCCACCCTGCACATGGTTCAGAGGCTGTGCGAACCGAGGCAGGCTGTAATGCATTTGTGGGAGGATACACGGGCAGGCAGTTTGCAGGCAGACATGGAGTTGTCTGTTGTGCAGTGGTTGAAGCTGAAAGACCTCTGTAAAGTCCTTCAGTGTTTTGAGGAATGCACACGGCTGGTAAGCGCAGACGACGCCATCATAAGCATGAGCATCCCACTTATGCGTCTGCTCATGCAAACTTTGACGCACATTAAGGATCAGGCGTCTGCAGCCGAGGAGGAAGAGGAGGAGGGAATCCTTGATGACAGTCAGCCATTTTCTGGTCAGGGAAGTCTCGTGGAGGAGGTGGAGGAAGAAGAGGAGGAGGAGGATGATGGGGATGATTATTTTGGGGAGGAGGATGCTTCTCAGGGGGCAAGAAAAAATGTTGGCGTGGCAAGGTCATGTATAGGGTTTGTGCATGACTGGAGGGATGTGGATTTGCCAGAAAGTGCTCCTCCACCCAGCACTCGCAGTGCATCATTGACACCTGGAACATTGGCCCACATGTCTGATTATGCCTTGCAGATCCTAAAAAGGGAGCCCTGCATTGCCAAAATGATGAACGATGACGACTACTGGTTGGCCAGCATCCTGGATCCACGCTATAAAGGCAAATTCCAAAACATCATGCCACAGCACAACCCAGAGTTAATACTGGCTAACAAACAAGCAACTCTGGTAAACCGTTTGAGACATTCCCAGCACACAGCGGCGGTGATGGTTCTCCAACAAACAACATGAAAGAGGTGTTGGTGGTGCACACAGCCGAAGTGGCGTTGGACACAGGGGTTTCATGACAATGTTGTGGACTGATTTTTCAAGTACCGCTCACACAACTGGTAATACTGCATCGATGGAAAGTGACAGGAGACAGCAGTTGTCAACTATGGTAACAAACTACTTCTCCTCCCATATCAATGTTCTCCCACACAGGTCATTCCCCTTTGACTATTGGGCCAGTAAACTTGACACCTGGCCTGAATTGGCACAATATGCCTTACAGGAGCTCGCTTGCCCTGCTGCTAGTGTGTTATCTGAATGAGTCTTCAGTGCAGCTGGATCAAACCTGACAGAAAAAAGGACCCGTCTGTCGACCCAAAATGTTGACGATCTAACCTTCATTAAAATGAACCATGCATGGGTTTCAAAGGATTTTGTCCCACCTTTCCCTGATGACACGTAGGTTGCCAGAAAAATGACTCGCTTTTGTCCTCCTCTTCCGCAGACTTCTCCAATTACTCCATTTGCAGCTGCTGAATGTCCAACATCAACATATGCCAATTTTTCCACCTCCCTAACTGGGCTGCCTCCCCCCACAGGGCCGGGGTCACCACCTGGCACACGCACCCGTGCGAGTGCCGTTGCCCTGGACAGGTGGGTGGGTACACTCTTTGGCAACGGCACTTGCACAAGGTCCCTCATAGTGGAATCAAGTGTCTCTGACGGTGGGGGTGCACACCCGCCATCAGACACACCGGCGTACTATGAGGGGCCCAGTGCCAGTGCCATCCCGAACAAGTGGGCCCCCCCTGCTTGCTCAGGATCACAGCACTTGCAAAGTTGAAATACTTACCTCTCCCTGCTCCACCGCCGTGACGTCTTCCGTGTTTCCTGACAGTGAGATTCTGGTCAGAGAGCGCGATGACATCACGTCTGTACGTCCTCTGCCTAAACAGTCCAAGTGCAGTGAGATGGAAGATGGGGACAACGAGGAGTCCAGACTAGTACAGGGATTCCCTAGCGAGGAGACTTATTTAAAGGTTTTCAATGTTGAGACAGCAATTTTTGGGGAGCACTATACTCTGGAGAATGATAGATGGGGCCCACCATACACTGGAACATTCCAAAGGTGGACATCAGACACTGGAGCAGCATTTACAGGGCCCATTATACACTAGAGCAGTAGAAATGGGGCCCATTATATATGGAGCATTATTTGGGCCCATAACACAGTGGAGCTTCATCCATGAGGACCAACATATACTGTAGCATTATGTGGAGCTCATCATATACTGTATCAAACATTGTATGGGACCAATGATTAAGTATGGAGAAATATATGGGCCTCATTTCTCTGTATGGCGCACTATGCGGTGGCCATAATACTGTATGGAGTTATATACTGTCCGTTTTTGGAGCTATTGGAGAATTTAAAATGGATATCAGTCATGAGATGTAAGAAGTGAAGCATTTTTCATTGTTCTATACCGCTATTTCTCTGCCGTATCAAAGGATCATGAATTGTGTCGTGTTAAAGGAGCCCAGTGACACTCTTTGGCCCTGGGCCCACAAAAACCTGGAGTCAGCCCTACCCCCCCACAACTTTAGCCAAATAACCCCCAGTTTTCAATGCCTAACTATTATTATAAAGTAAATTAAGGTTGACAAGCTTCAGTAATAAGAATTGATGTTTTTGGCATTGAAATGGGCACTGTAGGTGTGTTTCCTGTCCTCCACTCCCTGCCGACTTTGCTTCCCCTTTGACTTGCATTGGGTTCCGTGTTTCAGTCGGCCTTCGACTTTTCATGATAATCGGCCGATTTCGTTCGACCCGACTTTTGCGAAAGTCGGGTTTCATGAAACCCGACTCGTCCCGAAAAAAGGCAAAGTCGTTCATCTCTAGTTATCACCATTCCCTTATAAAGATGATCACTTTTAACATTTGGATTGATCATCTAAAAGGTTTATCCAACTTGATGATATGCTATAAATGTCTGATAGATGTGGGTCTCAAATTGCTCTTGGACATTTTTGGAAACTACCAATAAAGTTGAATGGACAGAGCTGTGCACGAGCGGCCACCTCTCCGTTCCTGGTCACTTCTAAAGGGGTCACTTGCTGCTTTAAAGTTTGTGAATCCTTCACAATTTTCCATATTTCGGCATATATTTGACCTAAAAACTACATCAGATTTTCACACCCAAGTTCTAAAAGTAGATAAAGAACCATATCATACAAGTATGTCAAAACTATTAGTGAAGAAAATGATCCAATATCACATGACTATGAGTGGTGAAAGTGTGTGAACCTTTGCTGTATCTGGTGTGACCCCTTTGTGCAACAATAACTGCACCTAAAGAATTCCAATATTTAAAGATGAGCAAATAAATTTGTGTGAAATTGAATTCTACTCCAATTTTACAAAAAATTTTGGCAAAATTTTTGTAATTCGCTTGGGCGCAGATTCAGTAACATGGTCGGCTCTTATTTTTCTAAACCATAACAGTAAAAAAAAAAGTCAGAATATCATTATATTCACATCTTCGGCTTCTCCTCTACTTACAGCTATTCATCCGGCCCTTACCGCACCGCTGCATCTTCTGATCCCCCACCGCTCGCAATGGAATCTTCACTTCTGTCTCACTGTGCTGGATTTCCAGGTATCATGGTGTTCGGGAGGGTTTTGCACAGCTATAGTATGTGGAAGGCCGTGATGTGACGTGGCGGTGAGTAGTGCAGGGGCCGGAGAGGTAAGCTGTGAAATAAATATGACTATATTTTTTACATTATTTTTTGCATATTATGTTTATTATACTTTGGGGTCTGCAGAGACCTTAATTTCACAGAGAATAACTTCTACATAAATTGAATTTCCCAGGAATAAACGTGTGAAAAAACAAATTAAAATGATGTCTGATCCGCTCATCTCTACCGGAAATTGTTGATTAGTCCTGCACATCGGCTTGGAGGAATTTTAGCTCATTCCTCCCTATAAAACAGCTTCACCTGTTATGTTGGTGGCTTTTATCCAGGAGTTGTTCGCTTTAGGTCCTTCTACAATATCTCTTTAGGACTTAGGCAGGGTTCCTCAACTCCAATCCTCAAGAGCCACCAACAGGTCATGTTTTCAGGATTGTTCCATCAATGATAGAAGCCGTTATGGCCCAGATTTAGCAAAACAACCCAAACCTTAGTAACTAGAGACCAATAGACCCGATACAAAATTTGGACCTGGAGCCCCACCTGCAAGTTGGTCAGATGTATGGAACCTTGAACTGTTCGAGATCCTATAAAAACATGCGTGTTCACCCCGTGTAATAACGTCACTCTTCCTAGCTGCTTCCTGCAATAGTCTCCCCCATCCTGGACTCTTCCCCATTCTGGCTCCTTCCAGTAATAATTATCCCCATCCTGGGCCCATCCAATAATAATACCCCCCAACATGGGTCCCATGCTATAACAATGTCCCCCCTCTTGGGGTACTTCCTCGCATAACATCCCCCATCCTAGGCCCCTACTCGATATAATGTTCCCCATCATGCAATAAGTCCCCCATCCTGGGCGCCTTCCTATAATAATGTACTGCATCCTGGGTAATTTTCAGTAATAATGTCCAATTCTGGCCCGTCCCACTATTAATGCCCCACATCTTGTGCTTTATTCTATAACAATGTCTCCCATCCTACGGTTCTTTCTCATATAACGTCCACCATTCTGAGCCCCTTCTCGATATAATGTTCCCCACCATGTAATAATGTCTTCTATCCTGGTTCCCTTCCTATAATAATGTCCTCCTTTCTGGGTAACTTCCAGTAATAATGTTCCATTCTTGCCCATTCCAGTACTAATGCCTCTCCATCCTATAACAATGTCTCCCATCCTGAGCTCCTCCCTGGTATAATGTCCCCCATTCTGTTAAAATGTCTCCCATCATGGACCCATTCCTAGTATAATATCCCCCCATGCTGGATCCCTTCCTGTAATAATGTCCTCCATTCTGGCTAACTTCCAGTAATAATGTGCTATTCTGGCCCCTTTCAGTACTTATCCCCCTCATATTGGGCTCCATCCTGTAAAAATGTCTACCATCCTGGGCCCATTCCTGGTATAATGTCCCCCATTTTTGTAAAATATCCGCAATCATGGGCCGGTTCCTGGTATTATTCCCCCCATGCTGGATCCCTTTCTGGTATAATGTCCGCCATCCTGGTAAAATATTCCCCATCTTGGGCCTGCTCCCGGCATAATATCTCACATCCTAGACCCCTTCCTGATATAATGTCCCCCATCCTCTTAAAATGTCATCCATCATGGGCCCATTCCTGACATAATGTCCCCCATTCTGGACACCTCCCATTATTCTCCAGCACAAAAGATTATTCTTACCACCCCCTTCTCCCACGACATGTGGCATCCTCCTCTATAGCTGGTGCAGAAGCCTCCAGCTGACTTCCATGTGCCAGCCCCGGCAGTACATGACTTCCCTGCCAAGTTGACGTCAGCTGCTGGCCTCTGATTGGCCGACAGCATGTATTGCCGAGCCACAATACATTTCAGCTGAATGTGCGTCTATGGGTGCACATCCAGGTGAAATCGGTGCTGGAGTTGGCAGGCTCCTCTCCTGAACGGGCCCGGTCATGTTCTCTGCTGCTCAATCGTTACGCCCCTACTTCACTACCTTTGTGACCTTGTGGACTCTTCAACAACTCTGAGGTCTTTTGTTCGTGGCATGATACAGTACACTTCCACAAACTTTTCATGAAGATCAGAGTTTGATAGATCCCTTTTCCTTAAATAAACAGGTGGACCACTCACACCAGATTGTCAACCTATTGATTAAAAAACACCAGACTTTAATTTTTCTTCTAAATTATCTGCTAATTCTAAAGGTTCACATACTTTTATCACTCACAGTCATGTAATTTTGTTTGATTTGCTTCTTTAATTACTTTTAGGACTTGTGTGAAAATCTGATGTAGTTTAAGATGAGAATTTAGCGGAATTATTACAAATTTTGAAAGGTTCATAAACTTCCGCACACCATTGTAGATTTTTTTCCTGTTTCTCTTCTGTCTTCACTGACTACAGAACCAACGTTAATCAATGGTGGAGTGTCACTTTAATGCTCCACAATATTCTAGAATCCAGGAGGCGGTGGTGAATCATCCGATCGGAGCTCATGTACAATTGAGATATTACAAGTCTTATCTACATCCAGTGAGTGTCCAATATTTTTCTCCTTTGACTCATTTGCCTCATGCTTTATGACATAAGAGAAGCTTATCCGGAGGTTTGATCTTCCCTACGGACAAACGGTATTAAGACAAAGGCAATAAAATTCTATCTCATAACTTCTCACTTGTAGCTCATAGATTGAAGGAAAAATAAGGGAAAGCCGCAGAGAAGACAGGGTTCATAAACTGCAATTTCACACGATGGCAGGATTAAGTCTCGAGCCTGAAGCTGAATGGATAGGTGTTACGCACCTTTCCCAGATCTGGGCTATGCTCTCCTCACTCCTGTTCATGGAACTCTGTTTTGCTGTCATGATCCATGCTGGATCATGACAGATAAAAGCACTAGTAACCTTTTTTTTTTCCTTAAGCTGTGTGCTTAAAGTTAGTTTTGTCCCCGGTGGCCAATAGGGTCATTGCACTGTGTGGTTTCAGTTCTAGTTTTGCCCCCGGTGGCCGTTAGGGTCATTGCACTAAGGTTACTGTTATGATTGAGTCACCGTAGGAGGCAGACACAAAAATAGAAGCTACGTCCAGAAAACCAGAGAAGTTGGCAACTATCAGATTGCAGACCCCTGAACCTATCAACACAACTAGCAGTAGCCGTGGGGGGTTCCTACGATGCCCTAGACCCCTCGATCACAGCCGGAGCGCTAAATAGCCTAAAGACAGAAAAGGAAATCTAAACTGCCCCAGAGCAGACCCCAAAGTAAAAGGCAGCCCCCAACATATAATGACGGTGAAGCAAGATGAAAAAACACTCACACAGATAGAAAGATAGGCTGAGCAAACGATGGGGCCCAAGCTAGCTAAACAGAACAGGAAAGGAAGGTTGCTGTCTGCAATCTGCCAAAACCCTATCAAAGACATAAGCCAACAAGCTGATATGGAAAAAGACCCTGAAGCAGCTAGGCTTCAAAAACTAAATCAGCACTCAGGTATTTTCAGAAGACAGAGCTAAAGGAATTCAGCACACCCCAGCAGGGAATGGCAGAAATCCAGAAAAACAAAGCTAAACAAAGTCTAAGCACAAATGCAAGAAGCCGAGCAGAAAACTTAGCTTTAGAGGAGCAGGAATTCAGACTGGTCTCCAAGGATCCCACAGAGAAATCACCCGCAGGGCAGAAGGGCGTCGGCAGCCTTATATCCAGTCAGTAACTCCACTAAGCCAGTCATCATCATCAGACTCAGGTGTTTGATAATCAGGCTCACTACCTTTCTTTACCAGAAGAGGGAGTTCCTCGGGCCTCAGTAGTGAAGGGGAAAATGAACTCACAACAGGTTACTTTAGTTTGGTGCACATGATTATGAAGCAGGTGTGATTGCTGGATCTTACCTATAAAAGAGTGTCAGGTGGTTGCAATCACTGTTGGTGATATTGCTCATTTCCAACCAAGACTGGTGAAGGAAGGAACTACAGAGAGCAGCTCAGGGGAGCTCTGGTGTAAAGTCTGGTGAAAGAAGGAATTACAGAGAGGTGTTCCTTGCAGCTCTGACAAAGCTTGGAGAAGTAGCAGCTATTCTGGAGGAAAGCTGCATTCTGGTGGTGGACTCTGTTGCTGGGAGCAATAGCAACAGAGCAAAGCTAAGTGGTGTTATCCCTGTTTGTATTTTTCCCTGGTGTGTATTAGTACACCAGTGGGGCCAGTGCCTGCACCACCCAGCTCCCTAGCAAGGGATAGGTGTAGGGTGTGCTAGGGTGACAGGTTCCGGCTCGGCAACAGGTGAGGAGCCTGTATCGGGAACGTTAGGAGTGTGAGGGACTCTGACTCAGGGGAATGCAGGAGGTCTCCACGTCCCCGTTCGCTATCGCAGGGCCCACCATTGTAACTGTTTCCCCTTCCCCCATGTCTTGTTGTTTTAGTTACCGACCTGCGGGTCATGTCACACATGACTGGTCCACGTGATACCTACACGTCAACCTGCAGCTTACAGGACGTCTCCTGTCCACATACGGCTTCCAGTACTTCTGCTGCGTGTCCAACTGTGGCTTCCAAGATGTCTCTTGTCTGTCTGTGGCTTCCAGTACCCCTGCTAGCTGTCTGCATACTCCCGGATGTCTCCAGTCAGGATGCGACTTCCAGTACCCCTGCTATCTTTCTGCAGATGTTCAGACATCTCCATGATACAAAAAACTAGGGGTTAAACCACACCTCAAATCCGTCATAGTCTTTAAGACAAGTTTTCAAAGCGCACGCCAAAACCAGGGAGTCCATTCTGGAAAGGATTCCATATCAATAGACAAAAAGACAGCGCCTCAAGCGATGGTGAAGAAAAATTTTACATTTTATTCTGCCTCCTGTGGCGATATTTCAATCAGAAGATCTGTTTCAAGCTTGAAAAAGATCTTCTGATCGAAGCGTCACCACAGGAGGCAGAATAAAATGAATGATTTTTCTTCACCATTGCTTGAGGCACTGTCTTTTTGTCTATTTCAGACATCTCCAGTCCACCTGCGGTTTGCAGAATGTCTTCTGTTCACTTGCGACTTCCAGGACTTCTGCTGTGTGCCTGCCTGTGGCTTCCAAGATGTCTCTTGTCTGTCTGCAGCTTCCAGTACCCCTGCAATCTGTCTGCGGACTTCCAGATGTCCCCAGTCTGGGTGTGGGGTCCAGTAACTCTGCTATCTGTCTGCGGTCTCCCGGACGTCTCCGGTATGACTACGGCTTCCTCTGCTACTTATCTGCGTTTTCCCTGATGTCTCCAGGCTGCCTGCGGCTTCCAGTATCTCTGCTTCCTGTTTCCCACTCGCTACATCTGCCTGTTGCATCGATGCCTGTGATCCGTGTGCCCCTCTGGACCTTGGGCTTCAAGGATCCACCTCTACTAGTGAAGCCTTTACAAAATACTAAGACCATAACATTTTTAGGCTCTATCAAAAAGGGGAAGAAAAAGCGAAAGTGTAAAATCGAAAATTGATCTCTGTGGAAAAGTATTAAATTTGCAATCTGGCACTTAAATAAAGCGTTAGACTGGGTTTCCTATTTTGTTTTGATTGTTTTGTCTGTACCCTTGGACCATGTTTTGGGTTAGAATTGGCATTGTGTGTTTTTTTTGTATTTTATTTTATTTATTCATTTTTTTTAAAAACGCCTTGTGACAATTTAGTATGTCCGTCTCCAAACATTTCTAAGGATCTAACTGGGTTTTTCTTTTACCAGAGAATTTTTGGTTTCTAGAGCAAAATGCTGTGTATCAAGTAATTAGTGATGCAAGATAAACGCAGCACAAGAGCACACGGCGCCACTAGCTGGGTGCCACCATGGATTTCTCTCTGATTTAGTCATTGGTCCATCACTTTCCAGCACCATCTTCTCTTTCTCTTCTATATATCATTTTTTTTGCTTTGTGTTAACTTTAGCGCTTTATACCATTTAGATCTGAATTACCGCCGCTCTCACAATCCCGATGGTCCGTTTTTCGTTTATTTCTTTTTCATACCCAAGATTAGTAGAAAATTCCCACACTCCCGATGATGAGATGCATGACCCGCAGCATTGTCTGATTGTATTTGGTTTCCAGTTTACTATTTGTTGGGCAGCACTTTTGCTCTGTTTTGTTAAGCTCTTTGATAAATGTATGCTGTGTGCTGCAAAACATGCCGGGTCAATGGAGAAGCTCTGCGCCCCTAATCAATAGCTAATGCACAGGGATAAACCACTTAAATAAACAGATTGCCCAGAAAATCCAGTCCATATATTAAGGCGAGTGCCACAGGGAGAATGTAAGGTACACAGGAAAATGAGAAAAATAACTGCTGCTAATGCTGAGATAATGTCTGCAATGCAGAGGGAAGATCAGGAAACACTGCAGGATCCAGAAAGGGAAGGTATTCTGTTATCAAATGTGAATAACTACTATAATACTGCCCCTAGGTACAAGAATATAAATACTATAATACTGCCCCCTATGTACAAGAATATAACTACTATAATACTGCCCCTATATACAAGAATATAACTACTATAATACTGCCCTCTATGTACAGGAATATAACTACTATAATACTGCTCCTATGTACAAGAATATAACTACTATAATACTGCTCCTATGTACAAGAATATAACTACTATAATACTGCTCCTATGTACAAGAATATAACTACTATAATACTGCCCCCTATGTACAAGAATATAACTACTATAATACTGCCCCCTATGTACAAGAATATAACTACTATAATACTGCTCCTATGTACAAGAATATAACTACTATAATACTGCCCCTATGTACAAGAATATAACTACTATAATACTGCTCCTATGTACAAGAATATAACTACTATAATACTGCCCCCTATGTACAAGAATATAACTACTATAATACTGCTCTTATGTACAAGAATATAACTACTATAATAATGCTCCTATGTACAAGAATATAACTACTATAATACTGCTCCTATGTACAAGAATATAACTACTATAATACTGCTCCTATGTACAACAATATAACTACTATAATACTGCTCCTATGCACAAGAATATAACTACTATAATACTGCTCCTATGTACAAAAATATAACTACTATAATACTGCCCCCTATGTACGAGAATATAACTACTATAATACTGCCCCTATGTACAAGAATATAACTACTATAATACTGCTCCTATGTACAGGAATATAACTACTATAATACTGCTCCTATGTACAAGAATATAACTACTATAATACTGCCCCTATGTACAAGAATATAACTACTATAATACTGCTCCTATGTACTAGAATATAACTACTATAATACTGCTCCTATTTACAAGAATATAACTACTATAATACTGCTCCTATGTACAAGAATATAACTACTATAATACTGCCCCCTATGTACAAGAATATAACTACTATAATACTGCCTCCTAGCTGTGAGGTTGTGTGTTTGTAGCTCTCCTGATGTCTGGAGCAAGCCCAGGGGGAGGCCACCCTGGGCGGGGTAACTCCCCAAGCAAGGCCCAGGCTTCCAGGCCTACACTTGGAAGTAACGCTCAAGTTGTGTCTAAGGCGGATTCAAGTCCCAAAGTTGTTTCTGAGGGAAAGAAAGCTCAGAATGGAAGTAGCAGCAGCAGCAGCAAGAAAGATGAAGCTGTGAAAGTGCAAAAAGTAACGGAACAAGGAAAAGCCATGGCTGTGGGTAAGAAAGTTCCAGTTAAGCAGTCGGCCAGCCAAGGCAAGCAGAGTGAAGGACAACTAGGAGAAATCCAGAAGAAATCTACTGGTGAGAAGCTGAATGGAGGAAAGCAGCCTCTAGCTCAGGAGGTGCCATCACCATCTTCAGGTGTGCAGCTGACTCCCAGCAGACAGAGGAGAACCTCACTGGAGAGACAGACGCTCCAGGAGAACCTGCAGCAGAAGCATGTGGTGGCCAGCATGGCGAGCTCTGGGCGCACAAGGTCGCAGTCAGGTGGCAGCAGTAAAAGTGCTGTGGAGCCTGGAGCCACGAAACCAGCGGTGGTGAAAGTTAAGGAGACGTCTGGTTTCAAGCATCCAGGGACATTGCTGAAAGCAGGATCCCAGGAGGAGACGCCATGTGCACCTGAGCTTCAGGTCGCAGAGGAGATCCCAGGACTGGTCAAGAGGCTCGGTGAGTTACAGCAGCACAAGGACTTGCTGCAGAAACAGATAGAAATGGGCTATAATGTAAAGGCTGCTAATCCTGGTGGGGATCACACCTTTTGTGATCAGACTCTGAACATGCTTGGTATACAGCTGGCAAAAGTGGTGAGGGACACGGACTGTGTCCTAGAGAAGATGGGGCCCCTGGCAGAGACTTATAGGAACCAGGAACTGTTTATGGCACACAAGCAGGACTCTGCAGGTTCCAGCTCAGACATTGTCCCAGGTGGGCCCCAGAAGCAGGTGCGGCCAGTGCTGCAGCCTGCAAGTTTCTGCTTCCAAAAGGGTCAAATACTGCAGCCGCAGCAGCATGTTATGCAGATTCCAGCAGGTGTACCACAAGTCTCAGAATGCCCAGCACAGCAGCCTGCAGCAGATTCCAAGCAGCAGCATGGACTGCACTTTCCAGCAGAGGGACTACAAGTCTCAGAATGCCAATCACAACAGTTGGGCAGTGGACATGTGCCGGTCATTACTGATGGTGCCCAGCAGGGCTCTGATGCTGGGGATAACTGCACTGTATCTGGGGGGTCGGGGGGCTTGGGGGAGCACAGTATCTTTGGTGGACGCTGCACAGTCTGATAATGACATTGATGTTGATGATAACAATGTGCATGATAATGTCTGTGATTTCCCCCCTTTAATTTCAAGCACACAAGGTGTGGCTGCCCCTCCTGCTGCAGATCTTCACCCCGTCAGTCAACCCAATGTGACCCCGCACGGTCCCCCCAGTAATGCCTGGAGTCGTGGTGCTCCGTCCTTTACCTCTGGTACCAACTATACAGGCCAGGCGTTTAAACGGAGAAACGTTGTGCGTTTCCGGCACAGAGGTGCCAAGGAGGACCTGCCAGACAGGAGGTTTGTCATCAGGGAGCTCTTGTGCCACCAGATGGGGTTTGTGCCAGTCAGCATCCTGGCAGTGATTAATCTTCCAGACAGGCAGGGCTATGATGTCCGCTTTAAGCTCATGTCTGACCTGGACAGATTCTGGTCTAGTTTCCCCAAGTTTAGAGACTCGGAGGGCTGGAGTAAGTTCAGCTTTATTCCTATCTCTAAGCCAGATACTGTCACTGTAAGTGTCATCTTCTGGAATGAGTCTGTTCCCCCGCAGGACATTGTGGTGTGGCTCCGGAGGCATTGTGACCTGGTCTCTGACCTCACCAAAAGCAGAGACAGTGATGGGATCTGGACGGGAGGGTGGCGGGTTTTGGTGAAGCTGCGCCAGTGCAATAACATCACTGCCCACTTACCCAACTCCTTCTTTATTGGGAGGGAGAGGGGTGTGTGTTTCTATCCTGGGCAGCCTCGTAAGTGCTTTAAATGTGGCAAGGCAGGTCACCTGGCAAATACCTGTACTGTGGTGAAGTGCAGCCTGTGTGGGGAGGTCGGCCATCTAGCTGCAGACTGCCAGAACATCAGGTGCAACCTCTGTGGGAAGATCGGTCACCCTCACAGGGACTGTCCAGACGCCTGGCACAATATCTGTAAGGACTTTCCTGACGAGGACTTGGTGGCAGGGGCAGAGATTCTGGAGGAGGCAGCTTTACTGTCAGGGGAAATACTGACCAGACCAGAGGTCCACCAGGGGTCTACTCAGCTAACACCAGAGCAGCAGGGTTCAGAGAGAGAACAGGGGAGTATGGAGGTTGTACCTCAGGGGCAGCGGTCACTGGAAGGCATTACTTCAGTGCTACCATCTGTGTCTGAAGAGTATAGCAATAATCAGAAAAGGAAGAAAAAGGACAAGGCCTCCCGTAAACCTGAGGGGTATGACACTGGCCAAGGAGCCGGGAAGAAATTCCAGAGTTCTGCTGGTGTAATGGTCGTATCTAACAGGTTTGATGTTCTGTCTGAGTCTGACGGCGATTTTGAAGATGACCTTAAAAGAATTGACGCAGAGTGTGATAGGGACGTAGAGGACTGTCCTCCGCCAAAGCGGAAGCCCTTACCTGAGGGCACTCGAGTAGAGTCTGAGATGGAGACCGGTGGTGAACAGAAAAACTCCGACTCAGATCTGTGACGCTGTCAACCAGATAATGTCCAAACTCAGATAGGAAAAATCATTAGGAGAAATTAGGAAATGTTAAGATATTGAAGGATGAGTCACTGGGTAGGAACATGATGAGCTCTGTTTGCAAAGTGTTTTTTTTTCTCTCTCCTCAAACTAGGAGTATGGACTCTAAGTTAATTTGATATGTATAAACTGGATATGTAATGAATGTATGTACAATCCTAGTGAATTCAGTTTTGTATTATTGGAGGAATGTTATTTGGATTTGTTTGGTTTTTACAATAAAAATTGCCCCCTATGTACAAGAATATAACTACTATAATACTGCCCCTATGTACATGAATATAACTACTATAATACTGCCCCTATGTATAAGAATATAACTACTATAATACTGCCCCTATGTCCAAGAATATAACTACTATAATACTGCTCCTATGTACAAGAATATAACTACTATAATAATGCTACTATGTACAAGAATATAACTACTATAATACTGCTCCCTATGTACAAGAATATAACTACTATAATACTGCTCCTATGTACAAGAATATAACTACTATAATACTGCTCCTATGTACAAGAATATAACTACTATAATACTGCTCCCTATGTACAAGAATATAACTACTATAATACTGCTCCTATGTACAAGAATATAACTACTATAATACTGCTCCCTATGTACAAGAATATAACTACTATAATACTGCCCCTATGTACATGAATATAACTACTATAATACTGCCCCTATTTACAAGAATATAACTACTATAATACTGCTCCTATGTACAAGAATATAACTACTATAATACTTCTCCTATGTAAAAGAATGTAACTACTATAATTCTGCTCCTATGTTCCATAATATAACTACTATAATACTGCTCCCTATGTACAAGAATATAACTACTATAGTACTGCTCCCTATGTGCAAGAATATAACCACTATAATACTGCCCCTATGTACAAGAATATAACTACTATAATACTGCCCCTATATAACTACTATAATACTGCCCCCTATGTACAAAAATATAAATAGTATAATACTGCCCCCTATGTACAAGAATATAACTACTATAATACTGCCCCCTATGTACAAGAATATAACTAGTTTAATACTGCCCCCTATGTACAAGAATATAACTACTATAATACTGCCCCTATGTACAAGAATATAACTACTATAATACTGCCCCCTATGTACAAGAATATAACTACTATAATACTGCTCCCTATGTACAAGAATATAACTACTATAATACTGCTCCTATGAACAAGAATATAACAACTATAATACTGCTCCTATGTACAAGAATATAATTACTATAATACTGCTCCTATGTAAAAGAATATAACTACTATAATACTGCTCACTATGCACAAGAATATAACCACTATAATACTGCCCCCTATGTACAAGAATATAACTACTATAATACTGCCCCCTAAGTACAAGAATATAACTACTATAATACTGCCCCCTAAGTACAAGAATATAACTAGTATAATACTGCCCCCTATGTACAAGAATATAACTACTATAATACTGCTCCCTATGTACAAGAATATAACTACTATAATACTGCCCCTATGTACATGAATATAACTACTATAATACTGCCCCTATTTACAAGAATATAACTACTATAATACTGCTCCTATGTACAAGAATATAACTACTATAATACTTCTCCTATGTAAAAGAATGTAACTACTATAATTCTGCTCCTATGTTCCATAATATAACTACTATAATACTGCTCCCTATGTACAAGAATATAACTACTATAGTACTGCTCCCTATGTGCAAGAATATAACCACTATAATACTGCCCCTATGTACAAGAATATAACTACTATAATACTGCCCCTATATAACTACTATAATACTGCCCCCTATGTACAAAAATATAAATAGTATAATACTGCCCCCTATGTACAAGAATATAACTACTATAATACTGCCCCCTATGTACAAGAATATAACTAGTTTAATACTGCCCCCTATGTACAAGAATATAACTACTATAATACTGCCCCTATGTACAAGAATATAACTACTATAATACTGCCCCCTATGTACAAGAATATAACTACTATAATACTGCTCCCTATGTACAAGAATATAACTACTATAATACTGCTCCTATGAACAAGAATATAACAACTATAATACTGCTCCTATGTACAAGAATATAATTACTATAATACTGCTCCTATGTAAAAGAATATAACTACTATAATACTGCTCACTATGCACAAGAATATAACCACTATAATACTGCCCCCTATGTACAAGAATATAACTACTATAATACTGCCCCCTAAGTACAAGAATATAACTACTATAATACTGCCCCCTAAGTACAAGAATATAACTAGTATAATACTGCCCCCTATGTACAAGAATATAACTACTATAATACTGCCCCTATGTACAAGAATATAACTACTATAATACCGCCCCTATGTACAAGAATATAACTACTATAATACTGCCCCCTATGTACAAGAATATAACTACTATAATAATGCCCCCTATGTACAAGAATATACCTACTATAATACTGCCCCTATGTACAAGAATATAACTACTATAATACTGCTCCCTATGTACAAGAATATAACTACTATAATACTGCCCCTATGAACAAGAATATAACTACTATAATACTGCTCCCTATGTACAAGAATATAACTACTATAATACTGCTCCTATGTACAAGAATATAACTACTATAATACTGCTCCCATGTACAAGAATATAACTACTATAATACTGCTCCTATGTACAAGAATATAACTACTATAATACTGCTCCTATGTACAAGAATATAACTACTATAATACTGCCCCTATGTACATGAATATAACTACTATAATACTGCCCCTATGTATAAGAATATAACTACTATAATACTGCCCCTATGTCCAAGAATATAACTACTATAATACTGCTCCTATGTACAAGAATATAACTACTATAATACTGCTCCTATGTACAAGAATATAACTACTATAATACTGCTCCCTATGTACAAGAATATAACTACTATAATACTGCTCCTATGTACAAGAATATAACTACTATAATACTGCTCCTATGTACAAGAATATAACTACTATAATACTGCTCCCTATGTACAAGAATATAACTACTATAATACTGCTCCTATGTACAAGAATATAACTACTATAATACTGCTCCCTATGTACAAGAATATAACTACTATAATACTGCCCCTATGTACATGAATATAACTACTATAATACTGCCCCTATTTACAAGAATATAACTACTATAATACTGCTCCTATGTGCAAGAATATAACTACTATAATACTTCTCCTATGTAAAAGAATGTAACTACTATAATTCTGCTCCTATGTTCCATAATATAACTACTATAATACTGCTCCCTATTTACAAGAATATAACTACTATAGTACTGCTCCCTATGTGCAAGAATATAACCACTATAATACTGCCCCTATGTACAAGAATATAACTACTATAATACTGCCCCTATATAACTACTATAATACTGCCCCCTATGTACAAAAATATAAATAGTATAATACTGCCCCCTATGTACAAGAATATAACTACTATAATACTGCCCCCTATGTACAAGAATATAACTAGTTTAATACTGCCCCCTATGTACAAGAATATAACTACTATAATACTGCCCCTATGTACAAGAATATAACTACTATAATACTGCCCCCTATGTACAAGAATATAACTACTATAATACTGCTCCCTATGTACAAGAATATAACTACTATAATACTGGTCCTATGAACAAGAATATAACAACTATAATACTGCTCCTATGTACAAGAATATAATTACTATAATACTGCTCCTATGTAAAAGAATATAACTACTATAATACTGCTCACTATGCACAAGAATATAACCACTATAATACTGCCCCCTATGTACAAGAATATAACTACTATAATACTGCCCCCTAAGTACAAGAATATAACTACTATAATACTGCCCCCTAAGTACAAGAATATAACTAGTATAATACTGCCTCCTATGTACAAGAATATAACTACTATAATACTGCTCCCTATGTACAAGAATATAACTACTATAATACTGCCCCTATGTACATGAATATAACTACTATAATACTGCCCCTATTTACAAGAATATAACTACTATAATACTGCTCCTATGTACAAGAATATAACTACTATAATACTTCTCCTATGTAAAAGAATGTAACTACTATAATTCTGCTCCTATGTTCCATAATATAACTACTATAATACTGCTCCCTATGTACAAGAATATAACTACTATAGTACTGCTCCCTATGTGCAAGAATATAACCACTATAATACTGCCCCTATGTACAAGAATATAACTACTATAATACTGCCACTATATAACTACTATAATACTGCCCCCTATGTACAAAAATATAAATAGTATAATACTGCCCCCTATGTACAAGAATATAACTACTATAATACTGCCCCCTATGTACAAGAATATAACTAGTTTAATACTGCCCCCTATGTACAAGAATATAACTACTATAATACTGCCCCTATGTACAAGAATATAACTACTATAATACTGCCCCCTATGTACAAGAATATAACTACTATAATACTGCTCCCTATGTACAAGAATATAACTACTATAATACTGCTCCTATGAACAAGAATATAACAACTATAATACTGCTCCTATGTACAAGAATATAATTACTATAATACTGCTCCTATGTAAAAGAATATAACTACTATAATACTGCTCACTATGCACAAGAATATAACCACTATAATACTGCCCCCTATGTACAAGAATATAACTACTATAATACTGCCCCCTAAGTACAAGAATATAACTACTATAATACTGCCCCCTAAGTACAAGAATATAACTAGTATAATACTGCCCCTATGTACAAGAATATAACTACTATAATACTGCCCCTATGTACAAGAATATAACTACTATAATACCGCCCCTATGTACAAGAATATAACTACTATAATACTGCCCCCTATGTACAAGAATATAACTACTATAATAATGCCCCCTATGTACAAGAATATACCTACTATAATACTGCTCCTATGTAAAAGAATATAACTACTATAATACTGCTCACTATGCACAAGAATATAACCACTATAATACTGCCCCCTATGTACAAGAATATAACTACTATAATACTGCCCCCTAAGTACAAGAATATAACTACTATAATACTGCCCCCTAAGTACAAGAATATAACTAGTATAATACTGCCCCTATGTACAAGAATATAACTACTATAATACTGCCCCTATGTACAAGAATATAACTACTATAATACCGCCCCTATGTACAAGAATATAACTACTATAATACTGCCCCCTATGTACAAGAATATAACTACTATAATAATGCCCCCTATGTACAAGAATATACCTACTATAATACTGCCCCTATGTACAAGAATATAACTACTATAATACTGCTCCCTATGTACAAGAATATAACTACTATAATACTGCCCCTATGAACAAGAATATAACTACTATAATACTGCTCCCTATGTACAAGAATATAACTACTATAATACTGCTCCTATGTACAAGAATATAACTACTATAATACTGCTCCCATGTACAAGAATATAACTACTATAATACTGCTCCTATGTACAAGAATATAACTACTATAATACTGCTCCTATGTACAAGAATATAACTACTATAATACTGCCCCTATGTACAAGAATATAACTACTATAACACTGCTCCCATGTACAAGAATATAACTACTATAATACTGCCCCTATGTACAAGAATATAACTACTATAATACTGCTCCCATGTACAAGAATATAACTACTATAATACTGCTCCTATGTACAAGAATATAACTACTATAATACTGCTCCTATGTACAAGAATATAACTACTATAATACTGCCCCTATGTACAAGAATATAACTACTATAACACTGCTCCCATGTACAAGAATATAACTACTATAATAATGCCCCCTATGTACAAGAATATAACTACTATAATACTGCCCCCATGTACAAGAATATAACTACTATAATACTACTCCCTATGTACAAGAATATAATCACTATAATACTGCTCCCTATGTACAAGAATATAACCACTATAATACTGCCCCCTATATACAAGAATATAACTACGATAATACTGCCCCTATGTACAAGAATATAACTACTATAATACTGCCCCTTATGTACAAGAATATAACTACTATAATACACCTACTTCCTGGACCATTTCTCTGCCTGGCTGCCGCACTTCATGTCCTCAGAACTACCAACCCTTATCCTGAGAGACTTCAACATCCCCTTTAACAGCCCCACTTCCACATCTGCATCCCAGCTTCTATCACTAACCACTTCTCTAGGCCTCTCACAGCTCTCAACCTCTGAAACACACAAAGATGGTAACACCCTGGACCTGGTTTTTGCCCGGCTCTGCTCAATCTCCTACCTAGATAACTCACCGCTTCCCCTCTCTGACCACAACATTCTCTCCTTTACACTCACAAATCCTCGCTCACCCCAGCACCCTCCTACCTACCATTCAGTCAGAAATTTACAAGCCATTAACCCTCAGACACTTTCAGATTCCCTACACTCATCACTGTCTCCTATATCCTCTTTTTCCTGTCCTAATCTGGCTGTTCATCACTACAATGACACTCTTAGAAGCACCCTTGACCAAGTAGCTCCCCTCACCCTCAGAACCTCCAAACACAGAGTGAAACAGCCCTGGCTCACATCACAAACCCGATTTCTCCAGCGATGCTCTAGGTGTGCTGAACGCTTATGGAGGAAAACCTGCACACCAGAAGACTTCATACACTTCAAATTTACGTTAAGAACCTATAACGCTGCCCTTCACCTTGCCAAACAGACCTACTTCACCACCCTGATCTCCTCACTATCCAACAACCTCAACAAACTTTTTGACACCTTTCACTCCCTCCTCAGGCCAAAAGCACAAGCCCCTATCACAGACATTTGTGCTGATGACCTGGCCTCCCACTTTATAAAGAAAATAGACAATATCCGCCAGGAAATCCGCTCCCAATCACCAAGTTCAGTGACCCCCATCCCTCCCTGCATTTCCCCTGGCTCACTCTCCACATTCGATCCCATCACAGAAGAAGTCGTCTCCAGGCTCCTCTCCTCTTCTCGTCCAACTACATGCACAACCGACCCCATTCCCTCACATCTCCTCCAGTCTCTCTCTCCAGTCGTTACAACTCACCTAACTACAATCTTTAATCTCTCCCTCTCCTCAGGCATTTTTCCATCCTCCTTCAAACACTCTATCATTACTCCATTACTAAAGAAACCCACCCTCGACCCATCCTGCACAAACAGCTACAGACTAGTCTCCAATCTCCCCTTCATCTCTAAACTCTTGGAGCGCCTGATATACTCCCGCCTTACCTGTTACCTCTCCACTCACTGCCTCCTAGACCCTTCACAGTCCAGTTTCCGCCCCCTACATTCGACAGAAACTGCACTCATCAAAGTGACCAATGACCTTCTGACAGCAAAACGTAACGGTGATCACTCTCTGCTCATTCCTCTCGACCTTTCTGCAGCTTTCGACTCTGTTGACCACCATCTCCTACTCTCTAGGCTCCAGTCACTAGGCATTAAGGACACTGCTCTCTCCTGGTTCTCCTCCTATCTTTCTGACTGCTCCTTCAGTGTTCTGTTCTCTGGCTCCACTTCATCTCTTCCTCTCACTGTCGGGGTACCTCAGGGCTCAGTTCTTGGCCCCCTTCTCTTCTCTCTCTACACAGCCCCAAATGGACAGACCATCAGCAGATTTGTCTTTCAGTACCATCTTTATGCTGATGACACACAACTATACACATCATCCCCTGACCTTACCCCCGCTGTACTACAGAACGCCACTGACTGTCTGTCTGCAGTCTCCAACATCATGTCTGCTCTCTGTCTGAAACTCAACCTCTCCAAAACTGAACTTCTTCTGCTCCCGCCATCTACTAACCTCCCTAAATCTGACATTTCCCTCTCCGTGGGTGGCACCATAATAACACCCCGACAGCAGGCGCGCTGTCTGGGCGTTATGCTTGACTCCGATCTCTCCTTCACCTCCCATGTACAATCTCTTGCCCGCTCATGCCGCTTACACCTAAAGAACATCTCTAGAATCCGCCCTTTTCTCACCATGGAAACAACAAAAACCCTCACTGTCGCCCTGATCCACTCCCACCTGGACTACTGTAACTCTCTATTAATTGGCCTCCCCCTCATTCGACTCTCCCCTCTCCAGTCCATCCTTAATGCAGCTGCCAGGGTTGTCCTTCTGGCTAATCGTTTCTCGGACGCGTCCGCTCTTCGCCAGTCGTTACACTGGCTGCCTATTCATTACAGGATACAATTCAAAGTACTTGTTCTCACCCACAAAGCTATCCACAGTGCGGCACCCCCCTACATCTCCTCCCTAATTTCTGTCTATCGGCCTAACCGACCACTGCGCTCTGCAAATGACTTTCGACTAACCTCTGCCCTAATCCGTACCTCCCACTCCCGACTCCAAGACTTCTCCCGTGCTGCGCCAATCCTCTGGAATGCTCTACCCCAAGATATTAGGACCATACACAATTTGCATAGTTTTAGGCGCTCGCTCAAAACATATCTGTTCAGAGCAGCCTATCACATTCAGTAATCAAAGTCATTTTATGCTTGTGTGTGTGTAGCCCATTCACTATCTCCATCTATCTCTCACTCCCTGAAGATGGCTGGACCATCATTGTAAATACATCATTGTAAATACACACCTGTGCTTTGTATCGCCCCCACCTCATTGTAGATTGTAAGCTCCCACGAGCAGGGTCGTCTTATTTCGCTTTAATTATTGTATTGTTAACGTTATTACTTATGACTGTTGTGTTTGAAACTGATCAACTGTAAAGCGCTGCGGAATATGTTGGCGCTATATAAATAAAGATTATTATTATTATTATTATTTTTATTAATACTGCCCCCTATGTACAAGAATATAACTACTACACTACTGCCCCTTTGTACAAGAATATAACTGCTATAATACTGCTCCTATGTACAAGAATATAACTACTATAATACTGCCCCTATGTACAAGAATATAACTACTATAATACTACCCCTACGTACAAGAATATAACTACTATAATACTGCCCCCTATGTACAAGAATATAACAA
Organism: Dendrobates tinctorius; assembly: GCF_039654945.1. Classification (NCBI taxonomy): domain Eukaryota; kingdom Metazoa; phylum Chordata; class Amphibia; order Anura; family Dendrobatidae; genus Dendrobates; species Dendrobates tinctorius. The sequence goes on from NW_027361688.1 coordinate 5,541,928, forward strand.
CTATAATACTGCTCCTATGTACAAGAATATAACTACTATAATACTGCCCCCTATGTACAAGAATATAACTACTATAATACTGCCCCCTATGTACAAGAATATAACTACTATAATACTGCCCCCCTATGTACAAGAATATAACTACTATAATACTGCCCCCTATGTACAAGAATATAACTACTATAATACTGCCCCCTATGTACAAGATTGTAACTACTATAATACTGCCCCCTATGTACAAGAATATAACTACTATAATACTGCTCCCTATGTACAAGAATATAACTACTATAATACTGCTCCCTATGTACAAGAATATAACTACTGTAATACTGCTCCCTATGTACATGAATATAACTACTATAATACTGCCCCCTATGTACCAGAATATAACTACTATAATACTGCTCCTATGTACAAGAATATAACTACTATAATACTGCTCCCTATGTACAAGAATATAACTACTGTAATACTGCTCCCTATGTACAAGAATATAACTACTATAATACTGCCCCCTTTGTACAAGAATATAACTGCTATAATACTGCTCCTATGTACAAGAATATAACTACTATAATACTGCCCCTATGTACAAGAATATAACTACTATAATACTACCCCTACGTACAAGAATATAACTACTATAATACTGCCCCCTATGTACAAGAATATAACTACTATAATACTGCTCCTATGTACAAGAATATAACTACTATAATACTGCCCCCTATGTACAAGAATATAACTACTATAATACTGCCCCCTATGTACAAGAATATAACTACTATAATACTGCCCCCTATGTACAAGATTGTAACTACTATAATACTGCCCCCTATGTACAAGAATACAACTACTATAATACTGCTCCCTATGTACAAGAATATAACTACTATAATACTGCTCCCTATGTACAAGAATATAACTACTGTAATACTGCTCCCTATGTACAAGAATATAACTACTATAATACTGCCCCCTATGTACCAGAATATAGCTACTATAATACTGCTCCTATGTACAAGAATATAACTACTATAATACTGCCCCCTATGTACAAGAATATAACTACTATAATATTGCTCCTATATACAAGAATATAACTACTATAATACTGCCCCTATGTACAAGAATATAACTACTATAATACTGTCCCCTATGTACAAGAATATAACTACCATAATACTGCCCCCTATATAAAAGAATATAACTACTATAATACTGCCCCTATGTACAAGAATATAACTCCTATAATACTGCTCCTATGTACAAGAATATAGCTACTATAATACTGCCCCTATGTACAAGAATATAATTACTATAATACTGCTCCTATATACAAGAATATAATTCCTATAATACTGCTCCTATATACAAGAATATAAATACCATAATACTGTCCCCTATGTACAAGAATATAACTACTATAATACTGCCCCTATGTACAAGAATATAACTACTATAATACTGCCCCCTATGTACAAGAATATAAGTACTATAATACTGCTCCTATGTACAAGAATATAACTAGTATAATACTGCCCCCTATGTACAAGAATATAACTACTATAATACTGCCCCTATGTACAAGAATATAACTACTATAATACTGCCCCTATGTACAAGAATATAACTACTATAATACTGCCCCTATGTACAAGACTATAAGTACTATAATACTGCTCCTATGTACAGGAATATAACTACTATAATACTGCTCCTATGTACAAGAATATAACTACTATAATACTGCCCCTATGTACAAGAATATAACTACTATAATACTGCCCCCTATGTACAAGAATATAACTACTATAATACTGCCCCTATGTACAAGAATATAACTACTATAATACTGCCCCTATGTACAAGAATATAACTACTATAATACTGCCCCTATGTACAAGACTATAAGTACTATAATACTGCCCCTATGTACAAGAATATAACTACTATAATACTGCCCCTATGTACAAGAATATAACTACTATAATACTGCTCCTATATACAAGAATATACCTACTATAATACTGCCCCTATGTACAAGAATATAACTACTATAATACTGCTCCTATATACAAGAATATAATACCTATAATACTGCTCCTATGTACATGAATATAACTACTATAATACTGCCCCTATGTACAAGAATATAACTACTATAATACTGCTCCTATATACAAGAATATAATTCCTATAATACTGCTCCTATGTACATGAATATAACTACTATAATACTGTCCCCTATGTGCAAGAATATAACTACTATAATACTGCTCCTATATACAAGAATATAACTCCTATAATACTGCCCCTATGTACAAGAATATAACTCCTATAATACTGCCCCTATGTACAAGAATATAACTACTATAATACTGCTCCTATATACAAGAATATAATTCCTATAATACTGCGCCTATATACAAGAATATAACTCCTAGAATACTGCTCCTATGTACAAGAATATAACTACTATAATACTGCTCCTATATACAAGAATATAATTCCTATAATACTGCTCCTATGTACAAGAATCTATGTACAAAAATATAACTACTATAATACTGCTCCTATATACAAGAATATAATTCCAATAATACTGCTCCTATGTACAAGAATATGACTACTATAATATTGCTCCTATATACAAGAATATAACTACTATAATACTGCCCCTATGTACAAGAATATAACTACTATAATACTGTCCCCTATGTACAAGAATATAACTACCATAATACTGCCCCCTATATAAAAGAATATAACTACTATAATACTGCCCCTGTGTACAAGAATATAACTACTATAATACTGCCCCTATGTACAAGACTATAAGTACTATAATACTGCCCCTATGTACAAGAATATAACTACTATAATACTGCCCCTATGTACAAGAATATAACTACTATAATACTGCTCCTATATACAAGAATATAACTACTATAATACTGCCCCTATGTACAAGAATATAACTACTATAATACTGCTCCTATATACAAGAATATAATACCTATAATACTGCTCCTATGTACATGAATATAACTACTATAATACTGCCCCTATGTACAAGAATATAACTACTATAATACTGCTCCTATATACAAGAATATAATTCCTATAATACTGCTCCTATGTACATGAATATAACTACTATAATACTGTCCCCTATGTGCAAGAATATAACTACTATAATACTGCTCCTATATACAAGAATATAACTCCTATAATACTGCCCCTATGTACAAGAATATAACTCCTATAATACTGCCCCTATGTACAAGAATATAACTACTATAATACTGCTCCTATATACAAGAATATAATTCCTATAATACTGCTCCTATATACAAGAATATAACTCCTAGAATACTGCTCCTATGTACAAGAATATAACTACTATAATACTGCTCCTATATACAAGAATATAATTCCTATAATACTGCTCCTATGTACAAGAATCTATGTACAAGAATATAACTACTATAATACTGCTCCTATATACAAGAATATAATTCCAATAATACTGCTCCTATGTACAAGAATATAACTACTATAATATTGCTCCTATATACAAGAATATAACTACTATAATACTGCCCCTATGTACAAGAATATAACTACTATAATACTGTCCCCTATGTACAAGAATATAACTACCATAATACTGCCCCCATATATAAAAGAATATAACTACTATAATACTGCCCCTATGTACAAGAATATAACTCCTATAATACTGCTCCTATGTACAAGAATATAGCTACTATAATACTGCCCCTATGTACAAGAATATAATTACTATAATACTGCTCCTATATACAAGAATATAATTCCTATAATACTGCTCCTATATACAAGAATATAACTACTATAATACTGTCCCCTATGTACAAGAATATAACTACTATAATACTGCCCCTATGTACAACAATATAACTACTATAATACTGCCCCCTATGTACAAGAATATAAGTACTATAATACTGCTCCTATGTACAAGAATATAACTACTATAATACTGCCCCCTATGTACAAGAATATAACTACTATAATACTGCCCCTATGTACAAGAATATAACTACTATAATACTGCCCCTATGTACAAGAATATAACTACTATAATACTGCCCCTATGTACAAGACTATAAGTACTATAATACTGCTCCTATGTACAGGAATATAACTACTATAATACTGCTCCTATGTACAAGAATATAACTACTATAATACTGCCCCTATGTACAAGAATATAACTACTATAATACTGCCCCTATGTACAAGAATATAACTACTATAATACTGCCCCTATGTACAAGAATATAACTACTATAATACTGCCCCTATGTACAAGACTATAAGTACTATAATACTGCCCCTATGTACAAGAATATAACTACTATAATACTGCCCCTATGTACAAGAATATAACTACTATAATACTGCTCCTATGTACAAGAATATAACTACTATAATACTGCCCCTATGTACAAGACTATAAGTACTATAATACTGCCCCTATGTACAAGAATATAACTACTATATTACTGCCCCTATGTACAAGAATATAACTACTATAATACTGCCCCTATGTGCAAATCCATATGTCGCGGTCACATTTTACCATTGCTTGTTGCAGTTGTATGTTTTGTATATCTGATTTGCTCATCTTATGTTTTGCTGCTTTTGATGAATGAGTTAATTTCTGATTTCGGGAGCTCGGCTGAATAGATATAATATAACAATGAGATTATAAACAAATTAAAGAGCAGATAAATATAAGTTGTTGTAATTGGCTCCTATTTTAAGCATGGCCCCAGAAATCGCGCAGCGGCGCGCGGGTTCTCCAGGCTAATCAATTTCTCTATAATTGGATTTGGCCGGCAGCGGTCTCGGTATTAGCCATATGTGTTCGTGAGCTCGGAGGGGATGGACATGGAGGTGATGATTAGTAATAAACTTCACACATTCTTTTCTGCCTTGTCTCTTCACTGTTATGTAGCTGGAGATTTCTGGAACCGCGGCGGCCATCATGACTGACAGATTGCTGGTTTTCTATCAATCTAGTTCAATATGTGGCATAATATGCGCATGTATCATATCTAGGGCCATAATGATTGAAAATGGACCTCTGGGCAAAATCAAGGTAAAAATCTCCATATTTTACAAAATTTAATTTTACTCACATAATATCGCCATATAGTGCCACAATAATATTGTTGCATACAGCACCCAAAATACTTCCACATGGTGCCCAAATTACGTGCAGTATTCAAAAAATGTTCCTTTGAAAAGGCCACGTAATAATGCCATATATTGCGATGAAAATGCTGCCATATACAGGCAACATAATACCACCATATAGTACACAAAAAATTATTGAATCTCAAAAGAAGTTCCATTATGCCATGATATACTGAGATGATAATTCTGTCATATAAAGCAAATATGATACTCTGATATAGAGCCCAAATAATTTGCTGTATTCAATTCAGAATATTCTATATACAATGCATAAATCTGCCATATAGTGCCCATTAAATATCCTTGAAGGGCCAACATAATATTGCCATAATTATGTTGCGAAGAAAATACTGTCATACATGGCACATATCACATAGCAAAAAGAAGGTACCGTCATATATGACACATAAAATACCACCAAGACAACACTTCTATATACAGTCCACATAATATGATCATTTAGCTGTGATGGACAGTACACCCTGTGCCACCAATAGGTCACGGTCCCACCACTGACACGGGTATGTCAGTGGACGGAGGGATGCGACGCACTGCCGGCACACGGCTATCACAGGCACAGTGGGGGCTTATCTTAGTTATTCCACCACTGGCACCATGTGACAAAAATACAGCACGCTGATCTTGCCCTAACAATTTATCACAGGGGGGTATTTTGGATGCTCCACCACTGCTAACAACCTTCCAAGAACTGCGGGGATTTATGTATATCCCACTTTCTCAGTTCCACTTTGGAACTCGCAGCTCTCCGGCGCCCCCCTTACCCTTAGGTCAGTCAGGGAACTGCACCTAGGATACTTAGTCACCGGATGGGCTGCTTGTGCACGGGCAATTAGACTACTGCAGTAAGGGAATTATCAATGCTTTGGCAGCGGCCACTCATTCAGCATCTAAGACCCTTCCGTACTGCCACCTAGTCCAACCAACCGAACACACCACGCTGCCACCAGCTACGATTCACTTAATCAAAGAGTTAATTAAGAGGGTCCGTGGCAAACCCCTAAATTAGTAGCGATTATCTAAAAAAGGCGCATAGTTCGTTTCTTAGAGCATGAAGACAGACTGATAATTTTATCATTTATTCCCAAAAGGTGGGCAGTGATTACATAGATAAAAGTTGTTACAAAGTTGAGACATTAAATATGTACATTGCAAATATAAAAAGTAACATGGATGAAAAAACAGAAATTACACTTACAGTTGCTTATGGTTCTTTAGGCAACCCATGTGGCTCGGGGGAGGGGCAGCCAACCACACATCCCCGGACATCTGCAGGTCTTTCTAGCATGGCTGTTGTGAGTTCATTTTCCCCTTCACTACTGAGGCCCGAGGAACTCCCTCTTCTGGTAAAGAAAGGTAGTGAGCCTGATTATCAAACACCTGAGCCTGATTATGATGACTGGCTGAGTGGAGTTACTGACTGGATATAAGGCTGCCGACACCCTTCTGCCCTGCGGGTGCTTTCTCTGTGGGATCCTTGGAGACCAGTCTGAATTCCTGCTCTTCTAAAGCGAAGTTTTCTGCTCTGCTTTTTGCATTTGTGCTTTGACTTTGTTTTGCTTTGTTTTTCTGGATTTCTGACATTCCCTGCTGGGGTGTGCTGTATTCCTTTAGCTCTGTCTTCTGAAAATACCTTAGTGCTGATTTAGTTTTTGAAGCCTAGCTGCTTCAGGGTCTTTTTCCATATCAGCTTGTTGGCTTATGTCTTTGATAGGGTTTTGGCAGATTGCAGACAGCAACCTTCCTTTCCTGTTCTGTTTAGTTAGCTTGGGCCCCATCGTTTGCTCAGCCTATCCTTCTATCTGTGTGAGTGTTTTTTCATCTTGCTTCACCGTCATTATATGTTGGGGGCTGCCTTTTACTTTGGGGTCTGCTCTGGGGCAGTTTAGATTTCCTTTTCTGTCTTTAGGGTATTTAGCTCTCCGGCTGTGATCGAGGGGTCTAGGGCACCGTAGGAACCCCCCACGGCTACTGCTAGTTGTGTTGATAGGTTCAGGGGTCTGCAATCTGATAGTTGCCAACTTCTCTGGTTTTCTGGACGTAGCTTCTATTTTTGTGTCTACCTCCTACCGTGACTCAATCATAACACATGGCATCTGCAGCTTCAATTTAGGAATTGTAAGGGAGGGGTACCTTATAGCCTAGGGTCGGTTACATCACGAATGGGGCAGTCTGGGGAAGTTCAGCCCCCCTTTCTCCAAGTTGCAATTTCACTGTAAAACTTATAATAACTATATCTGAACGAGGGAAGCTCGTATAAACACACATATGGTATCATTGGTTGTAGTCTATCAAACAATAAAACAACATCAAACATGCTGTAATTAAGACACTCCATTTGGGAGCAATCCATATCTCAGTTTCTGGAGGGGTTAGAACCATGAAAATTAGGGGTTAGAAAGCTGGTTTCGTGCCCTTCACAGAAATATAATTATTATATCCCTGTCACATATGGTTTTTCCGATATGACTTGTTTTAATATCTCCCATAGCTTTCTTCAGCTACATGTTTGAGAACAAAAGACATCCTCTCCACTCAGCTTAATTAACATTCCAAGTTCGCCAGGAAATGGACGGTGTCCTGTTACAGATGCAGGCAGACCAGCACACACAGCTGCTAAGGAGAGAGAAGCAAAAGGAGGAGGGCTGAAGCTGTGTGACAAGGAGATTTTCTCCTAGAATGGAGGATTCTGGAAGGTTCCAACAAAATCATGCCTTACAGTACATTACAATAGCAGAAAACACTTGTCAAATACAGCATATATAACACCGTCACATAATGCTAAGATGACACTGCAATTTACAAGTAATCTATACTACCAAGACAATAGTGCTATATACAACCCAAATTATATGGTCACGTAGTGCCAAAAACATTCTGACATATAGCTTATAAATATTGCTATATAGTGCCAATAGAATAACACTTTACACAATCCACATCATGTGGCCATGTAGTGCCAAAAATATACTGCTATATACAGTCATTATAGTATTGATATATAATGTCAAAATACTGCTGTATATGACAGTAATGTAATGTATGTACACAGTGACTGCACCAGCAGAATAGTGAGTGCAGCTCTGGAGTATAATACAGGATGTAACTCAGGATCAGTAATGTAATGTATGTACACAGTGACTGCACCAGCAGAATAGTGAGTGCAGCTCTGGAGCATAATACAGGAGGTAACTCAGGATCAGTAATGTAATGTATGTACACAGTGACTGCACCAGCAGAATAGTAAGTGCAGCTCTGGAGCATAATACAGGAGGTAACTCAGGATCAGTAATGTAATGTATGTACACAGTGACTGCACCAGCAGAATAGTGAGTGCAGCTCTGGAGTATAATACAGGAGGTAACTCAGGATCAGTAATGTAATGTATGTACACAGTGACACCACCAGAAGAATAGTGAGTGCAGCTCTGGGGTATAATACAGGTTGTAACTCAGGATCAGTAATGTAATGTATGTACACAGTGACTGCACCAGCAGAATAGTGAGTGCAGCTCTGGAGTATAATACAGGATGTAACTCAGGATCAGTATTGTAATATATGTACACAGTGACTGCACCAGCAGAATAGTGAGTGCAGCTCTGGGGTATAATACAGGATGTAACTCAGGATCAGTAACGTAATGTGTTGTGAGTTCATTTTTCCCTTCACCATTGAGGTCTGATGAACTCCCTCCTCTGGTGAAGGAAGGTAGTGAGGCTGATTACCAAACACCTGGGCAGCTAGATGATGACTGGGTGGCTGGAATTGAGGACTGGATATAAGGCTGCCGACGCCCTTCTTCCTGGCTGGTGATTTTCCTGCTGGATTCTTGGAGACCAGTCTGATTCCTGCATCTCAAAGCTAAGATTTTCTGCTCTTCTTTGTACTCTTCAGTTTTGTTTTTGTTTTGCCTTGTTTTTTGGGAGTTCTGCCATCCCCGGCCGGGGGTGAGCTGAACTCCATTTTTGTCTCTGATCTGTTGATATTTTGCTCTGTCTTCAGAATATACCTGAGTGCTGATATAGTCTTTTGAAGCCTAGCGACTTCAGGGCCTGTTTTTCCTATCAGTCGGTTGGCTGATTTTGATAGGGTTTTTGTGGATGGCAGACAGCAGCTTTCCTATCCTTTCCTATGTAGTTAGCTTGGGCCCCATCATTTGCTCAACCTATCTTTCTATCTGTGTTAGTGTTTTCATCTTGCTTCACCGTCATTATATGTTGGGGGCTGCTTATTGCTTTGGGGTCTGCTCTGGGGCAGTTTAGTTTTTCCCCTTTCTGTCTTTAGGCTATATAATTCTCCGGCTGTGATCGAGGGGTCTAGGGCACTGTAGGAACCCCCCACGGCTACTGCTAGTTGTTGTGGATAGGTTCAGGGGTCTGCAATCCAATAGCTGCCAACCTCTCTGGTTTTTCTGGACTTAGCTGGTATTTTGTTTTTTCCTCCTTCGGTGACTCATCATAACAGTAATGTATGTACACAGTGACTGCACCAGCAGAATAGTGAGTGCAGCTCTGGGGTATAATAAAGGATGTAACTCAGGATCAGTAATGTAATGTATGTACACAGTGACTGCACCAGCAGAATAGTGAGTGCAGCTCTGGAGTATAATACAGGATGTAACTCAGGATCAGTAATGTAATGTATGTACACAGTGACTGCACCAGCAGAATAGTGAGTGCAGCTCTGGAGTATAATACAGGATGTAACTCAGGATCAGTAATGTAATGTATGTACACAGTGACTGCACCAGCAGAATAGTGAGTGCAGCTCTGGAGCATAATACAGGAGGTAACTCAGGATCAGTAATGTAATGTATGTACACAGTGACTGCACCAGCAGAATAGTAAGTGCAGCTCTGGAGCATAATACAGGAGGTAACTCAGGATCAGTAATGTAATGTATGTACACAGTGACTGCACCAGCAGAATAGTGAGTGCAGCTCTGGAGTATAATACAGGAGGTAACTCAGGATCAGTAATGTATGTACACAGTGACACCACCAGAAGAATAGTGAGTGCAGCTCTGGGGTATAATACAGGTTGTAACTCAGGATCAGTAATGTAATGTATGTACACAGTGACTGCACCAGCAGAATAGTGAGTGCAGCTCTGGAGTATAATACAGGATGTAACTCAGGATCAGTATTGTAATATATGTACACAGTGACTGCACCAGCAGAATAGTGAGTGCAGCTCTGGGGTATAATACAGGATGTAACTCAGGATCAGTAACGTAATGTGTTGTGAGTTCATTTTTCCCTTCACCATTGAGGTCTGATGAACTCCCTCCTCTGGTGAAGGAAGGTAGTGAGGCTGATTACCAAACACCTGGGCAGCTAGATGATGACTGGGTGGCTGGAATTGAGGACTGGATATAAGGCTGCCGACGCCCTTCTTCCTGGCTGGTGATTTTCCTGCTGGATTCTTGGAGACCAGTCTGATTCCTGCATCTCAAAGCTAAGATTTTCTGCTCTTCTTTGTACTCTTCAGTTTTGTTTTTGTTTTGCCTTGTTTTTTGGGAGTTCTGCCATCCCCGGCCGGGGGTGAGCTGAACTCCATTTTTGTCTCTGATCTGTTGATATTTTGCTCTGTCTTCAGAATATACCTGAGTGCTGATATAGTCTTTTGAAGCCTAGCGACTTCAGGGCCTGTTTTTCCTATCAGTCGGTTGGCTGATTTTGATAGGGTTTTTGTGGATGGCAGACAGCAGCTTTCCTATCCTTTCCTATGTAGTTAGCTTGGGCCCCATCATTTGCTCAACCTATCTTTCTATCTGTGTTAGTGTTTTCATCTTGCTTCACCGTCATTATATGTTGGGGGCTGCTTATTGCTTTGGGGTCTGCTCTGGGGCAGTTTAGTCTTTCCCCTTTCTGTCTTTAGGCTATCTAATTCTCCGGCTGTGATCGAGGGGTCTAGGGCACTGTAGGAACCCCCCACGGCTACTGCTAGTTGTTGTGGATAGGTTCAGGGGTCTGCAATCCAATAGCTGCCAACCTCTCTGGTTTTTCTGGACTTAGCTGGTATTTTGTTTTTTCCTCCTTCGGTGACTCATCATAACAGTAATGTATGTACACAGTGACTGCACCAGCAGAATAGTGAGTGCAGCTCTGGGGTATAATAAAGGATGTAACTCAGGATCAGTAATGTAATGTATGTACACAGTGACTGCACCAGCAGAATAGTGAGTGCAGCTCTGGAGTATATATAGGAGTCACAGAACACTCCCTTTCGTCTCGATGTGAGGTGTCATTATAGATTGTAGGTGAAATAAATCCCCTTTCCTACAGGATTTGGTGAAACCAAACATATGATTAACTCTTTAGTGCCGTAGTTATAGAGAGGCTTCTGAGATGTTATTCTCCGAGAGTCTGTCCCTCCGGCGTTCCCTGTCAGCGCTCGGAGAATCAGGAAACTTCTCTTTGTGAAGTTTTTCTTCAAAAAGAATTCCAGATCAAACGTTCTGCTGCGGAGCAGGTGGTGACAGCGGAGCGGGGCCGTCTCGGGGAGGCAGAGGGGGCGCCGGGAGGCTTTAATGCCACCGAAAGAGGACATTTATAAGACTTTGAATGAGCTGAGGACTGCCGCGCCCGTCGCGACGGGGACGACTTCAGGGGAGAGTGACATTCAATTACATGGAGCACGAGATGACAGAAACACTGTTAATCATGTGACATAAAATTACACCGAAAAGAGACGTCTCCGGATATTCCGGCTGCTTCATAAATCTTCTTAAAGTTACTGCCATTATAAAATAGCATTTTTTTTTAGTAGTTTAAAAATAAATTCTGGGCTGATTAAATTTCTTAATTTCTTAACGAAGCCTTAATAATCTCAAAAGTCCAATTTTCTGATATTAAGCTGAAAATCACCAGCGTAGACATATATTTCACTTACTATTTCCTGCTGCCACCACTAGAGGGAGCTGAGGAGCTGGCTGCAGACTGTGTACACATAGAGCATAGATCAGTTCACTGTATGCGGCCAGCTCCTGGGCTCCCTCTAGTGGAGTCTGCAGAAAATTAGAATTGTATCATTTATCTATAGTTCTGTGGACATAATCAACAGCCATCAAGGAGGCAGATTGTTGGTTCCTCCATCTTTTTAAAATGGCGCACACATACCTACCTCGCCAGGCCCCCTTTCTGAACTATGCCCATGTGTTCTATCCGCATGTCATCTAAAATATGGCCTACTAGCCCACAAGCCACATCTGTCTACCTGTAGCCAACAGACGGTATTCTATGTATACTTGTCTCTAAAGGGTCATCAGCCGGCAGCCCTTTGTTCTTTCCTGGCTCTCCCTCAGATGTTCAGTGACTCTCCTATTTTCTCTCCCTCTCAATATGATCTGTATTATTCTCTTCATTATTGTGCTGGCCCCACTTATCTGTAATGTTTATTCAGTATTTTATGGATTTCTTTCGCAATATTTATTTTTCTACGTCGTCCTCTCTCTGTCCAGATTCACCATAAATTGGTCGCTGCGTTCCCTGCCTCTGCTTTTATACTGTCTTCTCAGGCTGATACAATTTACTTTAGTGTGTAAAATAACAGCGGCCACTTTTGAGAACTTACGCAAAGTGCATATTTTTCTAATTTTTAGTGAGCACAGAGAATGTGTTAGGAACGGTGGAACGCACTAAATAAAAATAGTAATAAAGTGTGCTCGCCGCTCGGGGTGGCAGGAGCAATATGGCGCAAATGCGCACGTGGGTTAAACGTCACCCAGGTGCGCAGAGCAATCTCAGTTAAGTCACAGAGGTGCCAACAAAGACAAATACAATAGGGCTGCGCCTGTTGGAGTTCACAGTACTCAGAGTAAATGCACACACGGTATCTGGTCACAGGAGCAGAGCCAAGGACAGCGGACCTGTGTCCGTCTAGACCTACCGTGCGTGCAATGTCGCAACTGCGAACGCCAAGGAGGGCTGCAACTGCAGTGCGGCGTAGGACACTGCCGCTAGATGACAAAGCTAGTACGCAAGCGCAATGTCGGACGCTAGCAACTGTGGATGATGTAGTAGTGGCGCGCTGGCGCTGACTCTAAGCTTAGTCCCTAACCACATGCGTAATATCAGAGGGAAGGGGTTTCATAATAAGTCAGTCACCAGAATCATACATCCGTCACCATTCACACATAGCAGTATAGTCTATACTAGCACATGGCGGAACGGCCATGAGCGCTTCTTATAGCAGCCGGGACCTTCCAGAAGCCTCCATATCTCCGAGATGGACCAATGAGATCTGGAGCAGGACCTGAGCACATGACTCCCGATCTCCAATGGAAATTCATCTCATGAGCATGCTCAGTAGGAGGACAGAGGGACTTGGCCCCTGGAGAGATTTGCTGCAAGGCAATCTCCTCTGCGGTAGATAAAGAGCAAGAGACCGCAGAATGTAAGGGTCTAGATTCCTGCAGAGCAGACGCAGGAACCTGACTCCTAACATTACCCCCCCTCCCAGGGCCCCCTCCTCCCTGAGCCTTCCGATTCACCACCTTGTGTCCATCAGGGGCATAGTCCTCAGACCTGTCCGAAGGCAAGTCTGATGTCCCGGTAGGTGACAAGGAAAACCGGGAAACGTGGAAGGTATCAGAGGCGGCAAGATCGCCAGGTTTGACAAGGGACGCGTGGGCGACAACGGGGGCGGCAAAATCGCCAGGAGCAGAAGCTAAAGTGAAACGCCGCAGTGTATCGGCTGGCGGCTTCACTCTCTGTTTAAGGAAGCTCTTCCGAGCACAAAAGGCGCAGGCCCGAATATACTTTTTAACGTCCCGAGCTCTGTCCGGCCACCAATACGACCCCGCCAGGTGTTTTGTGGTCTGCATGTAGCCACAGTGACCACCCCTCCTGGAGGCGTGTGTCCACGTGAGAACCCTCGGCCGAAGGCGGGGAGGGACAAAGGTCTTGCCCGGCGGCACAGAGTTTGGCCGTTGCGGGGGCACTGTTGTCCTGAGAAACAGCGTGTTGACAATGGTAACCGCAAATGGAGTTTTGTGCCGGACGCGACTCGAGAACGGCGCAAGACTCCTCCATGGGCTCTGGGAGTGGAGTCTCTGGCTCGGGTGATTCCAGGGGCTCAAAAAAGTTGGGAGCCGAGGTAACCTTCCGTTTGGATTGAGCACGCTCCAGCACGCGCTCCGAAAAACGGAGATCAATGCGGGTGGAAATGGCAATCAGCTCTTCCAAACTTACAGGAACCTCTCTGGTAGAGAGAGCATCCTTAACATGCTCCTCCAAACCTCTCCAAAACACAGGGATGAGGGCTTTGTCAGACCACTCCAGCTCGGAAGCCAGTGCCCGAAAACGAACGGCATACTGACTAACCGAGAGGGATCCCTGAGTCAAGGCAAGAAGCTGAAGAGAGGTGTCGTGCGTGACCCGTGGTTCCAGGAAGACCTGCTTAATAGCTGTTAAAAACTGAGCAGCGGTCCGAACCCCTGGGTCACCACGCTCCCATAGTGGCGTAGCCCACTCCAATGCCTTGCCGTCAGAAGGGAAACAATAAACCCCACCTTGGCCCGTTCCGTAGGGAATCGCGCAGCCAGTAACTACAGCTGGATAGAGCACTGGCTGATGAAACCCCTACAGGAGGCGCCATCGCCAGAAAATTTATCGGGCAACGGGAAGCGGGTAACTGTCGGCACGTGGGCGGACGTCAGGGCCGGACTGGGACTAAAATTCAGCCCTGGCATTTGAAGTTACACAGGCCCACTAGTCACATGGTGACTATATAATATTTTTGTACACTTGTAGGTTACAAGCAGAGAGAGGAGATTAACACGACTATATAACATGTAGTCACAGCTGTGCCCAGTATTTCAGCTCAGTCATGTTTATTGCTTTTAGCTACAGTACTCCTCCCAAAGCTCTGTCCCCTTTTGTACACACGGTGACAGAATTCCTGGCAGAACTGCAATCCATTGGGCAACCAGACCCAATGGTCATAGCTGCCCCTATCATACCTCCCAACTTTTGAGGAAGGGTAACAGGGATAAAGACTGAGGCGCGCGCAACGCGGCGCTGCAAATTTTAGGCCACGCCCGGCCACACCCCTTCCGCAACTAGTCACACCCATGTCCACGCCTAATCGCACCCATTTAGCACTGCTGATCACACTGACTTGTACTGAGGGCACAGTGGCTGGCATTATGGGCACACTGACTGGCACTAAGGAAGAGAGAAAACAGAGAGAGAGAGAAAAAAGAAAAAAGAGAAAGAAAGAAAGAAAGAAAGAAAGAGGGGAAAAAAGAAAGAAAGAACAGAGAGAGACAGTGAAAGAACAGAGAGAGAAAGAAAGAGGGGAAAGAAAGAACAGAGAGAGGCAGAGAAAGAATAGAGAGAGAAAGAAAGAGGGGAAAGAAAGAACAGAGAGAGACAGAGAAAGAATAGAGAGAGAAAGAAGTAAAGAAAAGAAAGAACAGAAAGAAAGAAAGAGAGGAAAGAAAAAGAAAGAGGGGAAAGAAAGAACAGAGAGAGAGAAAGAAAAAAGAAAGATTAGAGAGAGAAAGAAAGAACAGAGAGAGAGAAAGAAAATGAGGGAAAGACAGAACAGAGAATGAGAAAGAAATAAAGAAAGATTCTATAAAGATACTATAGCAGCCCGGCTCCCATTGTAGTGCCCACCTGAGCCTCCTGGTGCAGGACATATCATGATCCGCTCACATGGCCGGTATCCCCGATTTCAAGGCGATCCTGCTGTCTGCGCTGTCGGAGGAGGACACGGTGATGGATCTGAAGCATTCCTGGTTCCGTCACAATCTCCTCAAGAAATTATCTCATTTCTGGTCAGATTCCAGCACATCACTTCAGGTGGAACATCACGTGTGTGTTTTAAAATGCTCCTCGGGGCTCCGCCGTGTACTCCTGTGTCCGTGGGAAAAGCCCGCTTTGTATGCTTCGTACACACTTGGCTCCGCTCCGTACATCCCGTACACATATGGCTCCGCTCCGTATACCCCAAACACACGCGGCTCCGCTCCGTACACCAAGTACACACGCGGCTCCGCTCCGTACACCTTGTACACGCGGCTCTGTTCCGTACACCTCATACACACATGGCTCCGCACACTTCGTACACACACGGCTCCGCTCCATACACTTCGTACACACGCGGCTCGGCTCCGCTCCGTACACCTCGTACACACGGCTCCGCTCCGTACACCTCGTACTCACGTGGCTCTGCTCCGTACACCTCGTACACGCGGCTCCGCTCCGTACACCTCGTACACACGGCTCTGTTCTGTACACCTCGTAAACACACGGCTCCGCTCCATACACCTCGTACACACATGGCTCCGCACACCTCGTACACACACGGCTCCGCTCCGTACACCTCATACACACATGGCTCCGCTCCATACACTTCGTACACACGCGGCTCGGCTCCACTCCGTACACCTCGTACACACGGCTCCGCTCCGTACACCTTGTACACGCGGCTCTGTTCCGTACACCTCGTACACACACGGCTCCGCTCCATACACCTCGTACACACATGGCTCCGCACACCTCGTACACACACGGCTCCGCTCCGTACACCTCATACACACACGGCTCCGCTCCATACACCTCGTACACACACGGCTCCGCTCCGTACACCTCGTACACATACGGCTCCGCTCTGTACACCTCGTACACACACGGCTCCGCTCCATACACCTCGTACACACACGGCTCCGCTCCGTACACCTCGTACACATACGGCTCCGCTCTGTACACCTCGTACACACACGGCTCCGCTCCATACACCTCGTACACACGGCTCCGCTCCATACACCTCGTACACACACGGCTCCGCTCCATACACCTCGTACACACGGCTCCGCTCCGTACACCTCGTACACATACGGCTCCGCTCCGTACACCTCGTACACATACGGCTCCGCTCCGTACACCTCGTACACACGGCTCCGCTCCATACACCTCGTACACACACGGCTCCGCTCCATACACCTCGTACACACACGGCTCCGCTCCGTACACCTCGTACACACACGGCTCCGCTCCGTACACCTCATACACACACGGCTCCGCTCAGTACACCCCATACACATACAGCCCTGCTACATCTACCCTGTAAACCCCTCCTGACCCCACACATACTTATCTCATCCAGCACCATGACAACAGCCAACAGCACAGCACAGTCTTGCAGACACCAAGAGGCAAGGCTGTGCGCACAGGACCTGTGATGAGGTCACAGGAGGGGTGGAGTCAGGGGTCACATGATCAGGGGTCTGGACAAATGCTCCTGATCATGTGACCCCCTGACTCCTCCCCTCCTGTGACCTCATCACAGGTCCTGCGAACAGAGAAGGCAAGCGACACTGTGAGTGGCTGCGGGGGCGGGGGTCTCATGCTAAGGCGAGGATGGGGTGCGTGGGGGGAGGCGTGGCGGCTTATCTCCCTGCAGTGCGGGAGGAACTTGAAACTATCACAGCCGTGCCGCAGAGGGCCGGCGGCAGGAGCAACAGTGGCCGCAGCAGCTGGCAAGCAGCCAGATGATCGGGCGCTGCCGCCCGCGGCCCACATGACAGCGGCCCAGCGGGAAAACGCCCGGTTGGTTATATTGCCAATCCGGGCCTGGCGGACGTGGACATACGTGAAACCGCGTCTGCGATCGCCTGTACAGCAGCTTCAGTGGATTTTACAGCTGAGATAACACTCTCAAGAGTAGCCAACCGGCCCTCCAGCTGCCGAATATACTGAAGGAGTTGCTGCTGTTCTGCCATCACTAGCCAGACCCTGGCGCTAGTATAATGTTAGGAACGGCGGAACGCACTAAATGAAAATAATAATAAAGTGCGTTCGCCGCTCGGGGTCCACCGTGCAGTAGATGATATGACTGCTGCTAAGTGGTGGCAGACGAGCAATATGGCGGAGGTGTGCACGGGGTTAAACATCACCCAGGTGCGCAGAGCAATCTCTGTTGAGTCACAGAGGTGCCAACAAAGACAAATACAATAGGGCTGAGCCTGTTGGAGTCACAGTACTCAGAGTAAATGCACACACGGTATCTGGTCACAGGAGCAGAGCCAAGGACAGCGGAACTGCGTCTGTCTAGACCTACCGTGCGTGGTCGCAATTGCGGATGCCAAGGAGGGCTGCAACTGCAGCGCGGCGTAGGCATTGGATTCCTGCAGCTGCACAGCAGGAATCCAGAGCCTTGCATCCAGCGGTCTCTCATTCCTTTCTGACCGCTCAGGGACCTGCGCAGCAATCTCGGCGATCCAGGCGCCCTGCTCAGACCAGCTCTCTGGGTCTGGATGTTGCTGCCATCTCTGGACCTGCAATGGTAGCGCAACCTGCTTTGCAGGAAACCACTCCAGAGGCTAAGTCCTCTCGCCGCGCTACTGGGCATGCCCACGAGACGATCTCCCAGTGGAGATCGGGGGTCACGTGCTCAGGTCCTTGTCCTGATCTGATTAGCCCATCTCAGAGGTCTGGAAGGTCGAAAAAACGTTCACCTCTGGTGGCAGTTGGTGGAGATCTACCTAATAGGAAAACGTTCTCCTCCAAACTAGTATTCCGAGGGACGTTAGATAGCGGGGCTTCCTCCTGGGAAGTAGAGGTCACAGTGGACTCTGGGGCAGAGGGAAACTTTATGTCCTCAGCCTTTGCCCAAAAGAACGCCATTCCACTGGTACCACTTCCTCACCCCGTGACCGTTAGGGCGGTTAACGGATCTACGTTACCGTCTCTGATTACCCACCAGACAGCACCCCTGAGGTTCTCAATCTCCCCGTCTCATCGCGAGATGTTGTCCCTGCTCATCATGCCTAAGGGCATCGACCAGGTGCTTCTCAGACTCCCCTGGTTACGTTGCCATTCTCCCCATATTGAGTGGTCCTCGGGGAGTATACTGGGCTGGAGCAAGGACTGTATGGGAAGGTGCATGGGGGGCAGTGTTCAAGTAGCCTCTGTGGAGGTGCCCGCGGATCATTCCGCACCCCTCACTGGGAATCTGAAGTTCATGGCTCCTGTCGTCCTTGAACCAGTGCCGCCGAGCAAAACCTTTGTTCCGCCTCACCTGCGGTCCAAGGTTCTCGCGTGGGCACACGCGTCCATGGTGGGTGGTCACTTTGGTTACAAGCGTACCACAAAACTCCTGGCTAGCTCTTATTGGTGGCCGCACAGGGCTCAGGACACTAAAAAATATATTCAGGCATGCGCCTCCTGTGCTCGGAGTAGATCCTCTAAACAGGTCGGCTGGGTTACGGTGTCCCTTGCCGGTGGCAGACCGGGCAATGGAGGTCCGCGACAGTCTGGGTCGCACCCCGCATGTCACTCAAATCTCTGTAATGAGAATGAAGATGCCCGCCGACACACTTCGGCGCCCCACTCCAACTTCGGCTCCTGGCGACTTAGCCATCCCTGACTCCCTCCACGTGCCTTCTCTCGGACCAATTCACATGTCCTGGTTTTTCAAGTCATCTGCCGGGTCATTAGGCTGGTCTACAGACGAGCCTGAGGCCTACGCCTCTGTGGGTCATAAGGTGGTACGTGGCAAAAATTTTTGCCAGGAGGGGGGGTAATGTTAGGCGTCAAATTCCTGCATCTGCAGAGCAGGAATCCAGAGCCATACATCCAGCGGTCTCCCATCCCTTTCCAACCGCTCAGGGACTTGCACAGCAATTTCGGCGATCCAGGTGCCCTGCTCAGACCAGCTTTCTGGGTCAGGATATTGCTACCGCCTCTGGACCACCAATGGTGGCGCAACCTGCTTTGCAGGAAACCACTCCAGAGGCTAAGTCCTCTCGCCGCGCTACTGGGCATGCCCACGAGACGATCTCCCAGCGGAGATCGGGGGTCACGTGCTCAGGTCCTTGTCCTGATCTGATTGGCCCATCTCAGAGGTCTGGAAGGTTCCGGAAGCGCATGGCTATAAAACGCTAGTATAGACTTGCTATGTGTGAATGGTGATGGATGTATGCTTCTGGTGACTGACTCATTATGAAACCTCTTCCCTCTAATATTACGCATGTGGATAGGGAAATAGAGTCATAGTCAGCGCCAGTCAGTGGCAAACCATACGCCACAGTGCATACCGCACCGCTACACTAGCGTCCGATAGTGTGTTGCCTCACGGCACTGTCGTACAGCGGCAGTAGTTACCGCCGCGCTGCAGTTACCAGCACTTACCGCGGACGCCGCACGCACGGTAGGTAAAGTCGGACACCGACCTCTGCCTTGGGCCGTGTCCTGTGACTATATACCGTGTGTGCATGCCAGCTGAGACCTGTGAAGCTAACAGGCTCGGCGTTTATGCTTTATTTGTACTACAGTAAAGCGCCGCTGTGAGGTTAACAGAGTCCGCTGTGCGCACCTCGGGTGACGTTTAACCCGAGCGCAGTATACCGCCATATAGCGAGTCTGCCATTACTCAGCAGCGGTTGTTACACATACTGCACGGTGGACCCCGGGCGGCAAACGCACTTCCTATTATTTCTATTTAGTGCGTTCCGCTGTCCCTAACAGTAGGACACTGCCGCTAGACGACAAAGCTAGTAAGCAAGCGCAATGTCGGACGCTAGCAACTGTGGATGATGTAGTAGTGGCCGCTGGCGCTGACTCTAAGCTTAGTCCCTGTCCACATACGTAATATCAGAGGGAAGGGGTTTCAAATGAGTCATTCACCAGAATCATACATCCATCATCATTCACACAGTAGCAACTAGAGACTACACTAGCGCATGGCCATGCGCGCTTCTTATAGCAGCCGGGACCTTCCAGAAGCCTCCAGATCTCCGAGATGGACCAATGAGATCTGGAGCAGGACCTGAACACATGACTCCCGATTTCCAATGGGAAACCGTCTCATGAGCATGCTCAGTAGGAGGACAGAGGGACTTAGCCCCTGGAGAGATTTGCTGCAAGACAATCTCCTCTTTGGTAGATAAACAGCAAGAAACCGCAGAATGTGAGGGTCTGGATTCCTGCAGAGCAAACGCAGAAACCTGATGCCTAACAGAATGTTCCTACAAACCCAGACACCCTGGGCCTCCGCCATTGACAACAGACATGGTAATGCCCACTTTATTTATCTATATATTTCCAAGAGGAATGACGGTGTGACTGCAAAAAAGGAAGAATTTTCTAAGACAGACATATCGAGAGCGCAGATCGATCCTGTTTAAAAAATGTCTCAGATCATTCTACTTATCGCTTCAGTTTCTTGATCATTTATGGGGCCGGTGACGCGATAGGACCTGAAAATCTATCTGCGCAGGTCCGTATCTACAAATTTGCATTTGTAAAAAATTCTGCTCCAGCCTGGCTGGAAATCTGATGAAAGCTGACCTGAAATGCGTTGGACGGCCAACAAACCCCTGGAAAGAAAATTAATTACGGAAAAGAAAACACTTGTCTGCTACTCGCGGAGTGAAATCCCCTCCAAGAGGCCGAGCTAAGTGTAGCCAGATGCCTGCTAAAAATTCAAGCACTGTGTATCCTACTCCAAACGGTCAGGGGTATTAATCAGCTGGCGTGTCTGAGACGAGGAGCTGGCTAATTTTAGCAAATGTTCCTTTCTGGATGCACATACTGTACTGGGAAACGGGCCCAAATTCAACGTCCCTATGAGATGGAGCTGCAAATTTTGTGCAGCCGATGATTAGAATACATGTATACAGTATAGGACTGGGATTAAGGACTGGC
This sequence comes from Dendrobates tinctorius, assembly GCF_039654945.1. NCBI lineage: Eukaryota > Metazoa > Chordata > Amphibia > Anura > Dendrobatidae > Dendrobates > Dendrobates tinctorius. Next base: position 5,563,856 of record NW_027361688.1, read on the forward strand.
CCTGATCCAATGTGCTGCCGGGCCATATCCTGCTTAAAGGGATATTGTACATATGTAAATAAGCACTTTGACTTTTTAATTGGGCTCTGATTTGCCAGAATTGAATTTATTCACAGACTTAAAGGGGACTTTTTATTTCTCCTGACTTGTCTATTTTACTAAATAATTGTATTCTCCCTGCAATAACAATCCTGGAACATCTTTTCTTATAACTCTGCCTTGTGTCGTTCCTCTGTTATTCCTTCTACAAATTTACGACAACTCAGTATCGCCATTCCGCTTGGGAAAGAGGTGTGTCCTGGCACAGCTTAACAGTGTCAGCTCTGATTGGACAGTGTCAAACACACCTCCTGTGATTGGACAGCGAGGAAGGACACACCCCCCAACTTGTAGAACTCATCTGTCATTTATTCATAGAGTTCTAGAAGGAATAACAGAGGAACGACACAACATGCAGATATAAGAAAATATACTTCAGAATTATTATTTCACGTAGAATGTGAGAATTATGGAGTATTCTGACCATAAATAAATATGGGAGCAAATATATTATAGATCTATCACTTTCAGAAGATCATTTAATAGTCCAAAGTGTTTGACAAATGGGGGTGGTCCATTCAATTATTGACGTTCCAATAGTATTATTCATATTTCCAAGTTTCCTTCTGAGCTGCACCTGTGCTCTAGAATGCTCTTCTCAATCCAATTCATTAAGATTTTCTCAAATTGTTCATTAAGAAAAATAAAAAAGTAACTTCAGTCCATGGAGTAACAGGGGGAATTATCTGTACAGTGATGAAGAATATATCAGTGCCACCCCATATCACCCCAACCGCGACCTTGCTGTCCTCTTGGTGCCTATAGGAGACTAATTTTTTACTACATACTGCAGTACAAAAAAAAAAAGATTTTCATATCTTACTCCTCTATTGGGACTGGAAAAACAAAAAAGCAAAACATAAAAACTAGCTAAACTTATTTAAAAAAAAAAGTAAAAAAGAACAAATTTAACATATTCGGCATCATTGTGTCGTATCTATGAAAGTTTGAGATTTATAAACCCATTAGTAAATGCTCTAAAAAAAGTCAAAATTGCCTACAGCCCACAAAATGCAAAAAAATTGAGAAAAAAACCTCATGTATGCCAAAACAATGCAAAAAAAACCCTTACATAAAAAAGGCCCTCACACACGTCATTTGATGGAAAATGGGTTCTGAAAAAGGGCAAAGCAAAAAATATGTTTTTAGAAAGTTTAACATTTCATTATTATCATTGTTAATTTTATTTTATTATTTTAGGATATAAAAAAATACCATTTTGGTATTGCTGTAATCAGCCCGATCTGGAGATTCAGGTTGCCAGGTCATTACCGCAAAATGAATGCTGTTTAAACAAAACCCCCTAAAAAAAAGGAAGTGTAGAAAGACTACAGCCAGATGGTTAGGAGTGTGTTGGTGTCAATCAGCTCCTGAAAGGGACCACATTTTTATCGTTGTTACGCTGCTCCCGGTTCTGGGATTTGTGGAAATATCTGGATGTGGAAGAAGCAACAGAAGTTTCTCCGAGAAGAATTTCCACACTTAACTATCTTCGGCTGTAAATGATTTACGCAACAAAACCAGTGGGGAGCTCCATTGATGCCTCGGTGAAATCTCCGGCCGTAGTGAGATGCTGGCGTTTAGCACAGACGTACGCGGCTAAGTCCTCCTCTAATAGCTGTGAAATTACATTTACGGGACAAAAATTTCCATATTATAATGAATAGTGGAAAAACTCAAGACAAAAGGAACAACTCAAGGACTTATCAATGAGCCAATCCACAGGGGGCAAAGGATGGAGGTTTAAGGGAAACCTAATCCACCAATTTATTATCCAAAATATCAAAAGTCCATGGGATAACACTCATTAAAGCACAAAAAGACCATAATCATCTCTACTGTAAAAAGTGAAAAAATATAAAAAAATTTGCATCTTCCAGACCAAAGGTTCAAAAAAAGGGAAAAATAAAAAAATACATCAAAGAATTTTTTTAACGCACCTTCAGTACTAAAGCATCTAAAAAAGCAAAAACAGATATTGTACCGTAAGTGGAAAAAATTCATACACCACTAGGCCACCTCATAAAAGAATATGAAAGCAGTATGTACATTCAATCTCAGACAGAGGTACCACGGGCCCACCAGAGAGGCGGCTTCTGATTGCCCCTAGGGTCTACCTCTTCTTTTTGTGTTTGGGGTGAGCTTTTGTATGATATGGACTTTACTTTATACATAAAGTCCATATCATTCCAAAAAAAAACAAAAGTGCAGTGTCCTAATTGGCTTTATATGTGTTTGATTGTCGTCTTCTGGATCTCATGTGTTTCATTGATGAAGAATTCCTTGGTTCTTCCAAAACCTAAATCCACTGGAAGATGCTTTACTTTGATTTTAGGTTCTTCTGAAATTGAGTACATACAACTTGTGTATAATTTTGGTTTTGAAACCTTTTTTTGCAATTGTTCTTGAGAAGTCACACTTCAGTCCTGATGCTGATAGGACCCAAAGACGCTCTGCTAAAAGAAAAGAAGGTATTAGTATGATTAATGGTCTAGATAGGTGGAGTTCATGTTACCTTTGGTATATTGGGGACCCCGAGCTCCAGGTTGCACAAGGTCGGTGGTCGGATAAAGGAACGCCCATCCAAAAAGTGTCTGTTTTTACTCATACCAACCAATCAGAATTCATGATACAATGGGGCTGAAAAACTCCAACTTACACCTGGTTGGTTGTCGGAAAAAGTTGACCTTGTCCGAAAACATGTCTGTTTTTGCCCATACCAATCATTCAGAATTCATGGTACAATGGGGCTGATGACTTCCATCTTACACCTGGTTGGACATCGGATAAAGTTGACCATGTCCCAAAAAATGTCTGTTTTTGCCCATACCAACCAATAAGAATTCATGATACGCTGGGGCCCAGGACCCTCACGTTATACCAAGTCGGTGATCAGATAAAGGAACCCCTATCCCCTGAGGACCTCCAACTTACACCTGGTTGGTCGTTGGCTAAAATTGACATTGTCCAGAAAAGTGTCTGTTTATGCCCATACCAATCATTCAGAATTCATGATACGTTGGGGCTGAGGACTTCCAACTTACACCTGGTTGGTCGTTGGATAAAGTTGACATTGTCCAAAAAAGTGTCTGTTCCTGCCCATACCATCCAATCAGAATCCACAGTACATTGGGGCCCAGGACCCTCACGTTATACCTAGTCTGTGGTCGGATAAAGGAACCCTTATCCAAAAAGTGTCTGTTCCTGCCCATACCGACCATGGCAGCTGGAGACCATGTTACCAAATCATTGTCAAAGCTCTAAAGTACGTCTGGAACGTTGCCCGATAATGTTGCCCCCTATCCAAAAAGTGCAAGTTTTTGCCCAAAACATTGAACCCTTTATTTGTCTAGTGTAGAACAAACCATGAAATTGGAGCTCTGATTGGTTGAGTTGGTAAAATGAGCCATTTATTTTATTTTAATTTCCACCAATTTCCATATATAATGCTCTTAATTTTCCCGAATTTCTCTAACTTTTGCAATCGTGATATTTTACCTCCGCTTGTGTTCCACCGCCTGGGTGTGAGTCCTGCACATACATAATCTACACAGAGGATAACAAAGGCTCCGCTCTCGCTATTACGTTACTCGTCGGGGCGAGAGAAGATTTTATTTTAGTTTTTTTTTATTATTATTTACTTCTCATCCAATTCATTTTATAGATTGAAATGCCAGAAACATATGCTGCCTCCCGTCAATGTGACATTGCTGGGTTGATAATGAAGGCGGCGCTCCGTTAATGCGTCCCGTAGATGTTTCGTCTTTGTGGAACAACAATGACAATCGCCATTCGCTTATTATTTTGCGCATTAAAATGCTGTCATAATATTATGTTATTTGTGAGAGGATAATGAGAGAAGCGTTTGGAATAATTAGGATACACGGCTCGATGTTGTAGGAGCAGGGGAAAGCAATTAAGGTTTCAAAAGCTGAGCGGACGCACTATTCCGTGCCGGATTTCATGGAGAAAGCAACCATTAATGATTGTGTCGGGATGATATACGTTAAATCTTGGAGTGTCGGTAGTTTTGACCTCCATTTCCTACTTCTATATTTTTCCATATTCTTCATTTCGTTCCATCAAAACACAAATAGAAAATATTGGGAACCTGATGCAAAAGAAAAATGGCATCATCAAAAGTATATGAACTCCCAGTTAATCCTTGTGGTACCCCATAATGAGGTTGGTAGAATGGGTCATCAGAATCAGGCGCGATAATTTGGCACTGACATAGCGTACTGTGATGAAAGCCATCAACTTGTTGGAGTCACTACTTAGTCACAAGTTTATAGGTGGCAGACCTCTGAATGTTGAGTGCCTCAAATCAGAAGGAGGCATATAAAGCCCACTACCATCATTGGGGTGTCTTAACTCTGAGTTTTTGGCCGAATTTTCAGAACAAAAATACTACAACTCTCTAAACGAAACTCGTGGCTTTTGAAGAGTTTCTGCTTCAAATATCCTAACTAAAAACCCTCAGTGTGAACACTAATTAGGGTATGGCAAGTGCCCCAAGTCTGGTTTTTGAGGTTTTAACCTAAAAATTAGCTAATCGGTTTGAGGTAATTGAATTGGGTTCAAATTTTGCAAAAAATTCAAATTCTCCTGAATCCAATTTTTTGTGTTTTGCATTGTATGAATCTAGCTTAGTGACTAGTGACTGACCGACTGATTTTTTTTTTTATTGTAGATGGCTGGAAATGGGATGAAAAAAAAAAAATTATATTTATGTTACCTCTCACCTATCCAAATGCCGAAGCTTCCTGCCTGGTACTTTGTTGGCTTTCTCCATCTCCAGTCTTCTTTAGTCTTCCTTCATTCTGTACCGGCTCGTCTGGTGCTGAGAAGACCTTGGGTAACCCATGTCGTATCACCCGAATGTGATCACAGGTATTGCCCGAGGTCTAGTCAGTGAAGAGCTGGCACAGAATGAAAAAAAAAACCCAGAGCTGGATGGAGCTCGTGGAGAACTTGATGGGATGCAGTGGTGGCGAGATAAATGAGATGATTACACGTTTTTCTTTAGTTTTCAGCCCTATGTTTACTATTCTCTTGGGAATGGGGAGACCCAACAGCATAATTAGACACATTCGATTCATATCAAATAAGTTCCATTCAAATCAAATTTCATGGCCAAATTTGCAAAATCAGTTTCAAATTTCAACAGGTTCCCTCATTACTACTCAACGCCAACACTAATTTGTCCATTCCTGTTGTGTTCCATCAGGAATGGACAGATGCAACCCTCTCTATTTACTTTTTGGAAGTTTCAGAACTCTTCTACCAATAAAGAGAGACATGCATGAAGAGCCACCTCTTGTACACAACGGGACCACCATTCTCAAGAAAGATGAAGGCTTGACTAATGTGTTCACCTGATCTGTTTTGAGGGAAGGTTGACATCAGAAGCACTTTATTTGCTAGGCCCAAATGTTCCTAAGTCTTATTCGCTTTTTGTGACAACCGTGGACATTTTGAAATGTTCTTTGTCGGAGAAATTGACGACTTCTCTTCTGATGTTTACAATGTCCAAGGCCAATATTTGTGACTTTGAATAGAGTCATCCTTTGGGTCAGAAAGATGTGTTAGAATTATTATATATAAGAAGCTTCTAGGTGGGATATTCCATGGTGGCAACATGATTGAAACTGATTCCGTCTTAGTCGTGAAAGTGACTAATCTGAGAATGACTTGTCTTCTCGAAGACTTTGTAACAGAGTAATGTCCCCGAAGAGGTCAATGCTCTTCACAGTAGTGTCAAGTCTTACAGCTCAAAAGCGAAGAGTCACTCATAAGTCAGTGGGTTATGGGAAAGTACAACTAATGGGCCGGCCATGGAGAGACATTTGGTATTTGTCAGCTCGTCACTTCTTGACAAGTTGGCAGCTCTTGCTTGTCTAATCTACTGAGCTTCGACTTTTACAAAAAAAGCATCTGCTTTTAAGCTCGTCTTTGGTAATAGTGACAGCCTCATCCAATGAACGCGGGAAGCATGGATTTTAATGAATGTTATTAAAAATAATAAGATGTCTTCTCAGCCAGCTGATACAAAGCAGTCCTTACTCCATAAATGTCATGAAATGGGAAAGCGCCTTGAGGGTGATTCCGACTGACACGCAATTAGGAAGATGATCCTGAACATTGTACCAGGTGTCACCGGAGAACCTGAGAAGATCAGGTGAAGGCTTTTCTTATCATGTCTAAACGGTCTTCGACATGATGAGTCTTTATCGAGACCTTGCAGTTTTAATAGACAACGTTATCTCCAGGATTCATGGACATGAGTTTTTGTAGTGCTGACGTTGTCATAAGAAGTTGTCAGGACAAAGTACAAGATATATTGACTTGAAGTAAACAAAAGGAAGCAAATTATATTAGGATTTTCCATGACAGACTGAAATGAGCTGTTGCCTTGGTTTGATTTTACTGGGGATTTGTCATGCCAGGGGGAACTGCTCTATTCTGACAGTGAATTTCAGAGCCCCGTTATCAGAATCCATGGCGGTCCAACCACAAGTTATGACCTATCCTTTACCTTTAATGATGGAGTTAAATGAAAGTCATCTCAACTCCTTTAATTCGAATTGAGAGGATGACCATGTAATTTATATGGGGTTTTCATGACTCTCCTCTGATGGCAGATGTTGGAGGAAGAAAGATGAGTTCAAATATATCATATTGACACGGGACATCATAGAAGCTAGGGATGTCTTTTTAGTTTCGGTTGGTGGATTATGATTTGCTCCTTCAAGTTTCAGTATCTCTCTGAAGACTCTTGTAGAGGAGCCGGATTATTCTGCCGTATTTGCCAAAGATCGTGTCTGATTTTTCTGATATAATTCCGACAAATTGGGTGTCTTTCTGGGCCAAAACTCCCCAGATGTTTCACAAATTCCACCCCAAAATTGATGGAGCTGCCTGGTTTAAGTGCACTCATGAGTAGAATTGGGGTGGAACTAACACATCCCAAAAAACAGTAATGTTGGTAAGTATGAACAGACTCCAAAGGTGTAGAGGGGGGCTAAAGATATCTACCATTCAAGCAAAAGTAGCCTCATTAGAGATTTTGTATTGGAGCTTAGGAATTTGCTCTCTGGCCCATTAGTCAACTTTTATAAATTGTTTTCCAGCTATCCCCTTTTTCGCAGACCACTCCTTTTTTCAGATAACACCCTACCCAAGCTTCACTCCTGCCTCCACATAGAGCATATAGACCATAGAGCTTGGCGTCAGGACAAACAAAACATTACAGCACTCCAATTTTGTGGGAAATGTAAGAGGCACCAAAGAGACTTCCCAACTTACCCAGGAGTTTTCTGGATGCGTCTTGATCATTTTGGGAGTGTTGGCAACTATGGTTCCTGGTAGATGATAATGAAACCTGAGCCACAATGGCACACTTGCCAACATTTTTAGGTATGTTTAACTCAACCCATCCAACCTCAACCCATACTAGCTGGGAACGGCCCCAATCAACCCAAGAAGACATAGAAACTTGGCCCCTTTAGGTCTTGGAGTTACAGGACAGTTGGCAAATATGCAATGGTGGGTAAAATATGGAAATCCACCATACTTTATCTCCAGTTTCTCACAGACCTAATTCAATTTATTGACATGACACGATGGCAAAACTCTTAACCGGCGGGGCGTCACGTTACATGCACACACAGTCAACTATCTCATAAACATCTCATGATAGAATATCACAAAATATTTTTTTTCTTTTTTGCAAAGCTTGTCATCTAGTGTCACTCGTCTACGGATATGTCAAGCTAATAGAAAAGGTAAGAAAAGAAACATCTGTACCGATAGGAAAGAGGACAACTCCTCTTATAGCCCCATTGAAACATTTGCTGCCTTGATTTTCTTGGACATACTGATCAGCCAAGCATTTGATCCTGATCCATCTGAGACGTTAATTAACAAGTTCTGAGGGCAATCGAATGGACATTACACCCTCAGATCTTCATCCTCCTCAGGCAATTTCCTAAATCTTCAGATCCTTAAGCTGCAAGGCAAGTAAATATCCTTTATGAAACCCTCGGAAATTGTTTGCGCCGAGCTTTCAACATATGAAAGACGATCTTAGAAGCGAGACAGCCATTATTGTCTCAGTCTCGCTGTTTTGTAGGAGGCGTAAGTGTTGTATAAATCTCTTAGACTGCTCATTAAAATAATCGCCTTATTACGGCTAATGGCCGGGCTCTGAACTATATCTCTCTGTCTCTCATTTGGCATTAGTGAGAGGAGAGCCATTTCCCTTAACACAAACAAAACAAATGTCAGCCACCACTCCAGCAGCCCGCTCCGGTGTAAAGTATTAAGCAGTCAAGAACACAGCGCAGCACGAAAACCCCTAAGGGGCTGTAAAACTTCTACAGAGTCCTGGCGCTAAATCCCCGTGGTGACGTTCCTAAATTTTGATTGGTATTTGTGTGCGGATGAATTTTTCATAAAGATAACGGTATGCAGATACAAAGTCCATAAATCTACCGGTATTGATATTCCGATGCAGAAAATCAAGGTTGGTGGGTGAGATATGAAGGCATCTCGCTCGAAGATGTGGACACTCCGTCTCTACAATTACTAAACTACTAAGATATTGGGGAGCCATCACAGAACTATCAAAGGTTTGGTTGGAAACTTTCAACATTCCCAAAAAAACATGTTGAACTTGAGATAAAAGATGAACAAAGGCTTCCAAAGATTTGAGAAGGGTGAACTATGAAGCAACCAAGAAGCCATTATACCTCAAGTGCGGTCATATTCCAGAACTGCAGGCTCCTTGAAGGCCAGAAGTACAAGGTGTTCAGTGTTCAGAGACATGACCGAGGCGAAGAGGCTGAGCCTAACCACCATTGAGCAAGACACAGAAGGGGAAACGTCAAGACTAGGCCAAGAAGTATCTGAATACAGAGAGTTCAAAGGTTTTATGGATTGATGAAATGAGAGCGACTTTTGGTGGACCAGATGGATGGTTCATGGCTGGATCAGTAACAGGCACAGACCTTCAATTCCACGCAGATGACCAACGAGGTGAAGGTGGCTATGAGATCGGATTGTTAAAGATGAGCTAGTTGGACCTTTTCTGGTTGAAGATGGACTCAAAACAAACTGCCAGGTTTTAGAAGATGCTTTGATCAAGGACAAAGTCTGCATCTTACATGAAAACCATCATTTTTATTGAAGACAAGGCATCGAAGTCTCCACTTCTCGACTGCCAGTAATGGCCTGAAAGATGAAGAGTAATGACACGGCCCCTTCCTCACCGGACAAAACTCTATTGAGCACTTGTGAGCGCTTCTTAAATGGGACAATTATAGTGAAGGAAAACAGTCTCCTCTCTCTGATCAGTGTCTGGGGCTGTGGTTGGTGTTGGCCAAAAAGTTTATGGTCAACAGATTAAAAGGCTTACAGACTCCATGGATGAAGCTTATAACTTATCAAAAAGAAGGGCAGCCATATTGCTACAATCAAGATGGAAAATTTATGTTTTTCATTTAGTTGCATAATTCTGTACACAGATATTCTCCTAAGGGTTCGTTCACATCTACGTATATGAAATCATTCAGATTCTCAGCTAGAAAAGTTGGTGTCATCTCATATGTCATGCAAGTGCTATGTGAGTGTGCAATTTTTTTCTCGCCTAGCATCCATATGCGCTTTTAACATAATCTTATACATACTGTAAATCTCTATGTGACTTAAAGATAGTTTATAAAAGTAATAATCATGCAGCTGAAAATGCAGGTTGCAGGTAGGAGCTAGCTCTGCTAGGGGGCGAAAGAGTGGAGAGAGGTCCAGCACACAGATGAAGCAAACCTGCCATATGGCAGCAAAGCTACCACCAGGTGGCAGCAGAGAAGTCAAACAAGTCGGGTCAAATCCTAGACTGTAACACAGTACCAAAGGAAAAAGCAAACTTAGGGTCAGAGACAAGCCAGGGGATCAGTAACGGTCAGGAGCGGATATGCCAAAGACAAGAGACAAAAGCAGGTCAGGGTCCAAGCCGAGTTCAAGTGCCAAGAAGTCCAGACACAAAGGGGACACACAGAAAGGTCGGGTCAGGAAGCAGGGAGTAATACAGACACGGGTCGAGCCAGGAATAACAGCAGGACAAATCAGGGTGTAACAGAGTCAGCTACTCACACCGTAGGCAGAACTATAGCTGCAGGAAGCAGCGGCGATAAATAGCAAAAATGAACCCATACTGAGGCTGAGAAAGATTGACCCCTGAAATGACCAGACCGGGAACATGGAAAGACAGGACTCAAAACCCGGTCTGGATCATGACAGTAATAAAGCAATCTTATGTACACATATATATAGATGATAGAAAGATATTAGATACAGTATATAATAGATACAGTGGCTTGTGAAAGTATTCACCCCCATGGATTTTTACCTATTTTGTTACATTACAACCTGTGTGTAAGTATCTTTGTAATCTGATTTGTGTGTGATGCATCAGCACTAACTAGTCTAAGTTGGTGAAGTGAGAAAAATATTGGTATTAATTACATTTATGGGATCAAATAACTAAAAATTGACATGTGCATATGTCTTCTTCACCCCTTTTGCTATGAAGCCCCTAAAAAATTCTGGTGCAAGCAATTCCCTTCATGTCCCTTGCTTAATGACCTGACGTCCCAATGTGTGCAATCTAAGTGTCACCTGGCTGTCAGTATATACACTTTACCTTTTCTGAAAGGATACAGAACCTGCAACACCATTAACAAGAGGCACCACAAACCAAACACCAGCATTAACAAGAGGCACCACTAAGCAAACACCACCATGAAGACCAAGGAGATCTCCAAACAACACAATGAAGACCAAGGAGATCTCCAAACAAGTCAGGGACACAGTTGTTGAGAAGTACAAGTCAGGGTTGTGTTATAAAAAAAATCCCAAACTCTGATGATTCCCCAGAGCACCAAAAAATCCATTGACATCAAATGGAAAAAACATGGTACCACAACCAACCTGCCAAGAGAGGGCGCCCACCAAAACTCTCAGCCCAGGTAAGCAGGGCAGTAATCAAAGAGGCAGCCCAGGGACCAAATGTAACCCTGAATGAGCTGTAGCATTCCCAAGCAGGGACTGATGTATCTGTCCATACGACCACAATAAGCTGTAAACTCAATAGAGGTGGCCTTTATGGAAAAGTGGGCAGAAAAAAGCCTTTACTTACACACAAAAATTGTAAGGCTAATTTTGAGTTTGCCAAAAGACGTGGAGACTCCCCAAATATATGGAGGAAGGTGATGTGGTCAGATAAGACCAAAACTGAACTTTTTGGCCACCAAGGTAAATGCTATGTCTGGTGCAAAACCAACACAACTTCATCACTCCAAGAACACCATCCCTACAGTGAAACATGGTGGTGGCAGCAAGAGATGAGCGAACCTTTCAAACTTTGGTTCAGCTAATGTCCTGATGTGCGTTGAACATGTTTGCCGAATGGTTTGTCGAACATACCAAAACTCCATTTACTTCAATGGGAGGCAAAACCAAAATGCATACACAACTCCTTAAGGGGGGCCAATAAGCTTACCAAACACATCAAATTAGTGGCAGACACCAGGAAAAGTGGCATCAGTTGACCCAGGGTACAAATAGTACAATTGTGCAGCATGGATGCATGGGACAGGGCCTGGGATAGGGCTTGGACCAGCATTTCTAGCTTAAACATTGATCAGTAACAGGTGGATGAGTAACAGGTGTAGGTTTGGTGCTCTGAGAGCCCTGACAAATTTAGGCAACACACATGACACATGAAAGAGACAAAACTTGTAGTCCAAACATTTCCAAAAACTTAGGGGCAGACAACAGGAAAAGACATCAATTAACCCACAGTAGAAATTTGATAGTGGAACAGCAGCAATCAGCCATGGGCCATGCATGAGGTATCACAGTCTGGGCCGGCATTTACAGCTTTGAAATGAAGTTTCAATGAAGACGAGGTGGGTGAGGGTCTTGTGTAAGCCTTCTTTGCTGGGACCCCTGATACCTCATGCAACAGCTGGATTTTGGCTCAGCCACACCTCAGGTGGCAAAAATAAATATCAGCTTGGTAGACCACAAATGTTTTAAAAATTTAAGGATGGTAACACAGATAGCTGACTGAAAGTAAGTACACACCTGCCATTCTGGGAGCCCTACTTACACAGGCAACACACATGAACGAGGCCCAACTTTCGGTCTCCACATTTCCAAAAAATTTTTGTCACACGCCACTAAAGTGGCATCGATTTCCCCAGAGAAGAAATAGTATATTAGGCCTCTGACACCCCTTCCATTACAGGAATCCCACTAGATGGAGACCCAACTTTGAGTCTCCACGTTTAAAAAAATTGCTTGTAAAATCAGCAGCAGTAGCAACACCAGGCACGGAAGACACCATAAAGATGGCACAGACTGCAATGACACGAGATCAATGCATGACACTAAAAACGACACAATCGCCTAGTCGGCCCAGTCTGCAGACTTGTTCAGTTTGATGAAAGTTAGGTGGTCTATGCCTTCATAGAACAGCCCAATATGGTTATCCATCAGGACACCACCAGCTGCACTGAATACACATTCTGAGAGGACGCTGACTGCCGGGCATGGCAAAACCTCCAAGGCGTGACAGGCAAGCTCGGCCCCTCTTCCATTTTGAAGATTTTGAAGACCAAGTTGCAAAAGCGTCCAAATTCCCACTGATGACATTGATATTGAGCTAGAGATACTCCTGCACCATCCTCTCCAGTCATTCACAACGTGTCAGACTTGTACTCTGGTGCATGGGTTAGTGTAAAATAAATGTGTGAAATGACTCACAGAAATTGCTTATGCCACTTACACTGCTACTGCTAATGTTTTTGCTTTGACGACTCGACGTTCCTGGGGTTCAAAGTCTATAACTGTGATGCACTATTTGTGCCTCACTGTTGTCTTGGGGAAAACCACTCTTAAGATTGCTTCTTTCCATGGGGGAAAGCATCTGTCAAAACTTTCTCTTGTACTGTGGACCTAAAAGATTGGAAACCCAGTAGTTAGCACTATTTCTAATCCTAACAATATGGGCATCATGTTGCAGATAGAATTGAATTGTCATCAGTTTTCCTCCTGCGGCCTCGTCCAGGGAGGTCGGCTACAGTCCCATGGAGCTTACATTTCTGAATAATATGTGCAGCTGTAGTCACAGGAACATCAAGCTGCTTGGAGATGGTCTTATAACTTTTACCTGTAACATGTTTGAGTATAATTTTCTTTTTAATCTCCTGAGACAACTCTTTCCTTCGCTTCCTCTAGTCCATGTTGAGTGTGATACACACCATGCCACCACACAGCACAGTGAGGTGTTGTGAGTTCATTTTCCCCTTCACTACTGAGGCCCGAGGAACTCCCTCTTCTGGTAAAGAAAGGTAGTGGGCCTGACTATCAAACACCTGAGTCTGATGATGATGACTGGCTGAGTGGAGTTACTGACTGGATATAAGGCTGCCGACGCCCTTCTGCCCTGCGGGTGATTTCTCTGTGGGATCCTTGGAGACCAGTCTGAATTCCTGCTCTTCTAAAGCTAAGTTTTCTGCTCGACTTTGTGCATTCGTGCTTTGACTTTGTTTTGCTTTGTTTTTCTGGATTTCTGCCATTCCCTGCTGGGGTGTGCTGAATTCCTTTAGCTCTGTCCTCTGAAAATACCTGAGTGCTGATTTAGTTTTTGAAGCCTAGCTGCTGCAGGGTCTTTTTCATATCAGCTTGTTGGCTTATGTCTTTGATAGGGTTTTGGCAGATTGCAGACAGCAACCTTCCTTTCCTTTTCTGTTTAGTTAGCTTGGGCCCCGTCTTTGCTCAGTCTATCTTTCTATCTGTGTGAGTGTTTTTTCATCTTGCTTCACCGTCATTATATGTTGGGGGCTGCCTTTTACTTTGGGGTCTGCTCTGGGGCAGTTTAGATTTCCTTTTCTGTCTTTAGGCTATTTATCTCTCCGGCTGTGATCGAGGGGTCTAGGGCATCGTAGGAACCCCCCACGGCTACTGCTAGTTGTGTTGATAGGTTCAGGGGTCTGCAATCTGATAGTTGCCAACTTCTCTGGTTTTCTGGACGTAGCTTCTATTTTTGTGTCTGCCTCCTACGGTGACTCAATCATAACAGTGAGGATCTGTACCCTCTATACAGGCCACTCGCTGATTCCAAGATTGTAGACACCTTAGTGGACACACCGCGATTTAATATGTCCCTTTTGTCACATCACTTCTGTCCGGGACTATTTCATGAGTTTTATTTTTTTTTAAATCTAGCCTGGTTGAAAAGCAATGTCTGACTTTCATTTGTTCATTTTCATAGATTTTTGATTTATTATTACATTGTCATTTTCTGGTTATTTCTTTCACCATTGTGGATTTTTCTGTCATTAAATGAGGGGTACCAACAATTTTGACCATGTGTGTCAGTGACACTTGTCCCTTTTTCATCCTGGGTTGTGATGGGAATGAAATTCATATTTTGCTTACAAAATTCTGTTTCTGTCTCTTCACCATTTATCAGCATTAATGTACATTTTTTTTATTGCCTGGTATTGCTCTGTAACGAAGTTGATTAATGACTTTGGCTTGTGCGTTACTTATTTAGTACTAATGTTTTTTAGTGATACCCTTTTACTAAATGAATTCTGAGAATTACGTTCTGAAGAGTGCAGAGACGTCTTCTCCCAGACATTTTATCTGAATGGTATATTTCATTATTTACAATTTCTGTCTCGGCCTCGCTGAACGTTTCGTACATCCTCCGTCCAAAGATTCACAGATCTGAGTCATTTATTATTAACTAAAACTGGTGGAAAATCAAAGTGTTTGTCTGGACAGTCACTCACAGCTTCTTCTTCTGTACACCCAGTGTCAATCGCAGCTTCTCCCTTTTGTTGAGTTAATGCCACAGGGCTGAAACAGTCTGTCAGTCCAGATCTACGTTTGGTTCTGAAGCTTTATATATAAAGTAGACTTTTTTCATTGTTTTACAATTACTTATCCCTTCTTCCGTGTTCTTTTCAAGTGCTGATCTGCATAGGAAACCTTGATTGTCACTATATACATGAATATTGCGTATAGAATAAGCAATGAAAGTATCACAGGTTCAAGTCCCCTTATGGAAGGGATTAAGGGCACCACGTTGGGAACCAAGTTTGCTCATTGCCACCTTGTATTAGTTGATTGACTTTTCTCCTTGCTATCCATTGACTGGTGGGTCATTAGTGGAAGTTCAAGTCTAAATCTGAGTACCTAATTGATATGGTACCCCAACATCAACATCATTTATTCTGCCTTGATTATGTCCATGGTCAACATCTCAAAACTGTTGTGTTCCTTGGAACGTTTTGACAGCTTTGGTCTAGGAGTCTCTGAATATCAGCAGAATATCAGCACTTTAAGATTGGGTTGGTGCAATCTCGAATCATCTTTGTATTCTCCCTTAACTTCTTCAGGAAGATATAGAATATTGTTTTAAAGCCTTCCTTGATGACAGTCTCCAAAATAGTCCCCAGTAGACTTGGCTTGAGTCGGAACTAATCCAATGGACAACCAAACAAAAGTCAACAAGGGAGGATGAAATGATGGAATAAGTGAAAGGAACCAATTATGGAACCTTCAGTCCAAGTGACTCATGAAGATACAGAATATTGTTTTAAAGCCTTCCTTGATGACAGTCTCCAAAATAGTTCCCAGTAGACTTTGCTTGAGTCAGAACTAATCCAATGGACAACCAAACAAAAGTCAACAATGGAGGATAAAATGATGGAATAAGTGGAAGGAACCAATTATGGGACCTTCAGTCCAAGTGACTCTTACAATAGTAGCTCTTTGCAGTTTAAGGTGAGATCTCAATAGCTTGGGATTATCCTTCCTGTAGGAGTTTTTCCTATTCTCTCCCAGGAGCTGCACTTGCTCTACCAAGGAAGTAAAGATTCCTGCTGAACATATGGCCTCCTGGAAAGGTCTCACCTACTTTCGGCTACATTGAAATTTAAAGCTCAGTGCCTCCTGTAGTATCAGTCTGAAAGCAGGGAACACCACCAAGTTGTGTCACGTTTCGTCTTCTTCACATGAGATACTCGTTGCAATGTTTCCTCCATCATTTCTTGTCTTTCATGAAAATTACATAGTAACAAATTCTAAAAACCATGATGACGTTGATGCCCTCCCCATGACTTCTTACGTATAACTTATTTGATTGTTGTATAATTTATTTGCTGGAACTTTGGTCGTCAAACCGCGACATCTACGAAGCTTCAGAAGCCAATTAACTGAATTAAGAAGCAACCGGTCTACCAAGGACTAATTGTCGCTAACGAGTATAACTACTTGGCTCTCCGCACCGTCCGCGCTCGTGCCTGATCTGTGGGAAGTCCTGTATATTATTCAGCTTCGTATATATTGCTTTGGAAGTGATGTATCATTCATTCGGAGCTTCTCGTTTATCATTCCGCTATTTTACAGTCGGGAAAGATTTAATGCTCCCGACAGAGTCTGGCAGGAATTTTTCACCTTGTGAACAGTAAACCCCGGTCTGACAAATTTACAGAATATTATAGGGACACAAGGCTGGAGAACAGATGTATAGAAAGGAACATTAATGAAAAGTGTCTGACAACCTGTACAGAGGCTCAAAGCGAATTTGTCTTTAAAAAAATGATAGTTTTTAGGTTATACATTTTTTTTTTTAAAATGTTGACCGGATTTTTTCCATATTTTATTTTTATTTATTTCCATTTATTTATTTTTTAAATTAGTAATCCTGAAATTTTTACACTGACCAAAATTACTTTTTTGATCTATTTTTTTTTTCTGTCTTTTCGGAAAGACTTTTCAACAGCCTCGTTATCATCAGAGGCAGGATTAAAGATAACACTTCTATACACAGCTGATAACACTGAATCCAACAATCACAATAGGTGTTGCCATCGCTCCCTTGCTTCTTCACAATGATCTTTGCACATGCTCAGTAGATGTCTCAGTTCAAACTATAGCGTCGGGATCTTTTCACTGCTGATGTGTGAATTTCCTGATACAACGAAGTTTTTGAAAGCCCCGGTGGCCAGAGTGAAAATTGCAAGGTTTTTAATTTTTATCTTTAATACAGATTGTGATGTGGATAAAATTGGGGCCAGATTTCAGATAACAGAAAACTTTTTCCATTAATCACCAACTGGCTGGAAATTAGTAGTCACATCTGTCCTGGATAACTTGGCTTTGCTCATACAGTGGATGATTGCATCCCTTTGCTCTGGATCAGAAAGGAAAGCAATGCAACGGGGTCTATACTTGCCAACAATCCCTAATTCATTGGTTTGTACCAATATTTCAGGAAAATCCTGAGATATCCTTGGGCACTAAGTAGGCATTCCCATCCAGGTTTGCTAATATATTCGGTGCGAATCAAAACTGCTGGGAATGGGTAAAAAAACAACTCACCACTCCTCTGGCGTTGCACACCTGTTGCGGGTATCCCGGGTTCAGCGTCCTTCACCTCGGTCCGCTGCCCTCTGTTGCGCTCCACATCAAGTTTTGCAGATTGCTCTGCATGTCTCAATGATGTCATCGCCATGATTCCACTGAAGGCCATTAGGATACACACCTGATACCTGCGTCTTTGGATTGTTATTCAAGATTCTTTTTTGCATACTCAATCTCTTGTGTACATCGCGCTTTACCTGTTTCCATTCCGGTATACTTCCCTTCATCCGTCCTGCTGTTCCAAAACTCCTGTGTATGCCTTGTCCTCACTCCCCAAGTGCCATCCTACCAGTTGCACCAACTCCCGTGGTCCGCCTACCCACGAGGACCCAAGTCTTAGCAGGTCTACGGCACAAGGTGAGCCTTACATCTGGCATCCCATTCTGCTCATGCCGCCACCAGTCCTCCTCCATCATCTTCTTCGTTCTCCTCTCTTCAGTCTTCTAAAGTCTTCTCTTTTTGGCCCTATGGTGATGCCGCTCTTCATTTGACCCAACACAGTCATGTGAGGCTCAACGCACATCATGGACAACACACATAACCACAGTCATGATCCATGCTGGATCATGACAGATAAAAGCACTAGTAACCTTTTTTTTTCCTTAAGCTGTGTGCTTAAAGTTAGTTTTTGCCCCCGGTGGCCATTAGGGTCATTGCACTGTGTGGTTTTAGTTCTAGTTTTGACCTCGGTGGCCGTTAGGGTCATTGCACTCTGGTTACTTTAGTTTAGTGCACGTGATTATGATTGCTGGCTCTTACCTATAAAAGAGTGTCAGGTGGTTGCAATTACTGTTGGTGATATTGCTCATTTCCAACCAAGACTGGTTAAGGAAGGAACTGCAGAGAGCAGCTCAGGGGAGCTCTGGTGTAAAGTCTGGTGAAGGAAGGAATTACAGAGAGGTGTTCTTTGCAGCTCTGACAAAGCTTGGAGAAGTAGCAGCTATTCTGGAGGAAAGCTGCATTCTGGTGGTGGACTCTGTTGCTGGGAGCAATAGCAACAGAACAAAGCTAAGTGGTGTTATCCCTGTTTGTATTTTTCCCTGGTGTGTATTAGTACAACGGTGGGGCCAGTGTCTGCACCACCCAGCTCCCTAGCAAGGGATAGGGTTAGGGTGTGCAAGGGTGACAGGTTTCGGCTCGGCGACAGGTGAGGAGCCTGTATAGGGAACGTTAGGAGTGTGAGGGACTCTGACTCAGGGGAGTGCAGGAGGTCTCTACATCCCCGTTCCCTATCGCAGGGCCCACCATTGTAACAGTTTCCCCTTCCCCCGTGTCTTGTTGTTTTAGTTACTGGCCTGCGGGTAGTGTCACACAGGACAGTTTCACGTGACAACCACATGCATTACGACTCGCATTATTAATGCACCTAGAAAGAGTAAAAATGAGTAGAGAGAGAAGCCAAGTTGGGAACCAGCTGGGGTGGAAGGAACAAGTAGAGGTGAGTATAAGATTTATTTTTTTATCTCCTTCCCAGAATTGGCCGCCACTTTGCTAGAACGTAAAACGTGAAAAATTTGGATTCTGGAAAATTTAAATTTTTGGGGAATTCATAACAAATTGGATTTGTTACGATTTGCTCATCCCTAGTCCATACCCAATCAGTCTATCAGGAGCACCAGAGGCTTCTTGTTGGACACACAAGGTTCACCCGTTGTAGCACCGACCAACACTTCTCCAAAAAACATTTGCAAACGCACATTGTAGTTCAGTGCTTCCGAGCAATGGTCCCTGATAGAGAAGAGCGGATCTTTTCTTGGGATTTAGAGACTTAGGTCCATCACCCAGGTCTGGGGTACCTACCAGCTAGACAGGAGGCCCACAAATCTCTTATGTGTCAGGGTGGGCGCGACGCCATCTGTGGGGCATGACAGATCGGGGTGCTGGACCAAACTCCTGCAAGTAGGTCCACTAATTTCTAATCCCTGTCAAAATGGTTCTAATTTGTCAACGTAGACCCTTTCCACGACGTAACCAACATTTGGCATTACATAATATTCTCGAGAAATGTAAGCAGAACTGACCAGTATAGGAGGCTTGGAACCTTGGCCAGTTCTCCCACTACTCTCCATTTTTACACTCCGAGTTTATTTTACACTCTGTGCATCAGCACTGCTGCAGCTGCGAAGACCACCTCCCTAGACGGATATTAAAATGAGAATTTCTACACTGTCATCAGTCTCGATTCCGATCTGTTTGTGTTATATTAAGGCCAACCGGACTGTGCAATTTACTTAATTAGAGGGTAAAAGTATTTGTACTTTTATTGTAGATTATGACTGGTGCGTAATCATCTTTTATTGGGTTTATTGGCCTTAATGGTTCCCATCAAAAAAGGGAAGAAACAAAACAATAGATATAAGAAATAAGAAGCAATGTTCTTTTTAACAAGAGCAATCAAGGACATGGTCTGTTGAAGGCCCCGGGCAAAACAACGGGGGTGGGTGGTCTGAGCTTCATCTCATTTTTTTTGGGGGGGGGAAGAAGAAAGAGAGGAAGAAGGGGGCTTTCCTATCAGCAAATAGCTTTTTTCCTGCCTAGTTACTGAGAATTGTAGTTTTACAAGATCTCCAGCATGTCTGTTGAGGTTACGGAGTGTTCTGCAGTCTCTCTCGCTGGATGCAGCGTGCGACTAAAAATTGATGTCCGCTAGGGATGAGCAAGCGTGCTTGGTGATACTCGGATATCACTCGAGTATTTCGATGCTCGGATGTGCTTGTTACTCGGCGAGCATTAACCGGTGCTGGGATTTGAAGCTCCAATCCCCGCCCCGCATGATTGACACCCGTTACACAGCCAATAAACATGTGTGGATTGCCTGCCAGTCACTGTAATACCGTAGCCATCTTGATAGTGACGTTAGTGTGATTGGCTGGCTGCATTCTCTCATTAGAGGTCATAAAAGACCGGCGCTGCCAAACTCGGCACACTGACGCCATTGCACAGCTCTGTGCCACTGCGTATTGGAGGGAGAGTGTGCACAGTATAACCAATCAGAGGCCTGTAGTGTTGATACTGGTGTTGATGCTGAGCCATCATACTAAAAGCCCTTCTAAGGGCTAATATTGTTCTTTTTCTGTTCTATGCTATACATTCTGCGTTTAGGCTAGGGATAGCTGCAGGAGCAGGGAGAGTATTAATCACAAAGGTTGACCCCTATTAAAGAGGCAACACTGAAGGGATATGTATTAAAAGAGTATTTTATTGAAAATCATTAAAAAACAAGTAAAAGAAAGTGATACTGAAAATACAAAAAAACAGAGACATAATATCATAGAGTACCAACAGTGCAAAGAAAGCTGTTACAAACAGGCCCACAAGTCACGAATAATTAAATGCCACAGAGAATCAATAGCACAAAAGGGGTGTAATACACAAAGGAACAATAGAGCCAACACTATAAATGTAGGGTTATGTAAACAAATGCACGTACTATTGTATAAAGTGCTTAAGTGCTCATTATGTAAACTTGAAATTGCGCATGGCTATAAAGCCTGACGCAAATGGTGTGCTGATATGAGGGATATAAAAGTCCCCATAAAAGTGCATAGTGGTGTGGATACTTAATGTGACATAGTTAAAAAGGCCAAAATCATTACCTATAAATTGCACGTGGAAATCCTGGCATCCCTGCTGTCCCGACGCGCGTTTCACAATCCTTCTTCGGGAGGCTTACTTTGCACGGTTGGTACTCTATGGTATTATGTCTCTGTTTTTTTGTATTTTCAGTATCACTTTCTTTTACTTGTTTTTTAATGATTTTCAATAAAATACTCTTTTAATAAATATCCCTTCAGTGTTGCCTCTTTAAGAGGGGTCAACCTTTGTGATTAATATTGTATTTTTAGAGTATATACCCCATTGGATTAGGGGTTTACATTTACTAAGGACTTCTTTATGTGATAATAAAGGAGCAGGGAGAGGCAGAATACAGCATCTAGGCAGGGATTAGGGCTTTACAATCCATTGCTAAATATATGTCTGCTGCATGTGACCAGATTTTTGTTTATTGGGGGAGGGAATTGACAATATTGTCATCCATAGAGTACTGCATTCTTTCTGTTAAATTTTGATGGTATATAACACTCCAAAAAAAGCATTCAAAAATTTTTCTTGATTCAATTAGTCATCCATAGAATATTACGTGCTGTCTGTTAAATTTTGGTGGTATATAACTCTCCAAAAAAGCATTCAAAAATTTTCTGGATTCAGTTAATCATCCATGGAGTATTGCGTGCATTCTGTTAAATTTCGGTGGTATATAACACTCCAAAAAACACATTCAAAATTTTTTCTGGATTCAATTAGTGATCCATAGAGTATTATGTGCTTTCTGTTACATTTTGGTGGTATATAACACTCAAAAAAAAGCGTTCAAAAATTTTTCTGGATTCAGTTAGTCATCCAAAGAGTATTACGTGCTTTCTGTTAAATTTCGGTGGTATATAACAATCCAAAAAAGCGTTCAAAAATTTTTCTGGATTCAGTTAGTCATCCAAAGAGTATTACATGCTTTCTGTTAAATTTTGGTAGTATATAACACTCCAAAAAACTGTTGAAAAATTTTTCTAGATCCAATTAGTCATCCATACACTTTTACGTGCTCTGTGTTACAAATTAAACACTATTAAACACTAAAAAATGCTTTGACTGCTGCAGGTGGCCAATTTTTTAAAATTATAAACAGACTTTTTTTTTCAAGAGACCTAGTGATTAGAAAATGTGTAAGGCGTTCTGAAAGGGTTGATGATGGTGCACGCAGATGCAGAGGACTTGTGTTAGGTGTGACTATGCCTGTTGCTGGAGCACTAGAAACACGACCATCCATGACACATACCTGTCCATTTTGCAGGGAGGCACGGGACACCACTTCTGAAGCCAGAGCAGTGCAAACAGGTGGTCGATTGGGTAGCAGATAATGCTTCCAGCAGGCTTAGCAGCACCACACAGTGTTCCACACTGTCCAGTCTCACCAAGCCTAAATTTTGGATCACTTAATCCTCACCCTTCCTCTCACCATGTTGAGTCCCAGGTGATTAGTGATCCCTCACTAGGACATTTCGAGGAGCTCTTTACAACATCATTTCTTGATTGTGGCCTCCCGTCCTTTATGTTCCAGGAGGGAAAGAACTACATGCTGTTTAGTGATGCACAACCAACCACAGCCACAAGATCATGACGGTGGTGAACAGAAAATTTTGTTTAACGAGGAAGATGATGATGAGACACAGTTGCTGATAAGTCAGGATGTTGTTAAATCCCTAAGTCAGGAGGACCACGGTATGGCGGTAGAAGATGGGGTTGTGGATGATGGAGTCACTGACCCAACCTGGGAAGCTGGTATGCAGAGCGAAGCCAGCAGCACTCAAGGGGAGGGATCGGCAGCACCGAAACAGGCAGGAAGAGGCAGCTATACTTCAAAGCACCAACACTCATGAATTTGTTCCCCAGTCTGGGACTTTTTTAAAGAAAGTTCTGAGACAGAAAAAATGGCCAGATGACAGCAGCACATTAAGTGTTTTAATGTTCAATATTTGAATGAGGCCCTCCAGTTGTTGCCTTCAAGGGAGTCTAGATGACAGGATGACCCTCTTTAGAATTTTTTTCCTGGTTTTGCACTGTGTGCAGATCCTTTGTAAGTGTAGAGGTGCCACAACTACACTTTCTTATTTTTTTAATGATGAGGCACTCCGATTGGTACTTTGAAGGGTTTATGGATGACCCTGCTTATAATTGTTTGCTGCCTTTGTACTGTGTTCAAAGCTTTAATGAGTCTAGGAGTACCACTTCATGACAACTTAAACAGAATGTTTATGAGGCCCCCCTTATGTCTAATAGAAGGTGTATCTGAGTCCTTCTTCCATCAAATTTTTGGCAGTTCTTACTTCCTTCATAAAATACACTGAAATTCCCATTTTTTTTCTTTTTAAATTCAATTTTGGTTTACTTAAATTCTTTTTTTAAATCATTTTTACATTTTGCCATATATACAAGTCATTATACAGGAAACAAGGTTTCTTAATATTTCTTTCCTATAAACTCCAATTTCTCATCAATTTTGATTGTTTTATTGTCAGCCCATAAAGTGGAGTAAAAGTGCCACTCCATTGTTCTCAACAGTGATCTGGGAGTCAGAAATATTTCCAGGGGTCTCCCCCATGCTGTTCTCCTTCCTTTCAGCAAGTTTCCCATCCATTTAAACAGTTTTACTGCCCCTCATACCTGCTTGTAGGGTCTGCCAGAAAATTCTCATTGACTCCTATTGTAATTGTTACGCAAAATGAGCATCCGAGTATTAGGAATTGCTCGGTTTGAGCAACAAGCATCCGAGCATTTTAGTGCTCGCTCATCCCTAATTTCCGCTATTGAAAACTGTTCTAAACCTAAATAAATTCTAAATTGTCTGCTGATTTATTTTGCCATTTCTCTTTATAATGGTTGAACATGAGTTTTTCTGACACAGAGGTCCAAATCCTCTTCATAGGCAAGCAGGTAAATAATAAAATTATGTCTTTCTTCAGCCACCACTAGAGGGAGCTCACTGCATGCAGATTTATAAAACCATCACTATGGAGCACTCATGGAAAACTCTTTTGCTTCCCCCTCCTCCCGCCGAAGAGATGTGGTATGATCAGACCATGTCCCTGCACTGTCAGACACAGTACACAGCAGGAGCACATTTATAAGATTATCTTAGCACAGGAACATTTTATTTTAACACATCCAATTGTGAAACGTATTATTATTCCAAGATCTATTAATTAAAATTAACTTCTGTTCGTGGGAAAACCCCTTTAAAGCTTAGTTTCCCGCACTTCTCAGCATGCATTGCTCCTGCCCATATCCAATGGCTAACCTGCCCTAAACTGAACTTCTGCCTTTTCTGTTATGCCTATCTATGATCATGACAGGAGAGCAGGAGGAGAAAGATAAGGAGCTGCAAGCACTTCATTTAGAGAGACAAAGATTCCACCTCCCAAGTCTTCTAGATAGACAATGATCTGCCCTAATACTGGTAAACTTAAGGAAGGACCATCCTACTTGCTGTCGAGACTAAGACCCAACTCACTTCCTATAAAAAAGAAAAAGACACTCCCACTTCTGATACAAAAAACCTCACCCCCACTTCCTGTAAAATTGATGACAACTTGCCCCCAATTCCTGAAAAGACTAAGACCCTCTCCCACTTCCTGTAGAAAGACAAAGACGCTCCCCCACTTCCTGTAGAAAGATAAAGACGCTCCCCCACTTCCAGAAGATAGACCATGAACTACCCCATTTTCTGTAAAAAAGACAAAACCCGCCCCCACTTCCGTTAGAAAGATGAAAACCGTCCCCCACTCCCTGCAAAAAAATAAAAATGTCTACACTTCCTGTAAAAAAGATGAAAACTTGCTCCCACGTCCCATAGAGACTAAAACCTTCGCCCACTTCCTGCAGATTGATAATGACCCACCCAACTTCCTGTAAAAAAAATATACTTCCCCCACGTCCTTTAGAGACTAAGGCCCACCTCACTTGGTGTAAAAAAAAAAATGCCTTCACACTTGGTAAAAAAGATGAAAACCCTCCCTTACTTCTTGTGAAGACTAAGACCCTCTCCCACTTCCAGTAGATGAATGAAGACCAGTCCTGTATCCTGTGAAAAAGACAAAGACTCCCCTCCACTTCTTGTAGAAAGATAAAGACACGCTCATGGCTCACGCTTATTGTAGAAGTCGAAGTCCCCCCACATCTGATAGAAAGATAGACAAGCTGGTATACAGATAAAGACACTCTCCCACATTCTGTAGAGTTGATAACCTCTCACTTTTTGTAGAAACATAAAGACACCCCCACTCCCTGCAGAGTTGAAGGCCACCACTTCTTGTAGAAAGATAAAGATACGTCCCCATTTATTGTAGAGTCGAAGACCCCCCTACTTCTTAAAAACAGATAAAGAATCACACCCAGCTTCTGAAGAGTTGAAGATCCCCCACTTGTAGAAAGTTAAAGACACGACTCCACTCATTGTAGAATCGAAGACCCGCCCACTTGTTGTTGAAAGATATAGACAAGCTTGTACAGAGATAAAGACACGCCCCCACTTCCTGTAGAGGTGATGACCCCCCATTTTTTTGTAGAAAGATATAGACACAACCTCACTTC
Source organism: Dendrobates tinctorius (assembly GCF_039654945.1). Taxonomy (NCBI): domain Eukaryota; kingdom Metazoa; phylum Chordata; class Amphibia; order Anura; family Dendrobatidae; genus Dendrobates; species Dendrobates tinctorius. The sequence continues at coordinate 5,589,602 of NW_027361688.1, forward strand.
CAGGAGATTCAAAGACCCGCCCCAAATTTTTCTAGAAAGGTAGAGACACTCCCCACTTTCTGTACAGTTGAAGACCCCCCACTTCTTGTAGAAAGACATACACCCCCCACTTCCTGTAATCTGTCTCAATGTTAATATACAAGAAGTGGAAGCAAGGTACAATGGAGGGAGCCACCTAGCGACTGGCACTTTGGGGTGATATTTCGAGGGTAAAAAAACAGAATGTCTAAATAAAGTGATTTGCAGACTGCTTATTTATCACATTATCTATCAAATAAGATCAATTTGTCTGAAAGCGCAGTCACCATTAACTTCATCTTCACCTTGGGATATTGTGTCTTAAACTTAATTTCTGGAGATATTTCCATTATGCAAACCTCGGCATATAAAGAATAATTTCACCTTATACAGAAAACAAAGTTCCACTTCAAAGGTTATTTGCTGTTTATTCAGAAAACATGGGATTCAGCAGGTTCTTCATTGTCACATACTGGTGCCAAATCTACTCCAGCAAAGTGTCCTGGTGTCCTCCGGTAACTCGCTGCCTCTGCAAAAGCTAACTGTATCAATGCATGAGTTTCAGCTCTAAACTCATCAAGTCATTGAATTGTAGAGACAGGCAAATGGTTGGATCAGGCAGATTCAAGATGGATGTATAGGAACCTGTGATGGATAACTGGGACCATCATTGAGCCTTTGAGGACCATCATTGATGGAATGATCACTGAAGTCAACAGAAGGTCCCAAGAATCCTGTTCACTACAGGTCAGGATAAGTGTCACATCTCCACTTGGATCTGCTCCTACGAAGTCTGCTTCTGTCATCAGGCACTGCCGTGATGATTCTGTGGCCAGCGTTGGTGATGGAGGAAATTTCAGAACCAGAAGATCTGGGTAGTGCAGGCTCTGTCCAGTCGCATACATTACTGTGGCCGGGATTTGTAGCGCCATCCTGTCTGACAGTATGGGTGTGAGTAATAAGCTCCTTTCTATGACCAATGGAACAGCGTCACACCCTATTTAAACTTAAGTTGCCAGTTATACTTTATGCCAGCTCTGGTTCAGTCCTGTCTCTTCAGCTCTTGTTCAGTTTACTTGTTACCTGTTGTTTGGCTTTGGACTGTATTTTTGACCACTCTTCTGCCTGATGATTCAGTTCTTGTCCTTGATCTCCTGGATCTCACCTGGTGATCTGACTTTTTTGCCAGCCTGTTGCATAAGCCAGCAGCTATCCAGAGACTCAACCCAAGATCCATGTCTCTCGAAGGGTGAAAGCCGGGGCTCGGCTAGGGACTTATGGTATCTAACACAAAGCCTGTCCATGGAAGACCTATTTAGAGCTGCCAGCCAACCACAGACTGAGGCTCACTACAATAAGGATGTTAGAGGTTGAAAGTGTTGTGCTATCAAGTTTTCTGCAAGTGACTAGGAAATAAACTATAGATGAACATGAGGGCAAGGTTTGGAAGGAAATGTGTCAGGTATGTGCATCTTTCTCGAGGAATTCCCAAAGGTGAGAGAAGTGAGACAGAGATAGGTCGAGTTCTGGTCAGTTGCAACACAACCTTTGCCACATGGCTGTGATAAGCATGGGTAGTAACGTGCTGGAGTGATGGACCCTGGCCTGGCATGTGGAAAGGCTGAGTGACATATGAGTTCCCAGTAAAGGAGAGAGACTATGCCAGTGTGCCAGCCAGTGGCCAACCCAAACAAGTAGAAGGTCATCTGAATTAAGACCACAAAGTAGTGCGCTAAAGATTGGGCCTCTTTATGGACCTCTTTCTCCGCCAAGTCCTTCCACTTTTCAACCTGATTTAACACCCAGGTTCAGACACAATATGGATGACTCTTGTGGCCCAACGAACCCTAATCCAATATTATTCATGACAATCAAGAATTTGGCACTACCGGGTGGAACATTTTGGCTCCAGTTTCCAGATGCAGCCTGTCGTGGGTGAGTGGTGGCACTAAGGTGGTGAAACCTCTGGGGGCCAACAATTCTGATTTTTCCACATGTTCCCCTCCTCGGTGTGCATGGCAGCTGCCGTCAATCCCCAGAACACCTTCCTGCGTGCAGTGAATACCAGGCTAGATCTCATTACGATGCAGCGGCCGGCCCGCCATCCTCTGACTCCAGATTATGTCGGAGATGCATTATTAAAGTGAATGTTTAGCCTTTCAGAGGGGATCATTAGAACAAGTGCAGCTGCTCAGACGAATTCTCAGCACTTGTATGGAGTGCCGGAGCAGGTGGTTGGGGACACGCTGTAGGGTCCTCCAGTTCTTAAGTGCTTCTTTTTAAAAACGCAGATATTCCTCTGAAATCAGATTAACTGGAAAGTTTTGTAAGAGAAGGCTGAGAAACTTTTCTTAATGCAGCAGACGCCCTCATTGATCCCAGTGCAGCATTCGGAGATTTCTTATTGGTGGAGAAGGAAAATTAATGCCACATACGTAGCTAATTACCAGCCACATAGAATATTCTAGTCGCAAATTTACTGAAGTTTTTATAGCATTTTTTTTTTTTTCCGCTTGTAGAAGTTAAAGTTCAATTTTATCCAGTTCAGAACCATTTTTTTGCCCACCTCCTCGACAATACTGCCCATCTATGCGCTCTGATACTATAGTGGTATCATAGGAAGAACGATCCTTACAGTGATATTCCCTTCTTAAGCATTTATAGCATAACCCACCTCTGAGACCCTGACCAATATAGAGAACCAGGACCAGATCTTTCCATAACTCCCACAGACTTCACTGGTAAGAGTTACGCTTGCACTTAGTAAAGTGGTTTAATGCCATGAATCAAGAAATGCGGGTTGACTAAAGTGGAGGTATACAATTAAATCCTTTGATATTTTGGTACTGGTGTCCCCTCCAGCACCAGGGTTTGGGCATGAATACTTCTTTTAGTGGGGTGCAACTAAAACACCTCTTTAAGTATGGCTCCCTCACTTGTATAGATCTGTGCAGCAGTTCCTAAAGGGACCCACACTGATCAGAATGTTATGAAATATCCAACTTTTATAAGATGGGAATAATCCTTTAAGGGCGTACTCTATATATCCAAACCTGATAACCAGGTACTAGTGTTTTTGCTTTTTTTTGTTCAATGGTCTTTCCAACTGTCACGGGGTCCTTCTCTGGTATCACACAATCAACAGAGCAAGAGGATAGTGAACAATTCCAAGACATTTATTTAGGCAAAAATATGAAAGGTCCATATTCAGTCCACCCCACAAAAGATACATAGTCCAGAATCTGAATGCAGTTCAGTAACAGTATAACATGTCCAGGGATATGGGAGTCCAAAATCCAGCTGACAGTGATAACATGTTCCATATATTCTTCTTTCTCTCCGAAGTCCTGTCTTCACACCATGCTCTGCACACAGCAACTGACTTTCCCAGCCCCTGTCCTCCCCAGCCCCCTCATTATGTCCAGGGAGAGTCAAACCGGTTGGGGCGGTTTTCAGGCCTCCCAGACTTGACTAAAGGTGCCTGGGGGATTATGACACTACAGGGGGTCATCAAGAGTCATAGATAAAAGTCAGGCTGCAGACATAAGGCCCTTTTACATTTAGCGATGCACCAGCGATCCGACCAGCGATCGTTTTCTGAGAGTTTATAGGGGAGTTATTGGTCAGCTCCATATGGTTAATGGTTGCAGTTGGTTTGGATCTCGAATATTCCCTATGGGCAGTATTGGAGAGTCCAAAAAAACTGTACCAATAATTCAGATTTTTTAAAAGAGGCTAAGATCTTGGAGGACCGGTTTGTAGATAAGGGCTACCCTAAAAAAATTATTGAAGGATGCCTTCAACAGGGTTAACAACTTCACACAAAAAGATTGCATTGAAAAAATCAGCAACAGAAGTAAAAATAAAAATGAAGTCCAAAAAAAGGCTGAACCCTCGGATATGGCGAAATGGAGCTTAGTCACCACCTATAACCAGTCTCATGTATTTATACGCAATCTGATAAAGAAGTACTGGTTTATCTTGAGAGGTGATCCGGTTCTGTCAGCCAAGATACCAGTACAATCAATGACTATCTTTAGAAAAAAACGGACCCTCCGGAACTTTGTAGCCCCGAGTAATACATCTGCTGGACACTCTTAGAATCATAGAATCATAGAATCATAGAATCGTAGAGTTGGAAGGGACCTCCTGGGCCATCTGGTCCAACCCCCTGCTCAAAGCAGGATTCGCTAAATCATCCCAGTCAGATGTCTGTCCAGCCTCTGTTTGAAGACTTCCATTGAAGGAGAACTCACCACTTCCCGTGGGAGCCTGTTCCACTCATTGATCACTCTAACTGTCAAAAAGTTTTTTCTAATATCTAATCTGTGTCTCCTCCCATTCAGTTTCATCCCATTGCTTCTAGTCTTTCCTTGTGCAAATGAGAATAAAGTTGATCCTTCTACAATGTGACAGCCCTTTAGATATTTGTAGACAGCTATTAAGTCTCCTCTCAGTCTTCTCTTTTGCAAACTAAACATTCCCAAATCCTGCAACCTTTCCTCATAAGACAGGGTTTGCAGACCGGTCACCATTCTGGTCGCTCTTTTCTGAACTTGCTCCAGTTTGTTGATGTCTTTTTTAAAATGTGGTGCCCAAAATTGGACACAATATTCCAGATGAGGTCTGACCAAAGAGGAGTAGAGGGAAATAATGACTTCACGTGATCTAGACTGTATGCTTCTGTTAATACATCCTAGAATTGCATTTGCCTTTTTTGCTGCTGCATCACACTGTTGACTCATATTCAGTCTGTGATCTATTAGTATACCCAAGTCTTTTTCACATGTGCTGTCACTTAGCCCTATTCCTCCCATTCTATATATGCTTTTTTCATTTTTATTGCCCAGATGTAGTACTTTGCATTTCTCCCTGTTAAAAACCATTCTGTTAGTTGCTGCCCACTTCTCCAGTTTATTTAAATCTTTTTGAATCCTCTCTCTCTCTTCTCTAGTATTAGCTATCCCTCCTAGCTTTGTGTCATCAGCAAATTTAATCAGTTTACCCTCAATTCCTTCATCTAAATCATTGATAAAGATGTTGAACAATACAGGGCCCAGGACAGAGCCCTGTGGTACCCCACTTGAGACATTCTTCCAACTGGATGTGCAGCCATTTACGACCACTCTTTGGGTCCGATCACTAAGCCAGTTATGAATCCACCTAACAGTTGCCTTCCTTATCCACCTCCCAGGATTCAGGGAACCCAGGGTGTTTTGCATGTAGGACCCCGAAATGCTTATGTTGCACATCAATTACAAATGGGGTAAAACACTTTGAATCTCGGACTACTGGCGCAAGCTTTAAAATTAAAGGTGATGTCACCTGTCAATCAAGCTTTGTTATCTACTTGATTGAATGTGACTGTGGGTGACAATATGTGGGTAGGACCATCCAGTCTATGCATAACAGGCTCAACAAACACCGCCAGAACATCAGAAGCGGGCTTATGGTGCACAGCCTTTCTAAACATTTTTTGTATGCACACAATAAAAATCCCAGTTTACTAAAACTCACAGTCATTGAACATGTAAAGGAGGACGTGACCAATCGATATGAAAATCTTATTAGGAGGGAAAGTTTTTGGATTTTCAAATTGGGCACACTGGCACCAGAGGGGTTAAATCTTACTATTGAGAAACCTTAGGGATATTTTTGCTTTTTTATATAGTATATTATTCTTACAGTTTTCTATATAGCATTTTATTAATTTATTATTGTTTTCTTTTCACCAGTCATGTTTATACATTATATGTATTAATGTTTTATTTCCCTATTTCTCTATTCCTCATGTTTTTATCTCCCCTTGTTCTAACATCATGAAGCATTAATTGTTTGTTATCTCGGATTGGCTATCGCCCCTTTATATACCTCCCCTTGACATAACCTTTGTATTGCCACCAGAGGAAGACAGATGCTTCTGTCGAAACGCGTTGTGGACTGTAATAAAAGAAGATTTTAAATCCATTACTTTCCCTCTTTGCGCTCCTTCTGACCGGGCTCTGCTATTATCGTCAACTGTTATAATGTGACTTCCACTGATCACCAAAAGGGTGGACTTGTGTTTCCCGATTGTGCTCTTAACAGAAGACCATGACAAGGAGCAGTTGAATGGTCATGCTTGTTGCCTAATGTGTAGTTGTAGGTACTATGGGACTGAAGATATGAAGATGCCATCCACTATCTTTCATAGAGCCACAGACTTTGACTAGATCATCGGGGCATATGTGTGATCAGTCGCTCCATTCTGCTACCCTTGGCAGTTGTCTTGCAGGGGAGAACGGGTGATGGAGTCCCCCATTCTGGCAATTAGTTGAGTTCTCAACGATGGGACCCATATCACCTACCCAATGGAAAGAGAAAGAACACCCTTATACACATATTTCCGTTACTTGCATAGGTTTGAGTTGCAATTGCAAGAACAACGGGTCCTGAAGAGATCTTGACCCTAAAGGTCAAATCTCAACTAGTCAGGATATTATGACATAGCCAATATTTATACGATGGGAATAGAAAAAGTTGACACTTGTGTTCAAGCCAGGCGTAAAATTACCAATATGGGGCCAAGAGGTCAGAAGGTCATAGACAGGAACCCATATGGGACCCTCATCACTGGTGATTTGAGAGAAGATGCAGAAGATCATTTGAGAAGACTCTCGGGCCTTGACATGTCAGAAGAATCAATGAGTAGGTCATGTCATATGGTTTGTCAGTAAATCAAGGGCTGATGAAGAGCGAGGTCAAGGTGAGAAAGGTCAAAAGTACAAAATATGGAATGGTAACATACATAGAACTCAAGCTATGCATTATAAAGAGAACCTACAAAACCCTGGAGAGAAGGTGCCTACTCAAGGTTGGTCTTGTTCAACAAAATGGAAAGCGGAGGCTGTTCTTTTGTCATGATCAAGGTTAACCTTGTGTCATCATAATGACTTCGAAGTGAGATGGTTGGACGGTAGCATGGACAATTGGGATATAGGCCATCCATGCTAACAGCTTGAAACCCAATGCCACCAGTATAAGGTTTTTTTCAACTCCCTAGGACCATTAATAAGAAGTTGTTCAGTAGTGGAGAACTCCTTTACAATAACCCCCCATCCTAGATGTTTAACCCTTTCACTACCTTAAAGAAGCACACTCATCAATGTTATAATCCTCAAATTATATTGCAATCATCATTATATACAGCACCGTGTACTGACAATTGCTCCTTTTTGCCTTTCTACCCAGATAACTAAACAGGAAGTCTTTAGTGCCTGCTAAAATCATCCCCACTTCAACTGCTGACCTAGCTAGCCCCTCTGGACTTTTGCAGTGACTTATGACTAATACAGCTTAGAAGGATTCAGCTAATCAGTCTTTAATCATGTGATGTCATATACCTAATGGAAAAGAGAAGAATTTACTGGGTAGAAAGGCAAAATGAGCAATTGTAAGTACCCATTGCTGTATAATATGAGGACTGCAATGTATTAAGAAGATTAAAATGTTGATGGGAGGAGCACAGGCTTCCAGTATCCGTTGTTTCAGATGTTGCACATCTCCTATGAGTGTGTCAAGAGTGAGAGAAGAGGGTTGCATTGACAATCCAACACTATAAACAGCACTTTGAACACATTGTATAGGTGGTCAGAAAATTGTAAATAACTCATGAAAGAATAAAGTTACGTTAAAACCAAGCAGACCATTGTTTTTCTTGTGAAAGTCTCAATAAGTTTGAGGTGTCACATGACCTTCTTCCCATTGGAAAAAATAAAGTTGGATCCAAAATGGCTGACTTCAAAATGGCCGCCACGGTCACCACTCATCTTGAAAAGTTTCCCCGCTCCCATATACTAATGTGCCCCATACAGGAAGTTGATATCACGAACCATTCCCATTTTATTTAGGTGTATCCTTATAATTTGCCCACCCTGTATTTATGGTCATTGCCAAGTGGGCGTGACTCACAGGGTAGCTTAAAGACACACCCCTGAGGATCCCGTGAGCACTATTTCTTTGGTAAAGGCCAGAAAAATTTGCGCTGAATTAAAAATAAAGCAAATAAACCCCCAAAAATATACTCAGTGGAAATAAAACAAAAGCAAAAACTGGTTCCGTTTGACCTAGCGAGAAGTCCTCTTTAAATACGAGAGACCTACAAGAACACAACTCAGAAATATATTGAATTAAATTATTGACTATCCACTAAATAGATGACAATCATTAGATTGTTATGGGTTCATCTATTTCCGGAATGGGAGACTCGCGTTCCCAGTGGGCTGCAGGAAGAGGTAGTCGAATGAATCAGCTGCGCATGCGCCTTGTCTCTCCATTCTAATTCTATGTCAATGACTACCATACTGGTGTATTTTTTTTTCTCTAGTTTCCCCTGTTTTTTCCTTGAATGCAAAATTGTGAACAGATCGTGGACATAAGCAGCTGAATGAAGAGATTGGTCATGTACAGATCTGTAATGTAGTGGCATGGCACATGATCAACCTAAACTTTGAGCAGGGGGTTGGACCAGATGGCCCAGGAGGTCCCCTCTACGATTCTATGATTCTATGGAACTGCCAATACACTGGGCATTCTAAGCCTACCAGAAGAGGAGACATTTCACCTCTGTTGTCCTCTGGTAGCCCCTGCAGCCAGTAGAAGTTGACTGAGGAAGCTCGTTGGCCATAGACTTATAATGTAAAGGCAAGGTGCATGGGCAACCTAAATCTTTGGCATTGGGCATGATACAATGGACCTCCAAAACCGTCGACTTCTGTCTTCATTTTGTTCTGGTGGCCAAGAAGAGTTATTTGAAGTGATTGACTGGTTATAGACTTGGAAGGGAACAACATGGCGCATGGGTCTTCATCCACTTTGGTCAGTTCCACTTGACTATGGTCTCGGGACAAGGGGAGAAAAAGGGGCACAAGTACCGGTGAGAGTCCCAACCATGAGTCCGAAACACATCTAATAATCATCCCCTATCCAGAATGACCAGAGCGATGGATCCGGACACTGCTATCTATGGATTTCTAGGGGGGGTGCTGACAATCCATGGAGTCCTTCTGAGATATTTTCATCATATTCTCTTCACTTGGCCTGACTGATAAGCAATCACGTTTTTCTTATGGTAAAACCATTTCTCCCACACAGAGAAGCTTTATCCCTATCAGCCTTTCCCTTCAGTGCTGGTGATTCGGTGCGTCGGTCGTGGCCCTGAGCGCGGCTGGCCTTTCATGCACATAATGTATGTGATGGGTAGAAGCCCAGGTGTCCTGAAAGCGTGAAATAGATTTTATGCAAATATAGTAATTTCCACAATATAACTTTATATCTAAAAAAATAGAAAAATCTTTCGAGAAAGCATCTACTAAACTAAGCCTCCATTGTCAGGCAGCGGAGCGTCACATGCGCCCCGTCTCCAGCTGCTGCATTGTGTTGTAATGACTGATGGTTCACAACAGGCGAGAGGGAGATGGATGGAGGAGACCGGAAACATGGAGGCTTCTTCATAGCTGGGAAAGTGTCAGTCAGCAACCATTTAATAAAGTGTGAAAACATAAGAACAGTGAAGAACCAGCAATCAACCTCCAGGTGATTAATGTATCTAGTACAGTGCTGCTCTTTATTGGCACCCCTTCATTTTTTTTCATAGACTGCACAATATCTTCAGAAATGGAAATGTAGCTTAGTTATATCCTCAGGATTTGTTAAATTAGTGGTTTAATGTAATACAACAATAAATCATTGTTTTTCAGCTTACATGTTGCAATTTCAAACAAAAAATATAATAAACATCATGAGCAGTAATAAAGGCACCCCTAATTAATAGTTGCACGCCCTTTGGCATTGATGAAAGCCTCCAAACATTTCTTTTAGCCATCTAGAAGCTTCTTGCACTTCTCGTTGGTATTTTCTCCCACTCTTCCTTTGTACTTTGTTCAAGGTCTTGAATGTTTGCAAGGTTCTTTTTCCCAATGGAAAATGTACTCCAAAGATTTTCAATGGGATTGTGGTCAGGACTCATTGATGGCCATTTTAAAGGCCCCTTTACATTTAGCGATGCACCAGCGATCCCGACAACGATACGACCCGGTCAGGATCGCTGGTGCATCGCTAAATGGTCGCTAGTGAGCTGCCACTCAGGCAGATCTCACAGTGATGCAGCAGCGATACAGCGGTCGTTACTTACCTTTCAGACGAGGCGATCCTGACGTCCTCCCGCCCGCGTCCACGCGTCGCTCGTCGGCGCCAGCAGGAAGTGCCCGACGAGAAATGGACCTGCACGATCTTGCGCGATCAGCGACAGACAGCGGAGGAGCCAGTCGGAGGTAAGTATCACACATAGCGTTATCGCTGCTGCGTCACAAAATCGGTGACGCTTTAGCGATATTGCTAGCGATATCGCTATGTGTAAAGGCCCCTTAAAACAGTCCATTTTTTATTTTTCATTCATTCCTGTATACTTTTGTATGTGTGCTTTGGATCATTCCTGTGCTCTTTTGTATTTAACACGAGTGCTCTATACAAAAAACTGTTTCACTTGATTCATTTTTTTCAAGACATATTACACATTATGTACTTACTCTTCATGGGTGCCAATAACGATGAGCGGGACTGAATCTATCTATATATCTATCTATCTATCTATAATACTGCTCCCTATGTAAAAGAATATAACTACTATAATACTGCCCCCTATGTACAAGAATATAACTACTATAATACTGCCCCTATGTACAAGAATATAATTACTATTATACTGCCCCTATGTACAAGAATATAACTACTATAATACTGCCCCTATGTACAAAAATATAACTACTATAATACTGCCCCTATGTGCAAGAATATAACTACTATAATACTGCCCCCTATGTACAAGAATATAACTACTATAATACTGCCCCATGTACAAGAATATAACTACTATAATACTGCCCCATGTACAAGAATATAACTACTATAATACTGCTCCTATGTACAAGAATATAACTACTATAATACTGCCCCCTATGTACAAGAATATAACTACTATAATACTGCCCCATGTACAAGAATATAACTACTATAATACTGCTCCTATGTACAAAAATATAACTACTATAATACTGCTCCCTATGTACAAGAATATAACTACTATAATACTGCTCCCTATGTACAAGAATATAACTACTATAATACTGCTCCCTATGTACAAGAATATAGCTACTATAATACTGCTCCTATATACAAGAATATAACTACTATAATACTGCCCCTATGTACAAGAATATAAGTACTATAATACTGCCCCTATATACAAGAATATAACTACTATAATACTGCTCCTATGTACAAGAATATAACTACTATAATATTGCTCCTATGTACAAGAATATAACTACTATAATACTGCCCCTATGTACAAGAATATAACTACTATAATACTGCCCCTATATACAAGAATATAACTACTATAATACTGCCCCCTATGTACAAGAATATAACTACTATAATACTGCCCCCTATGTACAAGAATATAACTACTATAATACTGCCCCATGTACAAGAATATAACTACTATAATACTGCCCCCTATGTACAAGAATATAACTACTATAATACGGCCCCCTATGTACAAGAATATACAGTAACTACTATAATACTGCCCCCTATGTACAAGAATATAACTACTATAATACTGCCTCCTATGTACAAGAATATAACTATTATAATACTCCTCCCTATGTACAAGAATATAACTACTATAATACTGCCCCTATGTACAAGAATATAACTACTCTAATACTGCCCCCTATGTACAAGAATATAATTACTATTATACTGCCCCTATGTACAAGAATATAACTACTATAATACTGCCCCTATGTACAAGAATATAACTACTATAATACTGCCCCCTATGTACAAGAATATAACTACTATAATACTGCCCCCTATGTACAAGAATATAACTACTATAATACTGCCCCATGTACAAGAATATAACTACTATAATACTGCTCCTATGTACAAAAATATAACTACTATAATACTGCTCCCTATGTACAAGAATATAACTACTATAATACTGCTCCTTATGTACAAGAATATAACTACTATAATACTGCTCCCTATGTACAAGAATATAGCTACTATAATACTGCTCCTATATACAAGAATATAACTACTATAATACTGCCCCTATGTACAAGAATATAAGTACTATAATACTGCCCCTATATGCAAGAATATAACTACTATAATACTGCTCCTATGTACAAGAATATAACTACTATAATATTGCTCCTATGTACAAGAATATAACTACTATAATACTGCCCCTATGTACAAGAATATAACTACTATAATACTGCCCCTATATACAAGAATATAACTACTATAATACTGCCCCCTATGTACAAGAATAAAACTACTATAATACTGCCCCTATGTACAAGAATATAACTACTACAATACTGCCCACTATGTACAAGAATATAACTACTATAATACTGCCCCCTATGTACAAGAATATAACTACTATAATACTGCCCCCTATGTACAAGAATATAACTACTATAATACTGCCCCCTATGTACAAGAATATAACTACTATAATACTGCTCCTATGTACAAGAATATAACTACTATAATACTGCTCCTATATACAAGAATATAACTACTATAATACTGCCCCCTATGTACAAGAATATAACTACTATAATACTGCCCCCTATGTACAAGAATATAACTACTATAATACTGCTCCTATATACAAGAATATAACTACTATAATACTGCTCCTATGTACAAGAATATAACTACTATAATACTGCCCCCTATGTACAAGAATATAACTACTATAATACTGCTCCCTATATACAAGAATATAACTACTATAATACTGCTCCTATATACAAGAATATAACTACTATAATACTGCTCCCTATATACAAGAATATAACTACTATAATACTGCCCCTATATACAAGAATATAACTACTATAATACTGCCCACTATGTACAAGAATAAAACTACTATAATACTGCCCCCTATGTACAAGAATATAACTATTATAATACTGCCCCCTATGTACAAGAATATAACTACTATAATACTGCTCCCTATGTACAAGAATATAACTATTATAATACTGCTCCTATATACAAGAATATAACTACTATAATACTGCCCCCTATGTACAAGAATAAAACTACTATAATACTGCCCCTATGTACAAGAATATAACTACTACAATACTGCCCACTATGTACAAGAATATAACTACTATAATACTGCTCCCTATATACAAGAATATAACTACTATAATACTGCCCCTATATACAAGAATATAACTACTATAATACTGCCCCCTATGTACAAGAATAAAACTACTATAATACTGCCCCTATGTACAAGAATATAACTACTACAATACTGCCCACTATGTACAAGAATATAACTACTATAATACTGCTCCCTATATACAAGAATATAACTACTATAATACTGCCCCTATATACAAGAATATAACTACTATAATACTGCCCCCTATGTACAAGAATAAAACTACTATAATACTGCCCCTATATACAAGAATATAACTACTATAATACTGCTCCTATGTACAAGAATATAACTACTATAATACTGCTCCTATGTACAAGAATATAACTACTACAATACTGCCCACTATGTACAAGAATATAACTACTATAATACTGCTCCTATATACAAGAATATAACTACTATAATACTGCTCCTATGTACAAGAATATAACTACTACAATACTGCCCACTATGTACAAGAATATAACTACTATAATACTGCTCCTATATACAAGAATATAACTACTATAATACTGCCCCCTATGTACAATATAGTCATAACTAAGTATATGATTTATGCAGCAGGAAAATGGAAAGTCTATCTTCAGGATTCAGATAAATCCTAAAATGTAAGCGTGAAGTTGCCCACTGTGCAGTAAAATACTTCTGCAACAATCCCAGTGGAAGGATACAACTGTTTCTCTTAATCCATCCACTGCAGGAAGGGCCAGCGAGTCATTGATGTGTGATGTGGTGTTAACAGATAGGGATGACCAGCTGAGATAGGAAGCTGATCAAACACAGCGCGACTAGAGAACAGCAGATTTTATCATCTGCTCATGGGCTTACTGAGTTTTGGAAAGAAATAAATAATTTTAAAAGAAAAAATGTCACTGCTGTAAGTAATATTCTAAAATAAAAATGTCCCAATATCCTTGAGTTGTCACATTTTTAAAAATAATACTGCTCCCTATATACAAGAATATAACTACTATAATAATGCTCCTACAGTTGTGGCCAAAAGTATTGGCACCCCTGCAATTCTGTCAGATAATACTCAGTTTTTTCCTGAAAATGATTGCAAACACAAATTCTTTGTTATTATTATCTTCATTTAATTTGTCTTAAATGAAAAAACACAAAAAGAATTGTCCTAAAGCCAAATTGGATATAATTCCACACCAAACATAACAAAGAGGGTGGACAAAAGTATTGGCACTGTTCGAAAAATCATATGATGCTTCTCTAATTTGTGTAATTAACAGCACCTGTAACTTACCTGTGGCACCTAACAGGTGTTGGCAATAACTAAATCACACTTGCAGCCAGTTGACATGGATTAAAGTTGACTCAACCTCTGTCCTGTGTCCTTGTGTGTACCACATTGAGCATGGAGAAAAGAAAGAAGACCAAAGAACTGTCTGAGGACTTGAGAAACCAAATTGTGAGGAAGCATGAGCAATCTCAAGGCTACAAGTCCATCTCCAAAGACCTGAATGTTCCTGTGTCTACCGTGTGCAGTGTCAACAAGAAGTGTAAAGCCCATGGCACTGTGGCTAACCTCCCTAGATGTGGACGGAAAAGAAAAATTGACAAGAGATTTCAACGCAAGATTGTGCGGATGTTGGATAAAGAACCTCGACTAACATCCAAACAAGTTCAAGCTGCCCTGCAGTCCGAGGGTACAACAGTGTCAACCCGCACTATCCGTCGGCGTTTGAATGAAAAGGGACTGTATGGTAGGAGACCCAGGAAGACCCCACTTCTTACCCTGAGACATAAAAAAGCCAGGCTGGAGTTTGCCAAAACTTACCTGAAAAAGCTTAAAACGTTTTGGAAGAATGTTCTCTGGTTAGATGAGACAAAAGTAGAGCTTTTTGGGCAAAGGCATCAACATAGAGTTTACAGGAGAAAAAAAGAGGCATTCAAAGAAAAGAACAAGGTCCCTACAGTCAAACATGGCGGAGGTTCCCTGATGTTTAGGGGTTGCTTTGCTGCCTCTGGCACTGGACTGCTTGACCGTGTGCATGGCATTATGAAGTCTGAAGACTACCAACAAATTTTGCAGCATAATGTAGGGCCCAGTGTGAGAAAGCTGGGTCTCCCTCAGAGGTCATGGGTCTTCCAGCAGGACAATGACCCAAAACACACTTCAAAAAGCACTAGAAAATGGTTTGAGAGAAAGCATTGGAGACTTCTAAGGTGGCCAGCAATGAGTCCAGACCTGAATCCCATAGAACACCTGTGGAGAGATATAAAAATGGCAGTTTGGAGAAGGCACCCTTCAAATATCAGGGACCTGGAGCAGTTTGCCAAAGAAGAATGGTCTAAAATTCCAGCAGAGCATTGTAAGAAACTCATTGATGGTTACCGGAAGTGGTTGGTCGCAGTTATTTTGGCTAAAGGTTGTGCAACCAAGTATTAGTCTGAGGGTGCCAATACTTTTATCTGGCCCATTTTTGGAGTTTTGTGGGAAATGATCAATGTTTTGCTTTTTGCTTCATTCTCTTTTGCGTTTTTTCATTTAAGACAAATTAAATGAAGATAATAATACCAAAGAATTTGTGTTTGCAGTCATTTTCAGGAAGAAACTGAGTATTATCTGACAGAATTGCAGGGGTGTCAATACTTTTGGCCACAACTGTATGTACAATAATATAGCTGCTATAATACTGCCCCTATGTACAAGAATATAACTACTATAATACTGCCCCTATGTACAAGAATATAACTACTATAATACTGCCCCTATGTACAAGAATATAACTGCTGTAATACTGCTCCTATGTACAAGAATATAACTACTATAATACTGCCCCTATGTACAAGAATATAACTACTATAATACTGCCCCTATGTATAAGAATATAACTACTATAATACTGCTCCTATGTGGAAGAATATAACTACTATAATACTGCCCCTATGTACAAGAATATAACTACTATAATACTGCCCCTATGTACAAGAATATAACTACTATAATACTGCCCCTATGTATAAGAATATACTATAATACTGCCCCTATGTACAAGAATATAACTACTATAATACTGCCCCTATGTACAAGAATATAACTGCTGTAATACTGCTCCTATGTACAAGAATATAACTACTATAATACTGCCCCTATGTACAAGAATATAACTACTATAATACTGCCCCTATGTATAAGAATATAACTACTATAATACTGCCCCTATGTACAAGAATATAACTACTATAATACTGCCCCTATGTACAAGAATATAACTGCTGTAATACTGCTCCTATGTACAATAATATAACTACTATAATACTTCCCCTATGTATAAGAATATAACTACTATAATACTGCTCCTATGTGGAAGAACATATTTTCATTTTGCAGACAGTGGCAGTACAGTCATAGTGTCACCTTATTAATGATGCTGCTCCTTGTCTCTTTAATCTCATGTAGTAGGTGTTGGTAATGTTACTTCTCTATTGCTTTTTGTTCAGCAGGCATCTGTAAGATTTACTCCTGGTTGGTACATGAAGAATATCCCATCCTCAAATCTTCAGAACTATCCGCTCCTGGTGTTACTATATTGAATCCGTTAATTTTATTTAATGCATAAAACTTCCCAGAAATGACATTTCAGAAAACTCCAAAGGGAATAAAGAAGAGTGTCTTAGACGACTGGAATCAGTCTCAAAAGTGTGACGCTTGGCCTCTGACCTCTACGGAATGTTGGATGTCTCATGGGCTTCGGCACACATTTGCGCAGATTCTCGACACTTCATATGACTGGCACAATTTTTCATTTATGCTTTAAGTTCAATGTGTGGTTAATTTTTGATTCGATTGGCCATTTTTCATTTTTCAGGGTCATAGCGTGCAGCACTTTTATATTCAGTGTGTGAGTGGCGGTATTTTGTTCAAGGTTTAGACTGTAAGGATGTGTTGCTAAATTGCGGTGCCAAAAATTGCTAATAGAAGAATGGTGATCTGTAAAAAGGCTCATACCCACACCATTGAGCAGTAAAGTCCGAGACTGCTGCTGAATGACGGCACAGGAGCGTCAATTGGAAGGCATTGTGTGATTAATCATATATTCAGGGGATACAGTGTGTTTAATCATATGTTCAGGTGGCACAGTATGGCAAGTTATATATATATACTAGCTAATATATATATATATATATATATATATATATATATATATATACTGTATATATATATATATATATATGGCTAATTTGGTATTCTGGAGCACAGTGTGGTAACTATTTTTGTGCTGCGACACAGTGTGTAGCACTATTGTGCTTAGAGGACTATGTGAGTGGCGGTATTATATTTAGATGTGTATTGATGTGCTGACATCGTGAGAAATCCCCAAAGGAAAAAAACAGTGCAAGGCATCTTAGACTGTAAAATTTGGAGTGGTCTTTATGAAGAATAGTTTATGGAAAAAAATGTTGGCAGATCTCCTTAAAAACAATTTCCATGAAGTGGAATGTGGATACTTCTCCAGATTCAGCATTCTCTCTAATCTGATATTTGATGGTTGCTATAAGGGGTCATCTCTACCTAGTGCACATCTGTCTCTAAGGAGTAGCGGGTTGCACGTGATCTGTCTGCGGGTCCTAACTGCTGATCGTTGTCACAATCCCGCCGCTGACACCGGTATGTCACGGATGGAGGGACGCGACGCACTGCCAACACACGGCTATCGCAGGCACGGGGGGATTATCTTAGTTATCCCACCACTGGCACCATGTGTTAAAAAACAGCTAGCTAGTCTTGCCCTAACAATTTACCGCAGGGGGGTTTATTTTGGTTGTCCCACCACTGCCAACAATACTTCACGAAACTTTTCAGTTCCACTTTGGAACTCACAGCTCTCCAGTGCCCCCCTTACCCTCAGGTCAGTCAGGGAACTACACCTGGGATAATTGGTTGCTGGCTGGCTGCTTCAATGAGGTCTGGCTCCCGGCACGCTGCAGTGAGGGAATTATAAAGTGCTCTGGCCGCAGTCACCCAATTAGTTTATAAAATCCCTTTCCGTCACAGTCAGCAGTACCTGGGACCCAGACCACACTTCGCCGCCACCAGCTTCGATTCTCTTATTAATTTATAAACTTAGAGGAGTTCGAAGCCAACCCAATTCAGTAGCGTAATTAACTTAAAGGCACGTCAATTCATCTTAGAGCATGAAGACAGACTAATAAAGTTATAATTTATTCCCAAAAGATGGGCAGTGATTACAGAGATAAAAGATTTTACAAAGTTGAGACATTAGATATGTACAATGCAAATATAAAATAAACAGGTTTAAAAGCAGAGATCAACACTTACATTTGCTAAGATGGTCTTAGACTAACCATGTGGGGAGAAGGCGGAGCCAAACATCTCCACTCATCTGATTTCCTTTTGGCATGGAATCTCCAGCTTGAAAGGCTGAAGGTTTAGGGGACAATGCCTTATTGCTTTGGGCTAGTGACATCACAAAAGGGGCCATCTGGTTATGGTCCTCCCCCTGCTCTAGGGGTTAGTATCTAGTTCTGAAAACTTCCAATAGCCATAATTAGCAGAGGGCACCCCGTATAAACACGCACATTGTATCATCTTTTTTTAGCTTGTCTCTGGCATTAATTCAGGACCAAACACGGACTAATTATTTTACATGGTTCAGGGGAAATCCATTTCTCGGATTCTGTCAGCGCTAGCACTTAGCAAGAACCACCGTAGTGAAGTCCAATCGGTGCATGTTACCAATATGTGGTTTTCATCTCTCTGTCACTTATGGTTTTCATGATCCGGCCTCTTTAATATTTCCCAAACTTGTAACCAGCGCATGTTGCTTCAAACAAAGGAAAGTCTTTCCACTGCTAATTAACATTCCTTAGCTGGGGAGGGGGAAGGTTGGCACAGGAAGAATCTGGGGTCCTGTTACAGATGCAGGCACAGAGCTGCAATGTGTGTGAGCTGTGGGGGCAGAAGGGGGGTCGCAGCTACTGACAGGCAAAAATCTCATCTGCAGTGTAATATTCAGGGAACCTTATGTCATATCGTACAGTATCATTACAATCATCTTTGGTCACTGGGGAGATTGCTTGGTAAGGCATGTAGCTTGTGGCTCTTGGGGTCTAATGTAATTTTTACGATGAAGCCTCAATTTTCATCGGTTGTTTATCAGGCTTCAACGGTCAAGGCGAGACTGGAACTTCTGCACTAGAGTTGGTGAAAATCAAATTGTACGTTCCATCCCATCGACCATGACAATTGCCTGTGGACCGTGCACGGGAGGTTGAACATCCATATCTCTTCAATGGATTAGCCGGCATCACAATGACTTTGTACCAGGCTGGCTAATGAAAACAAGAAAAATAGAATCATAGAATGTTTGAGTTGGAAGGGACCTCAACGATTATCGTGTCCAACGCCCTGCTCAATGCAGGATTCGCTAAACCATCTCAGACAGATTCTGTTTCTCTTAATACATCCTAAAACTGTTTGCTTTTTTTGCTGCTGCATCGCCCTGTAGACTCATGTGCAGTCTGTGATCTATTAGTATACCCAAGTCTTTTTCACACATGCTGTTGCTTGGTTCTATTCCTCCTATTCTGTATATGGAATTTTTGTTTTTTTTTGCCCAGATATAGAATCTTGCCCTTCTCCCTGTTAAATACCATTCTGAACCATGGATGCGGGTGGGGGGGTATGAGGCAATACTCCTGCTCCCAAGCGGCAACCACAGACCACTGTCATAGCTGATGGAATAAATTTTCACCAATTCCACTCTGAAACTCTAAAAGTTTCACCGCTGGTCAGTCTACTCTAGTTAAGAGAGTGCAGTTCAGATTATGGAAGCTCCCGCTAAGGAGTAATCCATGGAAGAAAATTCCTTTAAGTAAACTTATCAGCCGTTTTAAATCCCTGATGTTATATTTTGTACTTGTCTTTCTATCACACCAATATAAGAAGCCTTATGTTCCCCATCTGGAAAGAGATATCTGAGTTGTTAAGCCTTGAGCCACTTTGTACTATAAGAGAATACACTACTCATACTGCAGAGTGATTTGCAGGCGGTATAACAGCAGCGAGTAGATGGGTTTTAGTGGTGGCAGCAGTAGGGGGTACAGCCAGGACTTGCTTGCATGGGGCTGGAGTCATTACTTCTCACAGCCTCGTCTGGGAAGTGGATGTTTTTATACTTTAGTTGGCACAGTTAAATGCCTTCAAAGAATTCAGCACTGGAGGGGGAGATAACTGGCGGCTTCATGTCATTTCCACAACTCTGCAATATTCTATTACCAGAGAATAGAGGTTTTGCTGCACCTGGGAGAAAAGTTCAGTTAATTGTCACTGCCCTAAATCTGAAAAAACCTGGTCACGACTGTTCTTGGTGCCCACCTTGACATCCAGTACTAAAGGCATATAGAGAACGGCACAAGAGGGGGTTTCTGGTTTGCAGGAAGAAACATGAGGAAGGGAGAGGGCAGCTAAGAGGTAGTAGGCTGCTGGTGGGAAGAGGAGATAGAAGAAGAGCAGATTGCAGTGTCTGCAAAAGAGGCGGACAAGGAGAATAACGGAGCGCAAAGTCTGCAAAAGAAGCGGAGAAGAAGCGCGGAATGCAGAGCATGCGAAAGAGGTGGAAAAGGAGAAGAATGGAGTGCAGAGGATGCAAAAGAGGTGTAGAAGGATAAGAGTAGAGTACAGTGGATGGAAAAGTGGCAGAGAAGAGCAGAGTACAGAGGATCCAAAAGACAGAAGGAGAAGAGCGGAGTGCAGAGGATGCAAAAGAGGTGGAGAAGGAGAAGAGTAGAGTACAGTGGATGGAAAAGTGGCAGAGAAGAGCAGAGTACAGAGGATCCAAAAGACAGAAGGAGAAGAGCGGAGTGCAGGGGATGCAAAAGAGGCGGAGATGAGCAGAGTACAGAGGATGCAAAACAGACAGAGGGAGAAGAGCGGAGTGTAGAGGATGCAAAAGAGGTAGAAAAGGAGAAGAGCGGAGTGCAGAAGACGCAAAAGAGGTGGAGAAGGAGAAGAGCAGAGTGCAGAGGATGCAAAAGAAGCAGAGAAGAAGAAGAGCAAAGTGCAGAGGATGCAAAAGAGGCAGAGAAGAGCAGAGTATAGAGGTTGCAAAAGAAGCAGAGAAGAAGAAGAGCAAAGTGCAGAGGATGCAAAAGAGGCAGAGGGAGAAGAGCGGAGTGTAGAGGATGCAAAAGAGGTAGAAAAGGAGAAGAGCGGAGTGCAGAGGATGCAAAAGAGACAAAGAAGGAGAAGAGCATAGTGCAGAGTCTGCAAAAGAGGGAGAGAAGAAGAAGAGCATAGTGCAGAGTCTGCAAAAGAGGGAGAGAAGAAGAAGAGCAGAGTGCAGAGGATGCAAAAGAGGCGGAGAAGGAGAAAAGTGGAGTGCAGAGTATGCAAATGAGGCAGAGAAGGAGAAGAGCAGAGCATAGAGGATGCAAAAAAGGTGGAGAAGGATAACAGCAGAGTTCAGAGGATGCATAAAAGGTGAAGGAGAAGAGCATAGTTCTAGAGTATGCAAATGAGGCAGAGAAGGAGAAGAGCAGAGTGCAGAGTATGCAAAAGAGGCGGAGAAGGAGAAGAGCGGAGTGCAGAGGATGCAAAAGAGGCGGAGAAGGAGAAGAGCGGAGTGCAGAGGATGCAAAAGAGGCGGAGAAGGAGAAGAGCTGAGTGCAGAGGATGCAAAAGAGGCAGAGAAGGAGAAGAGCAGAGTGCAGAGGATGCAAAAGAGGCAGAGAAGGAGAAGAGCAGAGTGCAGAGGATGCAAAAGAGGTAGAGAAGGAGAAGAGCAGAGTGCAGAGGATGCAAAAGAGGCAGAGAAGGAGAAGAGCAGTGTACAGAGGATGCAAAAGAAACGAAGGAGAAGAGTGGAGTGCAGAGGATGCAAAAGAGGTGGAGAAGGAGAAGAACAGAATTCAGAGGATGCAAAAGAGGCAGAGAAGAAGAAGAGCAGTTTGCAGAGGATGCAAATGAGGTGAAGGAGAAGAGCATATTGCAGAGGATGCAAAAGAGATGGAGGAGAAGAGCAGAGTACAGAGGATGCAAAAGAGGTGCACACAGCCAGGCATACAATTTTCATTGACGGCCATTCAGATGACTGAGTGTCTCACCTGAATAATGGCTACTCTTATGGAAACCTTGGAGAACAGGAGAAGTGCCAGAAGACTGGAGAAGAGCAAATGTTGTTCCTATCTTCAAAAAGGGGAAGAAGGTGGACCCAGGTAACTATAGGCCGGTGAGTCTGACTTCTATACCAGGAAAGATCTTTGAACAAATTATTAAACAACATGTATGTCAATACCTGGATAAGAATGAAGTGATTAAACAGAGTCAGCATGGGTTTGTAACTAATAAGTCATGTCAGACTAACTTAATTTCCTTCTATGACGGTATCACTGATTGGGTGGATCAAGGAAATGCTGTAGATATAGTATATCTTGACTTCAGCAAAGCATTTGACAAAGTCTCTCATACAATCCTTATTGAAAAAATGATTAAGTATGGAATGGACAAGGCAACTGTTAGGTGGATTCATAACTGGCTTAGTGATCGGACCCAAAGAGTGGTCGTAAATGGCTGCACATCCAGTTGGAAGAATGTCTCAAGTGGGGTACCACAGGGCTCTGTCCTGGGCCCTGTATTGTTCAACATCTTTATCAACGATTTAGATGAAGGAATTGAGGGTAAACTGATTAAATTTGCTGATGACACAAAGCTAGGAGGGATAACTAATACTAGAG
This sequence comes from Dendrobates tinctorius, assembly GCF_039654945.1. NCBI lineage: Eukaryota > Metazoa > Chordata > Amphibia > Anura > Dendrobatidae > Dendrobates > Dendrobates tinctorius. Next base: position 5,612,649 of record NW_027361688.1, read on the forward strand.
AAGAGAGAGAGAGGATTCAAAAAGATTTAAATAAACTGGAGAAGTGGGCAGCAACTAACAGAATGGTTTTTAACAGGGAGAAATGCAAAGTACTACATCTGGGCAATAAAAATGGAAAAAACATATATAGAATGGGAGGAATAGGGCTAAGTGACAGCACATGTGAAAAAGACTTGGGTATACTAATAGATCACAGACTGAATATGAGTCAACAGTGTGATGCAGCAGCAGCAAAAAAGGCAAATGCAATTCTAGGATATATTAACAGAAGCATACAGTCTAGATCACGTGAAGTCATTATTTCCCTCTACTCCTCTTTGGTCAGACCTCATCTGGAATATTGTGTCCAGTTTTGGGCACCACATTTTAAAAAAGACATCAACAAACTGGAGCAAGTTCAGAAAAGAGCGACCAGAATGGTGACCGGTCTGCAAACCCTGTCTTATGAGGAAAGGTTGCAGGATTTGGGAATGTTTAGTTTGCAAAAGAGAAGACTGAGAGGAGACTTAATAGCTGTCTACAAATATCTAAAGGGCTGTCACATTGTAGAAGGATCAACTTTATTCTCATTTGCACAAGGAAAGACTAGAAGCAATGGGATGAAACTGAATGGGAGGAGACACAGATTAGATATTAGAAAAAACTTTTTGACAGTTAGAGTGATCAATGAGTGGAACAGGCTGCCACGAGAAGTGGTGAGTTCTCCTTCAATGGAAGTCTTCAAACAGAGGCTGGACAGACATCTGACTGGGATGATTTAGCGAATCCTGCTTTGAGCAGGGGGTTGGACCAGATGGCCCAGGAGGTCCCTTCCAACTCTACGATTCTATGATTCTATGATTCTATGATCCATAAGCCCTTATAGGACATGTGAACATTGATCGTCCTCACGAGATAACCCCTTTAAAGCAGTCAATTAAATATTGCCCAATCCAAAAGTTGAGCATGCCATAGACACGAGGCCAAAAAAGCAAACCTGTTAGCTTATGAGATTCAATCCCTATCCCAGGGTTGGACTAGTCCACCATGGGCCCAAAGCTTCCTCTGGAGACAGTGCATATAACTGGGAGCTCATGGCTTGCTGCTAAGTCTAATTTATTTGGGTTTTTTGATAGTAGATGCTCCTGTGTTCTGAAGATAAGGCCTCTTTATCATCTCCTCCTGTGGGTCTGAATTGTCCTTTAGCCTCCTTATAGTCCCATGTCCAGGTTACTAAGAGCAGAGTGATGCTCCTCTGGAGGACCCATCCTGTGTTACACGTTCATATAATTGCAGTGAATTATTTCTCCTGTGGTGGCGCTGCAGGGAAATTGAACACTTACCGCTAGATTGTCCCACAGATCAGAGTTGATCATTAGGAGTCATAGCTGGGAGGCAATTATTGATAAGCTTATCATTAAGGGAATCAAAATATATCATGCCAAAAGTGGGCCGATGAACTAGAAATGAATGAATGGATTCGATGAAAATCAAATTTGTGTTGAATTGTTAGGAATTTGCCTAACCCAGGAAAAGTAAATATGTGATAGCCATCGCTTTACAAATTGCAACAGACCACATCAGCAAAAAAAAGATCACATCACATTCAATGCGACAGGGTGGGCCTCCACAAAATGCCTTGCAGCTATCACATCACATTGTATAGTAAAGTGTGGCGCCCCTGAGGGTTAATAATAATAATAATAATTTTTATTTATATAGCGCCAACATATTCCGCAGCACTTTACAATTAAGCGGGGACATGTACAGACAATAAATTCAATACAAGTTAAGACAATTCAAACAATGACATTAGGAGTGAGGTCCCTGCTCGCAAGCTTACAATCTACAAGGAAATGGGGGGACACAGTAGGTGAGAAATGCTTGTTAATTCAGGTCTGGCAATTATAATAGGGATTTTCATATAAAGCTGCATGATCCGGTCATCAGCCCGTGTGTTTAAGTGCAATAGACAAGTATCAAGTGCAGTTATGTGCATGAAGGGTGTGGAGACAGATGAATAGTAGGGTGCAGATTCAGAATAATATTTGGAAGGAGGGAACAGGGCAAAGTTAGCTTGCTGAGTAGTTGATGTGATAGGCTTCTTTGAAGAGATGGGTTTTCAAAGCGCGCTTGAATAGGTCAGGGCTAGGTATCAGTCTGATCGTCTGGGGAAGTGCATTCCAGAGAGCTGGAGCAGCACGAGAGAAGTCTTGGAGACGGAGGTGCGAGGTTCGGATTACGGGGGATGTTAGTCTTAGGTCATTTGTAGAACGGAGGGCACGTGTAGGGCGATAGACAGAGATGAGAGAGGAGATATAAGGCGGTGCAGAACAGTGGAGAGCTTTATGGGTGAGAGAGATGAGTTTATACTGGACCCTGTAGCGAATAGGTAGCCAGTGTAATGACTGGCATAAGATGGAGGCATCGGTGAAGCGGCTGGACAGAAATATGACCCTGGCTGCCGCATTCAAGATGGATTGGAGAGGAGAAAGTTTGGTAAGAGGGAGACCGATCAGAAGAGAGTTGCAGTAGTCCAGACGAGAATGAATAAGAGCGACAGTAAGAGTCTTAGCAGTTTCAAAGGTGAGAAAAGGTCGGATTCTGGAGATGTTTTTAAGATGCAGGTGACAAGAGCGACTGAGTGATCGGATGTACGGAGTAAAGGAAAGTTCAGTGTCGAATATGACCCCAAGACAGCGGGCATGCTGCTTGGGAGTTATGGTTGAACCCTCCAGGGTTATTTCGATGTTAGGTAGAGTGAGGTTAGTAGAGGGGAGAAACACAAGAAGTTCAGTTTTAGAGAGATTTAGTTTCAGATAGAGGGAGGACATGATGCTAGAGACAGCAGACAGACAATCCTTGGTATTTTGAATTAGGGTAGGGGTGATGTCAGGGGAAGAAGTGTATAATTGGGTGTCATCAGCATAGAGATGATACTGGAACCCAAATCTGCTGATTGTTTGTCCAATAGGGGCAGTGTATAAAGAGAAGAGGAGAGGGCCTAGGACTGAGCCCTGCGGGACCCCGATAGTAAGGGGACGAAAAGAGGAAGAGGAGCCGGAAAAAGATACAGTGAAGGAGCGGTCAGAGAGGTAGGAGGAGAACCAGGAGAGGGCTGTGTCCTTGAGGCCTATAGAGCGGAGCATAGTGAGGAGGAGCTGGTGATCCACAGTGTCAAATGCGGCAGAGAGATCCAGGAGAATCAGCAGGGAGCAATGACCTTTCGATTTAGCTGTTATTAAATCATTAGAGACTTTAGTGAGGGCAGTTTCAGTAGAGTGTAAAGAGCGGAAACCAGATTGTAAGGGGTCGAGAAGAGAGTTATCTGAGAGATAGCGGATTAGACGGGAGTGGACCAGGCGTTCCAGGAGTTTAGAGATGAAGGGAAGGTTAGAGACAGGTCTGTAGTTAGCAGTGCAGTTCTGGTCCAGGGATGGCTTTTTAAGTAAAGGGGTTATGATGGCATGTTTAAATGAGGAGGGAAATATACCTGAAGAAAGAGAGAGGTTAAATATTTTAGTCAGGTGAGTGGTGACCACTGGTGAGAGAGACTGCAGGAGCTGTGAAGGAATAGGGTCACTGTTGCAGGTTGTAGGCCGAGCAGAAGTGAGGAGCTTGGAAACTTCTTCTTCTGAAACAGGCTCAAAGATGTCTAGTGAGCTTGAGGTGCGGCAGAGAAGGGGATCCAGGCACTGAGGAGATAGGGCTGAGATATCCTGATGGATGTGGTTGATTTTTTCTAGGAAATAAGTGGCCAGATCCTCACCGCTGAGGTTGGTGATGGGGGCCTGTACTTTAGGTTTCAGGAGGGAGTTTAAGGTTTCAAAAAGTCGTCTTGGGTTGTTGGATAGTGAGGTGATGAGGGTGGTGAAGTAGGATTGTTTGGCCAGATGAAGGGCAGAGTTATAGGTTTTGAGCATGAACTTATAGTGGATGAAGTCTTCTGCTAAGAGAGATTTTCTCCACTGCCGCTCTGCACACCTCGAGCAGCGCTGAAGAAAGCGTGTTTGCGTTGTGTGCCAGGGCTGCCGTTGTCTGTGTCGGGTCTTTCTGCGTATAGAAGGTGCTGCTTCATCTAGGGCATTCTTCAGTGTATTATTGAGGGTTCAGTCGCCACAGAGGTACTGCACCTCCTCCTGAGGTGTGGTGCCCCACCATTCAGGTAAGGTGGAGACACCTGATCACACTCCAACACCTACATCCCACACAACATAGTAGTGTAGCAAAGCACCCTGTGGTGGCTCCCTGCTTGGAACACGAAGCATGCTGGAAGGCGGGTGGAGTTTAGTTGGCACCAAAAGAGCGGGAAGTGTTTAGGATTTAGTCAGTCAGTCTGACAGAGTCAGTGGAAGAGTGAAGATCCCCTGAGTGGGATGGATGAAGGAAGTGCTGCAGCCGACCTCAGTGACCTGCGTCCGCTGGCACAGGAAAGGAACATTGATGGAAAGCCTCTCTCCATAAGAAGGAAGGATTAGTATGGAACGTAAGGAGAGGAGGACTAAGGATTAGGGTGAGAGCAGAACCCTTCCCAAGTTCACAGCGCATGGCCGGGGTCCGGTCCCCGAGGTTGTATGGATACTAATGGTCCTGCGACAGACACCGAAGGAATAGAAGTTGTCACCACTTTATTCCCACACAAGACTTGGGGGCACAACAGCAACAAGAGTGAGCCGGGACTTAGTAGCAAGGAGTCCCCGAAGCAGGCTACAGCTGTCTGCCGTACAAGTAGAGTTCTTGGGTACATCTTAAAGGAGGACCTCCAGTGTAACTCAGTACTGTGAGTACTTCACTATAGGTGCAAATGGGAGACGTTCAGAAAAGGCACATATGTTGGTGGAGTGCTGGAAGGGAGTGCTTCATCTTGCCTGGAGGTTGACTGAGCCCCTGACCTGGAGGACATGGCACGGATGCGGGCACCTGTATGCACAACAGACTGAGTAAAGCTTTGGAACTACATGCCCTGGTGTCCTTCGCTTATTCCTGCGCCAACCCACTCAGCACTGCTACATCTCTGTGCTTAACACTGCACCATTACGCACTCCTCACTAGCTCTTCTTCTACACTGCCCTGGGACTACGGCCCTACCTGTGGAGGGCCACAACATCATTGCTGCACCACACCATCTGTCCCAGAGGATCTGTCTGCAGAGTCGGCTTAACATCTTCATTGCCGAACACCACAGGTGGCGTCACGAATCATCCACTTATAAACTTTAATCATCAGCCACACTATTTCTTTTACATGGATGCCCAGGGCCATGGACCGGGTCACTGCCACTGTGACATCTCCCATTGAAATTCAACGGGCCCGACTCTGAGTACCCCACGGCCCTGGCGGGCGACCCAAAAGCACAGCCAATCAGGAGGGACTATCATAGCCTGTATAAAAGCAAAGACAGGGAATGCAGCAGTCACAACTTAACCATAGACATAGGGAGAGAAAATAATAAAATACTGAAGACACTACACTGTACAGATAGTGTGTGACAGCACATCAGTGAAGAAAATTAATGTGTGAGGAAAAGAAAAATATAGATGTCATTGACAAAGAGAGTGGTGTAGGAGAGTCACTGCCTCTGTGAGTCAGGATAGTCACTGCACTTGTGAGGTAGGGGAGAGTCACTGTGTGAGGCAGGAGAGTCATTGCACTTGTGAGGCAGGACAGTCAGTGGTCTGTAAAGCAAGATAGTTACTGCATTGGTGAGGCAGCAGAGTAACTGTGTATGTGGGGCAGGAGAGACTGTGAGGCAGAAGAGTATTTGTGTGTGTGAGGCAGGAGACTAACTGTGACTGTGAGGTAGGAGAATCACTGTGTCCATGAGTCAGGAGAGTCACTGCATCTTTGAGGAAGGAGTGTTACTGCGTTTGTGAGGCAGGAGAGTCTGTGTATGTGAGGCAAGGAAGTCATTGCAATTGTGAGGCAGGAGAGTCACTGTGTCTGTAAGGCAGGAGAGTCACTGTCTGTGAGGCAGGAGATTCACTGTGTCTGTGAGGCAGGAGAGTCACTGTGTTTGTGAGGCAGGAGAGTTACTGCTTCTATGAGGCAGGAGAGTCACTGTGTCTGTGAGGCAAGAGAGCTACTGTGTCTGTGAGGCAGGAGAGCCACTGTGTCTGTGAGGCAGGAGAGTCACTGCGTCTGTGAGGCAGGAGAGTCACTGCATCTGTGAGGTAGGAGAGTCCCTGCGTCTGTGAGGAAGGAGAGTCACTGTGTCTGTGAGGAAGGAGAGTCACTGTGTCTGAGAGGCAGAAGAGTTACTGTGGCTGTGAGGCAGGAGAGTCACTGCTTCTGTGAGGCAGGAGAGTCACTGCATCTATGAGGCAGGAGAGTCACTGTGTCTGTGAGGCAAGAGAGCCACTGTGTCTGTGAGGCAGGAGAGCCACTGTGTCTGTGAGGCAGGAGAGTCACTGCATCTGTGAGGCAGGAGAGTCACTGCATCTGTGAGGTAGGAGAGTCCCTGCGTCTGTGAGGAAGGAGAGTCACTGTGTCTGTGAGGTAGGAGAGTCACTGTGTCTGAGAGGCAGAAGAGTTACTGTGGCTGTGAGGCAGGAGAGTCACTGCATCTGTGAGTCAGGAGAGTCACTGCATCTGTGAGTCAGGAGAGTCACTGCTTCCGTGAGGCAGGGGAGTCACTGCTTCCATGAGGCAGGAGAGTCACTGCTTCCGTGAGGCAGGAGAGTCACTGCTTCCGTGAGGCAGGAGAGTCACTGCTTCCGTGAGGCAGGAGTCACTGCGTCTGTGAGGCAGGAGAGCCACTGTGTTTGTGAGGCAGGAGAGTCACTGTGTCTGTGAGGCAGGAGAGTCACTGTGTCTGTGAGGCAGGAGAGTCACTGTGTCTGTGAGGCAGGAGAGTCACTGTGTTTGTGAGGCAGAAGAGTCACTGCTTCTGTGAAGCAGGAGAGTCACTGCTTCTGTGAGGCAGGAGAGTCACTGCATCTGTGAGGCAGGAGAGTCACTGTGTCTGTGGGGCAGGAGAGCCACTTTGTCTGTGTGGCAGGAGAGTCACTGCATCTGTGAGGCAGGAGAGTCACTGCATCTGTGAGGTAGGAGAGTCCCTGTGTCTGTGAGGCAGGAGAGTCACTGTGTCTGAGAGGCAGAAGAGTTACTGTGGCTGTGAGGCAGGAGAGTCACTGCATCTATGAGGCAGAAGAGTCACTGTGTCTGTGAGGCAGGAGATTCACTGTGTGAGGGAGGAGAGTCCCTGTGTTTGTGTGGCAAGAAAGTCAGAGCTTCTGTGGGGCAGGAGAGTCACTGCTTCTGTGAGGCAGGAGAGTCACTGCGTCTGTGAGGCAGGAGAGTCACTGCGTCTGTGAGGCAGGAGAGTCACTGCGTCTGTGAGGCAGGAGAGCCACTGCATCTGTGAGGCAGGAGAGTCACTGCATCTGTGAGGTAGGAGAGTCCCTGTACCTGTCAGGCAGGAGAGTCACTGATTCCGTGAGGCAGGAGAGTCACTGCTTCCGTGAGGCAGGAGAGTCACTGCGTCTGTGAGGCAGGAGAGTCACTGTGTCTGTGAGGCAGGAGAGTCACTGTGTGTGTGAGGCAGGAGAGTCACTGTGTCTGTGAGGCAGGAGAGTCACTGTATCTGTGAGGTAGGAGAGTCCCTGTATCTGTCAGGCAGGAGAGTCACTGATTCCATAAGGCAGGAGAGTCACTGCTTCCGTGAGGCAGGAGAGTCACTGCGTCTGTGAGGCAGGAGAATCACTGCATCTGTGAGGCAGGAGAGTCACTGTGTCTGTGAGGCAGGAGAGTCACTGCTTCTGTGAGGCAAGAGAGTCACTGCGTCTGTGAGGCAGGAGAGTCACTGCATCTGTGAAGCAGGAGAGTCACTGTGTCTGTGAGGCAGAAGAGTTACTGTGGCTGTGAGGCAGGAGAGTCACTGCATCAATGAGGCAGAAGAGTCACTGTGTCTGTGAGGCAGGAGAGTCACTGTGTCTGTGAAGCAGGAGATTCACTGTGTGAGGGAGGAGAGTCCCTGTGTTTGTGTGGCAAGAAAGTCAGAGCTTCTGTGGGGCAGGAGAGTCACTGCTTCTGTGGGGCAGGAGAGTCACTGCTTCCGTGAGGCGGGAGAGTCACTGCTTCCGTGAGGCAGGAGAGTCACTGCGTCTGTGAGGCAGGAGAGTCACTGTGTCTGTGAGGCAGGAGAGTCACTGTATCTGTGAGGTAGGAGAGTCCCTGTATCTGTCAGGCAGGAGAGTCACTGATTCCGTAAGGCAGGAGAGTCACTGCTTCCGTGAGGCAGGAGAGTCACTGCGTCTGTGAGGCAGGAGAATCACTGCGTCTGTGAGGCAGGAGAGTCACTGTGTCTGTGAGGCAGGAGAGTCACTGTATCTGTGAGGCAGGAGAGTCACTGCTTCTGTGAGGCAAGAGAGTCACTGCGTCTGTGAGGCAGGAGAGTCACTGCATCTGTGAAGCAGGAGAGTCACTGTGTCTGTGAGGCAGAAGAGTTACTGTGGCTGTGAGGCAGGAGAGTCACTGCATCAATGAGGCAGAAGAGTCACTGTGTCTGTGAGGCAGGAGAGTCACTGTGTCTGTGAAGCAGGAGATTCACTGTGTGAGGGAGGAGAGTCCCTGTGTTTGTGTGGCAAGAAAGTCAGAGCTTCTGTGGGGCAGGAGAGTCACTGCTTCTGTGGGGCAGGAGAGTCACTGCTTCCGTGAGGCGGGAGAGTCACTGCTTCCGTGAGGCAGGAGAGTCACTGCGTCTGTGAGGCAGGAGAGTCACTGCTTCCGTGAGGCGGGAGAGTCACTGCTTCCGTGAGGCGGGAGAGTCACTGCTTCCGTGAGGCAGGAGAGTCACTGCGTCTGTGAGGCAGGAGAGTCACTGCTTCCGTGAGGCGGGAGAGTCACTGCTTCCGTGAGGCAGGAGAGTCCCTGTATCTGTGAGGCAGGAGAGTCACTGCTTCCGTGAGGCAGGAGAGTCACTGCTTCCGTGAGGCAGGAGAGTCACTGCGTCTGTGAGGCAGGAGAGTCACTGCGTCTGTGAGGCAGGAAAGCCACTGTGTCTGTGAGGCAGGAGAGTCACTGTGTCTGTGAGGCAGGAGAGTCACTGCATCTGTGAGGTAGGAGAGTCACTGTGGCTGTGAGGCAGAAGAGTTACTGTGGCTGTGAGGCAGGAGAGTCACTGTGTCTGTGAGGCAGGAGAGCCACTGTGTCTGTGAGGCAGGAGAGTCACTGCTTCCGTGAGGCGGGAGAGTCACTGCTTCCGTGAGGCAGGAGAGTCACTGCGTCTGTGAGGCAGGAGAGTCACTGCGTCTGTGAGGCAGGAAAGCCACTGTGTCTGTGAGGCAGGAGAGTCACTGTGTCTGTGAGGCAGGAGAGTCACTGCATCTGTGAGGTAGGAGAGTCACTGTGTCTGTGAGGCAGAAGAGTTACTGTGGCTGTGAGGCAGGAGAGTCACTGTGGCTGTGAGGCAGGAGAGTCACTGCTTCCGTGAGGCGGGAGAGTCACTGCTTCCGTGAGGCAGGAGAGTCACTGCGTCTGTGAGGCAGGAAAGCCACTGTGTCTGTGAAGCAGGAGAGTCACTGTGTCTGTGAGGCAGGAGAGTCACTGTGTCTGTGAGGCAGGAGAGTTACTGTGTCTGTGAGGCAGGAGAGTCACTGTGTCTGTGAGGCAGGAGAGTCACTGTGTCTGTGAGGCAGGAGAGTCACTGCATCAATGAGGCAGAAGAGTCACTGTGTCTGTGAGGCAGGAGATTCACTGTGTCTGTGAAGCAGGAGATTCACTGTGTGAGGGAGGAGAGTCCCTGTGTTTGTGTGGCAAGAAAGTCAGAGCTTCTGTGGGGCAGGAGAGTCACTGCTTCTGTGGGGCAGGAGAGTCACTGCTTCTGTGAGGCAGGAGAGTCACTGCATCTGAGAGGCAGGAGAGTCACTGTATCTGTGAATCAGGAGAGTCCCTGTATCTGTGAGGCAGGAGAGTCACTGCTTCCGTGAGGCGGGAGAGTCACTGCTTCCGTGAGGCAGGAGAGTCACTGCATCTGTGAGGCAGGAGAGTCACTGCTTCCGTGAGGCGGGAGAGTCACTGCTTCCGTGAGGCGGGAGAGTCACTGCTTCCATGAGGCAGGAGAGTCACTGCGTCTGTGAAGCAGGAGATTCACTGTGTGAGGGAGGAGAGTCCCTGTGTTTGTGTGGCAAGAAAGTCAGAGCTTCTGTGGGGCAGGAGAGTCACTGCTTCTGTGGGGCAGGAGAGTCACTGCTTCTGTGAGGCAGGAGAGTCACTGCATCTGAGAGGCAGGAGAGTCACTGTATCTGTGAGTCAGGAGAGTCCCTGTATCTGTGAGGCAGGAGAGTCACTGCTTCCGTGAGGCGGGAGAGTCACTGCTTCCGTGAGGCAGGAGAGTCACTGCGTCTGTGAGGCAGGAGAGTCACTGCTTCCGTGAGGCGGGAGAGTCACTGCTTCCGTGAGGCGGGAGAGTCACTGCTTCTGTGAGGCAGGAGAGTCACTGCTTCCGTGAGGCGGGAGAGTCACTGCTTCCGTGAGGCAGGAGAGTCCCTGTATCTGTGAGGCAGGAGAGTCACTGCTTCCGTGAGGCAGGAGAGTCACTGCTTCCGTGAGGCAGGAGAGTCACTGCGTCTGTGAGGCAGGAAAGCCACTGTGTCTGTGAGGCAGGAGAGTCACTGTGTCTGTGAGGCAGGAGAGTCACTGCATCTGTGAGGTAGGAGAGTCACTGTGTCTGTGAGGCAGAAGAGTTACTGTGGCTGTGAGGCAGGAGAGTCACTGTGTCTGTGAGGCAGGAGAGCCACTGTGTCTGTGAGGCAGGAGAGTCACTGCTTCCGTGAGGCGGGAGAGTCACTGCTTCCGTGAGGCAGGAGAGTCACTGCGTCTGTGAGGCAGGAAAGCCACTGTGTCTGTGAGGCAGGAGAGTCACTGTGTCTGTGAGGCAGGAGAGTCACTGTGTCTGTGAGGCAGGAGAGTCACTGCATCTGTGAGGCAGGAGAGTCACTGTGTCTGTGAGGCAGAAGAGTTACTGTGGCTGTGAGGCAGGAGAGTCACTGTGGCTGTGAGGCAGGAGAGTCACTGCTTCCGTGAGGCGGGAGAGTCACTGCTTCCGTGAGGCAGGAGAGTCACTGCGTCTGTGAGGCAGGAAAGCCACTGTGTCTGTGAAGCAGGAGAGTCACTGTTTCTGTGAGGCAGGAGAGTCACTGTGTCTGTGAGGCAGGAGAGTCACTGTGTCTGTGAGGCAGGAGAGTCACTGTGTCTGTGAGGCAGGAGAGTCACTATGTGAGGGAGGAGAGTCACTGTGTTTGTGTGGCAAGAAAGTCAGAGCTTCTGTGAGGCAGGAGAGTCCCTGTGTCTGTGAGGCAGGAGAGTCACTGTGACTGTGAGGCAGGAGAGTAAGTGTGACTGTGAGGCAGGAGAGTCACTGTGACTGTGAGGCAGGAGAGTAAGTGTGTCTGTGAGGCAGGGTCAGGGAGGGACAGAACTGGCTGCTGCCTTCTTGATTATTATACTGCTGCAATTCAACCACTCATCATGTTTTCAGGCCAATTTGAAGCTTTGGAGCAGTGTGATTATGAAAATAATTTCTTAGCAAAATTTCCTAGTTTAAATTTCAAATTATTCCCCCTATGCATTGCTCAGGCACCTAAACAGTTACTGCTATTTGGAAATGTTTTAATAATATAAAAAAATAACTTTTTTAGAATATTTTTACAAAGTCCATTGTTATATTTATTTAATAAAATTATTTATAACCGAACTTTTCTACACATTTTTCTTACCATTTTTTGCTGAATTATGTATTTATTTATTATTCTTTAGCAGTTTTGTATTTCTTTTCGCATTTCGTTGTAGGCGCTCGAGTGTTACATAAAACCATTAGGTTGTAGGGCTCGGTGTGAGTCCGTGTAGAGCTGCACTGAGGTGGCAGGAGGTTGGCAGGGTCTTCGAGAGTCCTGGAGGGAGATCCAGGTTACGAGGAAACCTGTCAAAAAAGAGAAGGTTAATCAAGCGCGTCAAGACTGCCCATGGGCCCTGCAGCTTGTGGCTGACAGCAGGAGCCTGAAGGCCGCGCAGCCAGGTACTGATGGGCTCTCAGGATGGGACACAAACTAGGAGCCTAAAATGAAGTGACGGGAGTGATGGACTCACATAGGGCTCTCAGGAGGCCTCCGCTCTACACCATGAAAAGCACTACACCCCCCCTCTTCAGATTCTTTCTGCTTGATAGTCAAGGAGATGACACAAGAAAGTTTGTGCCCCCGTGTGTCATGTACTCCCGGTTGTAAATGTACAGAGTGCAACAAATTCAGAAGCCAAAAAAACAAAAAGATTGTGCTGCGTCCCATCAGGAGTCAATTTTTCCGACAAGAAGGACTCACCTCTTTACTGTTGACCCCCCTACAGACTTCATGCATTAGGAGCAAGCACAATTTAAAGGGGCCCCCCAAAATTCAAAACTAAGGCCTCTTTCACACTTCAGTTATTTGCATCAGTTAGAATCCGCCAAAAAGGCAGACAAGCGGATCTGTTCTCAACTGATGTGAATGGATGGCACAGGATCCGTTTTTAGACGGATCCTGAAAATGAGGAAATTTAAAGGAACCGCTGGCCGGGGAGAGGGAGAGAGACAGAGAGAGAGAGAGATAGAGAGAGAGAGAATTTATTTTTGTCCGGCACCCAGACAGATTTTGGGGTTAATTCAGTGTCTGGAGGATCCGCCGGCCAAAAAAACGTTGCAAGCTCCATTTGGAAATCTTTGAGGATGTTGACGGACACTAACATTGTGGCGGATCCTCAAAAAAACGGATGCAACGGATGGCAATCAGTCAGGATCCGCCAATAATGAAAGTCAATGGGGAAAAAAACAGATCCGCAAAGAAAAATGGCGGATCCATTTTTTTAAAAAATTGGCAGATCTTGACTGATTGTCAAAAACGGAAGTGTGAAAGAGGCCTAATTCTGCAAAATACCTACGGTACTTTATTCTTAAGCGTGTTTTTTCTCTGGTTTTTTTCACATTTTTTACTTCTTTTCCCTTTCTTTGTTTTTCTCTATTTTTTCCCTTTTTCTATGCGTTTTTATTTTTCACTATATCATTTTCCGACTTTTTACTTTTATTTGCATTTTATTTCTCTTTTGGTTTTTGTTTGTCTTTTTCTTTCTCATTTTATTCTGTTTTTCCATTATTTTATTAACTTCTTTGTCTCATTTTTTATATCTTTTTAATTATCGCTTCTTCTTTTTCCTTTTTTTATAACTTCTCTTTTATTCATTTTATTTCAATTCGTTTCCTTTTTTCTCAAGTGTCTTTTTTTTTTTTTTTTAACTTTTTCTCCACTTTTCTTTTCCTTCCTTTGCTTTCTTTTCTTTATCAGTCTTTTTCCCTCTTTATTTTTTTCCCTTTTATTCGTTTTATTTCTATTTTTTTTTTCAAATTTTATTTACTTTTTGAAATCTTTCTTTTAATATTTTATTTACTGTACTCTTTTTTCTTTTTTTTAATGCTTTTTCAGCTTCTTTGTTTCATTTTTCAATTTCTCTTTTGTTCTCACTCTTTTCTCTTTTTTTTCTAACTTTTTTTTTCTTTCTTGTTTTCTTTCTTTTTTTTTTGCTGGCATCACCACCATGTGTCAGATCCATCAAGACCTATAGTATATATTTAGATATATACCAGCTTGCATTGCTTGTGGTTTCGGGCCTGCTGCGATGAACGTAACGCAAGTCAATACGTTGACAATCAATAGAAGCGTTTCACACAAGCCGTGGTCGACGCAAAGACTCGCTGCTTGGGTATAGATCCTGCTGAGCAGTCACAAGCAGTTTTAGGTTTCATTTACTTAATGGCACGTGAATTAATTGAGTTCCACGTTCTTGTTGTGTCACTCCCAGGATCAATTCTTCATGGATCCGATAATCTAAGGACATGAAAACAACAACGTTCCCCACCGACAGTTAAAAGGGTTCGCCCCTTTAATGGTCCATAGGAAGGGTATGGAGATAATAATAATAATGGAAGGGGTTCAATCTGAAGAACCCCAATTACAGAGCAGTGATCATTAATTTCAGTAGACGATTCATGGTATATTATCATACTCTCAACATCCAATAATAGATCAGAAGTTATATTCTTGTACATAGGAACAATATTATAGTAGTTACATTCTTATACATAGGGGCAGTATTATAGTAGTTATATTCTTGTACATAGGAGCAGTATTATAGTAGTTATATTCTTGTACATAGGAGCAGTATTATAGTAGTTATATTCTTGTACATAGTGGGCAGTATTATAGTAGTTATATTCTTATACATAGGGGCAGTATTATAGTAGTTATATTCTTGTACATAGGAGCAGTATTATAGTAGTTATATTCTTGTACATAGGAGCAGTATTATAGTAGTTATATTCTTGTACATAGGGACAGTATTATAGTAGTTATATTCTTGTACATAGTGAGCAGTATTATAGTAGTTATATTCTTGTACATAGGAGCAGTATTATAGTAGTTATATTCTTGTACATAGGGGGCAGTATTATAGTAGTTATATTCTTGTACATAGGGGCAGTATTATAGTAGTTATATTCTTGTACATAGTGAGCAGTATTATAGTAGTTATATTCTTGTACATAGGAGCAGTATTATAGTAGTTATATTCTTGTACATAGGGGGCAGTATTATAGTAGTTATATTCTTGTACATAGGAGCAGTATTATAGTAGTTATATTCTTGTACATAGGGGCAGTATTATAGTAGTTATATTCTTGTACATAGGGGCAGTATTATAGTAGTTATATTCTTGTACATAGGAGCAGTATTATAGTAGTTATATTCTTGTACATAGCGGGCAGTATTATAGCAGTTATATTCTTGTACATAGGGGCAGTATTATAGTAGTTATATTCCTGTACATAGGGAGCAGTATTATAGTAGTTATATTCTTATACATAGGGGCAGTATTATAGTAGTTATATTCTTGTACATAGGGGCAGTATTATAGTAGTTATATTCTTGTACATAGGGGGCAGTATTATAGTAGTTATATTCTTGTACATAGGGGGCAGTATTATAGTAGTTATATTCTTGTACATAGTGGGCAGTATTATAGCAGTTATATTCTTGTACATAGGGGCAGTATTATAGTAGTTATATTCTTGTACATAGGGGCAGTATTATAGTAGTTATATTCTTGTACATAGGGGGCAGTATTATAATAGTTATATTCTTGTACATAGGGGCGGTATTATAGTAGTTATATTCTTGTACATAGGGGCAGTATTATAGTAGTTACATTCCTGTACATAGGAGCAGTATTATAGTAGTTATATTCTTGTACATAGGGGGTAGTATTATAGTAGTTATATTCTTGTACAGAGGGAGCAGAATTATAGTAGTTATATTCCTGTACATAGGAGCAGTATTATAGTAGTTATATTCCTGTACATAGGGGCAGTATTATAGTAGTTATATTCTTGTACATAGGGGGCAGTATTATAGTAGTTATATTCTTGTACATAGGGGCAGTATTATAGTAGTTATATTCTTGTACATAGGGGCGGTATTATAGTAGTTATATTCTTGTACATAGGGGCAGTATTATAGTAGTTACATTCCTGTACATAGGAGCAGTATTATAGTAGTTATATTCTTGTACATAGGGGGTAGTATTATAGTAGTTATATTCTTGTACAGAGGGAGCAGAATTATAGTAGTTATATTCCTGTACATAGGAGCAGTATTATAGTAGTTATATTCCTGTACATAGGGGCAGTATTATAGTAGTTATATTCTTGTACATAGGGGGCAGTATTATAGTAGTTATATTCTTGTACATAGGGGCAGTATTATAGTAGTTATATTCTTGTACATAGGGGCAGTATTATAGTAGTTATATTCTTGTACATAGGGGCAGTATTATAGTAGTTATATTCTTGTACATAGTGAGCAGTATTATAGTAGTTATATTCTTGTACAGAGGGAGCAGAATTATAGTAGTTATATTCCTGTACATAGGAGCAGTATTATAGTAGTTATATTCCTGTACATAGGGGCAGTATTATAGTAGTTATATTCTTGTACATAGGGGGCAGTATTATAGTAGTTATATTCTTGTACATAGTGAGCAGTATTATAGTAGTTATATTCTTGTACATAGGGGCAGTATTATAGTAGTTATATTCTTGTACATAGGAGCAGTATTATAGTAGTTATATTCTTGTACATAGGGGGCAGTATTATAGTAGTTACATTCTTGTACACAGGAGCAGTATTATAGTAGTTATATTCTTGCACATAGGGGGCAGTATTATAGTAGTTACATTCTTGTACATAGGGGCAGTATTATAGTAGTTATATTCTTGTACATAGGGAGCAGTATTATAGTAGTTATATTCTTGTATATAGGGGCAGTATTATAGTAGTTATATTCTTGTACATAGGAGCAGTATTATAGTAGTTATATTCTTGTACATAGGGGGCAGTATTATAGTAGTTACATTCCTGTACATAGGAGCAGTATTATAGTAGTTATATTCTTGTACATAGGGGGTAGTATTATAGTAGTTATATTCTTGTACAGAGGGAGCAGTATTATAGTAGTTATATTCTTGTACATAGGGGGCAGTATTATAGTAGTTATATTCTTGTACATAGGGGCAGTATTATAGTAGTTATATTCCTGTACATAGGGGCAGTATTATAGTAGTTATATTCTTGTACATAGGGGCAGTATTATAGTAGTTATATTCTTGTGCATAGGAGAGGATAGACGTGTGTTTGTGAACTCCCAGCAGGGCGGAGGCATGGCTTCTGACCCAGGTGGAGGGGAGGGAAGCTGGGCTGATGATCCAGGGAAAGCCCCTAGCCTGGAGTGTGGCCTGCCGCATGGACCTGATGGTAATGGAAAGCTGGAAATGGTGGCTGGTGAGTCTTCTAAATCTGCTTGTTATGTTGCTGGATGGAGTGGTAAAGTTACAAGGCAAAGCATTTTTAAGCTGGAAATGCAAATCAGCAAATTACAAGATGAAATTAAGAATGAGACTGATCCAAAGATAAAACTGATGAAATGTGAGAGCTTGGATGTTTGCAGACGAGAGCTGGACATTCGGAAAGGAAACCTGGACAAAGATGTGAACTCTGTGCCCAGAAAGGAAACTTGGGCTATGGAGAAAAAGAGGGGAGCCAGAGCCCAGAAGGAGAATAGAAAACACTCCATTAGTAAGGACATTAAATCTGAAATTGTGCACAGTGTGGGGCAAGGACGTTTGGTAAGAAATGCAGCACTTATATCAGCCGCACGATGTGAGGGGTCTGAGGCAGCAGACAATGCTGGGAGCGCTGCAGAGGAAAGTGTGTCAGCAACCAAGGGGTTAACCGCAGTGGACTCTGTGTACAGCAATGAAGAGAGCTCAGCTCCTGTAAGTGATGAAGTAAGTGTCCCCTGTACTGTCACTGTGAGTGAGACTCCGCTCAGTGCTGTGAGTGAGACCCCGCTCACTGGTGCTAGTGAATGTATGTCTGCAACAGATACAAACATTATAATGGACTCTGAACCCTCCATGTCAGTGAATGGAGACCACACTGCAATAATAATGGACTCTGAACCGTCAGTGGTAATGGACTCTGAACCCTCCATGTCAATGAATGAAGGTCACATTGTGCAACAATCAGTAGTGGATCTGGGCATTTTTTCAGCACAAACACGTGTCAGTGATCATGGTGCTATTGAGAGTTCCAGCACTGATCCTCCTGCAGCTGGGGAGAGCTCCGGCACTGCTCCACCTGCGGCTGGGGAGAGCTCCGGCACTGCTCCATCTGCGGCTGGGGAGAGCTCCGGCACTGCTCCATCTGCGGCTGGGGAGAGCTCCGGCACTGATCCTCCTGTGGCTGGGGAGGGCTCCAGCACTGCTCCACCTGCGGCTGGGGAGGGCTCCAGCACTGCTCCACCTGCGGCTGGGGAGAGCTCCGGCACTGCTCCATCTGCGGCTGGGGAGAGCTCCGGCACTGATCCTCCTGTGGCTGGGGAGGGCTCCAGCACTGCTCCACCTGTGGCTGGGGAGAGCTCCGGCACTGCTCCACCTGCGGCTGGGAAGAGCTCCGGCACTGCTCCATCTGCGGCTGGGGGGAGCTCCAGCACTGATCCTCCTGTGGCTGGGGAGGGCTCCAGCACTGCTCCACCTGCGGCTGGGGGAGCTCCGGCGCTGCTCCACCTGCGGCTGGGGAGAGCTCCGGCACTGCTCCACCTGCGGCTGGGGAGAGCTCCGGCACTGCTCCATCTGCGGCTGGGGAGAGCTCCGGCACTGCTCCACCTGCGGCTGGGGAGAGCTCCGGCACTGCTCCACCTGCGGCTGGGGAGAGTTCCGGCACTGATCCTCCTGCGGCTGGGGAGAGCTCCGGCACTGCTCCACCTGCAGCTGGGGAGAGCTCCGGCACTGCTCCACCTGCGGCTGGGGAGAGCTCCAGCACTGATCCTCCTGCGGCTGGGGAGAGCTCCAGCACTGATCCTCCTGCGGCTGGGGAGAGCTCCGGCACTGCTCCACCTGCGGCTGGGGAGAGCTCCGGCACTGCTCCATCTGCGGCTGGGGAGAGCTCCGGCACTGCTCCACCTGCGGCTGGGGAGAGCTCCGGCACTGCTCCACCTGCGGCTGGGGAGAGTTCCGGCACTGATCCTCCTGCGGCTGGGGAGAGCTCCGGCACTGCTCCACCTGCAGCTGGGGAGAGCTCCGGCACTGCTCCACCTGCGGCTGGGGAGAGCTCCAGCACTGATCCTCCTGCGGCTGGGGAGAGCTCCAGCACTGATCCTCCTGCGGCTGGGGAGAGCTCCAGCACTGATCCTCCTGCGGCTGGGGAGAGCTCCGGCACTGCTCCACCTGCGGCTGGGGAGAGTTCCGGCACTGATCCTCCTGCGGCTGGGGAGAGCTCCGGCACTGCTCCACCTGCGGCTGGGGAGAGCTCCGGCACTGCTCCACCTGCGGCTGGGGAGAGCTCCAGCACTGCTCCTCCTGCGGCTGGGGAGAGCTCCAGCACTGATCCTCCTGCGGCTGGGGAGAGCTCCAGCACTGATCCTCCTGCGGCTGGGGAGAGCTCCAGCACTGATCCTCCTGCGGCTGGGGAGAGCTCCGGCACTGCTCCACCTGCGGCTGGGGAGAGCTCCAGCACTGCTCCATCTGCGGCTGGGGAGAGCTCCAGCACTGCTCCATCTGCGGCTGGGGAGAGCTCCAGCACTGCTCCACCTGCGGCTGGGGAGAGCTCCGGCACTGGTCCACCTGCGGCTGGGGAGAGCTCCGGCACTGCTCCACCTGCGGCTGGGGAGAGCTCCGGCACTGCTCCACCTGCGGCTGGGGAGAGCTCCGGCACTGATCCTCCTGCTGACCAACATCAGTTCAGGAGATTGTTCTCCAATGTAACAAGACTAGTGAACCCTCCACCTCAGAGGAGGAATGCAGTCAGGATAAAGTACACGGGACCAGAGGAGAACATCCCATCCAGAATTTATATTGGAAAAGTTCTTCTGAAAGACTTTATGAGGTTTAAGGCATCTGAGGTCTACGCACTGATCCATGTTCCATCCAGCAGGATCTATGACATCAGCTTTAAGCTTCAGTGTGATCTGGATATGTTCTGGAACATCTATAATGACACTAGAGATGATGAGATCTGGGATCATCTCCATTGTATCCAGCTGTCTAAGCCGCAGGAAATAACGGCCACTGTCCTGTTCCAGTCTGAGGTGGTGGCTCTGGCGGATCTGCAGCACTGGTTGAGCCGGCAGTGCATGGTGAGAAGTCATCCCCAGAAGATCTATGATGAGGAGCAAATATGGAATGGAGGATATTCTGTGAAAATCCAGCTTCTACAGGAGAATGGTGTAACCAGACATCTGCCGCACTCCTTCTACCTGGGCTCAGAGAGGGGGATATGCTATTACCCCGGTCAGCCACGTCTGTGCCATAGATGTGGGGGCAGGCACCTCGCCATGAACTGCTCTCGTATCACGTGCTCATTGTGTGGACAGTTCGGGCATGCAAAGGACAAATGCACAGGAACCGTCATCTGTAACCTGTGCTCAGGACCCGGGCATACGTTTCGTGATTGCCCTCATGCAGAGCATAATAAATATAATGGCCTGACCTCATTGGAAATTATGGGAAAAGAAACCACAAGAGGTGCAGATGTTGTCCAAGAAGCAGGCACTGATGAGGTGATAAGTCACAGTAACAGCGAGCCTGCTCCAGCGTCTGATATAATATCGATGGATGCTGCACTATTAGGACCACCAGCCACTGAAGAAACACCTAAAGTACCACCAGCTAGAGCTAAGCCACCATCAGCCAGGAAAGTGAGATCTAAGCAGCGTCGGACTGGAACACCTTGGGCCCACCAGAGAAAATCATTCTTGGGGCCCACTATGTAGCTGCATAGAGTTAAATACAAGACCACCTATTATGCGGTAAAACACGCTAATATCCGGGTATAAGGTTGTACATGTCTTAATTATGTAGCAGGAGTTGGGGTAGCCCCCTCATAGAATATAAAGCAGCCCCCTCACATAGTATAATGCAGCCATCTCATAGAATATAAGGCAGCCATCTCATAGAATATAATACTGCCCCCCTCATAGGGTATAATGCACCCCCTCATAGGGTATAATACTGCCCCCCTCATAGGGTATAATACTGCCCCCTCATAGGGTATAATACTGCCCCCCTCATAGGGAATAATGCACCCCCTCATAGGGAATAATGCACCCCCTCATAGGGAATAATGCACCCCCTCATAGGGTATAATGCTGCCCCCTCATAGGGTATAATACTGCCCCCCTCATAGGGAATAATACTGCCCCCCTCATAGGGAATAATGCACCCCCTCATAGGGTATAATGCTGCCCCCCTCATAGGGAATAATACTGCCCCCCTCATAGGGAATAATGCACCCCCTCATAGGGTATAATGCTGCCCCCTCATAGGGTATAATACTGCCCCCCTCATAGGGAATAATACTGCCCCCCTCATAGGGAATAATGCACCCCCTCATAGGGTATAATGCTGCCTCCTCATAGGGTATAATGCACCCCCTCAGGGTATAATACTGCCCCCCTCATAGGGTATAATACTGCCCCCCTCATAGGGAATAATGCACCCCCTCATAGGGTATAATACCGCCCCCCTCATAGGGAATAATACTGCCCCCCTCATAGGGAATAATGCACCCCCTCATAGGGTATAATGCTGCCCCCTCATAGGGTATAATACTGCCCCCCTCATAGGGAATAATGCACCCCCTCATAGGGTATAATGCTGCCTCCTCATAGGGTATAATGCACCCCCTCATAGGGTATAATACTGCCCCCCTCATAGGGTATAATGCTGCCCCCCTCATAGGGTATAATGCTGCCCCCTCATAGGGTATAATACTGCCCCCCTCATAGGGAATAATACTGCCCCCCTCATAGGGAATAATGCACCCCCTCATAGGGTATAATGCTGCCCCCTCATAGGGTATAATACTGCCCCCCTCATAGGGAATAATGCACCCCCTCATAGGGTATAATGCTGCCTCCTCATAGGGTATAATGCACCCCCTCATAGGGTATAATACTGCCCCCCTCATAGGGTATAATACTGCCCCCCTCATAGGGTATAATACTGCCCCCCTCATAGGGAATAATGCATCCCCTCATAGGGAATAATGCTGCCCCCTCATAGGGTATAATACTGGCCCCCTCATAGGGTATAATACTGCCCCCCTCATAGGGAATAATGCACCCCCTCATAGGGTATAATGCACCCCCTCATAGGGTATAATGCTGTCTCCTCATAGGGTATAATACTGCCCCCCTCATAGGGAATAATGCTGCCTCCTCATAGGGTATAATACTGCCCCCCTCATAGGGTATAATACTGCCCCCCTCATAGGGAATAATGCACCCCCTCATAGGGTATAATGCACCCCCTCATAGGGTATAATGCTGCCTCCTCATAGGGTATAATACTGCCCCCCTCATAGGGAATAATGCACCCCCTCATAGGGTATAATACTGCCCCCTCATAGGGTATAATACTGCCCCCCTCATAGGGTATAATACTGCCCCCCTCATAGGGAATAATGCACCCCCTCATAGGGTATAATGCTGCCCTCCTCATAGGGTATAATGCTGCCTCCTCATAGGGTATAATACTGCCCCCCTCATAGGGAATAATGCTGCCTCCTCATAGGGTATAATACTGCCCCCTCATAGGGTATAATACTGCCCCCCTCATAGGGTATAATACTGCCCCCCTCATAGGGTATAATACTGCCCCCCTCATAGGGTATAATACTGCCCCCCTCATAGGGAATAATGCACCCCCTCATAGGGTATAATGGTGCCCTCCTCATAGGGTATAATGCTGCCTCCTCATAGGGTATAATACTGCCCCCCTCATAGGGAATAATGCACCCCCTCATAGGGTATAATACTGCCCCCCTCATAGGGAATAATGCTGCCCTCCTCATAGGGTATAATGCTGCCTCCTCATAGGGTATAATACTGCCCCCCTCATAGGGAATAATGCTGCCCTCCTCATAGGGAATAATGCTGCCTCCTCATAGGGTATAATACTGCCCCCCATAGGGAATAATGCACCCCCTCATAGGGTATAATGCTGCCTCCTCATAGGGTATAATACTGCCCCCTCATAGGGTATAATACTGCCCACCTCATAGGGAATAATGCTGCCTCCTCATAGGGTATAATGCTGCCTCCTCATAGGGTATAATACTGCCCCCCTCATAGGGAATAATGCACCCCCTCATAGGGTATAATGCTGCCTCCTCATAGGGTATAATGCTGCCTCCTCATAGGGTATAATGCTGCCTCCTCATAGGGTATAATACTGCCCCCCTCATAGGGAATAATGCTGCCCTCCTCATAGGGTATAATGCTGCCTCCTCATAGGGTATAATGCTGCCTCCTCATAGGGTATAATACTGCCCCCCATAGGGAATAATGCACCCCCTCATAGGGTATAATGCTGCCTCCTCATAGGGTATAATACTGCCCCCTCATAGGGTATAATACTGCCCCCCTCATAGGGAATAATGCTGCCTCCTCATAGGGTATAATGCTGCCTCCTCATAGGGTATAATACTGCCCCCCTCATAGGGAATAATGCACCCCCTCATAGGGAATAATGCTGCCTCCTCATAGGGTATAATACTGCCCCCCTCATAGGGTATAATACTGCCCCCCTCATAGGGAATAATGCTGCCTCCTCATAGGGTATAATGCTGCCTCCTCATAGGGTATAATGCACCCCCTCATAGGGTATAATACTGCCCCCTCATAGGGAATAATGCTGCCTCCTCATAGGGAATAATGCTGCCCTCCTCATAGGGTATAATACTGCCCCCCTCATAGGGAATAATGCTGCCCTCCTCATAGGGTATAATACTGCCCCCCTCATAGGGAATAATGCTGCCCTCCTCATAGGGTATAATGCTGCCTCCTCATAGGGTATAATGCTGCCTCCTCATAGGGTATAATACTGCCCCCCATAGGGAATAATGCACCCCCTCATAGGGTATAATGCTGCCTCCTCATAGGGTATAATACTGCCCCCTCATAGGGTATAATACTGCCCCCCTCATAGGGAATAATGCTGCCTCCTCATAGGGTATAATGCTGCCTCCTCATAGGGTATAATACTGCCCCCCTCATAGGGAATAATGCACCCCCTCATAGGGAATAATGCTGCCTCCTCATAGGGTATAATGCTGCCTCCTCATAGGGTATAATACTGCCCCCCTCATAGGGTATAATACTGCCCCCCTCATAGGGAATAATGCTGCCTCCTCATAGGGTATAATGCTGCCTCCTCATAGGGTATAATGCACCCCCTCATAGGGTATAATACTGCCCCCTCATAGGGAATAATGCTGCCTCCTCATAGGGTATAATGCTGCCTCCTCATAGGGTATAATGCACCCCCTCATAGGGTATAATACTGCCCCCCTCATAGGGAATAATGCTGCCTCCTCATAGGGTATAATGCTGCCTCCTCATAGGGTATAATACTGCCCCCCTCATAGGGTATAATACTGCCCCCCTCATAGGGAATAATGCTGCCTCCTCATAGGGAATAATGCTGCCTCCTCATAGGGTATAATACTGCCCCCTCATAGGGAATAATGCTGCCCCCCTCATAGGGTATAATGCTATATAGATATATAGATATAGAGTTAGATAGATATAGATAGAAAGATAGATGTAGAAATAGATAGATATAGAGATAGAAAGTAGATAATGGATAGATATACACTCACTGGCCACTTTATTAGGTACACCTGTCCAACTGTGTGTTAAGACTTAATTTCTAATCAGCCAATCACATGGCGGCAACTCAGTGCATTTAGGCATGTAGACATGGTCAAGACAATCTCCTGCAGTTCAAACCGAGCATCAGTATGGGGAAGAAAGGTGATTTGAGTGCCTTTGAACGTGGCAAGATTGTTGGTGCCAGAAGGGCTGGTCTGAGAATTTCAGAAACTGCTGATCTACTGGGATTTTCACGCACAACCATCTCTAGGGTTTACAGAGAATGGTCCGAAAAAGAAAAAAAATCCAGTGAGCGGCAGTTCTGTGGCCGGAAATGCCATGTTGATGCCAGAGGTCAGAGGAGAATGGGCAGACTGGTTCGAGCTGATAGAAAGGCAACAGTGACTCAAATTGCCACCCGTTACAACCAAGGTAGGCAGAAGAGCATCTCTGAACGCACAGTGCGTCGAACTTTGAGGCAGATGGGCTACAGCAGCAGAAGACCACACTGGGTACCACTCCTCTCAGCTAAGAACAGGAAACTGAGGCTACAATTTGCACAAGCTCATCGAAATTGGACAGTAGAAGATTGGAAAAACGTTGCCTGGTCTGATGAGTCTCGATTTCTGCTGCGACATTCGGATGGTAGGGTCAGAATTTGGCGTAAACAACATGAAAGCATGGATCCATCCTGCCTTGTATCAACGGTTCAGGCTGGTGGTGGTGGTGTCATGGTGTGGGGAATTTTTTCTGGGCACGCTTTGGGCCCCTTGGTACCAATTGAGCATCGTTGCAACGCCACAGCCTACCTGAGTATTGTTGCTGACCATGTCCATCCCTTTATGACCACAATGTACCCAACATCTGATGGCTACTTTCAGCAGGATAATGCGCCATGTCATAAAGCTCGAATCATCTCAGATTGGTTTCTTGAACATGACAATGAGTTCACTGTACTCAAATGGCCTCCTCAGTCACCAGATCTCAATCCAATAGAGCATCTTTGGGATGTGGTGGAACGGGAGATTCGCATCAGGGATGTGCAGCCGACAAATCTGCGCCAACTGTGTGATGCCATCATGTCAATATGGTCCAAAATCTCTGAGCAATGCTTCCAGCACCTTGTTGAATCTCTGCCACGAAGAATTGAGGCAGTTCTGAAGGCAAAAGGGGGTCCAACCCCTTACTAGCATGGTGTACCTAATAAAGTGGCCAGTGAGTGTAGATAGAAAGATTCATAGAGATAGATAGAGATAGATAGAGATAGATATAAAGATAGATATAGAAAGAAATATAGATAGATAGATCGATAGGTAGATAGATATAGAGATAGATAGAAAATAGATAATGGATAGATAGATATAGAGATAGATGGCTATAGATAGAAAGATATAGGGATAGATATATAGATAGAGATAGATAATAGATAGAGATAGATAATAGATAGAGATATACAGATATAATAATAATAATAATAATATAGACATATATAGATAGATATAGAGATAAATATATATAGATGGCTATAAATAAAAATAGATATACAGATATATAGAGATAGATAGATATAGAGATAATAGATATAGAGATAATAGATATAGAGATAGATAGATAGATATAGAGACAGATAGATATAGAAAGATAGATATAGAGATAGATATAGAGATAATAGCTAGATATAGATATATGTATAGAGATAGATATAGAGTTAGAAAGATAGATATAGAGAGATATAGAGATAGAGATAGCTAGATAGATAGATGGATAGATAGATATAGATAATAGAGATAATAGATAGATATAATAGATAGATATAGAGATAGATGGATAGATCAATAGATAGATAAAGAGCGAGAGATAGACATAGAGATTGATAGATAATGAGATATAGAGATAGATATAGAGATAGATAGATAGATATAGAGATAATATATAGATAGCTATAGAGAGAGATATAGAGATAGATATAGAGAGAAACAGATATATATAGAGATAGATATAGAGATAATAATAATAATAATAATAATAATTTTTATTTATATAGCGCCAACATATTCCGCAGCACTTTACAATTAAGCGGGGACATGTACAGACAATAAATTCAATACAAGTTAAGACAATTCAAACAGTGACATTAGGAGTGAGGTCCCTGCTCGCAAGCTTACAATCTACAAGGAAATGGGGGGACACAGTAGGTGAGAAATGCTTGTTAATTCAGGTCTGGCAATTATAATAGGGATTTTCATATAAAGCTGCATGATCCGGTCATCAGCCCGTGTGTTTAAGCGCAATAGACAAGTATCAAGTGCAGTTATCATGTGCATGAAGGGTGTGGAGACAGATGAATAGTAGGGTGCAGATTCAGAATAATATTTGGAAGGAGGGAACAGGGCAAAGTTAGCTTGCTGAGTAGTTGATGTGATAGGCTTCTTTGAAGAGATGGGTTTTCAAAGCGCGCTTGAATAGGTCAGGGCTAGGTATCAGTCTAGATAGATAGATAGATAGATAGATAGGTAGAGATAGATAGGTAGATAGATATAGAGATAATAGATATAGAGATAGATAGAGAGAGCGGTAGATAGAGAGAGAGATAGATATAGAGATAGATACAGAGATCGATAAATAGATAGAGAGATAGATATAGATAATAGAGATAGATAAAGATAGATAATAAATATAGAGATAGAGTAAGATAGAAAGATATAGAGAGAGGGAGATATAGATAATAGAGATAGCTAGATAGATAGACATAATAGATAGATATAGATAGAAAGATAGATGTAGAGATAGAAAGATAGATATAGAGATAGAGCGATAGAGAGAGATAGATATAGATAATAGATAGAGATAAATAGATAGATAGAGAAAGATAGATAGATATAGAGATAGAAAGATAGATAGATATAGAGATAGATATAGAGATAGAAAGATAGATAGCTATACAGAGAGATAGAGATAGAGATAAATAGATAGATATAGAGAGAAATAGATATAGATATAATAGATATATATAGAGATAGATAGATATAGATATAGAGAGAGATAGATACAGAGAAAAGATATAGAGATAAATAGATAAAGATAGATAGATATATAGATATAGAGATAGAAAGATAGATATAGAGATAGAGCGATAGATAGATATACAGAGAGATAGATATAGAGATAGATAGAGATATATAGATAGATAGCTATAGAGATATAGAGATAGATATAGAGAGAAATAGAGATAGATATAGAGATAGATAGAGATAGATTTATAGATATAGATATAAAGATAGATATAGAGATAGATATAGATATAGAGATATAGCGAGAGATATAGATATAGATATAGATAGATACAGAGAAAAGATATAGAGATAGATAACGGATAGATAAATAGATAGATATGTATAGAGATAGATAGATATAGATATTAGATAGAGATATATATATATAGATAAAGATAGATAGATATAGATGGTAGCTAGATAGATAATAAATATAGAGATAATAGATATAGAGATAGATAGATATAGAGATTGATAGATAGACATAATAGATAGATATAGAGATATATATAGATAGATATAGAGATAGATAGATGTAGAGATAGAAAGATAGATATAAAGATAGAGCGATAGAGATAGATATAGAGATAGATAGATATAGATAATAGATAGAGATAGAAAGATAGATATAAGAGAGATAGAGAGAGAGATATATAGAGAAATAGAGATAGATAGATAGAGAGAGACAGATAGAGAGAGCGAGAGAGATATAAAAAAACAAAACAAACCACAATACTCACCTCTCCTCCTGCTCCCACGCTGATCCCGGCTTCAGTGTCAGGAGCTGCCCCCTCTGCCAGACACACAGCGGGTGCGCGATGTAGTGACGTCATCGTGCACTGGCTGTGAGCCAGGAGCAGAGAGGACTGAGGGCGGCGCCGGCCCTGATTTACAGCTGTAGTCTGCAGAGCGGCTTACTGGGCTGGGGGCGGGGCCTCTGGGGGCGGGGCCTCTGGGGGTGGAGACCTGAAATGATATTCACTGCTTCGCAGTGAATATTCATTTCTCTTTAGCAGCGGGGACAGGGGCTCCTGCCTCCTGACACCCGCTGCTGCTCCGCTGGCAGGGGCCCCCGTAGCAGCTGCATGGTGTGCGACACACCACTGGCTGGGGGCCCCTGGAGCAGCGGGGGCCCTAGGCAACTGCTGGCCCTGTATGCCAGCAGGTGCCAGGGCCCACCAGATGCCAGGGCCCACCGGAGAATCCTCCGGTTCCTCGGTGGGCCAGTCCGACGCTGGATCTAAGCAATGTTCAGCCACTAAATTAAGACCTAAAATACTAGTCACTAAGGTGTCTAGAAAACCTGTCACCAAACCATCCAAGCTTCAGCCCAGTACATCTGTAGAAGTAGATACTGTAAATTGTCCGCAGTGTCCAGTGTGGATGACGAAGGTTTTGTGACCATAAAAAGGAAAAAAGCCTTTGTGGATTCCTCCAGGAAAATCACAACAGTCCAGAAAACCTCTGAGCCTCCAGTGCTGGTGATAAGTTCAGGACGTTACAATGTACTGGGAGAAGAAGACGAAGAAGAGGCACAAATGGAGCAAGGTTCTTCATACATCATAGAAAATGTCTCTGATGAGGTGGATCCTGACCCTCCCGTGTCCACAAAGAGATGGGGCACTGCAGGTGACAGCAGTGGAAGGAGAAAGAAGACCAGAAAGTCTAAGTGATCAGGATGCGGCTGAGACTAAGCTCTATTAATGTGAACAGTGTGAGGACTGGTAGCCGGCGGCAGGCGATCTACCAGCGTTTGTCTGATGAGAGATCTGACGTCTTCTTCTTACGGGAGACGTATCTGAAATGCAATGCCCATGTGTATGCAGCCAAGAGAGACTGGAGACTAGGTCCATCATTCTGGTCCTTCGGGCTGGAGAGGAATGACGGTGTGGGAATCCTCTTTAATACCATGGATGTCCAGGTGGACAGAGTCCTGGAGATCTGTCCAGGCCGCTGTCTGATGCTGGACTTTGTACTCGACTCCATCCATTATAGAGCAATAAACATTTATGCTCCGCAGACAAGAAAAGAGCGGAGGGAACTGTTTGACCATATGAAGCCATATTGCTTTACCTCTAAAGTGTTTATATTGTGTGGGGATTTTAATAATGTGTCTTGTAATGTGGATAGATCCAGTAGTCACAAGAAACTGAGATATGATGAGACGTTTCTTAATAATATAGTCCAGCAGGCCCACCTAGTAGACCCCTATGGTTCCCACCATACCAGTAAGATGTATACATACCATAAGGGTGGTAATGCCAGCAGAATAGACCGGGTGTATATAAAGAGAGAGGCGAGATGCTCTCAGTACAGGATCAGCCCTCTGGAGTTCTCTGACCATTGCATGGTGAGCGTGACGCTGGATCTGGCCCAAGCTGTGGTCTGTGGAAAGGGGTACTGGAAGGTGAATAGCTCCGTGATCCAAGATCCACGGTTCAGAGAGGCCTTCACCACCTTCTATAATGATCGTAGGACCACCCAATGTATGTGTGATGACACAGCTGAGTGGTGGGAGACCATGAAAAGTGACATCAAGCAGTTTATTATACGAGCAGCCAGGAGACATAGTAATATGGATTATATGAGATACTCTGCCCTGAGACTGCAACTGAGCCGGCTATATAGCAGGATGAATGGTGGTGAGGAGGTGGATGGACGGAGCGTCAGCCATATAAAGCAGCGAATGAGGGAGCTGCAGTATGATCGCCTCAAGTCTCTCAAGGTGGAGGGACAGTTTGATAATTGGGGCGTTCATAACCCAGATCCTTTCATTGCCTGTAAAAACAGGGTCAGTAAGAAGCTAATCACTGGTTTGTTGGATGAGAATGGGGTGGAGCAGTCAGAGCCGGAGAAAGTCCACAAGATCATTGCTGATTATTATAGAGATCTCTATAAAGGGGCTCATATTGATAGGGAAGCCATTAATGCCTACCTGAAGGGGGTGTCCCTACCAACATTAGACTCCACACAGGCAGATAGTATGGCCGGTCCCATAACTGAGGAGGAGGTGAAGAAGAGCATTGACTCCTTAAAGGCCAACAAGAGCCCGGGGCTGGACGGCCTGACCAGCGAGTTTTATAGAGAGTTCAGGGACTTATTAGCTCCAGACCTGGTGCAGGTCTATAATGATTGCCTCTCTGCAGGGAAGCTTCTACCGTCCCAGTATAAATCTGTTCTGGTCCTTTTGGCAAAAAAAGGAAATCTAAAAGATATAAAGAACTGGCGTCCACTGTCTCTGCTGAACCCGGATTATAAAATTCTGGCCAAGATCTTGTATTATCGGCTGAGTGAGGTGGCGGGTGGGCTCATCATCGCCAACCAGACGTGTGGTGTGAAGGGTCGGACGATAGAGGACTCATTGTTGTTGGTGAGAGAAGCCGTGACGTACATGAAGCAGCACCATGTGGGGGCGTATATTGTGGGCTAGACCAGAATAAAGCCTTTGATAGAGTCCATCATGATTACCTGTATCAGGTGTTGTTACAGTATGGCCTCCCGATGCGGTTTGTGCAGTGGCTGCGATTTCAGTATGAGGAAGCTATAAGCCTGCCGCTGATTAATGGTCACTTGGCCGAGCCCTTTGCAATCATGTCAGGGGTGAGGCAGGGCTGTCCTCTCAGCCCATTGTTGTATGTTTTCAGTCTGGATCCTTTCCTCAGAATACTGCAGGATCATAGAGATTTTACAGGGCTGAGGTGCCACCTCTAAAGTATGGTGGAGGAGGTAAAGTTCTGTGCCTATGCGGATGATGTGTCGGTTGTGGTGTCTTCTAGAGGTGATTGTGCGGCTCTACAGCAGGAGATCACGGCCTTCTCCCAAGTATCTAACTCCTCTGTGAACATGGAGAAGAGCGAGGCGTTGTGGCTGGGGAGTGACCGTGATGTCTTCTCTGTGCCCTTCAGAACAGTTCAGGATCAGATAAAGATTTTGGGAGTTGTGTTTGGTGCTGTAGATGATGGGAAGGTGAACTGGGAGGAGAAGCTGGTGGTGTGTGAGCGGAAGGTGCAGAGCTGGAGACACTGGAAGCTGACATATCTGGAGAAGATCCGCCTGCTGAAGACCTTCCTGCTCCCGCTGTTCCTCTATATCAGTGTGGTGTTCCCGCTGCCAGATACGTTGCTCCCCAGACTCACCAATGTCTTTTTTCACTTCTTGTGGGGCAACAGGATGAATGTGGTCAGGAGAAACATTGTTTATCTCTCTCATAAGGATGGTGGTCTCGCCATGCCTTGTCCGGAGCTCTTCTTTAATCTTTTGTTTCTCATGAAGAATTTTTCGTTTTGTAAGAATTCAGAGAAGGTGCCATGGTCGTGTTTGTTTAAGAGCCAGATCCAGCAGTTTGTGTCTGTGTGGTCGGTAGGGGACCCATCAAGAGAATCTCAGGACGACTAAAGAATAATGTTTCTTGGTATGGTGTCCACATAATAAGTAAGGTCGTCAGATGGAGGATCTTGTATGATGACGTCAAGCAGCTTAGTAGGAAGGAGCTGTATAAGAATGTCCTGTCATCTCACTTCAGTGTACAGGTACAACTGAGGGGCGCTCCGAGTCTGGATGTAAAATGGGCTGCAAAAAACGTGCTAGATCCCAGAGTTCCCCCTCATATGAGAGACGTAGCCTGGCTGGCACTCCATGGTAAGATGTACGTTAGAGATAATCTAAAGTGCAGGAATGTATCAGACAGATCCTGTCCCAGAGAAGAGTGCCCCCATATACTGGAGACGATGGACCATCTGCTGTTAGAGTGCCCCTTCAGTATGCAGGTATGGGAGTCTGTGTCCTTGTCCCTAAAGTTGCCGCACCTGGTGGGACAGTCGTATGGTCAGCTGCTGTAAGGAGACTTCCAACCTAAGCTCAGGGCGTATGACAGAAGCTCTCTGTATATAATAAATGTGGTGACATCTACCATCTGTGGTGTGCGCAGTGCTGCCTGCTGATCAATAAGGAAGTCCTGTCCTGTGATACTGTCAGGTATAAGATCCTAGAAAGTCTCAAGGCCGTATATAAGAAGGATATAAAGAGGAACCGAGGGAATGTGAACTGGAGGAACATCCATGTATCGGGATTGGTCAATGTTTGCTAATGCTATTGTTTAAGTGATGTAACAACATTTATCTCCTTTACTATTTATTGCTTTGAGATTTTAATGTAACATTTTTGTAACATATGGTTGTCAGTTTTTAAATAAAAAGATCATTATAGTAGTTATATTCTTGTACATAGTGAGCAGTATTATAGTAGTTATATTCCTGTACATAGGAGCAGAATTATAGTAGTTATATTCTTGTACATTGGGACAGTATTATAGTAGTTATATTCTTGTACATAGGAGCAGTATTATAGTAGTTATACTCTTGTACATAGGGGCAGTATTATAGTAGTTATATTCTTGTACATAGGGAGCAGTATTATAGTAGTTATATTCCTGTACATAGGAGCAGTATTATAGTAGTTATATTCCTGTACATAGGGGCAGTATTATAGTAGTTATATTCTTGTACATAGGGGGCAGTATTATAGTAGTTATATTCTTGTATATAGGGGGCAGTATTATAGTAGTTATATTCTTGTACATAGGGGGCAGTATTATAGTAGTTATATTCTTGTACATAGGAGCAGTATTATAGTAGTTATATTCTTGTACATAGGGGGCAGTATTATAGTAGTTATATTCTTGTACATAGTGAGCAGTATTATAGTAGTTATATTCTTGTACATAGGGGCAGTATTATAGTAGTTATTTTCTTGTACATAGGGGGCAGTATTATAGTAGTTATATTCTTGTACATAGGGGGCAGTATTATAGTAGTTATATTCCTGTACATAGGGGCAGTATTATAGTAGTTATATTCTTGTACATAGGGGGCAGTATTATAGTAGTTATATTCTTGTACATAGGAGCAGTATTATAGTAGTTATATTCTTGTACATACTGTAGGAGCAGTATTATAGTAGTTATATTCTTGTACATAGGAGCAGTATTATAGTAGTTCCACATTAAAATTGGATGAAGGGTTTAGGAGTTTCAGCTCCTTAACATGTGCTACCCTGTTTTTAAAGGGACCAAAAGTAATTGGACAGATTAAATAATTGTAAGTAAAATGTTCATTTCTAGTACTTGGACGAAAACCTTTTGTTGGCAATGACTGCCTGAAGTCTTGGACTCATGGACATCACCAGACGCTGTGTTTCCTCCTTTTTAATGCTCTGCCAGGCCTTCACTGCGGTGGTTTTCAGTTGCTGTTTGTTTGTGGGTCTTTCTGTCTGAAGTTTAGTCTTTAGTAAGTGAAATGCATGCTCAATTGGGTTGAGATCAGGTGACTGACTTGGCCATTCAAGTATATTCACTTCTTTGCTTTAATAAACTCCTGGGATGCTTCGGCTTTATGTTTTGGGTCATTGTCTATCTGTAATATGAAACGGTGACCAATCAGTTTGGCGGCATTTGGCTGGATCTGAGCACACAGTATGGCTGTGAATACCTCAGAATTTATTAGGCTGCTTCTGTCCTGTGTCACATCATCAATAAACACTAGTGACCCTGTGACTAAAGCATGCCGCTGCCACCAAATTGTGATGAACGACGGCACCCTGTGCCACCAATACGTCACGATCCCACCACGGACACGGGTATGTCAGCGGACGGAGGGATGTGACGCACTGCCGGCACACGGCTATCACAGGCACAGTGGGGGCTTATCTTAGTTATCCCGCCACTGGTACCATGTGACAAAAATATGCAGCAAGGTAATTTCGCTCTAACAATTTACTGCAGGGGGGGTATTTTGGATGCTCCACCACTGCTAACAACCTTCCAAGAACTGCGGGGATTTATGAATATCCCACTTCTCAGTTCCACTTTGGAACTCGCAGCTCTCCGGCACCCCCCTTACCCTCAGGTCAGTCAGGGAACTGCACCTAGGATAATTAGTCGCCGGATGGGCTGCTTGTTATGCTCGGGCAATTAGACTACTGCAGTAAGGGAATTATCAATGCTTTGGGCCTCGGCCACTCATTCAGCAATATAAGACCCTTCCGGACTGCCAACTAGCCAACCAACTGAACACACCACGCTGCCACCAGCCATGATTCACTTAATCAAACAATTAATTAAGAGGGTCTGTGGCAAACCCCCAAATTAGTAGCGATTATCTAAAAAAAGGCACATAGTTCATTTCTTAGAGCATGGAGGCAAACTGATAATTTTTATCATTTATTCCCAAAAATGTGGGCAGTGATTACACAGATAAAAGGTTGTTACAAAGTTGAGACATTAAATATGTACAATGCAGTATAAAACAAAAGGATTAAAAAGCAGAATAACACTTATATGTGCTTAGTTGGTATTAGGCATCCCATGTGGCTGGGGGATGGGCTGCAACCAGACATCCCAAGACAACGGCAGATCTTTCTAGCAGGGCATCTGCAGCTCAAAACTGAAGCACAGTACAGGAGGGGTACCTAATAGCCCAGGGTCTGTGACATCACAAAAGGGGCAGTCTGGTGAGGTTCAACCCCCCTACTCTCTAAGTTGCAATTTCACTAAAAACTTATACTAACTATATCTAGATGAGAAAAGCTCGTATAAACTCACGGAGGGTCTAGCTGGTTGTAGTTTATCGAATATAATAAAACAACATCAGTCATGCCATACTTAAGACACTCCATTTGGGAGCAATCCATATCTCAGTTTCTGGGGGTGTTAGAACTTTGCAAGAGCCACCGTAGGGAAGCCGGGTCCGCGCAGATCACAGAAATGTCAGTTTCGTTTTTCTGTCACGGCCGGAGTTTCTCTTAATATTTCTCATAGTTTTACTCAGCTGCATGGTTGAGAATAATAGGAGGAATCTTCCTCCTGGCTGAACAGGGAGGGGGGAAGGAAAAGAGAATCCTACTGTGATTTCAGATTTCACAGAGCTGCACGCAGGCAGATAGCTGTGGAGGACAAATGCTTGTAGCAGGAAGTGTCCTATTACCAGCAGGCACAGAGCTGATAAGGAGGGGGGAAGGTTCTAGAAGTCATACCTTACAGACATTTTACATTACACCTCCCCCTTTTAGAGGGTGCTAAGGAGGCCGGTGCGCACATCAGCGGGTCCATCCTCAAAGGACAGCACCTGTTTCTTGGTCCTGGGGGTGGGCCAGGATGCGATTGCGTCCACCTTTTCTGGCTCCGGATTCATGGAACCCCCGCCTACCCGATGCCCCAGGTAGTGGACCTCGCTCATGCCCATCTGGCATTTTCCTGGCATGATAGTCAGGCCTGCCTGGTGAAGACGCTTGAACACCTCCTGGAGATGCTGAAGGTGTCCAAGTACGCCACACCGTACTCCTCCAGTCCCCGAAGCAGGTGGTTGACCATCCGCTGGAAAGTGGCAGGGGCATTTTTGATGCTGAAGGGCATGACTGTGGACTCGTACAGTCCAAAGGGAGTGATAAAGGCAGATTTCTCCTGCGCCTCAGGGCTCAGGGGAATCTGCCAGTATCCCCGACTCAAATCCATGATGGATATGCACCTTGCTTTCACCAACCGCTCAAGCAGATCCTCGATGCGCGGCATCGGGTGGGCATCAGAGGTTGTGATGGCGTTGAGCCCCCTGTAGTCCACGTAGAACCGGGTGGTTTGATCCTTTTTAAGCACGAGGACTGCAGGTGAAGCCCATGCGCTTTTTGACCGTCGAATCACCCCCAGCCTTAACATCTCATCGATCTATTGGCACATGACTTGTTGCACCGCCTCAGAGATCCGATAAGGTGTTCGCCGTAGTGGGGCATGATTCCCGGTGTCCACCTCATGAACCGCTAACTCCGTCCTCCCAGGTCGGTTGGTGAACACGGCCCGGAAGGGTTCCAGGGCTTCCACCAACTGCGACCACTGGGATACGGTTAGCAAACCACTTATCTCCATGTCCTCAATGGACCCATTGGCCTTGGCTTGGGCCAGCATGTCCAGGAGGGGATCTTCCTCCCCATCCTCGGGCAGGTTGCAGACCGGTAGGACGCAAGTTTCACGTTCGTGGTGCGCCTTCAGCATGTTGACGTGAAAGGCCTTGCGCCTACCCCGAGCATGGTCAAGCGTGACCACGCAGGTGACCAGTTTGAGCTGTTGGTGGACGACGTATGGGCCTTCCCAGGCTGCCTGAAGCTTATCCGTTGGTACGGGGACCAGCACCCTCACCTTTTGACCCACCTGGTAGGTCCGCTCCCAGGAATTCTGGTCATACCAGTGCTTCTGTTCAGCCTGAGCCTGCGTCATGTTGTCATGCACCAACTGCGTCAAGGTCTGCATCTTGTCACGGAAGCGCATGACATAGTCCACGATGGACACTTCTGTGGGGTTTGGCTCATCTTCCCAGGATTCTCTTAACAATCCAAGGGGTCCCCGGACTTGCCTGCCATACAGGAGCTCAAAGGGGGAGAACCTGGTCGAGGCCTGCGGAACTTCTCTGCAAGCGAACAGCACCCTTGGGTCTCAACCAGCATGCGGAGCATCTGTTTGAGGGTACCGTTGAAGTGTTCACACAAACCATTAGTCTGTGGGTGATACGCACTTGATACCAGGTGCTTCACCTGCATTTTCTCACAGAGAGCCTCCATTAGGCGAGACATGAATTGGGTTGCTTGATCGGTAAGCATCTCCCTGGGAAATCCTACCCTTGAAAAGATGGTCACCAGTGCATCAGCCACCTTATCTGCCCTGGTTGAAGACAGAGCTACTGCCTCTGGGTACCGGGTAGCATAGTCTACCACGGTGAGAATGTATCGCTTTCCAGAGCTGCTGGGGATGGCCAGCGGGCCTACAATGTCCACCGCGATTCTCTGGAAAGGCTCCTCTATCACCGGCAAAGGACTAAGGGGAGCCTTAAGGGCAGGCCCTGCCTTACCCACCTTTTGACAGGTGTTACAGGAGCGGCAGTAGGTCGTGACATCTGTCCCCATCTTGGGCCAATAGAAGTGTTGAGACAGGCGTGCCTTTGTTTTGCTGATCCCCAAGTGTCCAGCGAGTGGAATCTCATGGGCAATCCGCAACAACTCAGTTCTGAACTGTAGGGGAACGACTAGCTGTCTTTCCCTCAACCACTCCTTTTGGGGATCTCCGGTTACTGTCTCCCGGTACAACCTTCCTCGTTCCCAGAACACCCTCTCCTTATCAGGCTCGGAGGTGGGCGTCTCGGCAAGGTGTCTCAGATTCTCCAGGCTGGCATCTTAGTGCAGAGCAGCCTGGAACTCCTTGCTGGAGGCTGCCAGAAGTGACATCAGGGTCCCTTCCTTACTGGGACCCTCTGGAACCGGCTCTGGGTTCACCTCTGATTCAGTCTCTCCTGTAACAGAAGAGGGTCCAGAAGACAGGGCGCTACCTGCGATCTGGGCACTCTGACTGCGTCTGACAGCGGCTTGTCTCCGTGGGGATTTCTACAGACCCACCAATCGGCACTGACATGGGCCCTACCTCCCCGTCCACCCCCAACAATTCAGGAGCAGTGCTACTTATGGGCCAGTTACCTTCCTCGGTGGCACTGGTCAGCTGCATGGTTTTACCTTCCTCATGGTCCCCATGCACCTCCCCATTTCCTTGAGCATCGTTGCTTGCTCCTGCCAGGGGTTCCTCAACCGTCTCACTCCGGAGAGTGACGGGGCTGAGCACTTCGGTACCTGTGGACACATCTACCATTTCAAAGAAAGGGTTAACAGGTTCAGTCGGCACAGATACATCATCATTATCACCATTCCTAGGAAAAGAATGGTTATCAGATTGCTTTTGTACATTCACATCACCATCAGCATCATACCTGGGGAAAGAATGGTTGTTAGTTGCATCATTACTCATCAAGGCATTAGCAGGTAACACATTCAGTTTCCCATCATCACCAGTCCAGGACGGATGAGGGTTCGTTCAGCCCCGGTGTCCTTGAGGCCTGTGGCAAGACGGGCCCCCACCTGAACAGGTTGAACGTTGTCGTCAATCCTCCCAAACAAACCTCCGACAAAATGACAGAGGCGTTGGGGCCAGAGGCCTTGGCTGGGGGATTCTTCGGCTTTTCCGGACAGGCGTAATGGAAGTGACCAGTCCGATTGCAGGTGAAACACAGGCGACTGTCAGTAGTAGGCCTGGTGTTGGCAACAGGGATAGGGCCACCGGAGGGACGGCTAGCTGGGGCACTGGGGTTGGTTGCAGGCTTACCCCCTCTCCAGCTGGTGGTGACTGGCCTCCGCGTCTCTGGCTTCCGGTTGGCCTCATAGTTGTCGGCGATCTGCGCCACTTTGTCCGCATTCGGTGGTTCGCGGTCCAGGATGAACTGTCGGACCTCAGCTGGGCAGAGATGCAGGAACTGGTCTTTGATCATCAGGTCCCGTAGCTGTTCAAAGGAATCAACGGACAGTCCATGGATCCACTGGTCAAAGTGGGTCCTGAGTCCTTGCACCACATCACTATAGCTATCGTGTGGGCCACTTTGGAGGTTCCGGAACTTCTTTCGGTATACCTCAGGTGTCAGCCGGTATTTGGCTATCAGAGCCTGCTTTATGGCATCATAGTCGTCGTCGCCTTCTGACGGAAGAGAAGCAAACGCCTCCAGAGCTTTGCCTTTTAGCCCTGGGGTCAAGTACCTTGCCCATTGGTCTCTAGGCAGCTGGTACTGTCTGCAGGCTTTCTCAAAGGCTCGCAGAAACGTGTCCAAGTCCCCGTCCTTTTCCATCACGGGAAAATGCTCTGGCCGGGGTTTAGGAGTCTGGACGCTGCTGGGCTCACTGCTTCGGGCTGTACGGGCATTCCACCCCCGCTGGAGCATCTTCAGCTCATGGGCAATCTGAGCTTCTCTTTTGGCTCGCTGCTCCTCTCTCTCCCGCTCGGCTCGCTGCTCCGCTTTCTCCCGAGCTTGCTGGATCAGCGTCAGACGTCCATCACGGTCTTCGGCAGGGAGTGCGTCCAAGGCCGCTTGCAGGTAGGGGTCCAGCCCGCTCTGGTTGGATGTGAGGCCAGCGCTCAGGAGTGCAGCCTCTGCTGCAGCCCCATAGTTACTTGGGCCAACTTCTGCATTCGCTGGACCCTGGGTGTTGTCAGCTGCACCAGAGCCACGATCAATTGATCTCTGGTTTTGTTTGTGGCGTCAATGCCTTGGTACGTGCATACTGCAGCAAGGCTTTCCTTTTTCTGCTGTCTGTACCAGTGTTCTCCTTTTGCCGCCATGGTTGCCAAATAAAAGATAGAAAAGAAAAACGAAGAGAAAGGGAGGGAATACTTGCAAGTACAAAAACATGTCTCAGGACTAGTAACCACTGAGTCGGTTCTCCAAAACCTATGATGCAGGATTCCCGCAGGAACCGTGCAGGTTTTTAGTGAGAGGAATGATTGCTCAAACCAAATCACTAATGCTCTAGGATTATCCCACCGCTCTGCCACCAATATGTGACGATACGGCA
The DNA here is from genome assembly GCF_039654945.1 of Dendrobates tinctorius. Lineage (NCBI taxonomy): Eukaryota > Metazoa > Chordata > Amphibia > Anura > Dendrobatidae > Dendrobates > Dendrobates tinctorius. Next base: position 5,652,332 of record NW_027361688.1, read on the forward strand.
CACCGCTGCCACCAAAACGCGATGGACAGCAGACCCTGTGTCACCAATATGTCACAATCCCACCACTGACACGGCTGTATCAGCGGACGGAGGGTCGCGACACACTGCCGGCACAAGGCTATCACAGGCACAGTGGGGGCTTATCTTAGTTATCCCACCACTGGCGTCATGTGACAAAAATACCGCAAGCTAACCTTGCTCTAACAATTTACCGCAGGGGGGTTATTTTGGATGCCCCACCACTGCCAACAACCTTCCAAAAACTGTGGGGATTTATGTATATCCCACTTTCTCAGTTCCACTTTGGAACTCGCAGCTCTCCGGCGCCCCCCTTACCCTCAGGTCAGTCTGGGAACTGCACCTAGGAAAATTAGTCGCCGGATGGGCTGCTTGTTGTGCACGGACAATTAGGCTACCGCAGTAAGGGAATTATCAATGCTGTGGCCGCAGCCCCCCTTTAGCAATATAAGACACTTCTGTCCTGCCAACTAGCCTAATCAATCGCACACACCACGCTGCCACCATCCACGCTTTTCTTAATTCACAGAGTTAAATTAAGAGGGTCCGTGGCAAAACCCTGAAATCAGTAGCGATTATCTAAAAGAGGCGCATAGTTCGTTTCTTAGAGCATGGAGACAGACTGATAATTTTACGATTTATTCCCAAAAGTGCAGTGATTATACAGATAAAAGTTGCTATAAAGTTGAGACATTAAATATGTACAAATACAAATATAAACAAAGTGGATGAAAGAACAGAAAGTAACACTCACATGTGTTCAGTCAATATCAGGCAGACCATGCGGCTGTGAGAAGGCGGAGCCACACGTCTCCACTCATCGGTACGTCTTGTCAGCATGGACTCTGTAGCTCAACTGACTGGAATTTGGTAGGGAATACCTATAGACTAGGGTTTGTGACCTCATGAAATGGGCGGTCTGGAGAGGTCCCACCTCCCTCTCTCCAAGTTATGATTTGGCTACAAAACTTAGAATAACTATATCTTAACGGGTGAAGCTCGTATGAATTCACCAAGGGTATCATATTTCCCAGGGTAACGAACCCAACAAGAAAACATCAAGAATGCACTAGATAGGAAGCTCCATTTGGAAGTCCGAGAATCGTGAAACTTAGGGGCTTAGAAAGCTGGTTTCGTTGCCTACACAGGGATATGTTTATTATATCTCTGAGGTGTATGGTTTTTGCAATGCGGTCTCTTATAGTTTTATTCAGCCACATGGTCTTAAACATTCTTTTTCACTCAGCTTAATTAACATCCCTTGCAGAGGAAGGGGAGGGAAGAATTCCTACACTGAGGCTTCCAGAGGAAATGGACGGTTTCATGTTACCAAAAGCATAGAGCTGATAAGACTTGGAGGAAGGGGCTGCTGCAAGCTGACAGTGTACAATGTAACTCAGCTGGAAGGGAGAGATTCTGGAAGGTTCCACTTCCCTCACCCCGCTCCCAGCACCCCAATCAAGGAATACCCGGGCCACTGGCAAGGGACAGCGGGTACCCCCGATCCAGGTGACAGTCAGGGTTTTCCCCTCAGCAAACTTTTCAGGGGCCGCCAGTCCAGGACAGATGAGGGTTCGTTCAGCGCCGGTGTCCTTGAGGCCTGTAGCAAGACGGGCCCCCACCTGGACGGGTTGAACGTTGTCGTCAATCCTCCCAACCACACCTCCCACCAAAAGAACAGAGGAGTTGGGCCCAGAGGCCTTGGCTGGGGGGTTCTTCGGCTTTTCCGGACAGGTGTAACTGAGAGGATATCCTCAAATGAAAGCTGAAAGTCTGAACTTCAACTGCATCTGAATTGTTTTGTTTAAAATTCATTGTGGTAATGTCTAGAAAAAAATTAGAAAAATGTTGTCTCTGTCCAAATATATATGGACCTAACTGTACATTCTTGTACATAGGGGACAGTATTATAGTAGTTATATTCTTGTACATAGGGGGTAGTATTATAGTAGTTATATTCTTGTACATAGGGGCAGTATTATAGTAGTTATATTCTTGTACAAAGGAGCAGTATTATAGTAGTTATATTGTTGTACATAGGGGCAGTATTATAGTAGTTATATTCTTGTACATAGGAGCAGTATTATAGTAGTTATATTCTTGTACATAGGGGGCAGTATTATAGTAGTTATATTCTTGTACATAGGGGGTAGTATTATAGTAGTTATATTCTTGTACATGGGGGCAGTATTATAGTAGTTATATTCTTGTACATAGGGGGTAGTATTATAGTAGTTATATTCTTGTACATAGGGGCAGTATTATAGTAGTTATATTCTTGTATATAGGGGTAGTATTATAGTAGTTATATTCTTGCACATAGGAGCAGTATTATAGTAGTTATATTCTTGTACATAGGAGCTGTATTATAGTAGTTATATTCTTGTACATAGGAGCTGTATTATAGTAGTTATATTCTTGTACATAGGGGCAGTATTATAGTAGTTATATTCTTGTACATAGGAGCAGTATTATAGTAGTTATATTCTTGTACATAGGGGCAGTATTATAGTAGTTATATTCTTGTACATAGGAGCAGTATTATAGTAGTTATATTCTTGTACATAGGGGGCAGTATTATAGTAGTTATATTCTTGTACATAGGGGGTAGTATTATAGTAGTTATATTCTTGTACATAGGGGGCAGTATTATAGTAGTTATATTCTTGTACATAGGGGGCAGTATTATAGTAGTTATATTCTTGTACATAGGGGCAGTATTATAGTAGTTATATTCTTGTATATAGGGGTAGTATTATAGTAGTTATATTCTTGTACATAGGGGGTAGTATTATAGTAGTTATATTCTTGTACATAGGGAGCAGTATTATAGTAGTTATATTCTTGTACATAGGAGCAGTATTATAGTAGTTATATTCTTGTACATAGGGGGCAGTATTATAGTAGTTAAATTCTTGTACATAGGGGGCAGTATTATAGTAGTTAAATTCTTGTACATAGGGGGCAGTATTATAGTAGTTAAATTCTTGTACATAGGGTGCAGTATTATAGTAGTTATATTCTTGTACATAGGAGCAGTATTATAGTAGTTATATTCTTGTACATAGGGGCAGTATTATAGTAGTTAAATTCTTGTACATAGGGGGCAGTATTATAGTAGTTATATTCTTGTACATAGGGAGCAGTATTATAGTAGTTATATTCTTGTACATAGGGGGCAGTATTATAGTAGTTATATTCTTGTACATAGGGGGTAGTATTATAGTAGTTATATTCTTGTACATAGGGGCAGTATTATAGTAGTTATATTCTTGTACATAGGAGCAGTATTATAGTAGTTATATTGTTGTACATAGGGGCAGTATTATAGTAGTTATATTCTTGTACATAGGAGCAGTATTATTGTAGTTATATTCTTGTACATAGGGGGCAGTATTATAGTAGTTATATTCTTGTACATAGGGGGTAGTATTATAGTAGTTATATTCTTGTACATGGGGGCAGTATTATAGTAGTTATATTCTTGTACATAGGGGGTAGTATTATAGTAGTTATATTCTTGTACATAGGGGCAGTATTATAGTAGTTATATTCTTGTATATAGGGGTAGTATTATAGTAGTTATATTCTTGCACATAGGAGCAGTATTATAGCAGTTATATTCTTGTACATAGGGGCAGTATTATAGTAGTTATATTCTTGTACATAGGAGCAGTATTATAGTAGTTATATTCTTGTACATAGGAACTGTATTATAGTAGTTATATTCTTGTACATAGGAGCTGTATTATAGTAGTTATATTCTTGTACATAGGAGCTGTATTATAGTAGTTATATTCTTGTACATAGGAGCTGTATTATAGTAGTTATATTCTTGTACATAGGGGCAGTATTATAGTAGTTATATTCTTTTACATAGGAGCAGTATTATAGTAGTTATATTCTTGTACATAGGGGGCAGTATTATAGTAGTTATATTCTTGTACATAGGAGCAGTATTATAGTAGTTATATTCTTGTACATAGGAGCAGTATTATAGTAGTTATATTCTTGTATATAGGGGGCAGTATTATAGTAGTTATATTCTTGTACATAGGGGCAGTATTATAGTAGTTATATTCTTGTACATAGGAGCAGTATTATAGTAGTTATATTCTTGTACATAGGGGGCAGTATTATAGTAGTTATATTCTTGTACATAGGGGGTAGTATTATAGTAGTTATATTCTTGTACATAGGGGGCAGTATTATAGTAGTCATATTCTTGTACATAGGGGGCAGTATTATAGTAGTTATATTCTTGTACATAGGGGGCAGTATTATAGTAGATATATTCTTGTATATAGGGGCAGTATTATAGTAGTTATATTCTTGTACATAGGAGCTGTATTATAGTAGTTATATTCTTGTACATAGGAGCAGTATTATAGTAGTTATATTCTTGTACATAGGGGCAGTATTATAGTAGTTATATTCTTGTACATAGGAGCAGTATTATAGTAGTTATATTCTTGTACATAGGAGCTGTATTATAGTAGTTATATTCTTGTACATAGGAGCAGTATTATAGTAGTTATATTCGTGTACATAGGAGCAGTATTATAGTAGTTATATTCTTGTACATAGGGGCAGTATTATAGTACTTATATTCTGTACATAGGGGGCAGTATTATAGTAGTTATATTCTTGTACATAGGAGCAGTATTATAGCAGTTATATTCTTGTACATAGGGGCAGTATTATAGTAGTTATATTCCTGTACATAGAGATACAGAAGTGATCACACAATCTCCCCAATTCTGTTCCTAACATCATAACATACGATACTCATTGACAGGTGTGGTTACACACTACTTGACCCTATTGCCCAGCATTGTTACTTACCCTGGGCGGTCATACACCATACCATTACCAGTAATGACCTAATCTGTATTTTTCAGCTTATTGTCAGACTTGGGGATCATTCCGAGTCTATAGCTTACATTCTTATCATGTGCTCATTATTTTGCCATTTAAACTGAAACAAGGAAATCAATATTCATCAGAGATTCTCCATAAACAACAAATCAATCATCCAGCTGAAAACTCGATGCGCGATGGACGCAGGCAGCGGACGGAGTGTGCTGGAACGTTAGACACATTGTGGGCTGGAACACTGAGCTTTAATATTTAGAAGATTTTATAAGGTTTTTTCAATTCAGAAAACTCATTTTAATATTTTATTTTTAATATCTGAGTGAATGGAGGGGTCTTCTGCTCGGGATCCTCATCTCTTCGTCATAGTGGATGGTAAGAGCGTTTTTCGCTCTGGATGACGTCTCCTGTAGATTTGAATGGACATGTGCAATGCACATTTTCACCTGCGGGGGAGCTGTAGAGAGATCAATCACTAGAGATAGGAAGCATTCGATTTCCCTACAGCACTTCCGCAGGTGAAATGAAGTATTACATAAAATGATAAGCTGGGTCCTCCAGTGAAACTTCTCTTTCCGGCTGATAAATGAGGGTCTTAATCGAATCAGACAGCCCCTTATGAATTGTAATAATACATATCACAATGCTGCATGGGTAATGGTTGATTACGTGCGGAGAGATGCCCTTGAAAAGTCAGTGTTTGCCCAATTTCTAACACATGGTGCCTTTTTGAAATGCGGCACCAGCCCCAGGCAGTGCGGACCACCCTCGTAGGCGAACTCTCAGCCTCTCGTTACGTTAATTAATAGTTAGCCGCAGTCTCTGATAAAACAAGAGAAAAAAGGGAAAAACTAACATATTGTTCTTATGCAGAAGAGACAACTCCCGGCGGACGCCGTGTGTGGAACAAATGAGGAGGATGTGACCTCTACAATTATTAGGATCAGACCGATCCGTGATCAGCAAAATACTGCAAAAGACAAAAAAGGTACAGTATAAGAGATGTCTGTGCGGAAGGAAGAGCAGAGTGATACTGTGATGGGGGCACTGTGCTGGTTACTGTTATGGGACACTGTGCTGGTTACTGTTATGGGGCACTGTGCTGGTTACTGTTATGGGGCACTGTGCTGGTTACTGTTATGGGACACTGTGCTGGTTACTGTTATGGGGCACTGTGCTGGTTACTGTTATGGGACACTGTGCTTGTTACTGTTATGGGGCACTGTGCTGGTTACTGTTATGGGACACTGTGCTGGTTACTGTTATGGGGCACTGTGCTGGTTACTGTTATGGGACACTGTGCTGGTTACTGTGATGGGGCACTGTGCTGGTTACTGTTATGGGGCACTGTGCTGGTTACTGTTATGGGGACACTGTGCTGGTTACTGTTATGGGACACTGCTGGTTACTGTTATGAGGCACTGTGCTGGTTACTGTTATGGGGCACTGTGCTGGTTACTGTTATGGGGCACTGTGCTGGTTACTGTTATGGGGCACTGTGCTGGTTACTGTTATGGGGCACTGTGCTGGTTACTGTTATGGGGACACTGTGCTGGTTACTGTTATGGGACACTGCTGGTTACTGTTATGGGACACTGTGTTGGTTACTGTTATGGGGCACTGTGCTGGTTACTGTTATGGGGCACTGTGCTGGTTACTGTTATGGGGCACTGTGCTGGTTACTGTTATGGGACACTGCTGGTTACTGTTATGGGGCACTGTGCTGGTTACTGTTATGGGGCACTGTGCTGGTTACTGTTATGGGGCACTGTGCTGGTTACTGTTATGGGGCACTGTGCTGGTTACTGTTATGGGACACTGTGCTGGTTACTGTTATGGGGCACTGCTGGTTACTGTTATGGGGCACTGTGCTGGTTACTGTAATGGGACACTGTGCTGGTTACTGTAATGGGGCACTGTGCTGGTTACTGTAATGGGGCACTGTGCTGGTTACTGTTATGGGGCACTGTGCTGGTTACTGGTATGAGGCACTGTGCTGGTTACTGTAATGGGACACTGCTGGTTACTGTAATGGGGCACTGTGCTGGTTACTGTTATGGGGCACTGTGCTGGTTACTGGTATGAGGCACTGTGCTGGTTACTGTAATGGGACACTGTGCTGGTTACTGTTATGGGGCACTGTGCTGATTACTGTTATGGGGCTCTGTGCTGATTACTGTTATGGGGACACTGTGCTGGTTACTGTTATGGAGCACTGTGCTGATTACTGTTATGGGGACACTGTGCTGGTTACTGTTATGGAGCACTGTGCCGGTTACTATTATGGGGGCACTGTGCTGATTACTGTTATGGGGCACTGTGCTGGTTACTGTTATGGGGCTCTGTGCTGATTACTGTTATGGGGACACTGTGCTGGTTACTGTTATGGGGCTCTGTGCTGATTACTGTTATGGGGACACTGTGCTGGTTACTGTTATGGAGCACTGTGCCGGTTACTATTATGGGGGCACTGTGCTGATTACTGTTATGGGGCACTGTGCTGGTTACTGTTATGGGGGCACTGTGCTGGTTACTGGTATGAGGCACTGTGCTTGTTACTGTTATGGGGGCACTGTGCTGATTACTGTTATGGGGCACTGTGCTGGTTACTGTTATGGGGCACTGTGCTGGTTACTGTTATGGGGCACTGTGCTGGTTACTGTTATGGGGCACTGTGCTGGTTACTGTTATGGGACACTGTGCTGATTACTGTTATGGGACACTGTGCTGATTACTGTTATGGGGCACTGTGCTGGTTACTGTTATGGGGCTCTGTGCTGGTTACTGTTATGGGGGCTCTGTGCTGGTTACTGTTATGGTGCACTGTGCTGGTTACTGTTATGGGGCACTGTGCTGGTTACTGTTATGGGGGCACTATGGGAAAACCTTTGCTGTCATTGGTGATTGGCTGCCCTGGCTGTCACTGACTCTACCAGACAGTGTGTGCAGTGATGACTATATGCAGTATATATATATATGTCTGTATCTATATCGTCTCTTCCCAAGAGTTCTCGCCAAGAGCCGCGTAGGTCTATATTTAAAGTGACAGTACTCATTATCGGAGTTTTATGGCTGCCATGACTGAGGGCCCAGGTGCAGGGTCTAATATATAATCTGGTTCTGAAAACAGCAAATCCTGAGAATTATCAGCTCAGATCATTCAGGACGTGTCGTTCCTGATAAATTAACTTCTGCATCAGATGTGACTGCATGAGATCGGCGCAGCGTCCCCCTGACGTGTGTGACGCCTCCCCGTGTAACACCAGAGGCGGCTCACAGCCCGTGTAATAGCGACTCCTACACTCTCATATATATATATATATCAACAACTCTGCTGATGATAAATAAGTTCTGCAATTGGGTATCATTTGAAATTCTGCAGCATTTGGCTTGTATTGCCTCTATTGCTAGCTGCAGAATGAGGAAACTGAGAATCTGTCAGTGAGCTTGGTTGGATGTGTAGTTTGTCCCTCTTTTATCTGCCTTTTATTTCTGAGCTCTTCGCTGATATTTGAGCACAAGTCACATCGAAGTTGAATGTGCAGGGCAATAAAAGCCTGAAAAAAAACAAACGGTGCAAAATTTTTAATGAAACACAACTGCAAAGATGATTTTAGTCCAAAATACATTAATTTAAGTAGAAAAAAAAAAAAGCTTGTCAATAAATGATCAGTTGTGATCGCTGCATAAGATGCAGGCAGTGACAGATTTCGCCTGTAGTGGCCACTGCTGGAGAAATGTGGTAATACATGCTTCTTATTCAAATTAATTTAGTTGAGTCCTCCAGAGCAAGAGTTGCTCTTTGCAACAAGGGGGTCCTTGACTGATAGATGAGTTGCAATAAAACACACAGGGTGCGACCATGACCAGTGCCTAACTCAGCTGGATGTGCATCAGAGGAAGAAGAACTGTGTAATTTTTTTAAAGGTATTGAAATGGAATGATGAACATTATTACTGGAATGGGCTCAGGGTGGGGGACATTATTATATGAAGGGGCTAGGATTGGGGACATTATACCAGGAAGGGGCCTAGAATAGGGGACATTATTACAGTAAGACGGCAGGATGGGGACATTATAACAGGAAGAGGCCCAGTATGGGGGACATTATTATATGAAGAGACTAGGATGGGGGACATTATACAAGGAAGGGACTCGGGATTGCGGACATTATACCAGAGAATGTGTATGGAATGAGGGACATTATACCAAGAAGAAGCTCAGGATCGGGACATAATTATAAGAAGGGGCTGGGATGTGGGACATTAAACCAGCAAGAGGCCCAAAAATGGGGGACATTAATATAGGAAGAGGCCAGGATGGGGGACATTATTACCATGAAGGGGCCCGGGATTAGGGACATTATACCAGAAAGGGGCCTAGAATGAGGGATATTATTACAGAAAGACCACAAGATGAGGGACAATATTACAGTAAGGCAGCAGGAGTCAGGATGTTATATGAGGAAGGGACTCAGGATTGGGGACATTATACCGGGAAGAGGCACAGCATGGGGACACTATTATGGGAAGGCACCAAGATGGGGGACATTATTATATGAAGAGGCCAGAATGGTGGACATTATACTGTAGTCCATGCCCTCATCATCTCCCGCCTTGATTACTGCAACCTCCTGCTCTGTGGCCTCCCCTCTAACACTCTCGCACCCCTCCAATCTATTCTAAACTCTGCTGCCCGACTAATCCACCTGTCCCCCCGCTATTCCCCAGCTTCTCCCCTCTGTCAATCCCTGCACTGGCTCCCCATTACCCAGAGACTTCACTGGCTCCCCATTACCCAAAGACTTCACTGGCTCCCCATTACCCAAAGACTCCAGTTCAAAACCCTAACCATGGAATACAAAGCCATCCACAACTTGTCTCCTCCATACATCTGTGACCTCGTCTCCCGGTACTTTCCTGCACGCAACCTCCGATCCTCACAAGATCTCCTTCTCTACTCCCCTCTTATCTCCTCTTCCCACAATCGCATACAAGATTTCTCTCGCGCATCCCCCCTACTCTGGAACTCTCTACCCCAACATATCAGACTCTCGCCTACCATGGAAACCTTCAAAAAGAGCCTGAAGACCCACCTCTTCCGACAAGCCTATAACCTGCAGTAACCACCGATCCACCAAACCGCTGCACGACCAGCTCTACCCTCGCCTACTGTATTATCACCCATCCCTTGTAGATTGTGAGCCCTCGCGGGCAGGGTCCTCTCTCCTCCTGTACCAGTTATGACTTGTATTGTTTAAGATTACTGTACTTGTATGTATTATGTATACCCCTCCTCACATGTAAAGCGCCATGGAACAAAGGGCGCTATAATAATAAATAATAACACAAGGAAGGGACTCGGGATTAGGGACATTATACCAAGAAGCTCAGGATGGGGACATTATTATGGGAAGGCACCAGGATATGGGGGACATCATAATATGGGGGGTGAACACTTGTCTTTATAGGATCTAGAAAGCTACAAGGGCGCGCACATCTGACCAACATGCAGGTGGGGGCTTAGGTCCAAAATTTTCACTGGGGCCCATCAGACCCTAGTTACACCCCTGAAAGTACACAACCTATAGACAAAAGTGTCACTGTGTCTGGAAGACATTTTTATGACAACATACTACCCCTCTAACTGTCGAGGAACACTGGGAGTTGTAGTTCCACAGCAGCTTGTTGTACAGTACACCTAGAAACATACGGCATTAGCTTTCATTGTTTGAGCCGTCGAGGCTCCGAAAGCTCCCGCCGCGGATGGCGGAGCACCTTTCCTCGTCGTACCTGGAACGTAACGGTGTTAAAAGCAGCCGAATTAAAGTCTGAATAAAATGTGTTTGTCTTCACGTCTCGTAAAATGATATAAACAAGCGTCTAGACCAACAGGAGCTGGAGCGTTTCCCGACCATTGTCTGCGGCGCACCTGCGGGAATGACTGATGGCTGCATGTTAATGATAGGATGTAAGCTCAGCGTCAGGAGGGGGGCTGCTGCTGATCACAGCACGATTACCTTCCCAACATAAAGTATCGTTTATCTAAAAGATGACGCTGATACTAAGAGGGCAGATGATGAATTCAGGTTTGTGCTGATGGACAGCATCGGACGTTGGGCCATCAGGTTGTCCGGCTCTAGTTGGTTTTACCCGTCATATCTTCGGTGGGAATCATGTATCACCAGACAGGGGGTCCGCACGCATTATGAAAATCTACACATGTAACATCCATGCAGGTACTGGCGATTCTATTTAAAAGCGAGTCTTCCCTTTTTTGGGTGGAGTTCTCCTTTAAGAAATTAGTCCCACAAATTTATTTGAGAAGTTAGTCCTAATTTTAAGTTCTGAGATAATGTGGATGTATCATTCGGATAACTATTTCCTCTGTTTATACAGTAGAGACCCAATCGGTTGATCGCTAGAAGCTGAGGGCGAATGAGTAATTATTCTGCAGTGGCCACTTCAGGTGATAAATGGTATTACATGGTGCCTAATCAAATGCAAAGTCAAGAGACCTGCAGAGAAGCTCTTAACCCTGGGTCATAGAACTGGGTCCCATACATGGCACATAACATGCCCTAATAGTACTAATTCCACTAGTAGCAATAATTCAAAGGGGTCATCCCCACAATTAGTTTTTTCCCTTGAGCAGAATGTTACCAAATTTTGAACCTTAGAAGTGCCATGTTTAGGGCCCTCACCTATAACCCAGTGCAGAAAATATTTACGGTATAAAACATTTTATTCTTTATCTGGAGGACCATGACCCTGTAATACTTAACTTCCCCTATGGTGGCGCTGTGGGAAAATAAAACACTTGTGAAGGATTTACCTTTCAAGCTTTATTTGATCAGTGCAGACCCCTACTAACAAAAAAAGTGATTGTCCAAAGCCAATGGACACTATTTGACCCTATTATAGAAGGTAGTAATAAAAGCCCTGATTTAAAAGCCCTGGTTATCCTATAATTTTTCTTTCTTAAACAGAATTTTACTAAATGTTATACCTTATACAGTTGTAGCCAAAAGTATTGACACCCCTGCAATTCTGTCAGATAATACTCAGTTTCTTCCTGAAAATGACTGCAAACACAAATTCTTTGGTATTATTATCTTTATTTAATTTGTCTTAAATGAAAAAAACACAAAAGAGAATGAAGCAAAAAGCAAAACATTGATCATTTCACACAAAACTCCAAAAATGGGCCGGACAAAAGTATTGGAACAAAAAAGGAAAGAAGACCAGAAGGGAGGAAGTACTTCCCCTGATGAAGCCGTCTTGATACGGCGACACGCGTTGGGTTTCCTCCCTTCTGCCGTCCTGTCTGCACTGTTGCCTTGGTATGGACCTTTCATGCAGATCCACATTAGTGTGGTTTTCACTTGGTATTATCATGGCTTCTTGAATAATATCGGCCTGTTTGATATTTTATTACCACTCATTTAAGTGGTTTTATGTGCACAGCTCAGCATCCAGTGCGGTTCTTTATTCATCTTTATGGGATTGAACCATTTTTTGCACATGTTGTGCGCTGGTCTATACTGTATATATTTTTTCTGGACCTTCATCTCAAGTATTGTGGATGTTATATATTCTACCAGACTATGTGGCACTTCAGCTGTGATTGACATGTGATCCATGGTATTTTTCCACATGAAGGCTATTTTATTGTGTGAGTCTCCAGCATTAGGGCGATTTGATCAGGATTGTGCGCCATTAGGTGCTCTTTGGTGTAATTATATATTTACATCTATCATATGGATACACCTTATTGTGGATGTTTTTCCTTTTTTTGTTCCTTTATTTATGCTGATGATATATGCATGAGACTCAATTCATTATTGTATTGATCAGGACTAACAGGGGGATTGTATTCCCTCTTTGCTTTTAAATGTTTTTAAATTTATATTGTTGTCAATAAAGCTTTTCCTGTTATTATCATATATATCGGTGGTGTGCATTTTTATGTGGTCTTCTTTCCTTTTTTGTAGCATTAACTCTTCATGTGACCATTTGCACCCCCAACATTAATTATTTCATTGAGTATTTGCAGTGCGCCCTTACATTCTTTTGACAAAAGTATTGGCACCCTCAGCCTAATACTTGGTTGCACAATCTTTAGCCAAAATAACTGCGACCAACCGCTTCCGGTAACCATCAATGAGTTTCTTACAATGCTCTGCTGGAATTTTAGACCATTCTTCTTTGGCAAACTGCTCCAGGTCCCTGATATTAGAAGGGTGCCTTCTCCAAACTGCCATTTTTAGATCTCTCCACAGGTGTTCTATGGGATTCAGGTCTGGACTCATTGCTGGCCACCTTATAAGTCTCCAGTGCTTTCTCTCAAACCATTTTCTAGTGCTTTTAGAAGTGTGTTTTGGGTCATTGTCCTGCTGGAAGACCCATGACCTCTGAGGGAGACCCAGCTTTCTCACACTGGGCCCTACATTATGCTGCAAAATTTGTTGGTAGTCTTCAGACTTCATAATGCCATGCACACGGTCAAGCAGTCCAGTGCCAGAGGCAGCAAAGCAACCCCTAAACATCAGGGAACCTCCGCCATGTTTGACTGTAGGGACCGTGTTCTTTTCTTTGAATGCCTCTTTTTTCCTCTGTAAACTCTATGTTGATGCCTTTGCCCAAAAAGCTCTACTTTTGTCTCATCTGACCAGAGAACATTCTTCCAAAACATTTTAGGCTTTTTCAGGTAAGTTTTGACAAACTCCAGCCTGGCTTTTTTATGTCTCGGGGTAAGAAGTGGGGTCTTCCTGGGTTTCCTACCATACAGTCCCTTTTCATTCAGACGCCGACGGATAGTGCGGGTTGACACCGTTGTACCCTCGGACTGCAGGGCAGCTTGAACTTGTTTGGATGTTAGTCGAGGTTCTTTATCCAACATCCGCACAATCTTGCGTTGAAATCTCTTGACAATTTTTCCTTTCCGTCCACAACTAGGGAGGTTAGCCACAGTGCCATGGGCTTTACACTTCTTGATGACACAGTGCACGGTAGACACAGGAACATTCAGGTCTTTGGAGATGGACTTGTAGCCTTGAGATTGCTCATGCTTCCTCACAATTTGGTTTCTCAAGTCCTCAGACAGTTCTTTGGTCTTCTTTCTTTTCTCCATGCTCAATGTGGTACACACAAGGACACAGGACAGAGGTGGAGTCAACTTTAATCCATGTCAACTGGCTGCAAGTGTGATTTAGTTATTGCCAACACCTGTTAGGTGCCACAGGTAAGTTACAGGTGCTGTTAATTACACAAATTAGAGAAGCATCACATGATTTTTCGAACAGTGCCAATACTTTTGTCCACCCTCTTTTTTATGTTTGGTGTGGAATTATATCCAATTTGGCTTTAGGACAATTCTTTTTGTGTTTTTTCATTTAAGACAAATTAAATGAAGATAATAATACCAAAGAATTTGTGTTTGCAATCATTTTCAGGAAGAAACTGAGTATTATCTGACAGAATTGCAGGGGTGTCAATACTTTTGGCCACAACTGTAAGTGTCATGTTTAGGATCCTCACTTATTAACCACGGTGGAAAACATTAACAGTACAAAATGTGTCTTTCTTTCAGGAGGACCTAAACCTTGTAATACTTAATTTTGCCTGCAGTGGCGCTGTGGAGAAATGAAACACGTGAATAATTTCTCCTACAGATTACATCTGGTCACAAGTAAACCCTTCTAACTGTAACTGATTGTCCAAAGCCAAAGGATTCCACAGTAGTCCAAACATTGGGTGAGAAGGTACTAATAGAAGCTTGGATTTAAAGGGGTCATCCCCAAGATTGATCTTCCTTGATAAAAGTTTTACTCTATTTTTGAACCTTAGAAATGCCATGTTTAAGATCCTCATGAATTACTAGAGCAGAAAGGATCAGCAGTATAAAAAGTATCTCTCTCTCTCTGTGGATGACTAAGACCATGTATTACTTAATTCCTCCTGTGGAGGCGCTGTGGGAAAAGGAAACACTTGGGAACGATTTAACCTAGTCGATCAGCACAGACCTCAACTAAGTAAAATTTACCCTATTGATTACAAGTAACTCCTTCCAACTAAAACTGATTGTCCAAACCCAAATGATGCTTCTGCATCCCAAACATCCAATGGGGAAGTACTATGAGAATTAAAGGGGTCATCCTAATGACTAATCTTCTTTACTGACATGATTAAGTATGGCATTACTAAGGTTTGCACATTAGAAAATGCCATGTTTAGGATCCTCACCTATTAATCAGAGGGTAAAAACATCAACAGTACAAAAGTGTATTTTTGTCTGGAGGACCAAGACTGTGTAATACTTCATTTCCCCTGTGGCGGTGCTGTGGCAAAATGAAACAAAACAGTTTCCGGCTGATTACTGGAAATGTCTTTTAACTATAACTAATTGTCCAGAGCTAATGGATTCTACTGCACCCCAAACGTCCAATGAGAAGGTACTAGTAGAAGCCATAATTTAAAGGGATCATATGGAGGATTGATCTTCATTAAGAAGAATTTTACTCGAATTTTGACCTTAAAGGGAATCTGTCACCCCATTTTTGGCCTATCAGCTGCCGACACCACCATCAGGGGCTTATCTACAGCATTCTGTAATGCTGTAGATAAGCCCCCGATGTAACCTGAAAGATAAGAAAAAAGTTAGATTATACTCACTGGGGGGGCGGTCCAGTCCGATGGGTGTCGCCGTCCGGTCAGGCGCCTCCCATCTTCATACGATGAAGTCCTCCTCCTTGCTTCTCCCTCTGCTCCTGCGCAGGCGTGCTTTATCTGCCCTGTTGAGGGCAGAGTAGTACTGCAGTGCGCATGCGTGGGACTTCTCTGACCTTTCCCCTCAACAGGGCAGATAAAGTACGCCTGCGCAGGGGCCGAGGGAGAAGCAAGGAGGAGGACATCATCGTATGAAGAAGGGAGGGCCGGACCGGACGGTGACACCCACCGCACCCAACTCCGCCCCCCGGTGAGTATAATCTAATGTGTTTTTCTTATCTTTCAGGTTTCATCGGGGGCTTATCTACAGCATTATAGAATGCTGTAGATAAGCCCCTGATGGCGGTGGCTGCAGCTTATAGGGCTAAAATGGGGTGACAGGTTCCCTTTAAGTGTCATGTTTAGGACCCTTACCTATTTACTGGAATGCATTAACATTACACAACGTGTTTTTCTCTCTGGAGGACCCAGATTATGCAATACTGAATTTCTCCTGCGGAGGCGCTGTTGGGAAATGAAACACT
Organism: Dendrobates tinctorius; assembly: GCF_039654945.1. Taxonomy (NCBI): domain Eukaryota; kingdom Metazoa; phylum Chordata; class Amphibia; order Anura; family Dendrobatidae; genus Dendrobates; species Dendrobates tinctorius. The sequence goes on from NW_027361688.1 coordinate 5,668,476, forward strand.
ACAGTTTCCAGCTGTTTGTTGGGGAAACCTTCTACTTAAAAGTGATTTTTTGAAGCCAATGAATACCACAGCACCCAAAACTTCCATTCACAATGGGATTAACAAATACCCTGATTTAAAGGGGTCTGTCCGATTATTATTATTATTTATGTAGCACCATTGATTCCATGGTGCTATACATGATTATTGATTGTATATCGGTACGATGGTGCACAGAGTTGTCTTAGACTTTGATCATGAGACATAGAACCCAGATTATCTTCCAGAGGATGATTATTACCGGCAGGGTGCTAAATAATTTCTAATTGGAATCTGGCAAACTCCTTTAAATTGGCAGCTGTAATAATGCCAATTACCAGGCCCGCGGTTGAAGGCTATTTTGCATAATTCAGTGGTAATATTAAAAACTTATACAATGAGGAAAGTTTCATAATTGCAATTTTAAAATAATAAATACATGAGATTACATTTATGGCTCGGAACAATTAAAATAAGCTAATAATAATCTGCGCCACCGGTTCTTAGCCGAATCGTCAGCAGCGATCCTAGCGGAGGCCTCCTGTCCTAGAGGACTGCACCTTCATTACAATATCCCACACAATTACTTTCACATTACGTCTGTTTGCGGATGTGATTATTCCTTTTCCATTATGCAAATAATTCATAAAAACCTAAATTACAATCTGCATTTTACTGGAGAAATTGTGTGCAAATATTTCTTTATGAGTCGCGGACCTGAGAGGAATGAACGATGGTGAAGGCGGCACGAATAATATGCTGCTCCAACACTGTGTAGGAAAAGTAATTGAATTGCGGAAATCACAGGTTGGAGACAAACTAATGATCTGCAAATGGTAAGAAAAAAAAGTGGAAGCAAAATTTTCAAATTATTCAATATGGGGTATTAGCTACAGGCAGAAATCGCGGCACGTCCGGCCTCGGCTGCGATCACTAATGTTATCAATCGTCGTCTGAAGAAGGTTTGGCTGCTGAATGCTCTTGGGCAAACAGACTGATGTGCGCTTCTTTGTTTCATGCAAGTTATGAATATTGGGTTTTTTACAAACACTCAGTATAATACAGTTATAAAAGTCATATTTTCAGAGTAGTGGCTAATGTAACACATTGTCTTAAGTCACTGGGCGGTTACAGTAACATTCCACACACTCCAACTTAAATATCGGTCAGATGGATGATGCTATACATGCCATGTTTCTTCTCTATGGAATAATAAAGTAATGAGAGGAAACCTGACAGCACTATCTCCCACCTGGGACCTCCAGGAGAGATGGTATTGAGGTATTTGGGAATCTCATAATTTGTTAACGACTGAGCGATTGAGTTAATAACTATTTGTCAGTCCTGGAGACACAGTGTGCTGTGCGTGTCTGTGTGCGGGCAGGGTCTGTGTGGGCTTGCCGGGGGTCTGTACGGGCCTGCCGGGGGTCTGTGTGGGCTTGCCGGGGGTCTGTACGGGCCTGCCGGGGGTCTGTGCGGGCTTGCCAGGGGTCTGTACGGGCCTGCCAGGGGTCTGTGCGGACTGCCGGGGGTCTGTGCGGGCCTGCTGGGGGTCTATGCGGGCTGCCGGGGGTCTGTGCGGACTGCCAGGGGTCTGTACGGGCCTGCCGGGGGTCTGTGCCGGCTGGCGGGGGTCTGTGCGGGCCTGCCGGGGGTCTGTGCCGGCTGCCAGGGGTTTGTGCGGACTGCCGGGGGTCTGTATGGGCCTGCCGGGGGACTGTGCAGGCTGCCGGGGGTCTTTGTGTCTGTGTGCAGGCATCGTCCGATGGGACTACAAGTCCCATCGGGCTATGCCTGCTACAATGACAGGGATTGACACATTAGCCAATGATGGGACAGTAGTAGTCCCATCATCCGGCTAATGTGTTGAATGTAAAAAAAAAAATATATACTGTATATACAACATTCATACAACATACATACATACTACATATATACAACATTCATACTACATACATACTATATACTACATACTACATACATACTACATACATCCATACATACATCCATACATACATTCATACAACATACATACTACATATATACAACATTCATACAACATACATACTACATACATACTACATATATACAACATTCATACTACATACATACTATATACTACATACTACATACATACTACATACTACATACATCCATACATACATCCATACATACATTCATACAACATACACACTACATATATACAACATTCATACAACATACATACTACATACATACTACATTCATCCTGTAACAACCCTGCTGGCATCACTGCATGGCCTCCCATCCCCTGCACACCAACTTACTTTCTGCTTCAAGCCATGCTGTGAATTCTGTCTGTTGCCAGCTCTGTGCCTCTGCTCTCCATGTTTCCAGACTGTGTGTATAGGGGGGCGGCGCCTGAACTCTCTGGTTCTTATGCAGTCAGGGTGCACCTGTGTAATCTGTCCCTGACCAATCACCTGGAGCCCTTGACTATTTAGTTTCACCACTCCCACTGAAACATTGCCTGTGCAATGTCTATACTCAGTTAGTGTCTTGCAGCTGAGGAAGCCAGGCCCTGTTCTGTGTATCGCCTTCTCTGGAGGAATACTTCTTGTCTTGCCTTGTACCTTGTCTGTTCTCTGCCAGGAGGCTGAATATCATGGTCCTTGTGTCTTTGTCCCTGTCTCTCTGTCTGAACTCAGTCTTACCTTTGTCTATCAGTCTCCCTTTCTCCTTGTCCGTGGCTTCCTTCCTTGCTGTGTCTTTCCTTGTGTCCTCCCTGTCTGTGCATCTGCACTCTAGCCGCTCTGTCTGCACGGCTCCTGCTGCCGCTGCAGAACCTCTTGCTGCAGCTTCTCTCCACAGACCTTGTGGTTCAGCTTTGCTCCATTCTTGCTGCAGCTTCTCTCCACAGACCTTGTGGTTCAGCTTTGCTCCACTCCTGCTGCCGCTGCAGAACCTCTTTCTGCAGCTTCTCTCCACAAACCTTGTGGTTCTGCTTTGCTCCACTCCTGCTGCCGCTGCAGAACCTCTTTCTGCAGCTTCTCTCTCCACTCCTGCCTTCACCTGCACCTCCTGTGTGAACAGGTCCAAACCTGTTCCTTCATAATCCACGCCTGCCTGCATCCATACCTGTGTCTCAAGCCGTGCGCGCCTGTCCTGTCTCTCAAGCCGTGCCCGCCTGTCCTGTGTCTCAAGCCGTGCCCGCCTGTCCTGTGTCTCAAGCCGTGCCCATTTGCCCAGTGTCTCCAAGCCGTGCCTGCTTGCCCTGTATCTGTCGTACCTTCTTGCCCTGTGTCTCAGTCTGCCTGTCAGTCACATCTGTCCAAGTGACTTGTCTCCAAGTGGGATCAGCAGCCACAGCCAGACACCACCCTGGAGTGGCACCCGACAGCTATCTGCCGCACAAGCCTGACCTCACCATCAGAGGCTCCAGTGAAGACCAAGGTAGCTGTCGCAGTCACGCCCCTTCCAGGGTAGTCTGGTCTGTGGCACAGTGGGGCCACAACTCCCGGCTCGCGCCATTCAGCCAAGGCGTGAGCGTGACACATGCAACATACATACTACATTCGTACAACATATATACTACATTCATACAACATTCATACTACATACATACTTAATATATACTACATTTATACAACATACATACATACTACATACATACTTCATATATACTACATTCATACAACATACAGTACATACATGCATACTACATACATACTACATATATACTACATTCATACAACATTCATACTACATACATACTTAATATACTGTATACTACATTTATACAACATACATACATACTACATACATACTTCATATATACTACATTCATACAACATACATACATACTACATACATGCATACTACATACATACTACATATATACTACATTCATACAACATACATACTACATGCTACAGACATACAGCATACATACTACATACATACTACATGCTACAGACATACAGCATACATACTACATACAATACATTCATACATTCATACAATACATACATATAGACATACAGCACATATAACATAGAGTACATACTCACCATCAATTGTCACTTTGATCCCCGAAGCCAGTGTCATCTGTGAAAAAATATGAAAATAACAAACAAGCGATATACTCCCTGATCTGCAGAAATCCACGAGTGTCCCACGCCGATCTCCCGTGGAGAACAGCAGCATCAGCTGATGCCACCGCTCTCTAGGGGCTTCAGGAATCCAATGACGGGAGGTAGGTATCCTTCTGCACTGTATTCCTCCGCCACTGTAAAAAAATAGTCCCTAGTCTCACTTTTGGCATTGCTGTGTGAGAAAGTTCCCACGCAGCTTTTGCCATAAAGTGAGACCAGTGAACGATAGTAACCTCTCAGTGATGCAGTGCAGCAGATCGTCGTGGGACATTCGTGAATTTCTGCGGATCAGGGAGTATATTGCTTGCTTGTTTTTTTCTAATTTTTTTCATAGATGACACTGGCTTCGGGGATCAAAGTGACAAGTTATGGTGAGTATGTACTCTGTTATATGTACTGTATGTCTATATGTATGTATTGTATGAATGTATGAATGTATTGTATGTAGTATGTATGTTGTATGTATGTAGCATGTTGTATGTAGTATGTATATACTATGCATGTATGTTGTATGAATGTAGTATGTATTGTATGTTGTATGTCTGTAGCATGTTGTATGTAGTATGTACTATGCATGTATGTTGTATGTATGTAGTATGTATGTATGTTGTATGAATGTAGTATATATGAAGTATGTATTGTGTGAATGTGTTGTATGTATGTTGTATGTATTGTGATAATACACTCTGGGATCGCCTTTGCTGGGGTCAAAGGTCACGTGCGTTCAGCATGAAACTCAGGCGCACAGCCGGGGTCCGGGTATAACTGACACTGGGTCAGGTTTATTAAAGGTGAAAGCAATGCATAAAGAAAATAAAACATAAAACAAATCCTTGCCTGTCCGGCACTAACTAAACAAAGTACAACCTAACTACCAACTGGCGGGCTTCTCCCGTCCAGCCAAACCACAGTTGCAGTGGGCACTGCTTCCACTCACGTGTGTCTCTCACACAGACAGGCTCTCTGTGTCCCCAGGCTGAGACACTCACACAACCACCTGGCATCCTTTTATATCCACCTCCCATTATTCATTAGCAACCAGGTGCGATACTGACCAGACAAGGCCACATAGGAAAGGAATCTGGGCGAGATATACCTGCCCTCATCCACTATTCCCACACGATTCTCACAGTATGTTGTATGTCTGTTGTATGTCTGTAGCATGTTGTATGTATGTTGTATGAATGTAGTATATTTGTATGTAGTATGTATGATGTGTGAATGTAGTATGTGTGTGTATATATATATATATATATATATATTTTTACATTCAACACATTAGCCAGATGATGGGACTACTACTGTCCCATCATTGGCTAATGTGTCAATCACTGTCATTGTAGCAGGCATCGCCCGATGGGACTTGTAGCCCCATCGGACGCTGCCTGCACACACACAAGACCCCCGGCAGGCCCGCACAGACCCCCGCCAGCCGGCACAGACCCCCGGCAGCCGACACAGGCCCGTACAGACCCCTGACAGCCGGCACAGGCCCGTACAGACCCCCGGCAGCTGGCACAGGCCCCCGGCAGCTGGCACAGGCCCCCGGCAGGCCCGTACAGACCCCCGGCAGCCGGCACAGGCCCCCGGCAGGCCCGTACAGACCCCCGACAGCCGGCACAGGCCCCCGGCAGGCCCGTACAGACCCCCGACAGCCGGCACAGGCCCCTGGCAGGTCCGTACAGACCCCCGACAGCTGGCACAGGCCACCGGAAGGCCCGTACAGGCCCCCGGCAGGCCCGTACAGACCCCCGACAGCCGGCACAGGCCCCCGGCAGGTCCGTACAGACCCCCGACAGCTGGCACAGGCCCCCGGCAGGCCCGTACAGACCCCCGGCAGCCGGCATAGGCCCCTGGCAGGCCCGTACAGACCCCCGGCAGCCGACACAGGCCCCTGGCAGGCCCGTACAGACCCCCCGCAGTCGGCACAGACTGCGCATCATGTTGACATCATTTCAGCAGCCAATCACAGCCACAACAGTGGCTCATTGCATTATGGGAACTTCTAATTCCGGTATCCGATATTGAAAAAATATCGGTACTCGGTATCGGAATTCCGATACAGCGAATATCGACCGATACCCGATATTTGCAGTATTGGAATGCTCAACACTAGTCTATATACCATACGCTCACTGTGAATTCCCCAATTACCAGCCTAGTAGGGAAAACAGCCGTGGCCTCGTCCATTACTCCTCAGTCAGTTGCGTAATTGTCCTGACGATTGGAGGCATCGGCTGTTATTCCTGACAAAAGTCGTGGGATCTAATTTGTGGCTGTGGTGGGCAGATATCCCAGGATGGGGACATATATACCAGGATGGGGGCATATATACCAGGATGGGGGATATAAATACCAGGATGGGGATATAAATACCAGGATGGGGACATATATACCAGGATGGGGACATATAAATACCAGGATGGGGACATATATACCAGGATGGGGGATATAAATACCAGGATGAGGGCATATATACCAGGATGGGGGACATATATACCAGGATGGGGGCATACTGTATATACCAAGATATGGGACATATAAACCAGGATGGGGGCATATAAACCAGGATGGGGGATATATATACCAGGATATGGGACATATATACCAGGATGGGGGCATATATACCACGATGAGGGACATATATATACCAGGATGGGGACATATATATACCAGGATGGGGACATATATACCAGGATGAGGGACATATATACCTGGATGGGGGACATATATACCAGGCTGGGGACCATATATAACAGGATGGGGGATATATATACCAGGATGTGGGCATACTGTATATACCAGGATAGGGGATATATACACCAGGATAGGGGATATATACACCAGGATAGGGGATATATACACCAGGATGGGGGATATATACACCAGGATGGGGGATATATACACCAGGATGGGGGATATATACACCAGGATGGAGGACATATATACCAGGATGGGGGACATATACACCAGGATGGGGGACATATACACCAGGATGGGGGACATATATACCAGGATGGGGACATATATACCAGGATGGGGACATATAAATACCAGGATGGGGACATATATACCAGGATGGGGACATATATACCAGGATGGGGGATATAAATACCAGGATGAGGGCATATATACCAGGATGGGGGACATATATACCAGGATGGGGGCATACTGTATATACCAAGATATGGGACATATAAACCAGGATGGGGGCATATAAACCAGGATGGGGATATATATACCAGGATGGGGGCATATATACCACGATGAGGGACATATATATACCAGGATGGGGACATATATATACCAGGATGGGGACATATATATACCAGGATGGGGACATATATACCAGGATGAGGGACATATATACCTGGATGGGGGACATACACTCACTGGCCACTTTATTAGGTACACCATGCTAGTAAGGGGTTGGACCCCCTTTTGCCTTCAGAACTGCCTCAATTCTTCGTGGCAGAGATTCAACAAGGTGCTGGAAGCATTCCTCAGAGATTTTGGACCATATTGACATGATGGCATCACACAGTTGGCGCAGATTTGTCGGCTGCACATCCCTGATGCGAATCTCCCGTTCCACCACATCCTAAAGATGCTCTATTGGATTGAGATCTGGTGACTGAGGAGGCCATTTGAGTACAGTAAACTCATTGTCATGTTCAAGAAACCAATCTGAGATGATTCGAGCTTTATGACATGGCGCATTATCCTGCTGAAAGTAGCCATCAGATGTTGGGTACATTGTGGTCATAAAGGGATGGACATGGTCAGCAACAATACTCAGGTAGGCTGTGGCGTTGCAACGATGCTCAATTGGTACCAAGGGGCCCAAAGAGTGCCCAGAAAAAATTCCCCACACCATGACACCACCACCACCAGCCTGAACCGTTGATACAAGGCAGGATGGATCCATGCTTTCATGTTGTTTACGCCAAATTCTGACCCTACCATCCGAATGTCGCAGCAGAAATCGAGACTCATCAGACCAGGCAACGTTTTTCCAATCTTCTACTGTCCAATTTCGATGAGCTTGTGCAAATTGTAGCCTCAGTTTCCTGTTCTTAGCTGAGAGGAGTGGTACCCAGTGTGGTCTTCTGCTGCTGTAGTCCATCTGCCTCAAAGTTCGACGCACTGTGCGTTCAGAGATGCTCTTCTGCCTACCTTGGTTGTAACGGGTGGCAATTTGAGTCACTGTTGCCTTTCTATCAGCTCGAACCAGTCTGCCCATTCTCCTCTGACCTCTGGCATCAACATGGCATTTCCGGCCACAGAACTGCCGCTCACTGGATTTTTTTTCTTTTTCGGACCATTCTCTGTAAACCCTAGAGATGGTTGTGCGTGAAAATCCCAGTAGATCAGCAGTTTCTGAAATACTCAGACCAGCCCTTCTGGCACCAACAATCTTGCCACGTTCAAAGGCACTCAAATCACCTTTCTTCCCCATACTGATGCTCGGTTTGAACTGCAGGAGATTGTCTTGACCATGTCTACATGCCTAAATGCACTGAGTTGCCGCCATGTGATTGGCTGATTAGAAATTAAGTCTTAACACACAGTTGGACAGGTGTACCTAATAAAGTGGCCAGTGAGTGTATATACCAGGCTGGGGACCATATATAACAGGATGGGGGATATATATACCAGGATGTGGGCATACTGTATATACCAGGATAGGAGATATATATACCAGGATGGGGGACATACACCAGGATGGGGGATATATACACCAGGATGGGGGATATATACACCAGGATGGGGGATATATACACCAGGATGGAGGACATATATACCAGGATGGGGGATATATACCAGGATGGGGGCATATATACCAGGATGGGGGACATATATACCAGGATGGGGGACATATACACCAGGATGGGGGACATATACACCAGGATGGGGGATATATATACCAGGATGGGGGATATATACACCAGGATGGAGGACATATATACCAGGATGAGGGATATATACACCAGGATGGGGGATATATACACCAGGATGGAAGACATATATACCAGGATGGGGGACATATATATACCAGGATGGGGGATATATATACCAGGATGGGGGACATATATATACCAGGATGGTGGATATATATACCATGATGGGGGATATATATACCAGGATGGGGGATATATATACACCAGGATGGGGGACATATATACCAGGATGGGGGATATATATACCAAGATGGGGGCAAATATACCAGGATGGGGGATATATATACACCAGGATGGGGGACATATATACCAGGATGGGGGCATATATACCAGGATGGGGGCATTTATACCAGGATGGGGGATATATATACCAGGATGGGGGATATATATACCAGGATGGGGGATATATATACCAGGATGGGGGACATATATACCAGGATGAGGGCATATATACCAGGATGGAGGCATATATAACAGGATGGGGGATATAAGGGATATAAATACCAGGATGAGGGCATATATACCAGGATGGGGGCATATATACCAGGATGGGGGATATATATACCAGGATGGGGGATATATATACCAGGATGGGGGCATATATACCAGGATGGGGGCATATATATATCAGGATGGGGGACATATATACCAGGATGGGGACCATATATACCAGGATGGGGATATAAATACCAGGATGAGGGCATACAGTATATACCAGGATGGGAGATATATATACCCGGATGGGGGATATATATACCAGGATGGGAGATATATATACCAGGATGGGGGATATATATACCAGGATGGGAGATATATATACCAGGATGGGGGATATATATACCAGGATGGGGGATATATATACCAGGATGGGGGATATATATACCAGGATGGGGAACATATATACCAGGATGGGGGATATATATACCAGGATGGGGGACATATATACCAGGATGGGGAACATATATACCAGGATGGGGGACATATATACCAGGATGGGGGATATATATACCAGGATGGGGAACATATATACCAGGATGGGGGATATATATACCAGGATGGGGGATATATATACCAGGATGGGGGATATATACCAGGATGGGGGCATATATACCAGGATGGGGATATATATACCAGGATGGGGGATATATATACCAGGATGAGGGCATATATACCAGGATGGGGGCATATATAACAGGATGGGGGATATAAATACCAGGATGACGGCATATATACCAGGATGGGGGCATATATACCAGGATGGGGATATATATATACCAGGATGGGGGACATATATACCAGGATGGGGGATATATATACCAGGATGGGGGATATATATACCAGGATGGGGAACATATATACCAGGATGGGGGATATATATACCAGGATGGGGGACATATATACCAGGATGGGGGATATATATACCAGGATGGGGAACATATATACCAGGATGGGGAACATATATACCAGGATGGGGGATATATATACCAGGATGGGGAACATATATACCAGGATGGGGGATATATATACCAGGATGGGGGATATATATACCAGGATGGGGAACATATATACCAGGATAAGGGACATACATACCAGGATGGGGGACATATATACCAGGATGGGGGACATATATACCAGGATGGGGGATATATATACCAGGATGGGGGACATATATACCAGGATGGGGACATATATACCAGGATGGGGGATATATATACCAGGATGGGGGACATATATACCAGGATGAGGGACATATATACCAGGATGGGGGATATATATACCAGGATGAGGGACATATATACCAGGATGGGGGATATATATATACCAGGATGGGGGACATATATACCAGGATGGGGGACATATATACCAGGATGGGGGACATATATACCAGGATGGGGGATATATATACCAGGATGGGGAACATATATACCAGGATGGGGGATATATATACCAGGATGGGGGATATATATACCAGGATGGGGAACATATATACCAGGATGGGGGACATATATACCAGGATGGGGGATATATATACCAGGATGGGGAACATATATACCAGGATGGGGGATATATATACCAGGATGGGGGATATATATACCAGGATGGGGAACATATATACCAGGATAAGGGACATATATACCAGGATGGGGGATATATATACCAGGATGGGGGACATATATACCAGGATGGGGACATATATACCAGGATGGGGGATATATATACCAGGATGGGGGACATATATACCAGGATGGGGACATATATACCAGGATGGGGGATATATATACCAGGATGGGGGACATATATACCAGGATGGGGGACATATATACCAGGATGGGGGATATATATACCAGGATGGGGGATATATATACCAGGATGGGGGACATATATACCAGGATGGGGGATATATATACCAGGATGGGGGACATATATACCAGGATGGGGGATATATATACCAGGATGGGGGACATATATACCAGGATGGGGACATATATACCAGGATGGGGGATATATATACCAGGATGGGGGACATATATACCAGGATGGGGAATATATATACCAGGATGGGGGACATATATACCAGGATGAGGGACATATATACCAGGATGGGGACATATATACCAGGATGAGGGACATATATACCAGGATGGGGACATATATACCAGGATGGGGACATATATACCAGGATGGGGGATATATATACCAGGATGGGGGACATATATACCAGAACAGCGCACATACAGTATATATCAGGATGTGGGATGTACAGTAGATAATAGATAGATTTGCGTCTTTGTATCTCACTTATTGGACGCACATTTCTGAAGCAGCGACTTAGTGAATTACATTTCGGATTACATTTGTTTGTTTGAGTCGCTGAATTGGAAAACACAGAGCGGAGCCATAAGGGAGAGCACCGCATTCATTGTGAGTACGCGTCCAGATGGGGGGGGGGCGCAGGAGCAATTATACCTGACAAAAGATGCAAACAAAGGCGCTTTTATCAGACTCTGAGCAAATAGCGAAGACGGCGTAGTGGGGAGAGCGCTGAGCTCGCAGCACCGCCGCCGCCCTGAACGCTGCATATTAATAGGGGGATGACTGTCACTTACATAGAACAATGGGAACACCGACCCAAAATGTCACCACCCGCATCAGATCCATGCGGGCAACATTCCTGACACAGACTGTACAGAGAATCGGTCGGGCAGAGGAAAACCAGACAGGATCTGAGCCCGGATGTAACATCTGTACCAGGGCCCAGGAGAGTCGTCCTGCCCAAACCACGGGCCCAGGAACCAGTCTGTCAGCGACATCGCAGCCGTGTATGTTTGACGCTGCGTCGTTTCAGAGTAAAACATTCTTTGAAAAGTCGACCGGGGACATGACGTCTCGAGAGACAATGCGATGCAGGTCCCCGGCGGCTTCTCCATGTCCTCAGCCCTTTATCCCTGGTATTTCTATGTGTGTGTACAGAAAGAGACCTGTCAGACTGCGGGAAAGGGGGGAGTCTCCGAGGACCAGCCTCAGACCACTGATCCAAGACACATCCAGGTCCCCAAAGTAGGTTCTATATGAAGCGACACAAAGTCTCACCATAAAATACATCTGCAATAACACAACAATGTCTGACCGAGGAGAAGGCAACATGAAGGGAGGAGCTAGGAGGTTCCCGAACATATACTGAGGGCTGTGTAACAGAGGACCCTCCAATGTCAGATTGCAATTATATTCCTGTACATAGGGGGCAGTATTATAGTAGTTATATTCTTGTATATAGGGAGCAGTATTATAGTAGTTATATTCTTGTACATAGGGGGCAGTATTATAGTAGTTATATTCTTGTACATAGTGAGCAGTATTATAGTAGTTATATTCTTGTACATAGGAGCAGTATTATAGTAGTTATATTCTTGTACATAGGGGCAGTATTATAGTAGTTATATTCTTGTACATAGTGAGCAGTATTATAGTAGTTACATTCTTGTACATAGGAGCAGTATTATAGTAGTTATATTCTTGTACATAGGAGCAGTATTACAGTAGTTATATTCTTGTACATAGGGGCAGTATTATAGTAGTTATATTCTTGTACATAGGAGCAGTATTATAGTAGTTATATTCTTGTATATAGGATCAGTATTATAGTAGTTATATTCTTGTACATAGGAGCAGTATTATAGTAGTTATATTCTTGTACATAGGGGTAGTATTATAGTAGTTATATTCTTGTACATAGGGGCAGTATTATAGTAGTTATATTCCTGTACATAGGCGCAGTATTATAGTAGTTATATTCTTGTACATAGGGGCAGTATTATAGTAGTTATATTCTTGTACATAAGAGCAGTATTATAGTAGTTATATTCCTGTACATAGGGGCAGTATTATAGTAGTTATATTCTTGTACATAAGAGCAGTATTATAGTAGTTATATTCCTGTACATAGGGGCAGTATTATAGTAGTTCTATTCTTATACATAGGGGCAGTATTATAGTAGTTATATTCTTATACATAGGGGCAGTATTATAGTAGTTATATTCCTGTACATAGGCGCAGTATTATAGTAGTTATATTCTTGTACATAGGGGCAGTATTATAGTAGTTATATTCTTGTACATAAGAGCAGTATTATAGTAGTTATATTCCTGTACATAGGGGCAGTATTATAGTAGTTCTATTCTTATACATAGGGGCAGTATTATAGTAGTTATATTCTTGTACATAGGGGCAGTATTATACTAGTTATATTCCTGTACATAGGCGCAGTATTATAGTAGTTATATTCTTGTACATAGGGGCAGTATTATAGTAGTTATATTCTTGTACATAAGAGCAGTATTATAGTAGTTATATTCCTGTACATAGGGGCAGTATTATAGTAGTTATATTCTTGTACATAAGAGCAGTATTATAGTAGTTATATTCCTGTACATAGGGGCAGTATTATAGTAGTTCTATTCTTATACATAGGGGCAGTATTATAGTAGTTATATTCTTATACATAGGGGCAGTATTATAGTAGTTATATTTTTGTACATAGGGAGCAGTATTATAGTAGTTATATTCTTGTACATAGGAGCAGTATTATAGTAGTTATATTCGTGTACATAGGGGGCAGTGTTATAGTAGTTATATTCTTGTACATAGGAGCAGTATTATAGTAGTTATATTCTTGTACAAAGGGGCAGTATTATAGTAGTTATATTCTTGCATATAGGGAGCAGTATTATAGTAGTTATATTTGTGTACATAGGGGGCAGTATTATAGTAGTTATATTCTTGTACATAGGAGCATTATTATAGTAGTTATATTCTTGTACATAGGGGGAGTATTATAGTAGTTATATTCTTGTACATAGGGGCAGTATTATAGTAGTTATATTCTTGTACATAAGAGCAGTATTATAGTAGTTATATTCCTGTACATAGGGGCAGTATTATAGTAGTTCTATTCTTGTACATAGGGGCAGTATTATAGTAGTTATATTCTTATACATAGGGGCAGTATTATAGTAGTTATATTTTTGTACATAGGGAGCAGTATTATAGTAGTTATATTCTTGTACATAGGAGCAGTATTATAGTAGTTATATTCGTGTACATAGGGGGCAGTGTTATAGTAGTTATATTCTTGTACATAGGAGCAGTATTATAGTAGTTATATTCTTGTACATAGGGGCAGTATTATAGTAGTTATATTCTTGCATATAGGGAGCAGTATTATAGTAGTTATATTCTTGTACATAGGGGGCATTGTTATGAATGGGTCACCGTGGAGAAAAAAGCAAACAAGCTAAGCCACAGAAAACCAGAGTGGTTGGTAACTATGTAGATTGCAGATCCCTGATCTTACCACACAGCTAGCAGTAGCCGTGGAGCGTGCCTACGATGAACCTAGACGCCTCGTCACGGCCGGAGGACTAAATAAGCCTAAAGCAAGAAAAGGGAAAACTAACTGCCCCAGAGCAGACCCCAAAGGAATAGATAGCCCCCACACATGTATTGACGGTGAAACAAGATGAAGGCACAAACACAGGCAGGAAAATAGGCTGAGCAAATGATGGGGCCCAAACTAACTAGACAGGAAAGGAAAGGGAAGACACTGTCTGCAAGCTGCAAAAAACCCTACAAAAATAATGTCCAACACTTCTAATAGCAAAGTTAACCCTGAAGTCACTAGACTTCTCCCACTATATCAGCATTCTGAAATATTCTGAGACAGAGCAAAAAGAGACCGAACTAGTAAGGGACAAAAAGCCAATTGGCAAAATACTGATAAATAAGAGTAGAAATTCAGCTCAGTTCCCAGCCGGGGCTGGCAGACCACACAAAAAACTGAATAGTCCAACAAAATCAAGTGTGAACATTAGCAGAAAAACTTAGCTTTAGATGACTGGAACATAGCTGAAAATCAAGAGCTGACAAGCCAGAAGGAATCACCAGCAACTGAATAGGGCGTCGGCTGTCTTAAATCCAATCTGAGAATCCTGAGATCCAATCGTCATCCTCATTCCCAGGTGGCAGATCTCCACCGATCAAACCAGCTGCACCACCTCCCGTCACCACCAGAGGGAGTCCAGAAGGGGAACTCACAACTGGTGAACCAGAGAATGAACTCACAACAGAACCCGCCCCTTGAGGAGGGGTCACCGAACCCTCATCCACGCCACCAGGCCGATCAGGATGGGCCCGGTGAAAAGCACGAACCAATCTATTGGCATGAATATCAGAGGCAGAGACCCAAGAATTATCCTCCTGACAATAACCCTTCCATTTGACTAAATACTGGAGTCTCCGTCTAACCAAACGAGAATCCAATATTTTCTCTACCTCATATTCCACATTGCCTTCGACCAACACAGGGTCAGGAGGTGCTGCCATAGGAACCACTGGCTCAACAAACCTCTTCAACCTAGATTTGTGAAATACGTTATGGATCTTGAACGTAACTGGAAGAGCCAATCGAAAGGAAACAGGATTAAGAATTTCCAAAATCTTATAAGGACCAATAAATCTTGGCTTAAATTTAGGAGATGCAACCTTCATAGGAATATTCTTAGACGACAACCAAACCATATCACCCACTTTAAACCGGGGACCAATGGTCCTATACCGGTTGGAAAATCGCTGGGCCTTTTCCTGAGAGAGTGACAACTTATCCACCACTTGGTCCCATATCTGCTGCATTCTCTTAACCACAGTGTCCACACCCGGGCAGGACGAAGATTCCACTTGCCCTGAAGAGAATCGAGGATGAAACCCAAATTACAGAAAAAGGGTGACATGAAAGTGGCAGAACTAGCTCTATTGTTCAGTGCGAATTCGGCCAAGGGCAAAAATGAGACCCAATCATCCTGATCAGTGGAAATAAAACATATCAAATAAGACTCCAAGGTCTGGTTTGTTCTCTCAGTCTGTCCATTGGTCCTGGGATGAAACGCGGAGGAGAAGGATAACTCAATTCCCAGATTGGAACAAAAGGCTTTCCAGAATCTGGAAAAAAAACTGGACTCCTCTGTTCACAATGTTCTCAGGAATCCCATGTAACCGAACCACCTGTTGTAAAAACAAGGGCACCAACTCAGCAGAAGATGGCAACTTTGGGAGTGGTACAATCTATCACAAAACACCCAGATAACAGTCATTCTCTGAGAGACAGGAAGATCAGAAATAAAATCCATTGAGATATGGGTCCATGGCCTCTTGGGCACCGGCAAGGGCATCAGCAACCCACTAGAACGAGAACAGGGTTTAGACCGAGAACATTGTACAAAATTCCTGACGTCACGAGATAAGGCAGGCCACCAAAAGGACCGACTCACCAACTCTGGTGCTAAAAATACCTGGATGACCAGCCAATGCGGAGCAATGAATTTCAGACATCACTCTCTTTCTCCACTGGTCAGGAACATACAATTTTCCCATAGGGCAACGCTCAGGTTTATCCTCCTGAAATTCCTCCAGGGCGCGTCTCAAATCGGACGAAATGGCAGAAAGAACTACCCCCTCACCTAGGATGGTAGTAGGCTCGGTCACACTAAGAGAATCGGCAAAGAAACTCCTAGAAAGGGCATTTGCCTTAACTTTCTTAGTGCCCAGAAGAAAAGAGACCACAAAATTAAAACTCGTGAAAACAAGGCCCATCTAGCCTGTCTAGGATTCAAGCGTTTGGCCCACTCCAGATAAATCAAATTCTTGTGATCGGTGAGGACCACAACTTGATGTCTAGCTCCCTCCAACCAATGTCTCCACTCCTCAAATGCCCACTTCATGGCCAACAATTCCCGATTCCCCACGTCATAGTTGCGTTCAGATGGGGAGAACCTTCGAGAAAAGAAGGCACAGGGATTCATCTTAGAGGTCACAGGGTCTTTTTGGGACAAAACAGCTCCTGCACCAATCTCAGAAGCATCTACCTCCACCTGAAATGGAAGTGAGACATCAGGTTGCCGTAAAACTGGAGCTGAAGTAAACCTCCGCTTAAGCTCCTGAAATGCTGAGACAGCCTCAGGAGACCAATTCAGCACATCAGCTCCCTTCTTGGTCAGATCTGTCAGTGGTTTGACAATACCAGAAAAATTACCTATAAATTTACGATAGAAATTAGCAAAACCCAAAAACTTCTGGAGGGCCTTCAAAGAAGTAGACTGAACCCAATCATAAATGGCCTGGTCCTTGGCCGGGTCCATTTCAATAGTCGATGGAGATAAGATAAATCCCAAAAATGAAATCCTCTGTACACCAAAGAGGCATTTCGATCCCTTAACAAACAGGGAATTCTCCCTCAAAATCCGGAACACAGTCCGGACATGTTCCACATGAGAATCCCAATCACTAGAAAAGATCAAAATATCATCCAGATAGATGATCAAAAACTTATCCACAAAGTCTCGGAAAATATCATTCATAAAGGAATGGAAGACAGAAGGGGCATTAGAGAGCCCAAAAGGCATCACCAGGTACTCAAACTGTCCCTCCGGAGTATTAAACGCCGTCTTCCATTCATCCCCGTGCTTGATGCGAATAAGATTATACGCCCCCCTGAGGTCAAGCTTAGTAAACCAGCAGGCACTCTTAACTCTGGAGAATAAATCAGACATCAGAGGTAACGGGTACTGATATTTAACCGTCATCTTGTTAAGGGAACGATAATCAATACACGGTCTTAATGAACCATCTTTCTTGGCCACAAAAAAACCCCAGCACCTAAAGGTGACGAGGATGGTCTAATATGACCCTTCTCCATCGACTCCTTAATATAGGATCGCATAGCATCATGTTCGGGTACTGATAAGTTGAAGAGCCGACCCTTGGGAAATTTACACCCAGGCATCAACTCAATTGCACAGTCATAACTCCTATGAGGAGGCAAAGATGCAGACTTAGGCTGGTTTCACACTTGCGTTTTTTTGCGCTGGATTTTAGCGCTAAAAAAGCATGCGTTTTTTTTTCCTATATTTTGCATGGGATGCGCTTATGTGCGCATACACATGAGTTTGTATGCGTTTTTCCGCACATGCGTTTTTTTGCGGTATGCGCTCGGGCGCACAAAATGCATCCTGTTGCATTTTTTGGGCGTCCGACTTGCCTCAAAAAACACATGCGCGCGCAATGCGTTTTTTTACAGCAAGACACCCATTATAAGTCTATGGGTGTGCATTGGCATGCTTATGTATGCGTTTTTTTGCACATGCGTTTTTTTTTTTACCATTAGTTAGACAATGGAATTTAGGGGTTTGGGTTAGAGTTAGGGTTAGTTAAGGGGGTTTAGGGTTAGGGTTAGCTAGGGTTTAGGGTTAGGGTTTGTGTTAGGGTTAGTAGGGTTTGGTTAAGGGTTAGGGTCAGGGTTAGTATGGTTTGGTTAAGGGTTAGGGTCAGGGTTAGGGTTAGGGTTAGGGTCAGGGTTAGTAAAGTCATGGTTTGGGTTAGTGTGAGGGGCCACCTAATGTTGGAAAAAAAACGCAAGCGCGGTAAAAACGCACTAAAAACGCATACAAATGCATAAAAACGCTGCGTTTTTTTCATGCGTTTGTATGCGTTTTTTCAATGCGTTTTTTTGCGGGAAAAACGCGCTGCAAAAAAAAGCAAGTGTGAAAGTAGCCTTACTCTCACTAAATACATCAGAAAAATCGGCTAGATAATCAGGAATATCATGAGACTGAGGAGAGGTCGAGAAAACAGGAGCGTCCCTAAGAACACACTGACAACCCCAACTCACCACAGACCCAGATTTCCAATCCAAAACTGGATTATGAGTTTGCAACCAGGGGAACCCCAGAACAATAGTATCATGCAAATTATGCAGCACCAAAAATTTACAAGTTTCTTGGTGGTCTGGGGCAACTCGCATTATCACCTGGGTCCAAAACTGAGGTTTATTCTCCGCCAAAGGAGTAGCATTAATACCCCTCAAAGGAATGGGCGTCCGCAGAGGCGTCATGGAAAAACCACAACGTTTAGCAAAGTCCAAATCCATCAGATTCAACGCTGCTCCTGAATCCACAAAAGCCTTAGTGGAAAACGTGGAAAAGGAGCAGATCAGAGTAATTGCCAAAAGGAACTTAGGTTGTATACTGCCTACAGCAAATGTGTGTGCAAAACGTTTCTCTCGTTTTGGCAGACAGAAATAATATGAGAGGCGTCGCCACAGAAAAAACAGAGCTTATTACGCCTTCTAAACTCCCGACGTTGCGCCCTAGACAAAACCCCATCACATTGCATAGGTTCAGACATTTGTTCAAAAGGTGGCAGCGCCTCCCGTGTACTTTTACATTCACGTAAACGCCGATCAACTTGAATGGCTAATGACATAGAATCATCCAGACCAGAGGGAACAGGAAATCCCACCATAATATATTTTACTGTCTCTGATAAACCTTTCCGAAAGAGAGCTGCCAAGGCACTATCATTCCAGGTAGTAAGGACCGCCCACTTTCGGAATTTTTGACAGTATAACTCTGCAGAATCCTGACCCTGGCTCAATGCCAACAGGGTTCTCTCAGCTTGATCAATAGCATTAGGTTCATCATACAACAACCCCAAGGCTTGAAAAAATGCATCCACATTAGGCAGAATAGGATCTTCAGGTGTCAAAGAAAACGCCCAATCCTGGGGATCGCCGCGCAGCAAGGAGATGACAATTTTAACCTGCTGCGCAGAGCTCCCCGATGAGTTAGGCTTCAAGGCAATAAATAATTTACAATTATTCTTAAAATTCAAAAATTTAGACCGATCCCCAAAAAACACATCAGGAGTAGGGATCCTTGGTTCAGCAGCATGTGAATGAGCGAGATAGGTGGAAATTCCCCGCACTTCAGCAGTGAGCTGCTCCACACGATCAGACAATTGCTTAATCTCCATTAAAAAAAAAAATCCTCCTACGGCCCCAGAGAAAAAGAGGAAAAAATATACATATAAAAAAAAAAATTCTGCCACTTTTTTTTTTTTTTACAATTCTTTCCTGCTTTTGAGTACCCTAGAATCTGCAATATGGCTGGTGATTCTGTTATGAATGGGTCACCGAGTAGAAAAAAGCAAAACAAGCTAAGCCACAGAAAACCAGAGTGGTTGGTAACTATGCAGATTGCAGATCCCTGATCTTACCACACAACTAGCAGTAGCCGTGGAGCGTGCCTACGATGAACCTAGACGCCTCGTCACGGCCGGAGGACTACATAAGCCTAAAGCAAGAAAAGGGAAAACTTACTGCCCCAGAGCAGACCCCAAAGGAATAGACAGCCCCCACACATGTATTTACGGTGAAACAAGATGAAGGCACAAACACAGGCAGGAAAATAGGCTGAGCAAATGATGGGGCCCAAACTAACTAGACAGGAAAGGAAAGGGAAGACACTGTCTGCAACCTGCAAAAAACCCTTCAAAAATAATGTCCAACACTTCTGATAGCAAAATTAACCCTGAAGTCACTAGATAGCAAAATTAAACCTGAAGTCACTAGACTTCTCCCACTATATCAGCACTTTGAAATATTGTGAGACAGAGCAAAAAGAGACTGAACTAGTAAGGGACAAAAAGCCAATTGGCAAAATACTGATAAATAAGAGTGGAAATTCAGCTCAGCCCCCAGCCGGGGCTGGCTTACCACACAAAAAACTGAATAAACCAAAAAAATCAAGTGTGAACATTAGCAGAAAAACTTAGCTTTAGATGACTGGAACATAGCTGAAAACCAAGAGCTGACAAGCCAGAAGGAATCACCAGCAACTGAATAGGGTGTCGGCTGTCTTAAATCCAATCTGAGAATCCTGAGATCAATCGTCATCCTCATTCTCAGGTGGCAGTTCTCCACCCATCAAACCAGCTGCACCACCTCCCGTCACCACCAGAGGGAGTCCAGAAGGGGAACTCACAACTGGTAAACTAGAGAATGAACTCACAACAGGGCAGTATTATAGTAGTTATATTCTTGCACATAGGGGCAGTATTATAGTAGTTATATTCTTGTGTATAGGGGACAGTATTATAGTAGTTGTATTCTTGTACATAGGGGCAGTATTATAGTTGTTATATTCCTGCACATAGGAGCAGTATTATAGTAGTTGTTTTCTTGTACATAGGGGCAGTATTATAGTAGTTATATTCTTGTACATAGGGGCAGTATTATAGTAGTTATATTCTTGTACATAGGGTCAGTATTATAGTAGTTATATTCTTGTACATAGGGGCAGTATTATAGTAGTTATATTCTTGTATATAGGGGCAGTATTATAGTAGTTATATTCCTGTACATAGGAGCAGTATTATAGTAGTTATATTCTTGTACATAGGAGCAGTATTATAGTAGTTATATTCCTGTACATAGGAGCAGTATTATAGTAGTTATATTCTTGTACATAGGGGCAGTATTATAGTAGTTAGATTCTTGTACATAGGGGGCAGTATTATAGTAGTTATATTCTTGTATATAGGGGCAGTATTATAGTAGTTATATTCTTGTACATAGGGGCAGTATTATAGTAGTTATATTCTTGTACATAGGGGGCAGTATTATAGTAGTTATATTCCTGTACATAGGAGCAGTATTATAGTAGTTATATTCTTGTACATAGGGGCAGTATTATAGTAGTTATATTCTTGTATATAGGGGCAGTATTATAGTAGTTATATTCTTGGACATAGGGGGCAGTATTATAGTAGTTATATTCTTGTACATAGGGGGCAGTATTATAGTAGTTATATTCTTGTACATAGGGGGCAGTATTATAGTAGTTATATTCTTGTACATAGGGGCAGTATTATAGTAGTTATATTCTTGTACATAGGGGGCAGTATTATAGTAGTTATATTCTTGTACATAGGGAGCAGTATTATAGCAGTTATATTCTTGTACATAGAGGCAGTATTATAGTACGGTAGTTATATTCTTGTACATAGGGGCAGTATTATAGTACGGTAGTTATATTCTTGTACATAGGGGGCAGTATTATAGTTGTTATATTCTTGTACATAGGGGCAGTATTATAGTAGTTATATTCTTGTACATAGGGGCAGTATTATAGTTGTTATATTCTTGTACATAGGAGCAGTATTATAGCAGTTATATTCTTGTACATAGGGGCAGTATTATAGTTGTTATATTCTTGTACATAGGAGCAGTATTATAGTAGTTATATTCTTGTACATAGGGGGCAGTATTATAGTTGTTATATTCTTGTACATAGGAGCAGTATTATAGTAGTTATATTCTTGTACATAGGGGCAGTATTATAGTAGTTATATTCTTGTATATAGGGGCAGTATTATAGTAGTTATATTCTTGGACATAGGGGGCAGTATTATAGTAGTTATATTCTTGTACATAGGGGGCAGTATTATAGTAGTTATATTCTTGTACATAGGGGGCAGTATTATAGTAGTTATATTCTTGTACATAGGGGCAGTATTATAGTAGTTATATTCTTGTACATAGGGGGCAGTATTATAGTAGTTATATTCTTGTACATAGGGAGCAGTATTATAGCAGTTATATTCTTGTACATAGAGGCAGTATTATAGTACGGTAGTTATATTCTTGTACATAGGGGCAGTATTATAGTACGGTAGTTATATTCTTGTACATAGGGGGCAGTATTATAGTTGTTATATTCTTGTACATAGGGGCAGTATTATAGTAGTTATATTCTTGTACATAGGGGCAGTATTATAGTTGTTATATTCTTGTACATAGGAGCAGTATTATAGCAGTTATATTCTTGTACATAGGGGCAGTATTATAGTTGTTATATTCTTGTACATAGGAGCAGTATTATAGTAGTTATATTCTTGTACATAGGGGGCAGTATTATAGTTGTTATATTCTTGTACATAGGAGCAGTATTATAGTAGTTATATTCTTGTACATAGGGGCAGTATTATAGCAGTTATATTCTTGTACATAGGGACAGTATTATAGTACGGTAGTTATATTCTTGTACATAGGTGCAGTATTATAGTAGCTATATTCTTGCACATTTTACCAGTAGTTGTACACTACAGTCCTAATCTTGCTAGTAATAAAGGGGTAGGCAGCTTGTTTTCGTCCTCTCCATTAGTTAACATTCAGTGACCGGTGGGGTTACCCGTCCTCCATACATTTCCCCTTTCTCCTGATAGTAATTTGCGCTAGAAGGAAGGGGATGCAGAATTTCCTCTAGCCGGGGCCACTTCATCATCTCTTACTATTATACCAGCACACAGCTTTGTAATTCATTTTCAGAACTCGATGAATGTATTAGACTTGTAATCTCCTCGCACTTTTTATCTTAATTGACTGTAAAGTTTGAAATTGGTTTTAAATTTTAAATCAGGTTTTGATTTTCAAATCAGTCAAGCTTCCATCTCTTAAAGCCTTTTCTTTTCTCCTCGGTTCCCTCTCCGGCCGTCATCTCATTTCTGCAGGGGGGACGACATTGACCCCAGGAGAGTTTGTGTCTTTGACTTTTTCCTCCACCGGCTCGGAGTCATCCACTTACTGGCAGATTGGATGTTACATTCGAACACGAGCTACTTAATTTTTCCAGATTGTCTTCTCATCTTCTATTGTTTTAAGGGTAATGGGAAAGATAAAAGGAGAGAGGGAAGTGATTAAAACGTACAAATACAAATTCTGGGAGAGAAACTTTCTTCATTTTCTCATTGAAAACTTCATGAATGATCCGTTTCTTGGCTGCTGTCCATTCAGCACCACGGCCTAAGGAAGAATCTCTTATTAAAAGGCGTGGAAATGTGCTGTGTATTTCTTCTTGTTAACTTGTTTTAAGGGCGTTCAGAAGGTGTGATTATTCTGTGCTCAATAGAACAACGCCACTCCCTATTTAAACTCCTAGTTGACTGATCTCTGACCACAGAAATTCCTCTGCCTTCACTTTTCTTTGTAAAGTTACTTGACTACCCTGACCGCTCTATTCTTCTTATTAAGCTATTTTGGGAGTCTTCAGAAGTTGTAGTCAATAGGGCAACACCACCCCCTATTTAACCTCCCTACACTATTTTTGACTGATCGCTGTCACCTTATTCCAGAAAGTACACTGATTTCCGTGCATGTCATAATTTAGTCTCCTAAGTACCTGGCCTACTCCACAACTGAGCTTGCACTTTTGTTAGTCCAGATTCCTGTAAAGGTATAAGGTTAATTATGAACTTATCTTGCAGCTGTGACCCTGGGATAAAATATATTAGGCAGTAAGAAAGGGGATCTCTATTTATTTGTGAATTAAGTCAATATATCAAAACAGTATTGCAGCTGCCGCCGCCGTACTCGAAGAGCCCTGATCAATGTGCCCAGCCGGCAAACACTACAGGCGGCGCTCCTATACACAAAGCCGAAAGTGAAAATGTAAGCGAATAATACCGTGCTGCTGTCCCTCCATTCATCATCTATCCATACTGCACTGGACCTTTTCCAGCCTCTGTTTTGACATTTAAATCACAATAGCCAGAATAAGAGTGGCTCATACAGGTAACACATATCTGACATGATACATCCTGCATGTACTAAGTGATACTAATCTACGTGGAGCACACAATTAGTATACAAAATGTAACTACTATAATACTGCCCCTATATAACTACTATAATACAGCTCCTATGTACAAGGATATAACTACTATAATACTGCTCCTATGTACAAGAATATAACTACTATAATACTGCCCCTATGTACAAGAATATAACTATATAATACTGCTCCTATGTACAAGAATATAACTACTATAATATTGCTCCTATGTACAAGAATATATCTTCTATAATACTGCCCCTATGTACAAGAATATAACTACTATAATACTGCCCCTATGTACAAGAATATAACTATATAATACTGCCCCTATGTACAAGAATATAACTACTATAATACTGCCCCTATATACAAGAATATAACTACTATAATACTGCTCCTATGTACAAGAATATAACTACTATAATACTGCCCCCTATGTACAGGAATATAACTACTATAATACTGCTCCCTATGTACAAGAATATAACTACTATAATACTGCCCCTATGTACAAGAATATAACTACTATAATACTGCCCCTATGTACAAGAATATAACTACTATAATACTGCCCCTATGTACAAGAATATAACTACTAAAATACTGCCCCTATATACAAGAATATAACTACTATAATACTGCTCCTATGTACAAGAATATAACTACTATAATACTGCTCCCTATGTACAAGAATATAACTACTATAATACTGCCCCTATATACAAGAATATAACTACTATAATACTGCTCCTATGTACAAGAATATAACTACTATAATACTGCCCATATGTACAAGAATATAACTACTATAATACTGCCCCTATGTACAAGAATATAACTACTACAGTATAATACGGCTCCCTATGTACAAGAATATAACTACTATAATACTGCTCCCTATGTACAAGAATATAACTACTATAATACTGCTCCCTATGTACAAGAATATAACTACTATAATACTGCCCCTATGTACAAGAATATAATTACTATAATACTGTCCCTATGTACAAGAATATAACTACTATAATACTGTCCCTATGTACAAGAATATAACTACAATACTTCCCCTATGTACAAGAATATAACTACTATAATACTGCCCCCTATGTACAAGAATATAACTACTATAATACTGCCCCTATTAACAAGAATATAACTATATAATACTGCTCCTATGTACAAGAATATAACTACTATAATATTGCTCCTATGTACAAGAATATATCTTCTATAATACTGCCCCTATGTACAAGAATATAACTACTATAATACTGCCCCTATGTACAAGAATATAACTATATAATACTGCCCCTATGTACAAGAATATAACTACTATAATACTGCCCCTATGTACAAGATTATAACTACTATAATACTGCTCCTATGTACAAGAATATAACTACTATAATACTGCCCCCTATGTACAGGAATATAACTACTATAATACTGCTCCCTATGTACAAGAATATAACTACTATAATACTGCCCCTATGTACAAGAATATAACTACTATAATACTGCCCCTATGTACAAGAATATAACTACTAAAATACTGCCCCTATATACAAGAATATAACTACTATAATACTGCTCCTATGTACAAGAATATAACTACTATAATACTGCTCCCTATGTACAAGAATATAACTACTATAATACTGCCCCTATATACAAGAATATAACTACTATAATACTGCTCCTATGTACAAGAATATAACTACTATAATAATGCCCCTATGTACAAGAATATAACTACTATAATACTGCCCCTATGTACAAGAATATAACTACTACAGTATAATACGGCTCCCTATGTACAGGAATATAACTACTATAATACTGCTCCCTATGTACAAGAATATAACTACTATAATACTGCTCCCTATGTACAAGAATATAACTACTATAATACTGCTCCCTATGTACAAGAATATAACTACTATAATACTGCCCCTATGTACAAGAATATAATTACTATAATACTGTCCCTATGTACAAGAATATAACTACTATAATACTGTCCCTATGTACAAGAATATAACTACAATACTTCCCCTATGTACAAGAATATAACTACTATAATACTGCCCCCTATGTACAAGAATATAACTACTATAATACTCCCCTATGTACAAGAATATAACTACTATAATACTGTCCCTATGTACAAGAATATAACTACTATAATACTGCCCCTATGTACAAGAATATAACTACTATAATACTGCCCCCTATGTACAAGAATATAACTACTATAATACTGCTCCCTATGTACAAGAATATAACTACTATAATACTCCCCTATGTTCAAGAATATAACTACTATAATACTGCCCCTATGTACAAGAATATAACTACTATAATACTCCCCTATGTACAAGAATATAACTACTATAATACTCCCCTATGTACAAGAATATAACTACTATAATACTGCTCCTATGTACATGAATATAACTACTATAATACTCCCCTATGTACAAGAATATAGCTACTATAATACTCCCCTTTGTACAAGAATATAACTACTATAATACTGCTCCTATGTACAAGAACATAACTACTATAATACTGCTCCTATGTACAAGAATGTAACTACTATAATACTGCTCCCTATGTACAAGAATATAACTACTATAATACTGCCCCTATGTACAAGAATATAACTACTATAATACTGCTCCTATGTACAAGAATATAACTACTATAATACTGCCCCCTATGTACAGGAATATAACTACTATAATTCTGCTCCCTATGTACAAGAATATAACTACTATAATACTGCCCCTATGTACAAGAATATAACTACTATAATACTGCCCCTATGTACAAGAATATAACTACTATAATACTGCCCCTATATACAAGAATATAACTACTATAATACTGCTCCTATGTACAAGAATATAACTACTATAATACTGCCCCCTATGTACAGGAATATAACTACTATAATACTGCTCCCTATGTACAAGAATATAACTACTATAATACTGCCCCTATGTACAAGAATATAACTACTATAATACTGCCCCTATGTACAAGAATATAACTACTAAAATACTGCCCCTATATACAAGAATATAACTACTATAATACTGCTCCTATGTACAAGAATATAACTACTATAATACTGCTCCCTATGTACAAGAATATAACTACTATAATACTGCCCCTATATACAAGAATATAACTACTATAATACTGCTCCTATGTACAAGAATATAACTACTATAATAATGCCCCTATGTACAAGAATATAACTACTATAATACTGCCCCTATGTACAAGAATATAACTACTACAGTATAATACGGCTCCCTATGTACAGGAATATAACTACTATAATACTGCTCCCTATGTACAAGAATATAACTACTATAATACTGCTCCCTATGTACAAGAATATAACTACTATAATACTGCTCCCTATGTACAAGAATATAACTACTATAATACTGCCCCTATGTACAAGAATATAATTACTATAATACTGTCCCTATGTACAAGAATATAACTACTATAATACTGTCCCTATGTACAAGAATATAACTACAATACTTCCCCTATGTACAAGAATATAACTACTATAATACTGCCCCCTATGTACAAGAATATAACTACTATAATACTCCCCTATGTACAAGAATATAACTACTATAATACTGTCCCTATGTACAAGAATATAACTACTATAATACTGCCCCTATGTACAAGAATATAACTACTATAATACTGCCCCCTATGTACAAGAATATAACTACTATAATACTGCTCCCTATGTACAAGAATATAACTACTATAATACTACCCTATGTTCAAGAATATAACTACTATAATACTGCCCCTATGTACAAGAATATAACTACTATAATACTCCCCTATGTACAAGAATATAACTACTATAATACTCCCCTATGTACAAGAATATAACTACTATAATACTGCTCCTATGTACAAGAATATAACTACTATAATACTCCCCTATGTACAAGAATATAGCTACTATAATACTCCCCTTTGTACAAGAATATAACTACTATAATACTGCTCCTATGTACAAGAACATAACTACTATAATACTGCTCCTATGTACAAGAATGTAACTACTATAATACTGCTCCCTATGTACAAGAATATAACTACTATAATACTGCCCCTATGTACAAGAATATAACTACTATAATACTGCTCCTATGTACAAGAATATAACTACTATAATACTGCCCCCTATGTACAGGAATATAACTACTATAATTCTGCTCCCTATGTACAAGAATATAACTACTATAATACTGCCCCTATGTACAAGAATATAACTACTATAATACTGCCCCTATGTACAAGAATATAACTACTATAATACTGCCCCTATATACAAGAATATAACTACTATAATACTGCTCCTATGTACAAGAATATAACTACTATAATACTGCTCCCTATGTACAAGAATATAACTACTATAATACTGCCCCTATATACAAGAATATAACTACTATAATACTGCTCCTATGTACAAGAATATAACTACTATAATACTGCCCCTATGTACAAGAATATAACTACTATAATACTGCCCCTATGTACAAGAATATAACTACTACAGTATAATACGGCTCCCTATGTACAAGAATATAACTACTATAATACTGCTCCCTATGTACAAGAATATAACTACTATAATACTGCTCCCTATGTACAAGAATATAACTACTATAATACTGCCCCCTATGTACAAGAATATAACTACTATAATACTGCCCCCTATGTACAAGAATATAATTACTATAATACTGTCCCTATGTACAAGAATATAACTACTATAATACTGTCCCTATGTACAAGAATATAACTACAATACTTCCCCTATGTACAAGAATATAACTACTATAATACTGCCCCCTATGTACAAGAATATAACTACTATAATACTCCCCTATGTACAAGAATATAACTACTATAATACTGTCCCTATGTACAAGAATATAACTACTATAATACTGCCCCTATGTACAAGAATATAACTACTATAATACTGCCCCCTATGTACAAGAATATAACTACTATAATACTCCCCTATGTACAGGAATATAACTACTATAATACTCCCCTATGTTCAAGAATATAACTACTATAATACTGCCCCCTATGTACAAGAATATAACTACTATAATACTCCCCTATGTACAAGAATATAACTACTATAATACTCCCCTATGTACAAGAATATAACTACTATAATACTGCTCCTATGTACAAGAATATAACTACTATAATACTGCCCCTATGTACAAGAATATAACTACTATAATACTCCCCTATGTACAAGAATATAACTACTATAATACTGCCCCTATGTACAAGAATATAACTACTAAAATACTGCCCCTATATACAAGAATATAACTACTATAATACTGCTCCTATGTACAAGAATATAACTACTATAATACTGCTCCCTATGTACAAGAATATAACTACTATAATACTGCCCCTATATACAAGAATATAACTACTATAATACTGCCCCTATATACAAGAATATAACTACTATAATACTCCCCTATGTACAAGAATATAGCTACTATAATACTGCCCCTATGTACAAGAATATAACTACTAAAATACTGCCCCTATATACAAGAATATAACTACTATAATACTGCTCCTATGTACAAGAATATAACTACTATAATACTGCTCCCTATGTACAAGAATATAACTACTATAATACTGCCCCTATATACAAGAATATAACTACTATAATACTGCTCCTATGTACAAGAATATAACTACTATAATACTGCCCCTATGTACAAGAATATAACTACTATAATACTGCCCCTATGTACAAGAATATAACTACTACAGTATAATACGGCTCCCTATGTACAAGAATATAACTACTATAATACTGCTCCCTATGTACAAGAATATAACTACTATAATACTGCTCCCTATGTACAAGAATATAACTACTATAATACTGCCCCCTATGTACAAGAATATAACTACTATAATACTGCCCCTATGTACAAGAATATAACTACTATAATACTGCCCCTATGTACAAGAATATAACTACTACAGTATAATACGGCTCCCTATGTACAAGAATATAACTACTATAATACTTCTCCCTATGTACAAGAATATAACTACTATAATACTGCTCCCTATGTACAAGAATATAACTACTATAATACTGCCCCCTATGTACAAGAATATAACTACTATAATACTGCCCCCTATGTACAAGAATATAATTACTATAATACTGTCCCTATGTACAAGAATATAACTACTATAATACTGTCCCTATGTACAAGAATATAACTACAATACTTCCCCTATGTACAAGAATATAACTACTATAATACTGCCCCCTATGTACAAGAATATAACTACTATAATACTCCCCTATGTACAAGAATATAACTACTATAATACTGTCCCTATGTACAAGAATATAACTACTATAATACTGCCCCTATGTACAAGAATATAACTACTATAATACTGCCCCCTATGTACAAGAATATAACTACTATAATACTCCCCTATGTACAGGAATATAACTACTATAATACTCCCCTATGTTCAAGAATATAACTACTATAATACTGCCCCCTATGTACAAGAATATAACTACTATAATACTCCCCTATGTACAAGAATATAACTACTATAATACTCCCCTATGTACAAGAATATAACTACTATAATACTGCCCCCTATGTACAAGAATATAACTACTATAATACTGCCCCTATATACAAGAATATAACTACTATAATACTCCCCTATGTACAAGAATATAACTACTATAATACTGCTCCTATGTACAAGAACATAACTACTATAATACTGCTCCTATGTACAAGAATGTAACTACTATAATACTGCTCCCTATGTACAAGAATATAACTACTATAATACTGCCCCTATGTACAAGAATATAACTACTATAATACTGCCCCTATGTACAAGAATATAACTACCGTACTTTAATATTGATATTGAGTTGGAAACTTGTTTCATTCATTCAGGGGGAAAGGACAATAGGAAATCCAGTTTCCATGGATGCTGTGACTTTTGTATAATGCGCCTCACAACAACGCCTAATTCCTCTTTCAACATCTATTGATTCTTTTACCTTCTCAGGGAACGTTCATGACTTCGTTAGACGAACACAGATTTATAGTATCAGAATGAAACTCACGTATCCTTTCTCCCATTCCCGGGCTCTGGTGACATTCCCACTCTTCGAGCTGGTGGGTGTATGAGTATTATTGTTTAGTTCGTGGTAAATCATCGGTTCTCAGGAAATCCTGTAAATTCGATGCCGGTTGCTCCTCGTAGGTATTGAGTGCCTTTGACCTGGAGTCAGAATCCAGCGGGTTGAGTATGTAATAGAATTGGCTCAAAATAATATTTCCCGTGTTCACATAACGGTGAAGGTTCTTCATGAATTATTTAGGTACATTACCCGTATCCCAGTCACTGCCTTGAAACTATAATATCTAATTTTTTTTTCCTTCTCGCTTCCCACTTCTTTATCTCACACGAATCTAGAAGAAGCTGAACATTTTAACATTTACACCGCCAATACGTCCCACCGATTGTTCTCGTGATGAGATTTTGTTGCCTCCATACTTAACTTCTGAATTCCAAAACCTCAAGATATTTACTTGCTACATTTTTTATGTTACTCACCTTTTCCCCCCAAATCGGCATTGGTTTTCTTCTCTCGGATAAAGCTATTTCGTTATGCACCGGTCTCGTTTTCAAGGCTTAGCTTCATATATATATATATATATATATATATACGTCGGTTCTAACAAGTGACACGTTGTTCCCCTGTGACATCATCTCCAAAGGCTTTTTAATGTCCATTTTTCAAACCCAAGTGTCTAAATATTGAGACTGTAATGTGTTCAATTGCAGTTTGTTGGGGAACTGCCGCAATCCTGTTTTTTCTTTTACCATCATCCATCCTCTCAGTCTCCTTTGATTTGTGTTATGTACATCTGCTGCTTCTGTTATCTGCTTGTTTATCCATTGTTTGCTGTAAGCATCACAAACTGTTGTAGTCTGTTTTCATTACACTACAATCTATCGTCAATTCGATAACATTCATCTGCTGCTTTTATGACCTACAGGTTAACCAACCATTTGCTGTAAGCATCACAAACTGTTATTAGAGTCTGTGTACATTACACTACAATTTGCTGTGGATTGAATAACTTTCATCTACTGCTTCTGTGACTTACTGGTTAATCCATCTTTTGCTGTAAGCATTACAAACTGTTCTTGGAGACTTCCTGTTCTGTTACATGCTTCTTCATGGTTCTGCTGCTTACATCTGAATTCTGCTTCAGACTTGCCATTTTCCACTTGATCTGCCCTCCTGGTACTGTGACTGTCTGTATTATTCCCTCCTTTTTTGTCTGCCTGTTGTCCAGGTCCCCACTGTACCACGTGCCTTTCCTACTGGTTTACCAGTGCCCTGGGTCAGTATGTCCTCCCTGACCTGTAACTTGCTGAATTCAAATTACCAGTTCAGCCTAATATCTCAGGTTTTGGCCATGCTGGCCTACTGAGGATGACTATCCATTTAGTAGGTTATGTTCTTGTCTAGCTTTTTGGTCTGTGCTTTGACCTTTATTTTGATTATGACTGTTACCTTTGCCTATCCTCTATGCTTGCTCACCTGGTAATTGCAGTCTAACTTCCTCCTTGTTGTCTAATAGTCATCTTCTACCTCTTAACACCTCATGAACCACTTGACTCTTGTCCTTATTTTGAATCTTCTTCTACTACTGACATTTCTACTGTACATAACTACTGATGTCAATTAGTGGCTGGTCTGCAGACCATAACCTGATAGTGCAGTAGGGGAGAATCCTTTGACTCCACTCTTCAGTTTAATGAAAGACAAACTACTTCTCCGGTGAGAATTTTGACAATGGAACTGTTATTTCTATCTGCTCAAAAAAAACTCCCTCTGAAAGTCTTGGCACTAGCCACTCCATCTAGGAGGTCTTAGAGGAACCATAGCCCTCACTTGGCACTAGCCACTCCATCTAGGAGGTCTTAGAGGAACCATAGCCCTCACTTGGCACTAACCGCTCCATCTAGGAGGTCTTAGAGGAACCATAGCCCTTACTTGGCTCTAACCACTCCATCTAGGAGGTCTTAGAGGAACCATAGCCCTTACTTGGCGCTAACCACTCCATCTAGGAGGTCTTAGAGGAACCATAGCCCTTACTTGGCACTAGCCACTCCATCTAGGAGGTCTTAGAGGAACCATAGCCCTTACTTGGCGCTAACCACTCCATCTAGGAGGTCTTAGAGGAACCATAACCCTTACTTAGTGCTAACCACTCTGTAATGTACTATAAGGCATGATTCTGCTGGAACCTTCCAGAATTTTCCATTCTATGAGAAAGCTGCTTGCCATACAGCTGCAGCCCCCCTCCTTTTGTTTCTCCCTCCTTAGCAGCTGTGTGTATGTGCTGGTCTGCCTGCATCTGAAATAGGACATCGGCCATTTCCTGTGAACCTAGGAATGTTAATTAAGCTGAGTGCAGAGCATGTCTTTGTTTAAAACCAGGGGCTTGAATTCAGCTATGGGAAGTATTAGAACAAGTCATATCGCAAAAACCATACACTGCAGAGATATAATCACATCTCTGCATTGGCAACAAAACCAGCTTTCTAACCCCTAATTTTCACGGTTCTAACCCCTGCAGAAACTGAGATATGGATTGCTCCCAAATGGAGTGTCCTAATTAGGCATGCTTGGTGTTGTCTTATTGGATTCGATAAATTGAGAAAAATGAGACCATCGATGTGTTTATACGAGCTTCCCTCGTTTAGACATAGTTATTATAAGTTTTACAGTGAAATTGCAACTTGGAGAAAGGGGGGATGAACTTCTCCAGACTGCCCCTTTTGGTGATGTAACCGACCCTAGGCTATAAGGTACCCCTCCCTTACAGTTCTTCAATTGAAGCTCGAGTTTTGATGCCGAAAAGACCTGAAGATGTCCGGGGATGTCTGGCTAAGCGGCTCATCCCCCTTGCCACACATGGTCTGCCTAATACCAACTAAGTACATGTAAGTGTTACTCTGTTTTTTAATCCTTGTTGTTTTATACTTGCATTGTACATATTTAATGTCTCAACTTTGCAACAACTTTTATCTATGTAATCACTGCCCACCTTTTGGTAATAAATGATAAAATTATCAGTCAGAATCATAGAATCATAGAATCATAGAATTGTAGAGTTGGAAGGGACCTCCTGGGCCATCTGGTCCAACCCCCTGCTCAAAGCAGGATTCGCTAAATCATCCCTGTCAGATGTCTGTCCAGCCTCTGTTTGAAGACTTCCATTGAAGGAGAACTCACCACTTCTCGTGGCAGCCTGTTCCACTCATTGATCACTCTAACTGTCAAAAAGTTTTTTCTAATATCTAATCTGTGTCTCCTCCCATTCAGTTTCATCCCATTGCTTCCAGTCTTTCCTTGTGCAAATGAGAATAAAGTTGAACCTTCTACAATGTGACAGCCCTTTAGATATTTGTAGTCTGTCTCCATGCTCTAAGAAAGGAACTATGCGCCTTTTTTAGATAATCGCTACTAATTTGGGGGTTTGCCATGGACCCTCTTAATTAACTCTTTGATTAAGTGAATCGTGGCTGGTGGCAGCGTGGTGTGTTTGGTTGGTTGGCTAGTTGGCACTACGGAAGGGTCTTACATGCTGAATGAGTGGCTGTGGCCAAGGCATTGATAATTCCCTTACTGCAGTAGTCTAATTGCCCGTTACCAGCAAGCAGCCCATCCGGCGACTAACTATCCCAGGTGCGGTTCCCTGACTGACCTG
Source organism: Dendrobates tinctorius (assembly GCF_039654945.1). Lineage (NCBI taxonomy): Eukaryota > Metazoa > Chordata > Amphibia > Anura > Dendrobatidae > Dendrobates > Dendrobates tinctorius. The sequence goes on from NW_027361688.1 coordinate 5,704,485, forward strand.
AGGATATGGGTGGCGCCGGAGAGCTGCGAGTTCCAAAGTGGAACTGAGAAGGTGGGATATCCATATATCCCCACAGTTCTGGGAAGGTTGTTAGCAGTGGTGGTTCATCCAAAATAGCCCCCCTGTGATAAATTGTTAGAGCAAGATTAGCTTGCTGTATATTTTTGTCACATGGTACCAGTGGCGGGATAACTAAGATAAGCCCCCCACTGCGCCTGTGATAGCCGTGAGCCGGCAGTGCGTCGCATCCCTCCACCCGCTGACATACCCGTGTCAGAGGTGGGATCGTGACATATTGGTGGCACAGGGTGCGCTGTCGTCACACACTCCATCTAGGAAGTCTTAGAGGAACCATTGCCCTCACCCTTTAATCTCTATAAAAGGATGTGGACATATTCTGGGGCACCCTGGTTGCAACCACGGAGTAGCTGCTGGCCAGAGGAGCAAGCTTGAGACAAATATGGTCAAACAAAGCCAGGTCAGTATCAGAAGGGATGAAAAAGGAGATTCAAGAAAGGGATCAAACAGTAGACAAAACTAAAGTTAGAGAAAAGCCTGGGTCAAATACCAGAAGTTCATTAAGGAGCAGAGGCGGACAATCCAGGGTCAAATTTAGGAGGGATTACAGATCAAAAGTGGTCAAGGTCATCAGTATGCCGGTAGGGGTGTAGGGTGTGGTAATGCCTAATTCAGCCTGGCTTGATAGAACCACTTGTCTTATCCACACCAGTATCCCTGACTGGACAGAGTCTGCACCTCTCAGCGATATTGACCATAATGTCTTCTCTATCACCAGTGCAACCGATGCAGACATCCCTGGGAAGGTCCTAGTAGACATTGATGAGGAACTCAATAAAAGACCTCTAATATATTATTGGGTGGTGGTCTCCACTCACGGAAGTTGAATAGCCTGTCACATTGCATGTGTAGCCATATCTGTGGCCAACAGTTGGAGGTGTTAAGATTGTGGGAAAAGATTCAGAATAATTATTATTCTTGGGAGTCCACTGGGAGGAGCACAGTCATGAAGGGAAGGCGGTCCATCGTTTATAGTCCCACCCATTGGACTCATAAGCATAAAAATGAATAAATTACAAGTTATATAGAATCTTTTCCTGCAAAACTATATATCGATCTGCTCCGCTTCTCCAGCTCTATAACATACTGCTTGTAAGACACCATGTTCAATGGGTCAGTGCTCCTTCAAGAAAACTTAAAGGGATCCTATACAGGTACGAGCCATATCTAGATTTGATATTAATACGTTTCTACTCATGAATTAGATCAAAACTACAAAATGACAATGACCTGCTTCATTCCAATCAGTGTGACAATTGCCCAAGGTGCACTGCGGTAGCAGAGGTCCTTTGAGTCCACCAGTCATCTCCAAACATCCCCCCCATCGCCGCTTCCCAGCTGATGCGTAACAAAATTTTAACCGCCTTAACCTTGTGTTGGCACAAATACGACCACGTAGAATCTGATTATGGTCCATACGTAAAGTCGTCTCTTATGTGGAAGTCGTCCGCACTTTACAGGCTTCGCCGAGGGCAGTTTGGGATTTCAGAGGCCTTTTAATCTTGCAGCACATAACAGATTTAACTGTGTTTATTAACATTCCTTTTTACGGTCCCCTGGAGCATTTTGGCAGATAAAGCCACAGTCTGCACCGGAGGAAGCCTCGAAAGTGAATACAAATCAGCTCCGTTCTGCTGCCCCGGAGCAGCGAAGGATCTCAGCCTGCAGCCACCTGCACACTGTATGGAGAGGTGTAAAGGAGTGGAGATTGTCCATTTATCGCCCACATCTGCAGAGCTACAGGGTCACACTATACTGAGCTCCAGCTGCCATAATGTAATCTGCTCCAGCCATGGAGTGCCTCCATAAAAGCACCCCAAACATAGAGTGCCTTCATAAAACCAGGCCAAACCTAGAGTGCCTCCATGAATGGATCCCAAACATAGAGTGTCTCCATGAATGGATCCCAAACATAAAGTGTCTCCATGAAAGCACCCCAAACATAGTGTCTCCATAAAAGCACCCCAAACATGGAGTGCCTCCATAAAAGCACCCCAAACATGGAGTGCCTCCATAAAAGCACCCCAAACATGGAGTGCACTCATAAAAGTGCCCCAAGCATAGAGTGCACTCATGAAAGCGCCTCAAACATAGAGTGCCTCCATGAAAGCACCCCAAACATAGAGTGCCTCCATGAATGTGTCCCAAACATGGAGTGCACCCATGAAAATGCCCCAAGCATAGAGTGCCTTCATGAAAGCACCCCAAACATAGAGTGCCTCCATGAAAGCACCCCAAACATGGAGTGCCTCCATAAAAGCACCCCAAACATGGAGTGCACCCATAAAAGTGCCCCAAGCATAGAGTGCACTCATGAAAGCACCCCAAACATAGAGTGCCTCCATGAAAGCACCCCAAACATAGAGTGCCTCCATGAATCCGTCCCAAACATGGAGTGCACCCATGAAAATGCCCCAAGCATAGAGTGCACTCATGAAAGTGCCCCAAACCTAGAGTGCCTTCATGAAAGCACCCCAAACATAGAGTGCCTCCATGAAAGCACCCAAAAATAGAATGCACCCATAAAAGCACCCCAAACATAGAGTGTCTCCATAAAAGCACCCCAAACAAGGAGTGCACCCATAAAAGTGCCCCAAGCATAGAGTGCACTCATTAAAGCTCCCCAAACATAGTGTGCCTCCATGAAAGCACCCCAAACATAGAGTGCCTCCATGAAAGCACCCCAAACATAGAGTGCCTCCATGAATGCGTCCCAAACATGGAGTGCACCTATGAAAATGCCCCAAGCATAGAGTGCACTCATGAAAGTGCCCCAAACCTAGAGTGCCTCCATGAGAGCACCCCAAACATAGAGTGCCTCCATGAAAGCACCCCAAACATAGAGTGCCTCCATGAAAGCACCCCAAACATAGAATGCACCCATAAAAGCACCCCAAACATGGATTGCACCCATAAAAGTGCCCCAAGCATAGAGTGCACTCATGAAAGTGCACCAAACCTAGAGTGCCTCCATGAAAGCTCCCCAAACATAGAGTGCCTCCATGAAAGCACCCCAAACATAGAGTGCACCCATAAAAGTGCCCTAAACATACAGTGCAACCATAAAACCAGCCCAAACATAGAGTGCCTCCATGAAAGTGCCCCAAACATAGAATGCACCTATAAAAGTGCTCCAGGCATAGAGTGCCTCCATGAAAATGCCCCAAACATACAGTGCCTCCATGAAAGTGACCCGAACATAGAGTGCCTCCATGAAAGTGACCCAAACATAGAGTGCCTCCATGAAAGTGCCCCAATCATAGAGTGCCTCCATGAAAGCATCCAAAACATAGAGTGCAACCCATAAAAGTACCTCAAGCATAGAGTGCACTCATAAAACCGCACCCATAAAAGTGCCCCAAACCTAGAGTGCACCTATAAAACCATCCCAAACATAGAGTGCATCCATACAAGTACCTCAAGCATAGAGTGCACCCATAAAGGCATCCGAAACATAGAGTGCACCCATAAAACCAGACCAAACAGAGTGCCTCCATGAAAGCACCGCAAACAGAGTACACCCATAAAAGTGCCCCTAACATAGAGTGCACCCATAAAAGTGCACCAAACATAGAGTGCCTCCATAAAAGTGCCCCAAACATGGAGTGCCTCCATGAAAGTGCTTCTAACATTGAGTGCCTCCATGAAAGTGCCCCAAACATAGAGTGCACCCATAAAAGTGCTCCAAACATAGAGTGAACCCATAAAAGTGCCCCAAACATAGAGTGCACTCTTAAAAGTACTCCAAACATAGAGTGCACCCGTAAAAGTTCCCCAAACATAGAGTGCACCCATAAAAGTGCCCTAAACATAGAGTGCAACCCATAAAAGTACCCCAAGCATAGAGTGCACTCATAAAACCAGCCCAACATAGAGTACACCCATAAAAGTGTCCCAGGCATAGAGTGCACCCATAAAAGCAGCCCAAACATAGAGTACACCCACAAAAGCAGCCCAAACATAGCGTACACCCATAAAAGTGTCCCAAACATAAAGTTGCACCCATAAAACTGTTCCAAACATAGAGTGCACCCAAAAAAGTACCCAGTTATAGAGTACAACTATAAAAGTGCCCCAGGCATAGAGTGTAAAACTGAATGTGTCATAGAGTTCCCCCATAAAAGAGCATAATATGCTACTGTATATAGTGCCCCAGCCATAGACATCTCCCATAAAATTACCCCAGGCATAGAATGCCCCCATAAATGTATCCCAAGTAGAAAGTGCTAATATTGTATATATAGCGCTGTGCCAGAGTACGCCCATAAACAGTGCCATCAGTAGAGAAGTGATACAACAGTACCCAACCAAAGAATGCCCTAAAAAGTGCCCCAGACTGAAAGTGCTACCCTATAAAGTCTCAGACCAGAAAGTGCCCTAAAAAGGGGCCCTAGTCAGATTGTGTCCCCGTATTCATTAACCAAGCTAGCGAGTGCGACTATACACATTGCTCCGGGCAAAGAGCAACCTTGTTAGAAAAGGCCACCATGTACAGAATCCCAGCCAGAGTGTGACCCCCCAATAACAGTTTCTCATAGAGAAAGAACCCCCCATATAAAGTGCTGCAGCTAAAGAGTGCACTACTATTGCGTTACCCCGGGCAGGAAGAACTACAATTCATAGTGCCCCTGTGAGAGAGTGCCACTATATACAGCACACCCACCAGAGACGGACACTATAAACAGTGCCCTGGACAGAATGCACCTCCGTATACAGTGCCCTAACAAAGGAGTACCCCACAGACAGTGACAAAGCTAAAGAGTACCCACTTAAAGTACCATTGGCGCAATATACCCTGTATATAGTGCCTAAGAAAGAGTGTGCCACCATAAACTGTGCCACTGTTACTGAGTGTCCCCCATATACAGTACTAGAACCTTTTCTTAAGGAAGTTACTTTTATGAACAGCCAATCAGCAGCAACGCCACTTCCCCTTTTTATAAGATCATGTGACGGGATGGAATTATGTCATGGAAAGACAAGATGTACGGAGTGGTGGTGAGCGCCCTGTCGTCAGTAACGGATGGCTGTTTTTTTTTTTGCCATTACCTCGCAAAATAGATTCGATTTCCTGCTCGTTGAACATCTTCAATCGAAATGACTTCTAGCGGCTCAAAGACAAAAGTATTTAGCACTCGGCCGAATGGTAAGGCAGAAGCCAAACACAAGCGCACAGCGGGAAGGAAATCAATCTCTACTGATCCCAAATCCACTCGCTTTACCTAATCTCTAATCAGGAAACATTCACGCGGATGTAACAAGGAATCCGATATAAGACCGCTACACCCAGAATAAGTCAGCCCACCACGGGTGATATCACGGGGGATACAGAGGCGGGGAGACCGAGAGAGACCCCCAGGGTCCACACACTGAAAATACGGAGATATAGAAAACATCTGACAGTATTATAGTAGTTATATTCTTGTACATAGGGGGCAGTATTATAGTAGTTACATTCTTGTATATAGGGGCAGTATTATAGTAGTTATATTCTTGTACATAGGGGGCAGTATTATAGTAGTTATATTCTTGTACATAGGAGCAGTATTATAGTAGTTATATTCCTGTACATAGGGGCAGTATTATAGTAGTTATATTCTTGTACATAGGGGCAGTATTATAGTAGTTATATTCTTGTATATAGGGGGCAATATTATAGTAGTTATATTCTTGTACATAGGAGCAGTATTATAGTAGTTATATTCCTGTACATAGGAGCAGTATTATAGTAGTTATATTCTTGTACATAGGGGCAGTATTATAGTAGTTATATTCTTGTACATAGGGGCAGTATTATAGTAGTTATACTCTTGTACATAGGGGACAGTATTATAGTAGTTATATTCTTGTACATAGGGGGCAGTATTATAGTAGTTACATTCTTGTACATAGGGGCAGTATTATAGTAGTTATATTCCTGTACATAGGGAGCAGTATTATAGTAGTTATATTCTTGTACATAGGGGCAGTATTATAGTAGTTATATTCTTGTACATAGGGGCAGTATTATAGTAGTTATATTCTTGTACATAGGGGACAGTATTATAGTAGTTATATTCTTGTACATAGGGGGCAGTATTATAGTAGTTACATTCTTGTACATAGGGGCAGTATTATAGTAGTTATATTCCTGTACATAGGGAGCAGTATTATAGTAGTTATATTCTTGTACATAGGGGGTAGTATTATAGTAGTTATATTCTTGTACATAGGAGGCAGTATTATAGTAGTTATATTCTTGTATATAGGAGCAGTATTATATTTGTTATGTTCCTGTACATAGGGAGCAGTATTACAGTAGTTATATCCTTGTACATAGGGGCAGTATTATAGTAGTTACATTCTTGTATATAGGGGCAGTATTATAGTAGTTATATTCTTGTACATAGGGGCAGTATTATAGTAGTTACATTCTTGTATATAGGGGCAGTATTATAGTAGTTATATTCTTGTACATAGGAGCAGTATTATAGTAGTTATATTCCTGTACATAGGGAGCAGTATTATAGTAGTTATATTCTTGGACATAGGGGAGTATTATAGTAGTTATATTCTTGTACATAGAGTGTAGTATTATAGTAGTTATATTCTTGTACATAGGGAGCAGTATTATAGTAGTTATATTTTTGTACATAGGGGGCAGTATTATAGTAGTTACATTCTTGTACATAGGGGCAGTATTATAGTAGTTATATTCCTGTACATAGGAGGTAGTATTATAGTAGTTATATCCTTGTACATAGGGGCAGTATTATAGTAGTTACATTCTTGTATATAGGGGCAGTATTATAGTAGTTATATTCTTGTACATAGGGGCAGTATTATAGTAGTTACATTCTTGTATATAGGGGCAGTATTATAGTAGTTATATTCTTGTACATAGGGGCAGTATTATAGTAGTTATATTCTTGTACATAGGGGGCAATTTTTATTATAAAAACCCAAACATAAAAACAATTATAATAAAACAAAAATCATCCAGTATTACAAAACACAAACCACTTAGGTAATATATACGCAGCACTAATGATCAGATCATATTCATAAATAAATTAAAGTGTCCAAACCTGGGGATGGAAAAAGAAAGTTAGAGGGAAAAAAAAACCAAAAAAAACATTATCATATTTTCTAACTGAACTTTACGTTTCTCCATAACGTTATGTTTCTTGGACTCCTTCCAACTTCTAGTGATTTTATCCACCGGAGTTCTGACATAACCTGATTGGCTGCAGCGGTGTTATCGAACGGCTCATTGTGCAGTGACACCCGGGTTCTCATGTGCCAGTGATAGTATTTGATGACACTGATTATAATGTACATCGTCTCTCTGTTGATGTTACTAACAGTGGAGGGGACACCATAGATTATGTCAGGATACTTTAGAGTCTGCAGTCTGGGGATTTTTAGATTATCTGACACTTCCTCCCAGATCTTCCTCCCTCCCCAGCAATCACATATGAAGTGCTCCATAGTCTCCTCCTGCTGACAACCAAGGGGACAATTCCGATCAGAGACACACAGATGTTTCAGGTTCCCTTTGACAAAGAGCCGACTATGCAGTGAAAGCCAAGTGACATCAAACAGTTTAGGAGGTAGCCGTTTCCCGTTTAGGAACCTAAGGCTTTCCTGCAGGGTGGTGGTGACACAATCTCTCAGGGCCAGTGGAGAGTAGAAGAAAGTCCTACATACACGAGCATACAGGTCTCTTCTCGTACTGTTCTCAATGTAAGACCTCTCCAGTCCCCACCTCCTAACACACTTCAGACCATAGTTCAGATACTGGGGGAGGTGGTCACCTGTCCATCTCCTCCTCTTGAGACTGCCGCCCCGCACCCAAGATTCCGCAAAAGGCAATATCCAATACCTGATACTATTTACCCACAGGGAGCTACTGTTTGAGTCCATGTTCCCAAAATTCACCTTTAGAAACAAGGAGTCAAAGAAAACCCTTGGATTCAACATATCCAGCCCGCCCTCTCTCCACCGTAGGTACGTTATTCCCCTCTTTATCAGGTTCATCCTATTCCCCCACAAGAGCTGGAAGAACAGGCTGAAGAGCCTCGCTGAGAAAGATTCTGGCAAAGGGAAAATGACAGAGATATACAAGAAGACGGGGACCAGGTAAGTCTTCAACATTGTGACCCTTTCTCTGTAGGTCAGCCTCCAGTTCTTCCATCGCTGAACCTTTGCATTTCCGGTTTCCAATTTCTCCCAATTTAGCGTGGCATTATCATCCCTCCCAAATTTAACCCCTAGGATCTTAATATGGGTGGAGGCTTTGGAAAACTGCGGCAGATCAAAGCTGGGCTCAGTATGTAATGTCCACAGAGCTTGACTCTTTTCAGGGTTGACCAGAGACCCGGAGGCCTCTGAGTAGCTTCTGATGGACGCAGATAACATCTGCACCTCACAAGGATTGGAGATCACCAGTGTCACATCGTCCGAATAGGCAACAACATTCAGAGGCGGGCAGTGGGGGACAGGCACCCCCTGAAAATCGCACTCCTGCAGTGACCTCAGAAATGGGTCTAGGGCAAAAACATACAGGAGCGGACTCATTGGGCAGCCCTGTCTCACCCCCGCCCCAACTCCAAAAGTGTCACCCTGCCAACCATTAATCAGAGGAAAGCTCACCGCCTCTCTGTACAACGTCTTCAACCAATCCACAAATTGTCCCGGAATACCGTACTTTGACAAAGTGGCCCACAGATAGTCATGATCAACCCTGTCAAAGGCTTTAGCCTGGTCCAGACTAACAACATATCTCCCACACCGCAGAGCTTTACATCTCTCAAACATCTCTCGTATCGAGATGACTGCTCCAGAGATGTTCCGCCCTTTTACTGTGCCAAACTGAGAGCCTGCCAACAGTGCCGGGGACAAACAGACTAATCTAGAAAATAGGATCTTTGCTAGAATCTTCCTGTCCACATTCAAGAGGGCAATCGGCCTCCAGTTCTTGATGTCACTCGGCTCTTTACCTTTAGACAGCAGAATTAACGAGGACACTCTCATGGATGGAGGCATCAGGTGATTTTCTAGACAATTTCTATACACATCCACGAGAATTGGAACCAGGAGGTCTCTGAATTTCTTATAAAATTCTGCCGTTATACCATCTGGACCTGGTGCCTTCTTCAGATATAACTTATCAATAGCCTCCTTAACTTCTTCCACCGTTAATTCTGCTGTCAAAGGAGAAAAGTCCAGATCATTAGTATCAGGCACTGGAGTTTCCTCCAAGAATTGAGTCATCTTTATGCAAAACTTTCCTCTGAAACAAGTCAGCATAGTAAGATCTCACCACCTCCAGGATACCCTCCCGTGAATCCTGCAATACACCCTGGGAGTCAATGAGACCCATGACCATTTTTTTGGCCACCCTCTCCCTGCAATTCTCAAAGGGATCAGGGGCCCCTAAGGACCCATAATCCCGTTCAAGAACCAGGGAGGTATACCTGCTATACTGATACTGCTTTATCTCAGATTTCAGTCGGTCGATCTTCACTTTGTCATCCCCGCCCGCCGAATACAGTGACTCCAATTCTTTGCGCAGCTTTAGGTACTGGCTGTACTTATTCCTCCCTTTATTAACTGACAGTCTCTTTAAGAGGGATCTGATATCCTCCTTGACGTCCTCCCACCAGTCGGTCATGTTGTCATAGAAGTCAACCCTGTCTAGATGAAGCTGGATAAGGGAGTGAACACGGCTCTGAACATAGGCATCATCCAGGAGACTGGAATTGAGCTTCCACAACCCTCTACCAATGTCCGGACGGTTAGAGGAACCCAAAGAGAAGCACAAGGCAAGGTGATCAGAGTAAGGGACGACCTTCTCACTCAGGGCGCCGACAGCCTCAGTAGGACTGACAAAAGCAAAATCTATCCTACTGCTCCTGTTGGAACATGAATACGTGAATTTTGGCTGTCGCCCACCCTGTGTGAAAACGTCGGTCAATCCTGCCTGCATTATGACGTTATGTAGGACCTTACCGTCCCTGGTCACTGCCCTGCCCGAGGAGCTGTCACCTGATGTCATTATGGCATTAAAGTCCCCCGCCATCACCACTGGAAGAGAAGTGAAGAGGTAAGGCTTGACGTCATTAAACAGCTGGATCCTGTCCGTCACTGTCTGTGGCCCATAGATGTTAATAAGCTGGAGTCGCCTCCCATGGACAGTGACTTCCAAGACCAGACATCTTCCCATGACCACCTCCGTCATCCTATGCACAGTCACATCATTAGTGTTAAACAGGACAGCGACCCCGGCGTAAGGCTCCACAGCCAGTGACCAGAAAGAAGGACCGGACCGCCATTCCCTCTCAGCCTCTCTCATAAGCCCCAGAGATGTCAGTCGTGTCTCCTGCAGGAAGATGACATCTGTGTCCAGATATTTGAGATGTTCGTACACCACGTGTCTAGTTCTCCTCAGCTTAATGCTATTCACATTGCTCGAGGTCACTGTCAATGAGAACCCCGCCATCACAACACAATATAGAAGGAGCAGAGTAACAGCCATCATCATGAGTCAGAGATGTTCTGTCCACCACTGGTGTCCATGTCAGACTCTACCTGAGGGTCCACAGATAAGGGCTTCCTCTTTGGCGGGGGATGGTCCTCTATGTCCCTGTCACACTCAGCATCAACCTTCCTCAACTCTTCCTCATAATCATCACCATTGGACTCAGATAAAACTCCATACTTGTTGGACACGACCATCACTCCTGCAGAATTCTGAACCTTCTTACTAGCACTCTGACCAGTGTCATATTCTGCCTCAGGTTTACGGGAGGAGGGGTTCTTTTTCTTCCTTTTATTATTATTAATGCTCCAGTCATCAGATACAGACAGCGATGCTGAAGGGGGGGCTATCTGAGGCTGCTGGACCTGATGGACGGCCTCCATGTTCCCCTCTGCACCCTGCTTCTCTGGTGCTGCCTGAGTGGACTCCTGGTGGGCATCTGAGCTGGTCAACATCTCTCCTGACATTAAACACTCCTCCTCATGTGTCCCTGCCACCACATCCTCATCCTCCTGAGCCTCTGCCCCTGCCATCACTAACTCATCAGGGAAGACTCTGCAGATGTTGTGCCAGGCGTCTGGACAGTTCCTGTGAGGGTGGCCCATCCTACCACAGAGGTTGCACCTGACGTCCCGGCAGTCTGCAGCGACATGGCCGATTGCCCCACACAGACTGCACTTCACCACAGTACAGGCATTAGCCAGATGACCTTTCCCACCACATTTGAAGCACTTTCTGGGTTGCCCTGGATAATAACACCTTCCCTTCTCCCTCCCCATGAAGAAGGAGTTGGGTAAGTGGGCAGTGATGTTATCACATTGCCGCAATTTTACCAAGACCCGCCACCCCATTGTCCAGATACCATCCTCATCTCTGACCTTGGTGAGTCGAGAGACGAGGTCACAGTGTCTCCGGAGCCACACCTCGATGTCCTGTGGAGGAACGGCCTCATTCCAGAAGGTGATATTCACTGTGACAGTGTCCGGCCTGGAGATAGGAACCAACACAAACTTATTCCAGCCCTCAGCATCTCTGAACTTGGGGTAATTGGCCCAGAATCTATCCAGGTCAGACATGAGCTTGAAGCTGACCTCGTAGCCCTGCCTGTCCTGAAGATTAGACACTGCCAGTATCTCATTTGCCACAAACCCCATCTGGCCGCAGAGCAGCTCTTTCACCACATACCTGCGTTGTGGCAGATCCTCCTTGGCACCTATGTATTTAAACCGCACCACATTAATGCGCTTGAATGTCTGGCCGGTATACCTGGCGCTGGAAGTGAAGGATGGGGCGCCGCGGCTCCAGGCATTCCTGGGGGGCACCTGCTGGGTCACACTGGGCTGACTGACAGGGAGAGGGCCTGCAGCAGGGGGCGCTGTCACACCTTGTGGACTGGATGGCAAAGGGGGATAATCACACATATCATGCACATTATCATGAGCAGCATCATTATCATCAGACAGTGCGACGTCCAATACAGAGTGTGAAACCCCTCCAACCCCCGACCCCATGGGCACAGCATCCCCAGCCACAGTCTGTGCTTCAGCCTCAGCCTCATCAGCACAAACAGTCTCACATATACTGTCCTGCTCCTGTGTGGGGCATTCTGGGACCTGTGGTGCCTCTGCTGGAGTCGGCAGTGTGTGCTCCTGTTCACACTCGGCTGTCTCATCAGCACAAACAGTCTCACATACACTGTCCTGCTCCTGTGTGGGGCACTCTGGGACCTGTGGTGCCTCTGCTGCAGTCTGAAGTGCATGCTCCTGTTCACACTGAGCTGCCGGCTGCTGCAGTTGTTTTCCCTCCTGGAAGCAGAAGCGGGCAGCCTGTAACACTGGCCGTGTCCGCTGCTGGGGGGTCCCGTCCTGAACATCAGGGGTCCTGGCCTCTACAGCACAGCCCTGCTTATAGGAGGCGAACCGCTCCCGGTTCCTGTAGGTCTCTGCCAGGGGCCCCATGCTCTCCAGCACAGATTCAGTGTCCTGTACAACACTCGCCAGCTGTACACCCAGTGTGTTCAGTCTCAGGTCATAGGCCTCATTACTGGCAGGATTAGTGGTTTTTAGGCTATAGACGAGGTCTACCTCCATTTGCAGCGCTTTTTTTTGCTGCTGTAACTCACCCAGTTTTCAGACAAGTCCCGATATCTCATCCGCTAGCTGCAGCTCGGGTGCACGCGCCGGCTCCACAGGCTTAGTCTTGACCACGGGTACAGGGGTTTTGAAGACAGTCTTGTGCGGGTCCACCACAGATGGTTTTGTGGCCTCTTGGCTGGATGCAGGCTCCGCAGCAGGTTTATCGCTGCCACCTGATTGCGACCGTGTGCGTCCTGACCGCGCCATACTGCCATGTGCTGTAGGTTCTCCTGCATTGTCTGTCTTTCCAAAGACGTCCGTCTCTGCCTGGAAGCAGGAGAGGTGATCTGCACAGCTGGGGCCGATCTCACCTGTGCACCAGGCAGGAGCTGCTTACTGACTGGGGAGCTACAAGACTTCACATTCAGCTGGATTCCATCACTCACTGACACATTGCCTTCTTGCTTCTTTGCTGGAACTGGAGAAGGTTTTCCTCCCAAAACTTTACTCACAACTGTTTCCTTCTTCATAGAACTGCTGCAGCTTTGACTCGCTGCATTCACTGGACTCACAGCGGCTTTGGGATTAACATTCATATTAGAAGCCTGGGAGGCTTGTCCCAGTGTAGGCCGGGAAGCCTGGGCCTTGCCAGGGGAGCTTCCCCGCCCAGGGTGGCCCCTCCCTGGGCTTGCTCCAGACATCAGGAGAACCACTGACACACAACCTCACAGCTAGGAGGCAGTATTATAGTAGTTATATTCTTGTACATAGGGGCAGTATTATAGTAGTTACTTTCTTGTACATAGGGGGCAGTATTATAGTAGTTATATTCTTGTACATAGGGGCAGTATTATAGTAGTTACATTCTTGTACATAAGGGCAGTATTATAGTAGTTATACTCCTGTACATAGGGGCAGTATTGTAGCTATATTCTTGTACATAGGGGCAGTATTATAGTAGTTATATTCTTGTACATAGGAACAGTATTATAGTAGTTATATTCTTGTACATAGGAGCAGTATTATAGTAGTTATATTCTTGTACATAGGAGCAGTATTATAGTAGTTGTATTCCTGTACATAGGGAGCAGTATTATAGTAGTTATATTCTTGGACATAGGGGAGTATTATAGTAGTTATATTCTTGTACATAGAGTGTAGTATTATAGTAGTTATATTCTTGTACATAGGGAGCAGTATTATAGTAGTTATATTCTTGTACATAGGGGGCAGTATTATAGTAGTTACATTCTTGTACATAGGGGCAGTATTATAGTAGTTACCGTATATTCCTGTACATAGGAGGCAGTATTATAGTAGTTATATTCTTGTACATAGGAGGCAGTATTATAGTAGTTATATCCTTGTACATAGGGGCAGTATTATAGTAGTTACATTCTTGTATATAGGGGCAGTATTATAGTAGTTATATTCTTGTACATAGGGGCAGTATTATAGTAGTTACATTCTTGTATATAGGGGCAGTATTATAGTAGTTATATTCTTGTACATAGGGGCAGTATTATAGTAGTTATATTCTTGTACATAGGGGGCAGTATTATAGTAGTTACGTTCTTGTACATAGGGGGCAGTATTATAGTAGTTATATTCTTGTACATAGGGGCAGTATTATAGTAGTTACATTCTTGTACATAAGGGCAGTATTATAGTAGTTATACTCCTGTACATAGGGCCAGTATTATAGTAGCTGTATTCTTGTACATAGGGGCAGTATTATAGTAGTTATATTCTTGTACATAGGAGCAGTATTATAGTAGTTATATTCTTGTACATAGGAGCAGTATTATAGTAATTATATTCCTGTACATAGGGAGCAGTATTATAGTAGTTATATTCTTGGACATAGGGGAGTATTATAGTAGTTATATTCTTGTACATAGGGGCAGTATTATAGTAGTTATATTCTTGTACATAGGGGTGGTATTATAGTAGTTATATTCTTGTACATAGGAGCAGTGTTATAGTAGTTATATTCTTGTACATAGGGGGCAGTATTATAGTAGCTATATTCTTGTACATAGGAGCAGTATTATAGTAGTTATATTCTTGTACATAGGAGCAGTATTATAGTAGTTATATTCTTGTACATAGGAGCAGTATTATAGTAGTTATATTCCTGTACATAGGGAGCAGTATTATAGTAGTTATATTCCTGTACATAGGAGCAGTATTATAGTAGTTATATTCTTGTACATAGGAGCAGTGTTATAGTAGTTATATTCTTGTACAGAGGTAGCAGTATTATAGTAGTTATATTCCTGTACATAGGGAGCAGTATTATAGTAGTTATATTCTTGTACATAGGAGCAGTATTATAGTAGTTATATTCTTGTACATAGGGGGCAGTATTATAGTAGTTATATTCTTGTACATAGGGGCAGTATTATAGTAGTTATATTCTTGTACATAGGGGCAGTATTATAGTAGTTATATTCTTGTACATAGGGGCAGTATTATAGTAGTTATATTCTTGTACATAGGAGCAGTATTATAGTAGTTATATTCTTGTACATAGGAGCAGTATTATAGTAGTTATATTCTTGTACATAGAGGGCAGTATTATAGTAGTTATATTCTTGTACATAGGGGCAGTATTATAGTAGTTATATTCTTGTACATAGGAGCAGTATTATAGTAGTTATATTCTTGGACATAGGGGAGTATTATAGTAGTTATATTCTTGTACATAGAGTGTAGTATTATAGTAGTTATATTCTTGTACATAGGGGCAGTATTATAGTAGTTATATTCTTGTACATAGGGGTGGTATTATAGTAGTTATATTCTTGTACATAGGAGCAGTGTTATAGTAGTTATATTCTTGTACATAGGTAGCAGTATTATAGTTGTTATATTCCTGTACATAGGGGCAGTATTATAGTAGTTATATTCTTGTACATAGGGGGCAGTATTATAGTAGTTATATTCTTGTACATAGGGGCAGTATTATAGTAGTTACATTCTTGTACATAAGGGCAGTATTATAGTAGTTATACTCCTGTACATAGGGGCAGTATTATAGTAGCTATATTCTTGTACATAGGGGCAGTATTATAGTAGTTATATTCTTGTACATAGGAGCAGTATTATAGTAGTTATATTCTTGTACATAGGAGCAGTATTATAGTAGTTGTATTCCTGTACATAGGGAGCAGTATTATAGTAGTTATATTCTTGGACATAGGGGAGTATTATAGTAGTTATATTCTTGTACATAGAGTGTAGTATTATAGTAGTTATATTCTTGTACATAGGGAGCAGTATTATAGTAGTTATATTCTTGTACATAGGGGGCAGTATTATAGTATTTACATTCTTGTACATAGGGGCAGTATTATAGTAGTTATATTCCTGTACATAGGAGGCAGTATTATAGTAGTTATATTCTTGTACATAGGAGGCAGTATTATAGTAGTTATATCCTTGTACATAGGGGCAGTATTATAGTAGTTACATTCTTGTATATAGGGGCAGTATTATAGTAGTTATATTCTTGTACATAGGGGCAGTATTATAGTAGTTACATTCTTGTATATAGGGGCAGTATTATAGTAGTTATATTCTTGTACATAGGGGCAGTATTATAGTAGTTACATTCTTGTATATAGGGGCAGTATTATAGTAGTTATATTCTTGTACATAGGGGCAGTATTATAGTAGTTATATTCTTGTACATAGGGGGCAGTATTATAGTAGTTACGTTCTTGTACATAGGGGGCAGTATTATAGTAGTTATATTCTTGGACATAGGGGAGTATTATAGTAGTTATACTCCTGTACATAGGGCCAGTATTATAGTAGCTATATTCTTGTACATAGGGGCAGTATTATAGTAGTTATATTCTTGTACATAGGAGCAGTATTATAGTAGTTATATTCTTGTACATAGGAGCAGTATTATAGTAGTTATATTCCTGTACATAGGGAGCAGTATTATAGTAGTTATATTCTTGGACATAGGGGAGTATTATAGTAGTTATATTCTTGTACATAGGGGCAGTATTATAGTAGTTATATTCTTGTACATAGGGGTGGTATTATAGTAGTTATATTCTTGTACATAGGAGCAGTGTTATAGTAGTTATATTCTTGTACATAGGGGGCAGTATTATAGTAGCTATATTCTTGTACATAGGAGCAGTATTATAGTAGTTATATTCTTGTACATAGGAGCAGTATTATAGTAGTTATATTCTTGTACATAGGAGCAGTATTATAGTAGTTATATTCTTGTACATAGGAGCAGTATTATAGTAGTTATATTCCTGTACATAGGGAGCAGTATTATAGTAGTTATATTCTTGTACATAGGGGACAGTATTATAGTAGTTATATTCTTGTACATAGGAGCAGTATTATAGTAGTTATATTCCTGTACATAGGGGGCAGTATTATAGTAGTTATATTCTTGTACATAGGGAGCAGTATTATAGTAGTTATATACTTGTACATAGGAGCAGTATTATAGTAGTTATATTCTTGTACATAGGGAGCAGTATTATAGTAGTTATATACTTGTACATACTGTCTAATTAGAACTATCACAATTAACCAATATAAGAATTCCCAGAAACTATTAGTATTCTTTCTCGGTCGAGATGTACGGTCAGTAGTAGGGACCTGAGAGCTAAGGCAATGTGACAGTCAGGATATATCTTGTCCTGAGTGGTTTCTCCAGCCTGTAAAGGTCATTTATTCTTCGCTGGCAGAGCGCAGACCTGAAGCCTGGAACACGTGTTACGTTCAGACAGGATCTGGCTCGGGCCACGCTGCGCTATTATGCCCAGCAATGCTAATTAGGGGGATTACTCTCATTTGAACACCTTGGCTGAAACATATGGCGTTCAGAATCTGCCAGGAGAAGCCGTCGTCATTTTTACTATTTTTCAAAAGGCTCCGGTTCTTACCTTGTAGTTTCAAGCTTTTGAGCTCTTGTACATAATCTGTGGCAGGGTCCGCTTTTATAATACTAGGGTCTTGTTGTAATGCAGAGGGCATTTTGGACCCTGCTATCTCACCCTCACCTCTACATCATTTTACTTTTATGTCCCCATTAATATATTCAGGATATAATGTAAATAAAGGGATTGTCCATAATTGGACAATTATGGCTTCTCTCATCAGTCGACGCCTGTGACCAGCGGTAACCTTTTTACCGCTGGTCACAGCTGCTGGCTCACGCGCTGACACTCTGGCACTTTACAGAAAATTTGTGTCCTCGAATAAGTGTGCTGTGATGTGTGGGGTGCGGTACACAAACTAGTAGGCCGCAGCTGTACAGAAGGGGATAAAGTGCTATCTATATCACTAGAATCGAGCCTTGAGCTCCAGACATTACCGGAATATATTCACCCAGGGAATAATAACAGGGCCTCATACTGACCAGACCACTGTCACCTTTCCTTGCTGTCCGACTCTTGCCTCCTGCACGAAAATTACCTTGGTCCTATCTCACTAGCTATCCTGAAGTTTCCCACTGCCTTCCTACCTAGTCCCTCCCACCATGCGCTAGTCCCAAACATTAACTCTTTTCCATCTCCAATGTCACTATCCAACTTCTGTCAACTACCTTATCCTGCGTATGTTATGCCCTGAGCCCTATACTATGTCTTACCCTGTGATATCTTATACTACATTATCACAATCTCTGTCACAATACATTGCAATCCACATAATATCACATAGCTGCACAATATCTACCCAAAACCGCAGGACGTAGTTTACCCTACAATACCACACGATTAGTTTCTTCAGGGTTAGAAATGTGATAGTACTGTACACCACTCTTACAAATGTGTTGCTCATTGTTTAGCCTGCCAGCCACCTCTGCAATTTTTCAGAGGTGGCCAGTATCCTATGCTGCAGAGGCAAAAATCTGCTTCGCATTGGAGAGTGCACAGTTCAGGCCGGAGGTGCAACAGTCAAATTAATCTGAACTGTTAACCATCTGGAGTCTCTGGCAAGCTGGAAGGGAGGCAGAGGAACGAAGGAAGAGGAATGGAGGCAGAGGAACAGAGACAGAGGAGCGGAGGCTGTGGAATGGAGGCAGTGGAACAGAGGCAGAGGAATGGAAGCCGAAGAACTGAGGGAGAGGAAAGGAGGCAGAGGAGTGAAGACAGAGGAGCTGAGGCAGAGGAGCGGAGTGAGAGTAATGGAGGCAGAGGAGCAGAGGCAGAGGAGCAGTGGGAGAGGAGTGGAGTGAGAGTAATGGAGGCAGAGGAGCAGAGGCAGAGGAGCAGTGGGAGAGGAGTGGAGTGAGAGTAATGGAGGCAGAGGAGCGGTGGGAGAGGAGTGGAGGGAGAGGAATGGAGGCAGAGGAGCAGTGGGAGAGGAGTGGAGTGAGAGTAATGGAGGCAGAGGAGCGGTGGGAGAGGAGTGGAGGGAGAGGAATGGAGGCAGAGGATTGGAGGGAGAGGAGCAGTGGGAGAGGAGTGGAGGGAGAGGAATGGAGGCAGAGGAGCAGAGGCAGAGGAGCAGTGGGAGAGGAGTGGAGTGAGAGTAATGGAGGCAGAGGAGCGGTGGGAGAGGAGTGGAGGGAGAGGAATGGAGGCAGAGGAGCAGAGGCAGAGGAGCAGTGGGAGAGGAGTGGAGTGAGAGTAATGGAGGCAGAGGAGCGGTGGGAGAGGAGTGGAGGGAGAGGAATGGAGGCAGAGGATTGGAGGGAGAGGAGCAGTGGGAGAGGAGTGGAGGGAGAGGAATGGAGGCAGAGGAGCAGAGGCAGAGGAGCAGTGGGAGAGGAGTGGAGTGAGAGTAATGGAGGCAGAGGAGCGGTGGGAGAGGAGTGGAGGGAGAGGAATGGAGGCAGAGGAGCAGAGGCAGAGGAGCAGTGGGAGAGGAGTGGAGTGAGAGTAATGGAGGCAGAGGAGCGGTGGGAGAGGAGTGGAGGGAGAGGAATGGAGGCAGAGGATTGGAGGGAGAGGAGCAGTGGGAGAGGAGTGGAGGGAGAGGAATGGAGGCAGAGGAGCAGAGGCAGAGGAGCGGTGGGAGAGGAGTAGAGTGAGAGTAATGGAGGCAGAGGAGCGGTGGGAGAGGAGCAGTGGGAGAGGAGTGGAGTGAGAGTAATGGAGGCAGAGGAGCGGTGGGAGAGGAGTGGAGGGAGAGGAATGGAGGCAGAGGAGCAGAGGCAGAGGAGCAGTGGGAGAGGAGTGGAGTGAGAGTAATGGAGGCAGAGGAGCGGTGGGAGAGGAGTGGAGGGAGAGGAATGGAGGCAGAGGATTGGAGGGAGAGGAATGGGAATGAAGGCAGAAGAATGGAGACAGAGGAGCGGTGGCAGAGGAACTGAGGCAGAGGAATGGAGGCAGGGGAAGGGTGAGCTCTTTAATTAAGAATATGATATAACTCCTTTAAATTTGTATGTAAATTAGTTAGCAAGTAGAGATGAGCGAATATATTTTATGCAAATTAATTTCGTAATAAATTTTAGGAAATGTTACGACCTGGCAAACTCAAACAATCTGTGACTCATTATACACAAAAAAGAAGACTGAATGAGCCAGAGAAGGTGCACATGACCTCAGACGCGGCTGCACGGGCTTCACATCACACACACGGCATAGCTCTAGCTATAAAGAGGAGGGATTATTTTATTGCCAGCATAAAAGCAAAAGCAGGGAATGCAGCAGCCATTATTTTGCGATTCACAGCTCAAAGCAGAGCCACAGAAATAAGGATACAAATCTTTAAGAGCCTGAATAAAGCTTACAGATAGTGTGTAACAGCCCATCATATTTACCAATAACAAGATATGGGAAGTCAGTCACTTGGACATTGCTAAGACTGGGTTTGCCTTCAATAGCTTGACAAGTGTTCAGTAAAGTCTTCGGAGACCTTAAGATGTCACACACTTGTCTTCAGAGCAATTGAAGGCTTTAAAATTGTCGGCACATTCCTTTGTAGAAAGTTAAATTTTTGGGACAATTCGATTTTCAGAAGAGTCAATGATCTTAGCGTACCATGGCTGGGGCAATGATGTCTGGAGAACCTTCTTTCGGTCGATTTGACCACTTTATGGATTAGCAGCGCTTGCTTCTCTTGGGCTAGAGTTGTCTGGAAGGAAGTCGCGGCACAGGGTCAGAACAGGGTGGTCGCCAACTTCAGGTCAAAGGATAAGAACCCTTGGCTTAGAATTAGATTTAGGCTTTTTTGAGCTTGGTTTCCTCCATCATTTTTAACCATCCCAAGATATGACCACCCAACAACTGTCCCATCTTTTGTAGGAGAAAAGAACACAATGAACCAAGGCCAGTTTCTCCAAAAAAGTTGGTACCATCCCCGAATAACAGGCTGCGGGCTACCTCCCCTCCTTGGACTTGTTCTATAGCATTTATATCATTTAGTCCTAGTCGAGCAAAAAAAAAAAGATAAAAAAAATCACTTAAAAAGCTTTTATCATAAATCCCGACTGACCGGTCTACAAGAAAGATAGAAAATGTCAGTGCCGTAATAGAAAAAGTGCTGATAACATCGAGACATCAGCATCAATGCAAAGTGGCAATGAACATCCAGAAATCAGCTAGTAACCGAGGACACCGCATACGCCACGTGCACACTCCGGTCCGGTAGCTGCGGGCACTAAACGGTAATTAGACTTTCTTCTTACAGCCCCTTCCCCTCCTTAGTGATTTTCTTAAAGGGGTTATCCGGACCTAAGAACTTGCTCTTATTTTTTTAATGTTCTGTTCCTCCTGCCGAAAAATCTGTTGCTTCTGGTGACTTCACGTCAACAGAGCAGCTGCTTCTTTTCTGTCTCTGCTGACGTCATGCTGATTGACAGCCAGTCGGCTCCCCGCTGCATAACTGCGGGGAGTCGACAGTCAATCAGCATGACGTCAGCAGTAACGCCCCGACAACAGAGCAACCCAGAAGAAGAGCCGCATTGTTGACATAAAGCAGCAGAATTGCCAGCAAGATTGGTTGGTGACTGCTATGGGTAGAACAGGCGCATAGTTGCCTGCCTGATAGTTCTTAGCGCCATGAGAAAAAAAAATCCTGGAAAACCCCTTTAAGAGTGGGCTGTTTGCAATTTCTTTATAATCTTCTGACGATCTCTCTCTGCTTTACAGTAGACTGACTCTCCATGGTGCATGGACTTGTTTTGGTTTGTTCTGATCAGGCAGAAGAAAGACTGAGACAATTGCACAAGAAATCAGGAAACTTGGTCCTTTGTTAGATAGAACCCAGCATCCAAACTCTCTTCCAGGGGATAGAAAAGAGGTTTTGGAGAAGGGGCACAAACAACATGGCATGATAAAGGGTGACGTGTGTCACTCACTATCTTCCCAGAAGTCAAGTCGTATTTGCCAAATTTAGTGGCTGACTTCCTGGAGTTATAGTTATTATCGATGGGTATGACCGTTTTTGATGGGCATACCCCCTTTGGCACTGATCACTGGAGCCATCAAATGCCTGTTAGCATACAGGGGTTCCATCTTGTGATGAAAAATTCTAGAATTGTGCACTGGTTCTCTCCCAGTAATATAGCAGAGCTGACTTTGACACAGAGTCCGAGGCAGAACTCACACAGTAATAAGGCAGAGATTTCCAATAATAAAGTAGCGCTAAGTTTGTCACCGAGTACAAGGTTCAGCTGACCAGTGGAAAAGCATTGTTCAAAGCAGAACTTTCCAGGTGTATAGCAGACTTGCCTAAATATATAGCAGAGCTAGGTTTGCCACATTGTCCAAGACAGAACTGGTGAGTGGTGTAGTAGAGATATCCTGTGATGTAACAGCTGGGTATGGATTCTAGGACCGAAACAGGCCATGGTAGTGGCATGGACGTCAGCTACCTGAATACTCAGGAGACATGCTGCTGCCTGTCCAAGGTTACATAACCCAATAATACTAAAGCGCAATGACAAAACCCAACATGCAGAGAAGAAGCAGCAGCTGAAAGACAATGGAGTGCCTAGCACTGGAACTAGAAGAGATGAAAATCAGAAAAAGGTGAAATGGCTGAAAATGCCCCCAGTCACAGTGATCACCATTCTAATCCAGAGATTGGCTAAACTGCCATTTTTATTTGTCAAGGAGAGTGTTGGATCTTTCAGCATGTGGATGAGTTTCCTATACATGTTGGTTATTACTAGATTTTTTTGACCTGGGATCCTTTTTTTCAGTATTCCCATAATAAATATACAGTATTTTTTACCTGGACGACTGTTGTGAGCTCATCTGTTCATTCACCTTTTGTGTCCGAGAATCTCCCTCTTCTGGTGAAGGAAGGTAGTGAGGCTGATTTGGATGAAAGAAACCAACCACCTGATCAGGTGGATTGTGATTGGATATCAGGAACTTCAGACTGGATATAAGGCAGCCGATGCCCTTCTGAGTGGCTGGTGAGTTCTCTGCTGGATTCTTGGAGACCAGTCTGATTCCTGCTTCCCAAAGATAAGTTTTTGCTCTGCTATTGAACTTAGTAGTTTTGGTTTTGTTTACCTTGTTTTTTGAGTTCAGCCATCCCTGGCTGGGGGTGTGCTGTTCAGGGTCCTTTTTGCTTATCAGTTGTGTTGGTAATATTTTTAGCAGGGTTTTCTCGGATTTCAGACAGCAGCTTTTCTGTCCTGTCCTTTTTAGTTAGCTTGGGCCCGATCGTTTGCTCAACCTATCTTTCTATCTGTGTTAGTGTTTTCATCTTGTTTCACCGTCATTATATGTTGGGGGCTGCCTATTGCTTTGGGGTCTGCTCTGGGGCAGTCAGTTTTCCCCTTTTCTCTCTTTAGGCTTATTTAGCTCTCCGGCTGTGACGAGGTGTCTAGGATCACCGAGGGAACACTCCACGGCTACTGTTAGTTGTGTGATAGGATTAGGGGTCTGCAATCCACTAGTTTCCAACCTCTCTGATTTTCTGGGCTGAGCTTGAGTTTTGTTTTTTCCTCCTCGGTGACTCAATCATAACAGACGACCTTCCATATTTTCATTAGTGAATATTTAAACAAGTGAACCTAACCGTGGACCCTGGTCGGTCTTCATTTGGTCACCTCTCTGGCCAAACTCATCTGTTATCTTCTATTTGCCAATTCTCCCGGAAAGGTCTACGAATCTTCCTGAAAAAGGTCAGACCTTCACTTTCTAATGCACAGACATCCAGAGATACTCCAAATTAATTAATAGGGGTGTGACCCTTAATAAATTCCGTGCATAATTCATCAGATTACTTTACATGAAAACTAATGTATGAAACGTCAAACTGAACTCTCCCCACTGTGTTATTCCTCGGGGGCGGAGCATAGATAATGCTTTTGTTCCACCCCCTCGGAGTTATACATTTTTCCTTTAAACCCCCTCATTAAATTTCAATAAAGTATTTAACCAATCTTTTGCTTGTGAAGATCTAGAACATGGTTGTCTCATCATGAGCTGTATTCAGAATTCTGTTGTTCATTATTTGAAATCTGTTTTTTTTCTACAGTGTTTTTTTTTTGTAGAGCCATCATCTCCAACTTGTGATTAGTTATTGAGCAACCACAAATGTTGGCAGCTATCAGGTCATGATGGGAGTTGTAGTTCTGCAACACTTAGAGAGCCACAGATTGGGGATTGCAGCTGCAGAGCCTGATATGGGCACGTTTGGTAAAGGGAACCTGAAAACTTTCAATCTATCACTGGATGAGACCAAAGTATGAGACGCGATGTAAGACGAGATGAGAATCACGTGGATGTCAAGGAGTGAATAAATTACAACTGATCATCAGATATTCCTTTTCTCTAACTGCGCATATATTATTTCATCACTAAAGTACAGGATGATCTGTTACCTTTGCCAACCATGATGTCAATGGCAAGGCTGCACTAGTCATGTCACAGAAGGACTAATAAACCTCAGATGAAACTCACCATCTGCTCCTCAAATAGCGATGCCTGCCTAAAAATATCATTATTTCATGTGCATATAAGTATCATTGCTGGTAGGATGCTTCTGTATGACAAAATTGCCAAAATGTAGAGCCAATCAATACCCATGAACACATCACTGTGATATAGTCAAAAAGCTTAAATCATAGATTTACATTTTATACTGTAAGATCAGTGAGATTATGGATTCTTTACTGTAAGAGTAGTGAGATTATGGATTCTATACTGTAAGAGCTGTGAGATTATGGATTCTTTACTGTAAGAGCAGTGAGATTATGGATTCTTTACTGTTAGAGCAGTGAGATTATGGATTATTTTCTGTAAGAGCAGTGAGATTATGGATTCTTTACTGTAAGAGCAGTGAGATTATGGATTCTTTTCTGTAACAGCAGTGAGATTATGGATTCTTTACTGTAAGAACAGTGAGATTATGGATTCTTTTCTGTAAGAACAGTGAGATTATGGATTCTTTACTGTAAGAACAGTGAGATTATGGATTCTTTTCTGTAAGAGCAGTGAGATTATGGATTCTTTTCTGTAAGAGCAGTGAGATTATGGATTCTTTACTGTAAGAGCAGTGAGATTATGGATTATTTACTGTTAAAGCAGTGAGATTATGGATTCTTTTCTGTAAGAGCAGTGAGATTATGGATTCTTTTCTGTAAGAGCAGTGAGATTATGGATTCTTTACTGTAAGAACAGTGAGATTATGGATTCTTTTCTGTAAGAGCAGTGAGATTATGGATTCTTTTCTGTAAGAGCAGTGAGATTATGGATTCTTTGCTGTAAGAACAGTGAGATTATGGATTCTTTTCTGTAAGAGCAGTGAGATTATGGATTCTTTACTGTAAGCGCAGTGAGATTATGGATTCTTTACTGTAAGGGCAGTGAGATTATGGATTATTTACTGTAAGAGCAGTTGAGATTTTGGATTCTTTACTGTAAAAGCAGTGAGATTATGGATTATTTAATGTAAGAGCAGTGAGATTATGGATTATTTACTGTACGAGCAGTGAGATTATGGATTCTCTACTGTACGAGCAGTGAGATTATGGATTCTCTACTGTACGAGCCATGTGATAATGGAACTTTCTGCCACATGATGTAGCAATGTTTGATTCACTAAAAGAGTACAAGGAGGACTGGATGCCTTTCTAGAGAAATATAATATTACAGGTTATGAATATTAGATTCTGTGATTGGACGGTAATTCAGAGAATTAGTCTGATTGCCGTAAGTAGAATTGGAAAGGAAATTTTCTCCTAATTTGGCAATAATCGGCATCTATCTCATGGGGTTTTTTTTTATTTTCCTCTTGATCAACATGTTGAACTTGATAGATTTATGTCTTGAAACTATGAAACTGTGATGTGGTCAAGAAGACAAAATCATCATCATATACACTGTGTGCAGAATTATTAGGTAAATGAGTATTTTGATCACATCATCCTTTTTATACATGTTGTCCTACTCCAAGCTGTATAGGCTTGAAAGCCAACTGCCAATTATGTAAATCAGGTGATTTGCATCTCTGTAATGAGGAGGGGTGTGGTCTAATGACATCAACACCCTATATAAGGTGCGCTTAATTATTAGGCAACTTCCTTTCCTTTGGCAAAATGGGTCAGAAGAAAGATTTGACGGACTCTGAAAAGTCATAAATTGTGAGATGTCTTGCAGAGGGATGCAGCAGTCTTGAAATTGCCAAACTTTTGAAGCGTGATCACCGAACAGTCAAGCGTTTCATGGCAAGTAGCCAACAGGGTCGCAAGAAGTGTGTTGATAAAAAAGGCGCAAAATAACTGCCCATGAATTGAGGAAAATCAAGCGTGAAGCTGCCAAGATGCCATTTGACATCCGTTTTGCCATATTTCACAGCTGCAACGTTACTGGAGTATTACAAAACTCAAGGCGTGCCATACGCAGGGACATGGCCAAGGTAAGGAAGGCTGGAAAACGACCACCTTTCAACAAGAAACATAAGATAAAACGTCAAGACTGGGCCAAGAAATATCTTAAGACTGATTTCTCTAAGGTTTTATGGACTGATGAAATGAGGGTGACTCTTGATGGGCCAGATGGATGGGCCCGAGGCTGGATCAGTAAAGGCCAGAGAGCTCCACTCCGACTCAGACGCCAGCAAGGTGGAGGTGGGGTACTGGTATGGGCTGGTATCATCAAAGATGAACTTGTGGGACCTTTTCGGGTTGAGGATGGAGTGAAGCTCAACTCCCAGACCTACTGCCAGTTTCTGGAAGACACCTTCAAGCAGTGGTCCAGGAAGAAGTCGGTATCGTTCAAGAAAAACATGATTTTCATGCAGGACAATGCTCCATCACATGCATCCAAATACTCCACAGCGTGGCTGCCAAGTAAAGGTCTAAAAGAAGAAAAAATAATGACATGGCCCCCTTGTTCACCTGATCTGAACCCCATAGAGAACCTGTGGTCCCTCATAAAATGTGAGATCTACAGGGAGGGAAAACAGTACACCTCTGGGAACAGTGTCAGGGAGGCTGTGGTGGCTGCGGCACATTGCAATGGTGATCGTAAACAGATCAAGCAACTGACAGAATCTATGGATGGAAGGAAGGTGAGTGTCATCGTAAAGAAAGGTGAAAGCTATATTGGTCACTGATTTATATTTGTTTTTGAATGTCAGAAATGTTTATTTCTACATTTTGTGTCGCTCTATTGGTTTACCTGGTGAAAATAAACAAGTGAGATGGGTATATACTTTTTATTAAGTTGCCTAATAATTATGTACAGTAATAGTTACCTGCACAAACAGATATCCTCCTAAGATAGCCAAATCTAAAAAAAAACCCACTCCAACTTCCAAAAATATTAAGCTTTGATATCTGTGAGTCTTTTGGGTTGATTGAGAACATAGTTGTTATTCAATAATAAAAAGAATCCTCTCAAATACAACTTGCCTAATAATTCTGCACATGGTGTAGTCAAGAAGAGCACAATACCATGATGATGTCAAAACTACACCACCATGATATTGTCAAGAAGACTACACTACCATGATATTGTCAAGAAGACTACACCACCATGATATTGTCAAGAAGACTACACCACCATGATATAGTCAAGAAGACTACACCACCATGATATTGTCAAGAAGACTACACCACCATGATATAGTCAAAAAGACTACACCACAATGACATAGTCAAGAAGACTATACCACCATGACATAGTCAAGAAGACTACACCACCATGATATTGTCAAGAAGACTACACCACCATGATATAGTCAAAAAGACTACACCACCATGACATAGTCAAGAAGACTATACCACCATAACATAGTCAAGAAGACTACACTACCATGATATAGTCAAGAAGACTACACTACCATGATATAGTCAAGAAGACTACACCACCATTATATAGTCAAGAAGACTACACCACCATGACATAGTCAAGAAGACTACACTACCATGACATAGTCAAGAAGACTACACCACCATGACATAGTCAAGAAGACTACACCACCATGACATAGTCAAGAAGACTACACCACCATGACATAGTCAAAAAGACTACACCACCATGACATAGTCAAGAAGACTACACCACCATGACATAGTCAAGAAGACTACACCACCATGACATAGTCAAGAAGACTACACCACCATGACATAGTCAAGAAGACTACACTACCATGATATAGTCAAAAAGACTAATATTGATTATTTCCTCCAGATGGTCCAGTGGTGTGTGTGACCACCACTAGAGGGAGCTTATGAGCTTACTGCATACTGGTTATACATTAAACTGAATGGTAGCCTTGTATGCAGTAAGCTCAAAAGCTCCCTCTAGTGGTGGCTGCAGCAACTTAGTTATATCATTTTACTTTAATTGAAAGGGAAATTGGAGCTCCTTTTAAAAAAATGGAGCTCAAAAATTAAAGATTTAGATTAAGCAGCTATATGATTATTTCTTCCTGACAGTCCTGTGTGTGTGTGTGTGGCCAACCCTAGCTGGAGTTTATGAGCTAGCCGTATACATATTATACATTGATCTTAATGGTAAAACTGTATGCATTGGGCTCATGAGCTCCCTCTGGTGGTGGTTGCAAGCAACAGAATTGTGTCTACCGTTTATGTCTATCTCTATGCAGAGGCATCAGAAAACCAGAGGGCTAATGTTAAAAATGATGATTGCATTAGGGAGAGAAACAATAATCATCTTTGTCCATGAATGAGGAACATCTGTGGTCCTTGTTGTGATGGCAGAGAACGTGTGAGGGAGCCTGGTTCGGGATGAGTACAGATTTATCATTGTTAAGCTTCCTACGGACCCATAACCAAGGCATCATTAGGCCATTTGTCTTCCTGCACATCCAGCAATATTCATGGGCTCGAAGACCGTCTGCTGCATTTATCTTACTTTCAATCTGAATCATTGCCCGCTGGAGAGGTATTAGGCTTCTGCGCTCTCTCCGAAAACGCAATCTGCTTCCCCTCGTGGATACATCGGAGCGAGCGCCGTTTGAGCTTTATTGCAAGTTTGCCTAAACATAATGCAACAGATAGGAGGATGTGTTGTCTCAATATTGAGAGAGTCGGGGAAAGAACAGGAGGTGTTTGTGTAAAGAAACAGGCGAATAAATTTATACGGTATTTATATATATATATATATATATATATATATATATAAAAGGAATGTGAAAGGATAAATATCTATACGAAATAAATATAACATGATATACAAACATACAGTCCTGTGCAAGTGTGGAAATGCTGCAAAGTAAGAATGCTATCAAAAATGGACACGATAAAGGGATGTTCTCATGCTATTAATTTGCTTTAATTAGCATAAAAATAGGCAAGATTGCAATGATTTGCTTTTACTATCTGCTGGAATTCTGCTTTTATCTTTCATAGAGTACAGCTGTTTTTAGTGGAGCTTGGCCAACAATGTCTGGCCAAGAGTGCAAAATAGTTACATTCCAGAAGAGAGGCTAACTCCTAACATACAAGCCACCTCAAGTTATTAAATTGTTTTAGTTGACGGCATGAAAATAAGCAAGTTTGCAATGACTTGCTTTTTCCATCTGCTGTCATTCTCTTGCGATGAAAGCTTTTGTTTCATAGAGTACAGCTGGTTTATAATGGAGCTTGGCCACTAGTGTCTGGCCGAGGGTGTGAAATGGTTACATTCAAGAAGAGAGGTTAACTCCTACCATACAAGCCACCTCAAGTTATTAAATTGCTTTAATTAGCCAGCATGAAAATAGGCAAATTTGCACTGGCTTGCTTTTTTCTATTTGTTGTTATTCTCTTGCAATGACAGCTTTTATCTTTCTTAAAGTACAGCTGGTTTTTAATGGCATTTGGCTATTAGTGTCTTTCCGAGAGTGCGAAGTGGTTATGTTCCAGGAGAGAGGTTAACTCCTAACATACAAGCCACCTCAAGTTATTAAATTGATTTAATTAGACAGCATGAAAATCGGCAAGTTTGCAATGATTTGCTTTTTTCTCTGCTGGCATTCTCTTTCAATGAAAACTATGTTTCATAGAGTACATCTGGTTTTTATGGAACTTTGCCACTAGTGTCTGCCTGAGAGGGTAAAGTGGTTACATTCCAGGAGACAGAGTAACTTCTAAGTTACAAGCCACCTCAAGTTTTTAAATTGCTCTAATTAGGCAGCTTGAAAATAAGCCAGTTTGCAATTAATTACTTTTTATATCTGTTATCATTATCTTGCAATGAAAGCTTTAATCTTTCATAGAGTACAGCTGGTTTTTAATGAAGCTTAGCCACTATTGTCTGTCCAAGAGTTCAAAATGGTTACGTTCCAGGAGAGAGGTTAACTCCTAACATACAAGCCACCTCAAGTTATTAAATTGCTTTAAATTAGACAGCATGAAAATAGTCAAGTTTACAATTACTTGCATTTTTTTTCTATCTAATGTGATTCTCCTGCAATGAGAGCTTTTATTTTTTATAGCGCACATCTGGTTATTCATGGAGCTTTGCCACTAATGCATGGCAAGCGTGCGCAGTAGGTACATTCCAGGAGAGAGGTTAACTCCTAATATCCCAGCCACCTTTTCCAGCCCATTAAGTCCTAAGCAACATTTATCTGTTCACCTCCCCTCCCTCTCAGCTCCTGATAAACTGCTGTAACAGATATTGCAAAATCACCAGCCTGCAGCACTGGCTTCTCCCAGAGCATTACTACCAATCATGGATCTTACTGGCTAGAGCTGTGTGACTGTTCAAAAACCCAGCTATCTCCTTGTGTAACTATAGAAAGAGCAGTGTAGACTCAGAACAAGCTACTGAAAGCTGAATGTGTTACAGCAGAACTTGTGCTGAGCTTTATAGTTCTACTAATACTACAGCTCTGCTGCTCACCAGAATTACCACTCAAGGATCAAGGAGGAGAACCCGCCCTGACAGAATCCGGGAAGTAACGAGACTGCAGAGCTTTGAGTTGCTCAAGAGAAAACATGAAAATATCCCTTTAATAGTTTATTTTTCTCAATTTATCACATTTTTGTACAGTACTGTATATATAATATATATACGGTATATATACTGTATATATATATCCTGATTTATATGTAGATTTAAATACATAAAAATATAATAACTAAAATAAATATGAAAAACTAACCAATAAAAATAAGTAATAAAATAAATATATAAACGAGTAAATGAATGCATAAAAAATATAGGAATAAATACAATGTGCGTATATAGGAATAGGAGACGAATAATAGAGAAAAAAAGTTCCAAAAGGGCAGAGTATTTAAGGACAGGATTGTGTATTTCTTTGTAGGAAGCAGTGACCTCTCTGTTCCTGTGATTAGTGATAACGCATGGGTAATGGTCTATGTCCCTTCAGCAGGTTTGTTAGTCTGTTTAAGAGGAGTTAGGTCACATTTGGAAATCTCCCTTTAAAAAATCCATCCCGGGTAACACATGGCCTCATTTTATGGGGATTCTTGCAGTGAAACATTAGGTCCTTTAATAATCATTGTTCTGTGTTCAGCATAAAACTTCACATATTTAATATCGGAGCCATAAAAATTGGCAATAAACTTAATAGAAATCTTTCCTTGCTGCTCTGCCTGGTTAGAAGTGCCATTCTGCAGACATTAAATATCCATTTCACTTCTGCGCCGCACATTTTAGAGAATATTTCAGCAGTTGTAACCATAAATCTTTACTCAGTGTAATTATTGACAGCGATGAGAGATGGAACCTGAAGACAATAAAGTGAACTGACCACATAGACAGTCCCTTAAAGGGTAGATGTACTTTTAAATATCTTCCAAAATGAGGCTCTCAAAGAGATGCTACCAGTTGGGTTGGTCTATGCTGATAGCTAGAAAGATGGAGTCTGGGTATTCTAGCTCTACATAGAAATTTCCAAGTAAAGGTTATGGAACCCAAATGGGTACCATGCTCGCCCCACGCATTGCATTTCTAACACCTTCTAATTCTGCTATTTTTTAGGATGCATATACCCAAAACAGTTTCCAGAGTCACAATGGGTTCCTTGTTACACCACTTTAGGCTTGAAAGCATACTGTATAGTATGTTTTGTCCGATGAGAGTTGAGTTGAGTCAATCTTCAAAAATTTGATTCAGGCGGATTTGCTCAATACATGTATAAGAGAAAAAATTTGATTTACATGGGACCTGGTCAGCGGCTGTGCCTGATGGAAATCCCAGATAAAGAAGGAAGTGGAGCCAATCGTAGTTCCAGGTGGGCAGT
This sequence comes from Dendrobates tinctorius, assembly GCF_039654945.1. Classification (NCBI taxonomy): domain Eukaryota; kingdom Metazoa; phylum Chordata; class Amphibia; order Anura; family Dendrobatidae; genus Dendrobates; species Dendrobates tinctorius. The sequence continues at coordinate 5,736,780 of NW_027361688.1, forward strand.
GACAGCAAGACACGTTGGTGGAAGGCCAAGAAGAGGTGAGAGAATCCAGGAAGTATGGAGAAGTATGGAGACTGATCAGCTGCCATTTTTCAGGTTAAGGGCTATAATTCATTCACTTGCAGCCTAATCAGTTGTAATGACTACAGGAAGACCTGGAAGGAGAGAAAGAACGAAGAGGAGATGACTGTAGGACCGGATGGTGATGGCCACAGAGGGACAGGAGAGAGGGGTGAGGAGAGCCAAAGAGAGGTGAGATAATCCAACAAGGCTGGAGACTGGTCAGCTGCCATTTTTCAGTTCAAAGGATAAGGAATTGATTCACATGGGACCTAGTCAGCGGCCATGCCTGATGGAAACCCTGAAAGAAGAAGGAAATTGAGCCAGAGTATTGAGTGGTGTGGGAAGGTGATGAGACAGATATGAGAAGGACCAACAAGAGGTGAGAGAATCCAGAAAGTCTGGTGACTGGTCAGCTGGCATTTTTCAGGTCAAGGGGGAAGAATTGATTCACGTGAAGACTAATCAGTTGTAGTGATGACAGGAACACCTGGAGGGAGAAAAAGAAGGAATAAGAGATGATTGGAGGACTGGAAACTCTGGAAGAAGGAAGTGGAGCTGATTGGGGTACTGGGTGTATTGGGAGGGCCAACAAGAGGTGAGAGAATTAGGTAGGCTGGAGACTGATCTGCTACCATTTTGCAGCTCAAGAAAGGGGAGAATTGATTCTCTTGGAGCCTAATCAGCGTCAGTGACTACTAGAAGACCTGGATGGAGAAGAAGAGGGAAAAGGACATGATCAAAGGACTGGACAGTGATGGACACAGCAGGACAGGAGAGAGGAATGATGAGAGCCAAGGAGAGGTGAGAGAATCCAGCAGGCTGGAAGGTAACCAGTCACCATTTTACCACATTCATATAATATCGAATTAGATTACTGTAATGTAAAATGTCTGTAAGATCTGTATGTTAAAGTAAAGTATGATGTTTCTAGAACCTTCTAGAAATTCCACATTGCTACACACTGAGGAGACGAGCATGTCATGTAGCTGCAACCCCCCTCCTTATCAGCTCTGTGCTTGCTGGTAACCTGAAACCATCCATTTCCTCTCGCAGCCTTCACCCCCTGCAAGGGAAAGCATTGCTTTGTTCTGAAACCATGAAGCTTGAATACAGGTATAGGAAATATTAAAAGAAGCCTAGCACGCACTTCACTTGTGACAGAGATATGAAACTCACATTTCTGCAAAGGGCACAAAGCCAGCTTTCTAAACCCCTAAGTTTCATGATTCTCGGACTTCCAGAAATTGAGATATGGATTGCTCCCAAATGGAGTGTCCTATCTAGTGCATTCTTGATGTTTTCTTGATGGGTTTGTTACACTGGGAAACATGATACCCTTGGTGAGTTCATACGAGCTTCCCCCATTAAGATATGGTTATCATAACTTTTTTAGTTAAGTTGTAACTGAGCGAGAAGGGGGTTGGACCTCACCAGACTGCCCATTTCATGAGGTCACAGACCCTAGGCTATAGGTATTCCCTACCAAATTCCACTCAGTTGGAGCTACAGAGTCCGTGCTGACGAGACGTGCAGATGAGTGGAGATGTGTGGCTCCGCCTTCTCCCCCACATGGTCTGCCTGATACCGACTGAACACATGTGAGTGTTACTTTCTGTCTTTTAATCCCTTTATGTTATATTTGTATCTGTACATATTTAATGTCTCAATTTTGTAACAATTCTTTATCCATGTAATCACTGCCCTTTTGGGAATAAATGGTAAAAATCTATTAGTTTGCCTCCATGGTCTAAGAAACGAACTATGCACCTTTTTTAGATTATCGCTACTAATTTGGGGTTTGTCACAGACCCTCTTAATTAACTCTTTGATTAAGTAAAGCGTGGCTGGTGGCAGCATGGTGTGCATGGCTGGCTAAGCTAGCTGGCAGTACAGACGGGTCTTACAAGCTGAATGAGGGGCTGCGGCCACAGCATTGATAATTCCCCTACTGCAGTAGTCTAGCGGCCCGTGCAGTGGTGAGGCATCCAAAATACCCCCCTGCGGTAAATTGTTAGAGCAAGATTAGCTTGCTGTATTTTGTCACACGGTGTCGGTGGTGGGATAACTAAGATAAGCCCCCACTGTGCCTGTGATAGCCGTGTGCCGGCAGTGCGTCGCGTCCCTCCGTCCGCTGACAAACCCATGCCGGTGGTGGTGACATGAGGTATTGGTGGCACAGGGTCCACTGTCCATCACAATTTGGTGGCAGCGGTCCGTCCGTTCGTCACATATTGGTGGCAGCGGTGGGCTGTTCCTCACAATTACATAAACGAATTTTGGGAAATTTGGTTACATTAGAAGCTCATCTCTCCCTGGTACCAATTTCAAACCTGTACATACCCTGTAAAATAGATGCCTACTAGGGTATATGGATGTCATACATACTTGCAAATTCTTTGCAAGAATCTCGAAGAAGTATCCATGTGAAATTATTAGCCATGACTCCAAACATTTCTTGAACTGTGCCCCCTACACACCCATTCCCTTCTTCTGCACTCAACATTCCCCAGAATAATTGGTTTCTGGAAGGTAAATTCAACAATTCCTAGGAAATTATCTCTTCCAGTAGTTCGGAAGGTCTCCACTTATTTCCATTAGTTTCATCATGAGTTTTGGCAAGTTTGATTTCATAGAATGGGGTTCGACGCCTCAACTTAAGACCCCCTCTGTAAGCCAGAGCAGAGAGCCACTGCTAATTTCTGTTCCTGCTTTGGCTTACTTAATGGTGCCATATATTACATTTGATTGGTTGGCAGGTAATACTACATTTACCCTATAGAGGTCACTGTGTGAGAAATGATTGGCTGATCAGAGCCTTTCTAGATCATAGCAAGTGATCGTCAAAAGTTAGAGAAGCCAGAAACTTACTGATCAATTGATCGCTGTGGTGGCTTCAATCTAAAATGGGTTGGCCAGATGGGACATACTTTTTAAGGCTCAAGATTAAAGGAAACCAATAGTAATCTTAATTGATCTGTCTTAAGAAAGGTTTTGTTTTGTTTTTCTAGAAAGTTTAACTTCCACTGCTTGGGAACATAGACATTCAAAATTGATGTTCATCCAATAGAGTAGTGAGATGAGATTGTGTCCTTGCGATGTCCTTCTCACTGCCCCTTGTGATTATCAAGATATGTCATTAATTAACATTCCCCGGTGTTCTCCTCATTTCCATCCCAATTACCTGGATCCTTGGTGTATGTCTTTCATTCTTTTGGGTTGATTAAAGACTTAGATGACTGTGAGGAAAAGTGACTGCAGCAGGAGGCTCGCTAGGTCAACTTCATATATCTGTCTCGCGAACGATTTTCCTTTTCAGGAAGATAGGCCGGTGACTCGACGTAAAGTATAATTAACCCTGCTGTTCTGTTCGCATTTGCTATACACTTGTACTGTTCCCGGGTCAATATGACCCGTCCTATTAATTCTTGATTTTTAGCTACTCTAATTGTTTTATTCGAATACTTTTTTCATTAAAATACTGTATGTGAACATGGTTGATCATAAACAAATGAAAAATTTTAATTCAAACTTAATTATTTTTTTTTTTTTCATAAAAAGGTTACACAGGCTTTTTGCAATTATCTTCGATTGTTGACATTCTGCACACAAATAACAAAGAAGCTTTACATTACTATTACTTAAACATGAAATTTAACTTTTTGAAATCAAATTTTATAAATCAACAAATGAAAAATCATAAAAACTTCAACCTTTTTAGAAAGAAAAAAAGAAAAAACTGAACATGTTCTTGCGTTTTTACACTGAACACAATAATAAGACACATGTCCTTTACACAGATATTTTGAACATCCAGCACATGTCAGATTAGTCTTATTGTCACAGGAAGATGGACAGAAGCTACATCTCTTCCTTTTTTTGCTGGTAGCTGTGCTGCTGGAGGCCGTGGATGTGGAGTCTCTTTCTTGAGCATGCTGGACACTTTTTACAGTGGCTGTTGCTCCATCACTTCTGGGGGTCACTTTTCTGCTCTCAATATATGGCCTCACCAGGGATTTTCCCAATTCCTCAAGAAATAATCTTCTTTTATGCAGCTTATTCCGGTTCCAATCGGGGTCGATTTCTCTCCATAAGACAAATGCATTGTATGCAGAAACGTCCAGTATGTTATAAAATAAAATCGTTGGCCACCGATTGGTTTTGCCTTTGCATGTATATTTTAGAACAATGAGGGTAATATACTAATTATAAATAATAAAATAAAATTCAACACCCCTCTAGAAATGTGGATGGCAAACCATCCGGTGAAAGAACCAAATACCAATGAGTATGGTGGAAGTATCTTCCACCATACTCATTGGTATTTGGTTCTTTGCATGTATATGTTGATATTGCTTGGTCTAAAGTATCAACTGCTCCTTTTGTGGCATTATAATCCAAAATAATGTCAGGCTTTCTGTCTTCTCGATCACTTACGGCATTGTCATGGTGCATTGTGCTCATTAGAATTACCTGTTTGGTTTTTTTTGGAACATAAGAAACAACAGTTGTATTTCCAGAAAAATAAAAAGTAGAACTGTACACCTCTCTCTTGCTAAGGATACCTTGCGGCAGTTCAGGTTTGTTTTTTCTCATAGTACCCAGCATGGTAAGTTGTTTTTTCTTCAACATCTGGCCTAGTTGATAGGATGTAAAAAAAGTTGTCACATCTGACATTTTGTCCTTTTAGTCCATGAGTCAAATCGAGAACAACTTGCATACCCTGATTTTTTTCAGGTCTTTCATCAGGGGTTTTTTCCTGTATACACTTGAACATTTAGAGCATATGAACTTTTGCTGTCGAAAAGTGTCCAGATCTTGATGCCGTATTTTGCTGGCTTACTTGGTATATATTGTCTGAATGGGCACCTACCTCGGAATGCCACCAGTCGCTCATCAACAGTTACAGTTTCACCACTATTATACAATTTTGGTAGAATCTCTACCCATTGATCCCAAACATTTCTAATAGGGGCTAGTTTATCTTTAGCTCTTCTTTCCATTCTATCTGTTTTAGAATCAAACCGCAGTACTCTAGAAATTTCATGAAACCTTTCTCCTCTCTCACAAACAGACTAGATAATGACTTTCTTACTGATAAGAACAGTGAAACCACCACCATTTTGAGATGAAGTACACATAAAAAAACATAACTTTTGCAGTCAGAAATAATCAGAGACCTGTAGAACAGTATAAAATGCTATCGGGTCATATTGACCCAAACAGTACAAGTGTAACAATCAGCGTGTAGCAAAAAGTAAACAAAAAAAAAAACAAAAACAAAAAAAAATGTAGAGCTCAACAAATGAGGAGAAGTCAAGGAACCACTAGTTTCCAATCCTCATTAAAAAAAATCTGCAGGGTCTCAAAAATCATTTCGGGTCATATTGACCCGAACAGTACAGCAGGGTTAATAAACCTCTTTGAGAAATCTCTGGTTCAACTTTTTTCAACTTGGAGACGATTTAATTTTGAACCCCTTTTTGCCCATGGAGCATTGCCAGTAAATAAATCCTCATACCCCATCTGAGGACTAGTGTTGGCTCATCGAAGTCTTGTCGTTCTATGGTGGTCAACCTCTAGACCACCAGATGCTGTGAAACTACACTTCCCAGCCTGTGACTGTCAAAGCAGGAGGGTACTTGCAATTTCTGACCGGTAGGAGATCAATAAGATGCCCACCAGTGGTGTCAAGAAACCAATCCAACTCTTTAATCAGGATAAGATCTGGTCAAAGGAATTTTCAGAAAAAATTGAAGGCCTATCCCTTGGAACATCAGTAGAATGAAGGACTCAAAGTAGCCCTTCAGTCCAGACAGGGGACCATTCATCAGCTTTGCCAGCATGGTTAACCCAATTTGCCTAATTGGAATTGGGCGGTACGAAGTAGAGTTTCTGATTGGTGTAATCCCAGAGGCTGGATGCCCAACAATCTCTTTAAGGACAGGCCATCAATGTGTGCCCTCTCTTCTATCTTCATTCTTTTTTATTTCTGGCCCGAGTTTTCCAAATGACATCACGTTGGGCACAACTCACGTCAGTGACGTGCGTGACATAAAAAATGATAAATGGAAAGTCCAGCCAGAAGGAAAATAAAAAAGAATGAAGACATAAGAGCCCATCGAAGGACTGGTGGTGGTGGTGGGATGGGGAGGTGAGTATAAGATTTTTTTTTTTAACACCAAATCAGTTTGCTTCAAATTTTCTTCCTAAATTGATCAAATTTACCGAAATCTAATATCCAAAGATTGATTATTAGAATAGATGAGATTTATAGGAGTCCACACCCAACAACATTTAAGGATAACCCATTCATTTGAGATCAGCGTTGGTCTAACTCTCGGCACCTTTGCTGATCATCTGATTTAATGGGCGCCTCCACTGTTTCGATATAGAGCGGGTATCCTAGTAGTCGGCCTTCAGTGCATATTTCTACTAAACCAAGGTTCTGGAATTTGGAATTTCCATCATTGTAACGGTCACGTGACCGTGGTTGCCTATCTTTCCCACCACCTTAGTCTCATGGAACATAAGGGGCTAACATTTTCTGTAAAAACCAAAGGAGGAACACCAAATTGCAGTAGGGTCAAGTGTTAAAATATTTCTTCCTAGATGGAGTGCACAATGAAGCTAATGGCCCAGTTTGGTTTCATTAATAAAGATTTAAAGGGAATGTCGTTTTTTTGTGGTTCACCAGTGGATCCTCCTCACCCTACTGATTCAATATCATCCCCTGGTCTTTATCTCTAACTTCAAGCCTTATTTTCTTACCGTTTGACTGCTTTATAGTATTGGTCCATCAGGGCACAACTATGATTAGTGTCTCCAACTTAGATGCATTGTTTGTTGAAGTTCCCGGTAGTCTGAAACGTGCGATGTCATTGGCTTCAGCCCATTCCCTCGTCTTCTCTTATATTCAATTTTTCTGAATTTTTTTGAGGTCGGGAAAGGGTTTAAAAAATAAAATATTTTACTCACCTGTCCTAAGAACATCCCATACCTTCCCTACTACCACAGCCCCCTGCCCTCCTCTGTGTTCGAATGCTGCTCTTTAGTCCAAGATAAAGACCAACTGGAAGGCAGTGGGTAACATGGCACGGGGCAGTACCCATGGATGAGGTACTCGTGCTTCATGCCCTGACACGCTAAATGGGTGTATGGCTCGGTGTATGGACTTTAGCTATGGTGGCCATCCCTTTGTAGACCGCATGGTGCCATTGGTTTACACCGGCCAGGACCAGACGTTACACCACTTTGTAGACCGCATGGTATTCTTGGTTTCGACCAGCCAGGACCAAATGTTACACCATTTTGTAGACCGCCTGGTGCTCTTTGTTTCCACCGGCCAGGACCAGATGTTACACCACTTTGTAGACCAAATGGTGCTCTTGGTTTCCACCGGCCCGGACCAGATGTTACACCACTTTGTAGACCGCATGGTGCTCTTGGTTTCGACCAGCCAGGACCAGATGTTACACCACTTTGTAGACCGCATGGTGCTCTTGGTTTCCACCGGCCAGGACCAGATGTTACACCACTTTATAGACCGCATGGTGCTCTTGGTTTCCACCGGCCAGGACCAGATGTTCCACCGCTTTGTAGACTGCATGGTGCTCTTGGTTTCCACCGGCCCGGACCAGATGTTACACCACTTTGTAGACCGCATGGTGCTCTTGGTTTCAACCAGCCAGGACCAAATGTTACAGAGTTCAATGAACCCAACCATAGTTCATGAATAAAAATATTTTTACTGAAAAATAACATGATTAACCTTGTAGAGCAGATAGTAGGCATTCATCTTCATGGACATTTCTGCTTTGACATGGAACATCATCACACACTTTCCCTTCTCTTTCCTGGAGTCTTTTTTGCTTTCTACTTCTGCCCCAACACTGACCCAGCACACTATTCCTGGAGCCCCCAATAACACCACTACACTCCAGCAAGCAAGAATCCTATACTTCTTCCCATGGTTCCACACCCTTCTCCCCTTCCACACCCTTCTTTGACAGTAGGACAGGGGAAGGGTGGCCTAAGATAGGTGAATATATTTTTCAAAGATTTTTTTTAACCCCTTATCTTCCCCCTTTTATTATGCTTTTGAGTCTGGAAAGACCTTAGAGCATAATCAATGTCTTTTGGGCAAAATTTGAGCAAATCTACCATAAACTAATTTTGTAGGATTCACTCATGTCTACTTAAGAAGATCAAGAAAAATCACTGACCGCACACTCGGCCCTGCTGTGCCTATATTTCATCAAAACTGAAGGGCTTCACATAATTCTGAGATTCCTGTGATTTTCTCCGTTTTTTTTTTCAGATGACAAGTAATGATTTACTCACATAAAGCAGTCGTCTTTCCACCCTCATGATGGATGGCGTTATGTTCGCCAGTTGTACACGGCATAATTGACGAATGGTTGACCGGTGAAACTGGTGACATTTCTGGTGGAGAGAATGTTATTCTACCTAATGTAAACCTGCTTCACAATTATGACTGAGCACTCAATCATAGCGGATCAACGAAATAGTGCACTGTTGCCTATCGGGTGCTTTAAAGGGTTGAATACTTTTGCAATCATTTTTTATTTTGCTCCAATGAAGCTTAAATAAGAAAAAAAAAATCACTTGACAAATAGGATAAGTCGGGCAGCTACATCTCACCTGGAGAGGTGGCTCATCACAACCCTGATCGGTAGAGAACTACTTATATAGCATAGACTGAAGGACTTGGTTCAGCAGGAAGGCCCGGGAGGAATAACGACAGCTGAAGGTGATGGACTAAAAACATAAAAGCTGTTGATGTAGATCTATAGACATGGGGACTGGTGCAACAGTATGGAATTATGTCTACTATTCACCAGTAAAACAGGAAAAAGTGGAAAAGTAGAGTCCACAATGATATAACAGAGCGGGGTTTGCCACAGAGTCCAAGAAAGCACTGACCAGCTCTACAGAAGAATTCCCAGCATGAAGTAAAGCTGGGTTTGTCACAGAGTCCAAGACAGTACTGACCAGCTCTACAGAATTCCCAGCATGAAGTAAAGCTGGGTTTGTCACAAATTTAATGGTAGTACTAACTAGCAATGTAGCAGCGTGAAGTAGAGCTGAGTTTGTCAAACGGTCAATGGTAGCACTAACAAGCATTGTAACAGGATGAAGCAGAGCTGGGTTTGTAATGAGGTCAATGGCAGTACTAAACAAAAATGTAGCAGGATGAAGCAAGGCTGGGTTTGTCATGAGATTGATAGAAGTAGTGAAAAAGCAATGTAGCAAAATTCTCGGCGTGAAGCAGAGTTGAGTGTGTCATGACCTTGACAGTGCTGACCAGTGATGTAGCTGAGTTTTCAGTTTGAAGTAAAGCTGAGTTTGCGATTAGTTCAATGGCAGTTCTAACTAACAAAGTATCAGGGTGAGGCAGAGCTAGGTTTTTCATGAGGTGGATGGGAGTACTTATCAAAAATGTAACAGTGGCATAGCAGTGCTGAGTTGTTCATAAGATCAATGGCAAGATGGAACAGCAATATAGCAAAGTTTGGTGGGGGTAAAGTTGAGCTGAGTTTGTCATGAGGTCAATGCCAGTACTGACCAGCGATGTAGCCGAGATCTTTAAGTGTAGTAGAGCTGAGACTGTCCAAATTCAATTGCAGTACTAACCATCAATGTTCCCAGCATGTAGCAGAGCTGAGTTATCACTTAGGCCAGTACAGAGCTGGCAGCATTATAGTAAAGTTGACTCAGCGTATTCAGAGCTAACTTTGTCACAGAATCCAGTGCAGAGCTTGCAGTGGTTAACAATAGTGGCGTGAATGAAAGCTACCGGAAAACTCAGGCGATGTACCACTGCCCGAGCCATCCCACAAGGCCAAAAACCAGGAAAGAGAAGGCTGTAGGGTCGCTCCGTACCATTTTTGCATATCTTGTAGGCTTTTGTTTTTCTGTTCATAGTTAAAACGTGAAAAGAGGAATAGTAGGGTCCACAATAGTGTAGCAGAGCTGGGTTTGCCACAGAGTCTGAGGTAGTCTAGCCAGCTTTATAGCAGCAGAGCTGAGATTCTGATCAGAGATATAGGAGAATTTTGTCACTTTTCCATAATGTGTGAACCTCATAATTATTGCATCCTTTGAATCCAGAGCAGAAGCGTCACCCTGCTGAATAGCGAGATCGTGTAGGAAGACGTCGCAGGTTCTGTGATGAAGGATCTCATTCATAAGTCATCAGGCAATGGTGCATTGATGTTCGGCAGCTCCAGCATCGGGGGCTTTTTAATATGCTATGGTAAGAAGTCTCCTGCGAGCGCCTCCAGTCCATCACCGCTCTCCTTGTCAGGGAGGTTGTTATAGGATGCACTCGGGTCTTGTAACCCGCACTCTATAACATATGGTTTTCTTCACAAGTCATTTCTCAGGCAGGAGAACCAGACCTTCTATTAGTGCCCCTCAGGACTGGATTTTCTAATCTTGTCTCTTTGCTTTTCTTCAGAAATCTATCGACCCATGGGCTCGTCTGGATGAAATTTCATGTCCTGTTCATCCCATGTGCGAGAAAATGTTTTTGTTTTTTTTTAAATAATAGGATAAGATTTGAAATTTTAGTGGGTATAAATAATATTTCAATTAATATCTGTATGGCTCCAATACATCTAAAGATGTATCTGAAAAAATAAAAAATAAATAAAAAAAAATCAGGAAAAAAATGTATCAAAGAAAAAATAATGTATCTAAATAATAATAATAATAATAATAATAATAATAACAATAATTATTATTTTATATATGAAATCTAAATACAAAATAAATAAATAAAATATACAGTGAAGGAAATAAGTATTTGATCCCTCGCTGATTTTGTAAGTTTGCCCACTGACAAAGACATGAACAGTCTATAATTTTAAGGGTAGGTTAATTTTAACATTGAGAGAAAGAATATAAAAAATAAAACCCAGAGAATAATATTGTATAAATTCTATAAATTTATTTGCATTTTGCAGTGGGAAATAAGTATTTGATCCCCTACCAACCATTAGGCGTTCTGGCTCCTACAGGCCAGTTAGATGCTCCTAATCAACTTGTTTCCTGCAATACGGACAGCTGTCTTACATAGTCATCTTTATAAAAGACTCCTGTCCACAGACTCAATCAGTCAGACTCTGACCTCTACAACATGGGCAAGACCAAAGAGGTTTTTTTTTAACCCCTTCACCCCCAAGGGTGATTTGCACGATCATGACCGGGCCAATTTTTACAATTCTGACCACTGTCCCTTTATGAGGTAATAACTCTGGAACGCTTCCATGGATCCCGGTGATTCTGACATTGTTTTCTCGTGACATATTGTCCTTCATGTTAGTGGTAAAATTTCATTCAAATAACTTGTGTTTATTTGTGAAAAAAATGGAAATTTGGCGAAAATTTTGAGAATTTCGCAATTTTCCAACTTTGAATTTTTATGCCCTTAAATCACAGAGATACGGCACACAAAAAACTTAATAAGTAACATTTCCCACATGTTTACTTTACATCAGCACAATTTTGGAACCAAAATTTTTTTGTTAGGAAGTTATAAGGGTTAAAATTTGACCAGCGATTTCTCATTTTTGCAACACCATTTTATTTTTAGGGACCACATCACATTTGAAGCCACTTTGCAGGGTGTATATGATAGAAAATACCCAAAAGTGACACCATTCTAAAAACTGCACCCCTTAAGGTGCTCAAAACCACATTCAAGAAGTTTATTAACCCTTCAGGTGCATCACAGGAATTTTTTTGAATGTTTAAAAAAAAATGAACATTTAACTTTTTTTCACAAAAAAATTAATTTAGGTCCAATTTTTTTTATTTTACCAAGGGTAACAGGAGAAATTGGACTACAAAAGTTATTGTGCAGTTTGTCCTGAGCACGCTGATACCTGATATGTGGGGGGGAACCACTGTTTCGGCTAATGGCAGAGCTCAGAAGGGAAGGAGCGCCGTTTGACTTTTTCATTGCAAAATTGGCTGGAATTCAGATCGGACGCCATGTCACGTTTGGAGAGCCCCTGAAGTACCCAAACAATGGAAACCCCCCACAAGTGACCCCATTTTAGAAACTAGACCCCCCAAGGAACTTATCTAGATATGTGGTGAGAACTTTGAACCCACAAGAAGAACTCACAGAAGTTTATAACGTACAGCGGTACAATTAAAAAATCATATTTTTCCACAAAAATGATCTTTTCACCCTCAATTCTTTTTTTCCAAGGGTAACAGGACCCTAAAAGTTGTTGTGCAATTTGTCCTGAGTACGCTGATACCCCATATGCGGGTGTAAATGACTATTTGGGCGCATGGCAGAGCTCGGAAGGGAAGCAGCGCCATTTTACTTTTCTGACTGGAATTGAGATCGGACACCATGTCGCGTTTGGAAAACCCCTGATGTACCAAAACAGTAGACACCCCCCACAAATGACCCCATTTTAGAAACTAGACCCTCCAAGGTACTTATCTAGATGTGTGGTGAGAACTTTGAACCCCCAAGGGCTTCACAGAAGTTTATGACATACAGCCGTACAATTAAAAAATCATATTTTTTCCACAAAAATGATCTTTTCACCCCCAATTTTTATTTTCCCAAGGGTAACAGGACCCTAAAAGTTATTGTGCAATTTGTCCTGAGTACGCTGATACCCCATATGTGGGGGTAAACGACTATTTGGGCGCATGGCAGACCTCGGAAGGGAAGCAGCGCCTTTTGACGTTTTTGGCTGGAATTGGGTTTTGGACGCCATGCCGCGTTTGGAGAGCCCCTGATGTACCAGAACAGTGGAAACCCCCAACAAATGACACCATTTTGGAAACTAAATCACCCAAGGATGTGTGGTGAGCACTTTGAACCCCCAAGGGCTTCACAGATCGCTGTCAGCGATCTGTCACAAGCAGTGCTGTAGACTTCCTCATGCCGGCGCTTTGCAGGCATGAGGACGCCGGCTCCCTGCAGGCCCCCGAAGGTCCCCGCCGCCATTTTGGATCTGGGGACCTGCAGGGAAGGAGCCCCCCGCAGCAGTGCTGCACATTGCGCTGCTGCGGGGGTCTCAGGGAAACACAGAGGGAGCCCCCTCCCTGCCAATGCTTCCCTAAACCCCTGATACACTGCGATTGTGTTTGATCGCAGTGTGCCAGGGGTTAATGTGTTGCCCCTGACACATAGTGCTGGGTGTCAGCTGTGATAATCAGCTGACACCCGGCCGCGATCAGCGGCGCTCACCGCGTGAGCGCCGCTGATCGCTATGACGTACTATCCCGTCCATGGGCATAGGGGCCCGTGTCCTATGGACGGGACAGTACGTCAGATGTCAGAAAGGGGTTAAGGATGTCAGGGAAAAGATCATAGACCTGCACAAAGCTGGAATGGGCTACAAAACCATAAAACGCTGGGTGAGAAGGAGACAATTATTGGTGCAATAGTAAGAAAACGGAAGAAATACAATATGACAGCCAATCGACATCGATCTGGGGTACCATGCAAAATCTCACCTCGTGGGGTATCCTTGATCATGAGGAAGGTGAGAGATCAGCCTAAAACTACACAGGGGGAACTTGTTAGTGATCTCAAGTCCGCTGGGACCACAGTCACCAAGAAAACCATTAATAACACATTACGCCGTACAGGTTTAAAATCCTGCAGTGCCCACGAGGTCCCCCTGGTCAAGAAGGCACATGTGCAGGCCTGTCTGAAGTTTGCCAATGAACACTTGGATGATTCTGTGAGTGGTTGGGAGAAGGTGCTGTGGTCAGATGAGACAAAAATTGAGGTCTTTGGCATTAGCTCAACTCGCCATGTTTGGAGGGAGAGAAATGCTGCCTATGACCCAAGGAACACCATCCCCACTGTCAAGCATGGAGGTGGAAACATTATGTTTTGGGGGTGTTTCTCTACTAAGGGCACAGGACTACTTCACCGCATCAATGGAAGAATGGATGGGACCATGGAACGTAAAATCCTGAGTGACAACCTCCTTCCCTCCGCCAGGACATTAAAATAGGTCATGGCTGGGTCTTCCAGCTAGACAATGACCCAAAACATACAGCCAAGGCAACAAGGGAGTGGCTCCAAAGGAAGCACACCAAGGTCATGGAGTGGCCTAGCCAGTCTCCAGACCATAAGCCCATAGAAAACTTATGGAGGGAGTTGAAGCTCCGAGTTGTAAAGCGACAGTCACAAAATCTTAATGATCGATGATCTGCAAAGAGGAGTGGATGAAAATTCCTCCTGACATGTGCGGAAACCTCATCATCAACGACACAAAACGTCTGACTGCTGTGCTTGCCAACAAGGGTTTTACCACCAAGTATTAAGTCTTGTTTGCCAGAGGGATCAGATACTTATTTCCCCCACTGTATATATGGAGTTTTTTAGGTACTTTTTGTTTAGATGTTTATATTTAGCATTTCTTCACTCCCCTGCCTCGATTAGGGCCTAGTAGTGCAAGGAGGGTGAACCGTCGATGAGCGGGGGGCGCCACTGCGCAGGTGTATAGGGTGCCAACCTCCACTGGTAGAAGGAAGTAACACTGCAGTATCAGACTACACACGGATTGTAGGCTGTAACGATCGTAACATATCGCCCTGCTGCCACTAACATGAATGCTAAGAATAGAGATTTCACTACTCTAGGTCACCAGGGATTCAACTGCCTACATATCAACTGGCTCCATCACTATCCTAGACACCCAGAGATGCTGTCCTTAATGACATCTATTCCCTAGCCCATCTGGAACATTATCATTACCCACTTCACTACCTTAGCCCACAGGAACATTATCATTAACCACTTCACTACCCTAGACCACCAGGATTCCATTTCCTTAATCAGTTTTTATTCCCTAGGGCCTAGGCCATCTGGGACATTATAAATAACCAATTCATTACCCGAGACCACCAGCGAGGATATTTTTAAAACCCTTTTCCATCTTTAATGTAAACAAATGCTAACAATAGGTATCCACTAGACCTCCAGGGATGCTATCCTTAACCACTTAAATTCCATGAACCCTGGGAAGTAATTATTCATCATTTCATAATCCAATACAAATAGGAGCGTCTTACCTAATCATTTCAATCCCCTAAGGGATTGAACTATGTATTTGAGAACTAGCTTTTTCACTACCCTTGTCCAACAGGGATCTATATCATTAGTTTTTAAGTGACCCTAGACCACCAGGGATGCTCTGCTTAAAAACATCAATTCTCTAGACCGTCTGGGAAATGATCATTAAAGACTTCATTACAGTAGTCAAGCAGGGATCTACTGTGTATCATTAGATGTTAAGTGACTCTAGACCACCAGGGATGCTATGCTTAAAAGCATCAATTCTCTAGACCACCTGGGAAATGATCATTAAAGACTTTATTACAGTAGTCAAACAGGGATCTACTGTGTATGGTTAGCTATTAAGTAACTCTAGACCACCAGGGACGCTATCCTTAAACACCTCAATTCTCTAGACCACCTGGGACATGATCATTAAACACTTTATTACTAAACAGGGATCTACTGTGTATCGTTAGCTATTAATTGACTCTAGACCAGCAGGGACGCTTGTGACGAACAGCCCACCGCCGTTCGTCCACTTACGGGCGACACTAACGGGAGTCCCGCTGCCACCAAAACGCGACGGACAGCGGACCCTGTGTCACCACTATGTCACAGTCCCACCACTGACACGGGTGTATCAGCGGACGGAGGGGCGTGACACAATGCCGGCACACGGCTATCACAGGCGCAGTGGGGCTTATCTTAGTTATCCCAACACTGGCACCATGTGACCAAAAATATCCAGCAAGCTAATCTCGCTCTACAATTTGCCGCAGGGGGAGTTTAATTTGGATGCCCCACCACTGCTATCAATCTTCCAAGTACTGCGGGGATTTATGTATATCCCACTTTCCCAGTTCCACTTTGGAACTCACAGCTCTCCGGCGCCCCCCTTACCCTCAGGTCAGTCAGGGAACTGCACCTAGGATAATTGGTCGCCGGACGGGCTGCCTGTTGTGAACCGGCAATTAGGCTTCTGCAGTAAGGGAATTATCAATGCTGTGGCTGCAGACCCTTATTCAGCAATATAAGACCCTTCTGTACTGCCAGCAAGCCGTAATAGCCGTACACAACGCGCTGCCACCAGTCACGGTTACTTAATTCACAGTGTTAAATTAAGAGGGTCCGTGGCAAACCCCTTGAATTAGTAGCGATTATCTATCAAAGGCGTATAGTTCGATTCTTAGAGCATGGAGACAGATCTAAATAATTATTTCATTTATTTTCCGAAAGAGGACAGTGATTACAGATAAAAGTTGCTATAAAATTGAGACATAAAATATGTACAGTACAGGTATAAAATAAAAGTGGAGAAAACAAAGAGATTACACTCACAGTTCCATATTGTTCCTTAGGCAGACCATGCGGCTTTAAGGGGGGAGGAGCCACACGTCTCCACTCATCTGGAGTTCTTGTCAGCACGGATTCTGCAGCTGTTCTGAGCTGGTTTGCCCAGGAAATGCCTTATAGACTTTCCTATGTGACATCACAGAGAGGTGCATTCTGGGTTGATCCCACCTCTCTTATCCAAGTTATGTTTTGGCTACAAAACTTAGATTAGCTATAACTTTATGGGAGAAGCTGGTATGGACTCATCAGTGGTATCATGTTTCCCAGCGTAATGAGCCCATCAAGAAAACATCAAACATCTATGCGATATGACCGTCCATTTGGGCGCAAATCATATCTCAGGTTCTGGACATCCGAGAGTTTTGCAACAGGCACCACAGCGAAGCTGGGTCTGCTCGGATCGCAGAAATATGATTTTTATATCTCTGCTTGGTACGGTTTTCGCAGGGCAGGCTCTTATAGTTTTATTCAAACCTCTTTGTTTCAAACAAAGAACCATCCCGCACTTTTTTCTCTCAGCTGTGGAGAGGAAACAAATGGTTGTAACAGCAGGGGGTCTCCTATTACTAGTGCGAACACAGGCTGTAGAGGAGGGGGGTGGCACTGCTCTGTGTGTGTGTGAAGGGAGGAGGGGTGAAGCTGCAGAGCTAGCAGCCTGGATTGTCATATGTGCCGGATCTTTCTGGAAAGTTACAACAGAAAACATCATATTTTGTAGACAAAACCCCATACCTCACAGACATTGTACATCACACCTCCCCCCTTAAGAGGGCGCTAAGGAGGCATTACCTCTCGGTAATCGGCCATGCGCACCTCAGCGGGTTCGCCCCGGCGGGACAACCCATCGGCATTGCCGTTTTCACTGCCCTTCCTGTGTTTTACAGTAAAATCGTACTGTTGAAGGGCAAGGCTCCAGCGGAGCAATCTTCCATTGGTTCCCGACACGGTGTGCAACCAGCTCAGTGGGTTGTGGTCGGTTACCACCGTGAAGGCGCGCCCATACAGGTAGGGCTGCAAACGCTGCAGTGCCCACACCATGGCCAGACACTCCTTCTCGATGGTCGAGTATGCCACTTCCCTCGGCAAAAGTTTCCGGCTCAGGTACAACACGGGGTGCTCTTGGTCCCCCGAGTCGACCTGGCTAAGCACAGCACCGAGGCCAAACTCGCTGGCGTCGGTCTGTACCAGAAACGGGCGACTGCTGTCGACTGCTCTCAACACTGGAGAGTTGCACAGGGCTGCTTTCAAAGCTTGGAAAGCCGCCTCACAGTCATCTGTCCAGTTGACTGTTTGGGGTAGCCTCTGCTTGGTGAGGTCAGTCAAGGGTTTGGCAAGGGCGCTATAGTCCTGTACGAACCGCCTATAGTACCCTGCAGTGCCCAAGAAGGACTTCACCTGTTTCTTGGTCCTGGGGGTGGGCCAGGACACGATTGCGTCCACTTTTCCTGGCTCCGGACTCATGGAACCCCCGCCTACCCGGTGCCCCAGGTAGTGGACCTCGCGCATGCCTATCTGGCACTTCCCCGGCTTGATGGTCAGGCCTGCCTGGTGAAGACGCTTGAGCACCTCCTGGAGGTGCTGAAGGTGTTCCTCCCAGGTGGAACTGAAGACGGCAATATCGTCTAAGTACGCCACGGCGTACTCCTCCAGTCCCCGAAGCAGGTGGTTGACCATCCGCTGGAAAGTGGCAGGGGCATTCTTCATGCCGAAGGGCATGACCGTGGACTCGTACAGTCCAAAGGGGGTGATAAAGGCGGATTTCTCCTGCGCCTCAGGGCTCAGGGGAATCTGCCAGTATCCCCGACTCAAATCCATGATGGATATGTAGTTGGCGTTTGTCAACCGCTCGAGCAGATCCTCGATGCGCGGCATCGGGTGGGCATCAGAGGTTGTGATGGCGTTGAGCCCCCTGTAGTCCACGCAGAACCGGGTGGTTCGATCCTTTTTAGGCACGAGGACTACAGGTGAAGCCCACGCACCTTTTGACCGTCGAATCACTCCCAGCCTTAACATCTCATCGACCTCTTGGCGCATGACTTGTTGCACCGTTTCAGAGATCCGATAAGGTGTTCGCCGTAATGGGGCATGATTCCCGGTGTCCACCTCATGAACCGCTAACTCCGTCCTCCCAGGACGGTTGGTGAACACGGGCCGGAAGAGTTCCAGGGTGGCCATCAACTGCAACCGCTGGGACACGGTGAGCGAACCACTTATCTCCATGTCCTCAATGGACCCATTGGCCTTGGCCTGGGCCAGCATGTCCAGGAGGGAATCTTCCTCCCCATCCTCTGGCAGATTGCAGACCGGTAGGATGCAAGCTTCACGTTCGTAGTGCGCCTTCAGCATGTTGACGTGAAAGGCCTTGCGCCTACCCCGAGCATGGTCAAGCGTGACCACGTAGGTGACCGGGTTGAGCTGTTGGTGGACGACGTACGGGCCTTCCCAGGCTGCCTGAAGCTTATCCGTTGGTACAGGGACCAGCGCCCACACCTTTTGACCCACCTGGTAGGTCCGCTCCCGGGCGTTCTGGTCGTACCAGTGCTTCTGGTCAGCCTGAGCCTGCGTCATGTTGTCATGCACCAACTGCGTCAAGGTCTGCATCTTGTCACGGAAGCGCATGACATAATCCACGATGGACACTTCTGTGGGGTTTGGCTCATCTTCCCAGGATTCTCTTATCAACCCAAGGGGTCCCCGGACTCGCCTGCCATACAGGAGCTCGAAGGGGGAGAACCCGGTCGAGGCCTGCGGAACTTCTCTGTAAGCGAACAGCAGGTGTGGGAGGTACCGCTCCCAGTCGCGCCCTTGGGTCTCAACCAGTATGCGGAGCATCTGTTTGAGGGTACCGTTGAAACGTTCACACAAACCATTAGTCTGTGGGTGATACGGACTCGATACCAGCTGCGTCACCTGCATTTTCTCACAGAGAGCCTCCATTAGGCGAGACATGAATTGGGGCCCTTGATCGGTAAGCATCTCCCTGGGAAATCCTACTCTTGAAAAGATGGTCACCAGTGCGTCAGCCACCTTATCTGCCCTGGTTGAAGACAGAGCTACTGCCTCTGGGTACCGGGTAGCGTAGTCTACCACGGTGAGAATGTATCGCTTTCCGGAGCTGCTGGGGACGGACAGCGGTCCTACAATGTCCACCGCGATTCTCTGGAAAGGCTCCTCTATCACCGGCAAAGGAATAAGGGGAGCCTTAAGAGCAGGCCCCACCTTACCCACTTTTTGACAGGTGGCACAGGAGCGGCAGTAGTGTGTTACATCTGTCCCCATCTTGGGCCAATAGAAGTGTTGAGACAGCCGTGCCTTTGTTTTGCTGATCCCCAAGTGTCCAGCGAGTGGAATCTCATGGGCAATCCGCAACAACTCAGTTCTGAACTGATAGGGGACGACCAGCTGTCTTTCCCTCAACCACTCCTTTTTAGGATCTCCGGGTACTGTCTCCCGGTACAACCTTCCTCGTTCCCAGAACACCCTCTCCTTATCAGACTTGGAGGTGGGCGTCTCGGCGAGACCTCTCAATTTCTCCAGGCTGGCATCTGAGTGCAGAGCAGCCTGGAACTCCATGCTGGAGGCTGCCGGAAGTGACGTCAGGGTCCCCTCTTTACTGGGACCCTCTGGAACCGGCTCTGGGTTCACCTCTGGTTCAGTCTCTCCTGTAGCAGCAGAGGGTCCAGAAGACAGTGCGTTACCTGCGATCTGGGCACTCTGACTGCGTGTGACAGCTGCTATGTATGCTGTCTCCCTGGGGATTTCTTCAGACCCACCAGCTGGTGCTGCCCTGGGCTCTACCTCCCCATCCACCCCCAACACTTTAGGAGCAGTGCTACTTATGGGCCAGTTACCTTCCTCGGTGGCACTGGTCAGCTGCATGGCATTACCTTCCTCATGGTCCCCATGCACCTCCCCATTCTCTTGAGCACTGTTGCTTGCTCCTGCCAGGGGTTCCTCAGCCGTCTCACTCCGCAGAGTGACGGGGCTGAGCACCTCGGTACCTGTGGACACATCTACCATTTCAAAGAAAGGGTTAACGGGTTCAGTCGGCACAGATACATCAACATCATCATTCCTAGGAAAAGAATGGTTATCAGTTTGCTTTGGTACATTCACATCAGCATCAGCATCATACCTTGGGAACGAATGGTTGTTAGTTGCATCATTACTCATCAAGGCATTAGCAGGTAACACATTCAGTTTCCCATCATCAACATCATCAGGGTTAACGTTACCCTTATTATCAGTTTGGGGAAGGGTGTCAGGGACATAGTATGCAACCATCCTCCCCAAGTCAGTCCCCAATAAAACATCAGTGGGCAAATTTTCAGACACTCCCACCTCCCTCAACCCGCTCCCGGCACCCCAATCAAGAAAAACTCGTGCCACTGGCAAGGGACAACGGGTGCCTCCAATCCCGGTGACAGTCAGGGTTTTCCCCTCAACAAACTCTTCAGGGGCCGCCAGTCCAGGACGGATGAGGGTTCGTTCAGCCCCGGTGTCCTTGAGGCCTGTAGCAAGACGGGCCCCCACCTGAACAGGTTGAACGTTGTCGTCAGCCCTCCCAACCACACCTCCCACCAAAAGAACAGAGGCGTTGGGCCCGGGGGCCTTGGCTGGGGGGTTCTTCGGCCTATTCGGACAGGTGTAAAAGAAGTGACCAGGCCGCTGGCAGTGGTGACACAGGCGACTGTCAGTAGCCGGCCTGCTGTTGGCAACAGGGACTGGGCCTCCGGAGGGACGGCTAGCTGGGGCATTGGGGTTGGTTGCTGGCTTACCCCCTTTTCCAGCTGGTGGCGACTGGCCTCCGCGTCTCGGGCTTCCGGTTGGCCTCGTGGTTGTCGGCGATCTGCGCCGCTTTGTCCGCGTTCGTTGGTTCGCGGTCCAGGATGAACTGTCGGACCTCAGCTGGGCAGAGATGCAGGAACTGGTCTTTGATCATCAGGTCCCGTAGCTGCTCAAAGGTTTCAACGGACAGTCCATGGATCCACTGGTCAAAGTGGGTCCTGAGTCCTTGCACCACATCACTGTAGCTATCGTGTGGGCCACGTTGGAGGTGTCGGAACTTCTTTCGGTATACCTCAGGTGTCAGCCGGTATTTGGCGATCAGCGCCTGCTTTATGGCGTCATAGTCGTCATCGGCTTCTGGCGGAAGAGAAGCAAATGCCTCCAGGGCTTTGCCTTTTAGCCCTGGGGTCAAGTACCTTGCCCATTGGTCTCTAGGCAGCTGGTACTGTCTGCAGGCTTTCTCAAAGGCTCGCAGAAATGTGTCCAAGTCCCCATCCTTTTCCATCACGGGAAAATGCTCTGGCCGGGGTTTAGGAGTCTGGATGCTGCTGGGCTCACTGCTTCGGGCTGTGGGGGCATTCCCACCCCGCTGGAGTACCTCCAGTTCATGGGCCCTCTGCGCCTCCCTCTCGGCTCGCTGCTCTGCTCTCTCAGCCTCCGCTCGGCGCTCAGCTCTCTCAGCCTGGGCTTGACGCTCGGCTTGGGCCTCCTGCCGATATTGCTGGATCAGCCTCACCCGCCCATCACTGTCTTCGGCGGGGAGTGCGTCCAAGGCCATTTGCAGATAGGGGTCCACCCCGTCCTGGTTGAATGTGGGGCCAGCGCTCAGGAGTGGAGCCTCTGCTGCAGCCCCATTGCCACTTGGGCCAACTTCTGCGCTCGCTGGATTCTGGTCGTTGTCCAGCTGCACTAGAGCCGCGATCATTTGAGCTCTGTTTTTGTTCGTGGCGTCAAGGCCTTGGTACGTGCATAACCCAGCAAGAACTTCCTTTGTCTGCCGGTTGTACCAAGGTTCTCCTTTTGCCGCCATGGTTGCCAAATAAAAGATAGAAAAAGAAAAACGAAGAAACGGGAGGGGAATACTTGTATGTACACACAAATGTCTCAGAACTAGTAACCACTGAGTCTGTTCTCCAAAACCTATGATGCAGGATTCCCGCAGGAACCGTGCAGGTTTTTAGTGAGAGGAATGATTGCTCAAACCAAATCACTAATGCTCTAGGATTATCCCACCGCTCTGCCACCAATATGTGACGAACAGCCCACCGCCGTTCGTCCACTTACGGGCGACACTAACGGGAGTCCCGCTGCCACCAAAACGCGACGGACAGCGGACCCTGTGTCACCACTATGTCACAGTCCCACCACTGACACGGGTGTATCAGCGGACGGAGGGGCGTGACACAATGCCGGCACACGGCTATCACAGGCGCAGTGGGGCTTATCTTAGTTATCCCAACACTGGCACCATGTGACCAAAAATATCCAGCAAGCTAATCTCGCTCTACAATTTGCCGCAGGGGGAGTTTAATTTGGATGCCCCACCACTGCTATCAATCTTCCAAGTACTGCGGGGATTTATGTATATCCCACTTTCCCAGTTCCACTTTGGAACTCACAGCTCTCCGGCGCCCCCCTTACCCTCAGGTCAGTCAGGGAACTGCACCTAGGATAATTGGTCGCCGGACGGGCTGCCTGTTGTGAACCGGCAATTAGGCTTCTGCAGTAAGGGAATTATCAATGCTGTGGCTGCAGACCCTTATTCAGCAATATAAGACCCTTCTGTACTGCCAGCAAGCCGTAATAGCCGTACACAACGCGCTGCCACCAGTCACGGTTACTTAATTCACAGTGTTAAATTAAGAGGGTCCGTGGCAAACCCCTTGAATTAGTAGCGATTATCTATCAAAGGCGTATAGTTCGATTCTTAGAGCATGGAGACAGATCTAAATAATTATTTCATTTATTTTCCGAAAGAGGACAGTGATTACAGATAAAAGTTGCTATAAAATTGAGACATAAAATATGTACAGTACAGGTATAAAATAAAAGTGGAGAAAACAAAGAGATTACACTCACAGTTCCATATTGTTCCTTAGGCAGACCATGCGGCTTTAAGGGGGGAGGAGCCACACGTCTCCACTCATCTGGAGTTCTTGTCAGCACGGATTCTGCAGCTGTTCTGAGCTGGTTTGCCCAGGAAATGCCTTATAGACTTTCCTATGTGACATCACAGAGAGGTGCATTCTGGGTTGATCCCACCTCTCTTATCCAAGTTATGTTTTGGCTACAAAACTTAGATTAGCTATAACTTTATGGGAGAAGCTGGTATGGACTCATCAGTGGTATCATGTTTCCCAGCGTAATGAGCCCATCAAGAAAACATCAAACATCTATGCGATATGACCGTCCATTTGGGCGCAAATCATATCTCAGGTTCTGGACATCCGAGAGTTTTGCAACAGGCACCACAGCGAAGCTGGGTCTGCTCGGATCGCAGAAATATGATTTTTATATCTCTGCTTGGTACGGTTTTCGCAGGGCAGGCTCTTATAGTTTTATTCAAACCTCTTTGTTTCAAACAAAGAACCATCCCGCACTTTTTTCTCTCAGCTGTGGAGAGGAAACAAATGGTTGTAACAGCAGGGGGTCTCCTATTACTAGTGCGAACACAGGCTGTAGAGGAGGGGGGTGGCACTGCTCTGTGTGTGTGTGAAGGGAGGAGGGGTGAAGCTGCAGAGCTAGCAGCCTGGATTGTCATATGTGCCGGATCTTTCTGGAAAGTTACAACAGAAAACATCATATTTTGTAGACAAAACCCCATACCTCACAGACATTGTACATCACAACGCTATCCTTAAACACATCAATTCTATAGACCACCTGGGAAATGATCATTAAACACTTTATCACCTTTGTCTAACAGGGGTCGACTGTGTATCATTGGCTGTTAAGTGACCATAGACCACCAGGGACATTATCAATTATCTCTAAACCATCTCTAAAAGATTCCTTCAGCAAGTTTCCATCCTTGATTGCAGAAGCAGTGTGGGCTGTCGTGTTGCATATCTCCAGGAGCATAGAAAGGAGGGCTGAGCAGCAGATCGCTGTTTTTGGGGTGCAACAAGCTACTATGCATTGACCAGGGTCTAGCAACTCTAGCTGTAGCCGGAGGCTCCTGATGGCTGTACACCACTGTATATACCATTACCTATTGTATACACAGTACTTTCCTTTAGACAACATAGAAATAGGGAAAAAAACTATCAGCATAATTGCTGCTGTCAGGCAAGCATGGAAAGCGGCCCGTGAAGAGAAAATATCAACATACTAATCAGAAAAGGACGGCATGAAGCCTCCTTTGCATGCAGACCCCTGGGTCTTTCCTTGGCCAGCGCATCGATTTTCTGCTAGGCCCACACACGCATTTTCTACGGTCTGTTCCATTTTAGTTGAGTCCACATGATTCTATATTATTACGTCTCAGCGTGATATTGAGTAATGCTTAGCTCTCCAGACAAGGGGCTGCAAGGGTTTTATTCTGCAAAAGGCTGGGAATGTAGAATAGAAGTGGAAATGTCATGCTGAAGGTTAATAGACTAACACAAAACAGAGGTCAATCGTCCTTTCAGAGACAAATATCTGGATTTAGAGGGGCGTGTAGACTTTTGCAACCAACATTTTTTCACGTTTGGATTGATTAAAAATGCCACCCTGTTTTATGTTTTCAGCTCCAATGCAGAACAATGTCACCGTCCAGACCTCAGAGTCGGCTCCTTCCATCCGGCTCTGGTGCCTTCTTCCAGATCTTAAATGCTCCTTCGTTAATTTAATGTTCATTTCTGTTCACATTGTGACCCCCTTTGAGAAATTTGCTGTTGATGCATTAAAAGAGCTGCAATTGAGGGGCCTGAATACTTTTGCAAACATCATTTTTATTGGATGAACGCATCAAGACTCAACTTTGCAATTAGTCTTCATTAAAAAATATATTGGTTTGTGTGCTCAGCTCCCACACAGAATAATGTGTCGCTATAATGGTTGGAAACTAGAAACAAACCCTAGGCGCAGTCATCCTCCAGACCCCAGAGTTCTATTATAACAGCAGTCTCCCCACTCGGTCATTCAATCACTCTATTGTCTTCTTGTCTTCCGGAGTGGTCAGGGGTTTCCTCTTCCGGATCTTAAATCTCCCGTCCGAGCTGATTCGGTCTCATGAATGGTGAAGAGCTGGAAGAAGATGTCCACCACCGTACCTGGAGGAATGGGGAGCAACCAACAGCACTGGGACTGGAAAGGGGCCGGGTAAGTATAATTATTTTTCAACCTCTTTCTGGAACATAAGAATCAAGTGGAATGGTGGTCGGATGGAAAAAAAACTTTGCAAAAAATTTTGATCCAGGAAATCCAAATTTTTTGTAAAATTTTAAGCAATATGTCATATTACATAGCTCCTATTTAAAAAAAATTGACCGCCCATGAGGTACTTGACTGGCTCTCTAGTCTAGTTCACCAAGAAGGGATTCATGTAATCAATGAGGACCACAGTGTTCTGACTAGTAGAGGGACTAAGGGGAACACGAGCATTATCTTAGGCTCTTCATTAGGCAGAAAGCAATCGAGTTTGAGTGACATGTTCCTCTAGAGAGGATCTGTCAACAAGTCAAAAGTGTCCAGTTTGTCCTTATTCTAATCCCTCTGCTCCCTCGAGTGTTCCTTTTTTTTTTTTTTTTTTTTTAAATCCACCATATCGTGCCAGAGATATGTGTCTTTTTATCTGGGAACATTTTCTTTAGAACACGCCCCCGAGGATCCTGTGAGCCACGCCCCCTGTATAAATTTGCACTGAATGAAAAGTCCCATATCTCTGGAACCGTATAGCGCATTTAAAAAAAACAAAAAACGGAATACTCAGGGGAAGAGCAGGAATAATTTAAGAGCAAAACCGAGCTACTTTTGACCTGGTAGATGGTTCCCTTTAAGGGTTAAGAGTAAGCCAACGAGTACGGAGAAGACTATATGGAAGGTATCCTTGGAATATGATATAATAATATCAAGTATAATATTCTCTCTCACCAATCTTTTATCAAAGACCATAATTCAACAATGCAACAAGCAATGTCCTGGAGTGGAGGATGAACACACACATAGCGGTACGTGCCTTCATAGCCATAGAAATAATAATGGGATTCTGCATCGTTGTGAACGGCGAGATAAGATAAAGTAATACATATACCTGCAGTCCTATGTAAATATCACATTGATAAGGCACCGAAAAAGTCATCCCCTTCCGAGAGGTCATCCAAGTCAACAGTCTTTTGATGCCACCAACAGATTTTCTCTTTTTCGAGCTGAGCATTTCGGCACGTTGGACAGAAATCCGTAGATCATCCTTTGCCCCCTCCTCCGACAAACGACGAGGAACCAACCGAACCAATTCTTCTCCGAAGGAATTTCTCCTAACATCGTCTGTCATTTCATTTCATATAAGGTCTGAACAGTTTGTGCTCCGAGGAAACCTCGGTAATTGCAAATTACAGGTAAGAAAACAGATCTGCAAAACAATCTCCCGAAACGTCACCCATCCCTTGCACCGGCTCATGTGCCGAGCAGAAAACTAACAGTGACACAACCCAAAGCAATTCAATTACCGATGTTCAAGACAGCTGGATATTAAATGTGGAGTAGAATTCTGCACCAGTGCCTTAAAAAAAAAAAGTATGTGCCCCCCCTCCGGTCACCTTCATATCTGCTCGTCGAAAATATTGTTCCAAAACTTTGCCTGGTTTTCCGATAGACAAGACTATGACTTTGTGATTTCATGCCCAACCCCGGTGAGGTCAAGTCATCATAACCAAGATGTTGGATTCGGTTGATGTTGAGGCTCTAAATAAAGACGAAGCCTCCCTAGATAACTCTCTTATTCTCATTTACACATGGAAACACAAGAAGCAATGGAATGAAACCCGAAAAGGAGAAGATACAAATTAGATATTAGAAGAAAACTTTTTGACAGTGAATAAAACATGCTGCCACGAGAGGTGGTGAGTTCTCCTTCAATGGAAGTCTTCACACAGAGGCTGGACAGATATCTGTCTGAGATGTTTTAGTGACTCCAGCATTGCATGGGGATTGAACACTATGACCCTGGAGGTCTCTTCCAACTCTAACAATCTAGGATTCTATGATTCTGGAAGCTTTTTGAGATATCTCCCTTCTGGGAACTTTTGGCCAACTCTTCCAGGAATCTGAAGGTCTTGCCTTTTTATTTTAAAAAAACCTCCAGTAGAGTTGGCACATACAGCTTACTTCTCTCATCCATGTCTTACAGTGGATATAAAAAGTCTACACACGTCTGTTAAAATGGTAAGTTTATGTCATGTAAAAATGTTCTACCAAGAAGGATCATTTCAGATCTTTGTCCACCTTTGATGTTGCCCATAATCTATACCAATCCAATGGAAAATAAACTGGAATATTTTTGGACGGAAAAATAAAAAAAACTAAAATAATGTGGGTGCATAAATCTGCACACCCTTGCACTAATATGTTTTTGAAGTCTCCTCTGAATTTCTGACAGAATTAAAACTTTTTGGGTCATAGAATATCAATGCGGCACATCTAGAAATTGCAATCTTTGCCCTCTACTTCTTGCTCCACAGTAGCTCCTCATCTGTCAGATCGCAAAGAGATCTCCTGTGTACAGCGCCCTGTTCAGGTCTCCCATAGATTCTCACTTAGATTCAGGTGTGGGGTCTGGCTGAGCTATGGCCACACGCTGATCTTCCGGAGAAGCCAATCTCTTGCTGATTTGGAGGTCACTTAACAGTTGTTGTCTTCCTCAAAGGTAAAATTACTCTTCATCTTATGCTTTTTAGCAGGGGCATGAAGGTTTTGATGCAAAATTGACTGATATTTGGAACTGTTCATAATTCCCTCCACCTTGACTAAAGAACCAGTCCCAGCTGCCAAGAAACCTCCCCAGTCTTATGCTGCTTCCACCACGCCTCACTGTGGGGATGGTGATCTTCTCGGGATGAACAGAGGTAGCTTTGCACCTTTTGGAATTGTGTGCAAAAGATATAGCCTTGTTCTCATAAGACCAGAACATGTTTCTCACATGCTTTTGGAAGACTTGATGTAAATTTTGGCAAAATTTTGCCAGGATTGGAAATTTTCTTTGTAAGAGAAAACTTCCATCTTGCCACCCTACTCCACAGTCCGGACATATGAAGAATACAATAGATTGTTATTACATGCAGTAAACAATAAGCACTTACCAACAATTTCTACAGCTCCTTTAATGTTGCTGTAGGTCTCTCGGAAGCCTCCCGGACCAATTGTCTTCTTGCCTTTTCAACAATTTTTGAGGTACGTTCAGATCTAGGAAATGTCGCAGAGAATAGATGTGACATTAGAGGTGGAAAAAGTTCTGAAATAATTCTTCCTGATTTGATTTTTTTTTTAAATGACAAAAATCTGGCATTTTACCAGGGGTGTGTATACTTTTTTAGATCCACTTTACCTATACAGGTCCTAGAAATTTAACGCCATTCTAGGCAAATTCAATTTCCAAAAAAATTGTATTCACTTGATTCTGAATTTTTTGTGCCAATCCAGTAAAATGGTCGCTGGCATTTTGATGGATTGTAAATGGTTGGAAAAAGAGTTGAAAGTTAAAAAAATATATACACATCTCGTTGCTTATCTGTCCATAACAGCAGCTTTCTGCTCGGTCTTCCGCTGGCCCCTGGTGGCTCCGGTCTCTGTTGGACTTACTTCATTCTGGACCAACGCCTCTTGTGATGCGTAGACCTGGACAAACCCCACAAGATGATCAATATTTCCATCCATGGCTATTAGAAGTGTTACGTATACCCAAAACCATGGTCATTGGAAGTCCTCACTATCCACATACACATGGCTATCAAGACTTCCTATCTTTCCGGACATATGGCCAACAGAAGGGTCAATTGTACTCTCATGTATGTATCCATCACACCTTTTCTGGCCACCAGATTTGGGCAAACCTTTAAAAATTTGATTTTCCATCGAGTCAACAAAAACATGAATCATTCTGATTGGTCAAGTCCAAATTTTGTAGCCAATCAATTGAGACATCTCTGTTGACCAACTTCTGATCTGGTTCTTCTGCCTCTCGAATTTTGATAAGTGTTGGCCACTTTTGCCCATCTACGGTTGGCTTTTTTCTTCCACCTCCTCCAATTGTGACATCTCTATTGACCAACTTCCGATCTGGTTCTTCTGCCTCTCGAATTTTGATAAGTGTTGGCCACTTTTGCCCATCTACGGTTGGCTTTTTTCTTCCACCTCCTTCAATTGTGACATCTCTGTTCACCAACTTCCGATCTGGTTCTTCTGCCTCTCGAATTTTGATAAGTGTTGGCCACTTTTGCCCATCTACGGTTGGCTTTTTTCTTCCACCTCCTTCAATTGTGACATCTCTGTTCACCAACTTCCGATCTGGTTCTTCTGCCTCTCGAATTTTGATAAGTGTTGGCCACTTTTGCCCATCTACGGTTGGCTTTTTTCTTCCTTTCTTCCACCTCCTTCAATTGTGACATCTCAGTTGACCAACTTCCAACCTGGTTCTTCTGCCTCTCGAATTTTGATAAGTGTTGGCCACTTTTGGCTTTTTTCTTCCACCGCCTTCATCCCTCGGGTTCCCATCCGTTAACTTTCAGCAGACATTGCTCTGGAGAATTAATCCTTTTGCTTCCGCATAAACTGTGTATAAATAAAATCCTACTTATAGACTTAATCTTCTCGCACAACTTATTCCTTCCAGCGATATCAAGGGATATTGTGGCAGCGCTGTCATTGCCTCCCGTCACCTTGACATGCCTGCGGTAGTAAAATAATATTTAGAATCAAATCTCCTTTGAAGAGAATGCAGATGACATTGCTCGCATCACAAAGTGAAGTTATTATCTTCCGGTAAGAAAAGGACTGAGCCAGAATCAAGAGTTAACTCTATGTTACCAGGATGGAAAAAAAGGAAGAGATTCCACAGTGTCCTCGAAACTCAAGTCATAGGGATCTCAACTTGCTATAAGCTTCCCATAAAAGTGTCATTCGTGCTGCAATCTCCAGTGATCGCCTAAGAGGAAGCCAAAAATTAAGTGTTTCATTTCTCTGCAGCGCCACCACAGGAGAAATTAAGTATTACACTTTCAAATAGATGGGCTATATTGCAGAACAAGTCACGACTTCCAGACAGAAATACTATTTGCTCTCTCCAGAAATAGAACCCTCAACCTCCCTTGTCCCAATCCCATGCATTTTCCACACAGAAAAACCCCTTATAGAAGTGTAATTTTTTTTTTTTAGAAAACCCTTGTACCCGTTAAGGGGAATGTTTCTTTACAAAATTACTAGGCATTTAAGTCAGATTTTTGTGTTAAATGTAGTTTTTATAATTCTTTTTCCATTTTACAATTCACAATCTTTCTATAAAAAAAAAAATAGAAATCTTGCAATTTTCACATTGGCCACTAGAGGCATTTTTAAAAAAAATTTCCATTTCACAATTCACTATCTTTCTAAAAAACTATATACAAATCTTACAATTTTTATATTGGCCACTAGGGGCATTTTAAAAAAAAAAAATCTTTCCATTTCACAATTAAGTCTTTATAAAAAAAAATAAAAAAACAGAAATCTTGCAATTTTCACATTGGCCACTAGGGGGATTTTTTTTTAAAACTTTGACTTCCTGTTGTTTCAGGAAATGTACCTGTACATTAGCCTCAATGATCATACCTTGATATGGAACATCTAATGAGTGTGAGCAAAGATCAGCATAAAGGAATGGAGATCAGGGTCCTCCTTGACATCGCCTTGTATGAATAGAGGTTGTTACCTGTCATTGTAATTTTTCCTCTGATGATAAGGAAACTGATGAAAACTCTCCCTGCAAGAACAGGAAGTATTTTAAGGCTAAAATAGATTCGGTGGCCAGTTTGAAATTTGCAAGAATAAAAAAAAATACTGCCAAAAATCATTAAAAAAAAAAGGCATTTAACACAAAAGTCTTTTTCTGAAGACACATTCCCTTTAAGGTGCTCTTATGGTCGCCATCAACATGTTAAGGAAGTCTAAGGAGGAAAGGGCGCCAAGTTGACAATAGGAGACTTACAGGCCATGCAATTTAAATATCAGTCACCTTTTCAGAGAGGTAGAAAATGGGGTTTCTAGTGCCTCCTAATGGGGGTCTGAAATCCTAAAAGTCAATATTGGCCCTTTGCGGAGCCTTGTCACATGACTAAAGTGAGGAAGCCAAAGGAGAAGTTTCATTACAGACACATATTTTTGGGGTTGCCTGTTTTATCCATAAGGAGAAACTCATTAGACACCTGTCAGAGGCCTCTCACCCAGCCAGCCAATTCTCTTGCTTTGCACTGATGAGGGGCAAACAGACCAAAACACGTGTCTGTAAATTGAGTTTTTGGATACTTTTATCATTACCCGGAGGTTGCTGAAGCGGCATGTGCTCTGGGTGTCGTGGGCAAACCAACAAACTACTTATAAAAGTTTAGGTTTGGTGTCTGGCATACATGATGTTTCCTGGACTCTACATTCTCCAGATTCGGCACACTTTCGCCCCCATTCATCGCTGCTGTTTCTCCATTTTTCTGGAGTAATTTGCTCCTGTTTAGTATCTCTTGTATTTTTGCCTTACTCTTTATTTATTTCGTGACGCTTTTTAAGTCGTTCTTTTTGTTTTAGTCTTTTTTTTCCTATTGTTTCTCGATAACTTTTCTTATCCAGATGTTTTAGACTAGAGGCATGAAATGTGACTATTACCAAATGATGCATTTTTTTTGGTCCTTCTCCCTTCAGTCTCCACCCCACCCCCCCAACAGTAAAGTTTCTGGAGGAATTAGCAATTCATTTATTTTTTTACACTCTTAAAGGATTTGTGACTTTATTTAGCAAAAAAAAGCAAAAACTAATGAAAGACAAAAAAATAACGAGCATTTTTAACTATGTGCGGAATTTTTAAGAATTTTCAAATGCAATCCCAGCAAATTAAGCCATATGTAATCCAACCAAAAAGTAGGTTTTACTTGCAAGTGATGAGTTCCGTGCACCACTCTGTTGTCACCCTCCGCAAAGCTGTAGAAATATAAAGAAATCCAAGAACCAGGGCATCAGACGTCCTCCTTTAGGTAACTTTATTGGTACAGAAAAATCACAATGTTTCGGACACACCGGACTTTTATCACGCTATAAAAATACATATCTTTTGGCCTGATGAAGGCCCTGCATGGCTGAAACGTTGCGATTTTTCCAAACTAATAAAGATACTTAAAGGAGGACATCGGTGCGCTATTTCCTGGATTTCCCAAAAAGTGGGTTTCCCCAGGTGGTTCTGGGGTGCTTTAGGGTGGTACTGAGTTTGTTCTTTTACCCCCAACGCTTTTGTAGGTAAGTATGCAAATGGAAAAATCAGAAGTGGACAGAAGTCTGAATTTAGGAGAAATAGAAATACTGGAAGGCAGTCAAGGAAGCCAAGGCAAGGACATGATCAGGGACAAAGATGAGGCCTGGAACAATAAAGCAAACAAAGGTCAGATTAGGCTGAGGAAGGATGGACCTCAATCAACCGGCAGCTTTCAGAAGGCAAGGAACTGCTCCAAATAGCACCTAATATCATCTGAAGGCATCAATCACCGTCTCAACTCAAAGAAGTGCTGGAGGATTACTGACCGCAAGAGCAAAACTATTGTCAAGTGCCTGCGTGGAGCAATGTAGAGAAGCATTGGACTACCAATTCTTCGCAAAAGATTACTGGGCTCACGACCCACAATGGAGACCCAATGCTGGGACACAATTCGGTGAGTTAAATTGAGCCCAATTGATTTGAATCCAGTTGAGCTGCAAAACCCGGCACAAAAAATAAACACGTAAAAATGTGAACCCTTGTCCTGGACGGGTCCTTTAATGGGGCAAATATCACTGCACACAGGACAGAACTTAGTCGCCCTCCCAGGGCTCGCCCAGGGCAGCGGGGTGCTCGGTACCGGGCCGGTGTCAAGGCGGGAATGTGTCACAGCAGCGGTGACCCGCTCCATGGCCCTGGGCGCCCAATATCAATGGCGGTGATGTTGGTGGTGTTAGAGTTTATATGAATAGTTTGTGACGCCACCCGTGGTGTTTGGCAAGTAAGATGTTAAGCCAACGCTGCATGCAGATCCGCTGAGACTGATGGTGTGGTGCAGCAGAGATGGTATAGCTCCCCACAGGTGGAGCTGTAGTCCTAGGGCAGTGTAGGTGCAATGGATGAGGAGAGGCGCAGAATGGTATAGATGCTGTTACCCAGGTGTAGCGGTGCTGGAATAACTGGAGGACACCAGAGTGTGCGGTTCCAAATCTTTACTCACTGTTTGCAGTTCACACAACTGCCTGCCTCCGTACTGTGTTCTCCAGGTCAGGGCTCAAGCCAACCTCCAGGCAGGATAGGATTCTCCCTTCCACACTCCGCCAATATGTACCTTCACTGAACGACTCCTCCAATGCGCCTTTAGGTGCGAAGCACTCCAGTACTTAGTTACCCTGGAATGCCTCTCCCTAGGTGTTCCTAGTCTTTACTTGTATGACAGACAGCTGTAGCCTGCTCGGGGACTCCTCACTGCGTCCCGGCTCTCTATTCAGTTGCTGTTGTGTCCCAAGTCTATGATGGGAGCAAGGCGCTAGTGGCTCACTACTCCTCCGGTGTCTGTTGCCGGACATAAAGATCCAATCAACCTCGGGGACCGGGCCCCGGCCTTTGCGCTTTCTGGACTGGAAGGGTTCTCTCTCTTTTTCTCAACCTTCTTCCCACCGTCCTTCTATTCTCCTTCGTTCCGATCTGTTCTATCTCTCTCTTATGGAATCTGTAGTCTTCAGTCTGCGTCTCTTCCTCCTTCTCTTCTTTCCCTGAGGAGCTCGTTCCACTAAGACCAGTCCTAAGCCTCTCCTGAGTGACTGCCTTCCTCCGCCTTGAGCTCCTCTCAGGCTGACCTGCTGTCAGCCTGCTCTCTCTCAGACCCTCGTCTCACTGACCTCCTGTCAGACTGACCTCAAATCCTACACTTTCCCTCTCTTTTATATCATCTCACTCCACCCGCCTCCCAGCACATCTCGTGTTACGAAGCAGGGTTCCACGAGGGGTGCTCTGCTAACCCCCAGCAGGAAGCTGTTAGGTGACCCCACTAAACTATCCTGTGTGTGGAATGTAGGTGTGGAGCGTGGTCAGGAGTTCCACCCTACCTGGATGGTGGGGCACTACACCTTAGGAGAAGGTGCAGTACCTCTGTGGCGACTGAAGCCTCAGGGGCGCCACAGAACGTTATACTGATATCAGCCACTGGAGGTTCCTAGCTCTGGAAATGTAACAAGAAATCATTAATCTAGATGAAACTTCTTCAATGGATTTTAAGTGGGTTTGGAGAAGTTTGACCCCTGTGATCAAGTCTCTGTGACCTCCATTTTATTTGGTAGCTTCATCTCCATTTTGTGAAACCTCTCATGTATCCTTGTCAAAGATGAAAAACACTGGCGCAAACAAATATCCTCCAAAAAACATCACTTATTAGATGTCACAGATGATAAAACTGGTGCAAACGAATGTCTTCCAGATAACATCACTTATTATTAGATGTCACAGGTTAAAAAAACTGGTGCAAAAAATGTTCTCAAAGCACCATCACTAATTATTTAATGTCATAGATGATGAAAACCACTGTCCTCCAAATATCATTTATTATTAGATGTCACGGAT
This sequence comes from Dendrobates tinctorius, assembly GCF_039654945.1. Taxonomy (NCBI): domain Eukaryota; kingdom Metazoa; phylum Chordata; class Amphibia; order Anura; family Dendrobatidae; genus Dendrobates; species Dendrobates tinctorius. Next base: position 5,771,837 of record NW_027361688.1, read on the forward strand.
GGAAAAACTGGTGCAAACGGATCTCCTCCAAACAACATTACATTACATATTATTACATTTCTCAGAAGAAAAAGAGAAACTTTGCAATTCGACGAGAACAATGTTCCATAAGTAACAACTTTATTTTTTTTTTGGTGGAGGGTAAAAAGCATGAGCATCGGGGAAGATAGGTAACTAGCTGTGACTGTAGGGATTTCTGATCCCTATTGACTCACATAGAGGAGGTTACTTTACCTCTTGATTTCTTTGCAAAACTTTATTATGTTGCTTCAAACTCTCGAGCTCAAAACAAGTTTCTGCTTATCCGTGCTTGGAGTCTTTTAGCATTTCGTGGACCGTGTTTACGACACGCAGCCGTCAATCATCATTGGGTTTACTCATCTGATGGGTAACTACCTGACTGGTTACCCCAGGATCCTTCTTCCTTGACTCTCCCTGATACTTTCCTCTATTAGAATTCATCGCCATCCCTCGTTCCTTCCTCCTTGTCTGCGAGGGAGATATGAGACCTAATCTTCTTGCTTGGTAGAGAGATAAAGACTGGGGCGAAGAGTAGAAAAGACATCCATAATTCAGCAGGGAGATAAAGCCATCATTAGCTATTGTTTTCCACCTTTTTTTTCTTTACAGCTAAATCACAATTTCAATATTTAACCCATTTTTTTCCAAAAACGTTTCAGCTCCTCCTGCCTATTTAAATGGGACGCTACCCTATTTTCAATGGGGTGTCTCTATTCACTGACTGGAGGAAAGAGAGAGGCTAAAAGAGTATCTTTTTTTTGTTTGGAGGACCCAACTAAATGTAATACTTAATCTTTCCTGTGGGGGCGCTGTAGGGAAATCCAACGCTTCAGTTCATCTGCAAATCACAACTGATTATTTTGAATATTTTCTTTTTCAAGGTGGAGAAGGAACAGATGGAAAAGAATGAACAGTTCTGCAATGATGTCTTACTGGACACTTTCTGTCGCCCTAAACTTGAGGGCACCTTATTTGAGAAAAGTAAGTCTTGGGGTTTAGATCTGACAATGAATTATGAGCCTGGAATCCTTGATCTAAGCCTGAGTTTTCATGTTTTTTTTCCAGCACCCTGTAATATGTAATAAACTCTGCTCAGTTATTCCTGGACTACACACTCATCTCTGCTATTCCTAGTAAATCTCAGCTCTACTATTCCTCTTATCTGATTCAGAGATTGCACCAGCACCACCAATTCTAAATCCAAAGTTTTCTCCTGTTCCTGTGTCTGGCCAGAAAGTAATAGCTCCCAGCATCTACTGTGGCTCTAATCCCCTCTGTGATTGAGCTATGTACATAGCTGAGCTAGTCCTTAGCGGGAAAGAAGGTTGGAAGGAAGGAAGGCTGGAAGAAAGGGAAGAAGAATGGGAAGGGTGGGAATGAGGAAGAAAGAGGAAGAAAAAGAGGGGAAAAGGTGAAAGGAATGGAAAGAAGAAAGGAAGGATGCAAGAAAGGCAGGAAAAAGCAGGAAGGAGTGAAGGGAGGGATGGAAGGAAGGAAGGAAATAAGGAAAGAAGGAAGGAAGGAAGGAAGGAATGAGAGGAGGAAGGGAGAGAGGGAAGGAAGGAAGGAAGGAAGGAAGGAAGGAAGGAAGGATGCAAGAAAGGCAGGAAAAAGCAGGAAGGAGTGAAGGGAGGGATGGAAGGAAGGAAGGAAATAAGGAAAGAAGGAAGGAAGGAAGGAAGGAATGAGAGGAGGAAGGGAGAGAGGGAAGGAAGGAAGGAAGGATGCAAGAAAGGCTGGAAAAAGCAGGATGGAGTGAAGAGAGGGAAGGAAGGAAGGATGCAAGAAAGGCAGGAAAAAGCAGGAAGGAGTGAAGGGAGAGAAAGATGAAGGAAGAAAGGAAGGAAGGAAAGGAGGAAGGGAGAGAGGGAAGGAAAGGAGGAAGGGAGAGAGGGAAGGATGAATTTATCAAAGGGGGGAAGATTGCGGCAAATAAGAGAGGAAAAAAGGAAAGTAAAAATGAGAAAGGAGGAATTAAAGGCAGGAAAGGCAGAAAACAGCAAGCAGGAAGAAACAAAGAGAGAATGAGTAAAGAGATATGTAGGAGAAATGGAATAAGGAGGAGGGAAGGAAGGATGCACGTAAAGAAAGAAAGAATGAAAAAGAAAGAGAAAGAAACGTATAAAGAAAAGAGGAAGGAGAAGGAAGGAAGAGAGGAAGGACATAAGAAAGAGAAAGAGGGAAGAGGGAACGAATCAAATAGAAAGATAGGAAGGAGGAAAGAGTGAAGAATAAAAGGAAGGAAGAGAAGGTAGGATGAATGAATAGAGGAAAAGGGGGATGAATGAGGGAAATGAGAGAGAGAAGAATGGAAAGTAAAAAATAGGGAGGGATGGAAGGAAGGCAGAACAGTGCAGGCAGGAAGAAACAGAGAGTGAGTAAAGAAATATGGAGGAGAGAGGGAATAAGGCAGAGGGAAGGAAGGAAGGATGTAAGTAAGGCAGAAAAGGGGAGGAAGAATGGGAGGAAGGAAGGAAAAAATCAGGAAGGGAATAGGGTTAGAGACAGGAAGGAAAGAAAGAGAAAAAGAAAGAAAGAAATCATAATGGGAGAAGTGAAAGAAGGGATAGAGGAACGATAGATGGAAGGGAAAGAGGGAAGAGGGAAGAAATTAAGTAGAAAGGGAGGAAAGAAAGAGAGAGTAAAGAAATATGGAGGAGAGATTGAATAAGGCAGAGGGAAGGAAGGAGGGAAGGATGCAAGGAAGGCAGAAAAGGGAAGGAAGGGAGGAGAGAGATAGAAGGAAGGTAAAGAGGGAAGAAATTAAGTAGAAAGGGAGGAAAGAGAGAATTAAGAAATATGGAGGAGAGAGGGAATAAGGCAGAGGGAAGGATGCAAGTAAGGCAGAAAAGGGAAGGAAGGGAGGAGAGAGATAGGAAGAGAAAAGAGAAAGAAAGAAAAAAAGAACGCATAGTGGAAGAAATAAAAGAATGGAGAGAGGAACGATGAAAGGAAAGAAAAGAGGTAAGAGGGAAGAAATTAAGTTGAAAGGGAGGAAAAAAGAAGAATAAAAGGGTGGAAGGATAGAAGAAAGAGGGCAAGGAAGAATAGGAGGAAGAGAGGGAGGGATGAAAGAAGCATTGAAGAAAGGAAATGAGGAAGGAAGCAAGAAATTACCAAAAGGATGGGAGAGGGAGGATGGAGGAGAGAAAGAGTAAAGTTAGTGAGCAGGGAAGCCTGTATTGTTTGCCTTTGTCCTGTACTCCAAATCCTGAGTGTGGACCTAGTGGATCTGAGGCTGAGGTGCTGTGGAATCAGTTCTTCTGTCAACAGGAAGGAAGGAGAATCCTTTTAGGGTATGTGCACACGTTGCACACGTTGCGGATTGCTGTGCGGAATTTTCCACTCGGAATCTGCATCTCTTGGCAGAATCCGCAGGTCAAAATCTGCGCGTTTTTTATGCGGATTTCCTGTGGATTTTGTGCGGATTTCGCCTGTGTTTTTACACCTGCGGATTCCTATAATGGAATGGATATAAAACCGCTGCGGAATCCGCACAAAGAATTGACATGCTGCGGAAAATAAACCGCTGTGTTTCCGCGCGGATTTTTCTGCATAGAATAACATGGTACTGTAAATCACTTGCGGATCTGCAGCAAATCCTCAGCGTGTGCACACGCCCTTACTGGTCAGCCTACTGTATACCTATCCTGGACATGGTGCTCTGTACTCAGAGAATCTATATTTTTTTCTCAGGAGCCGGGTGAATCCTGTGTTTCCAGACACATCAGGAAATGTTAATTGATGGCAGCCAGTCCCTCCTCAGAGATGTTTTTCTATCACATCAAGGTGACATCTCTTTCATGACTTTCACTTAAGCAGACATTACAGCGTCTCAGGAGACGCCGTGCCCGGCACTGTATAATGTATTACCCTGCCGGTACGCGGGTCCCGCGCTCATTCTGCGCACATACGGCCTGTGCTCTCCTGCCCGGCACGCTCTTAATAATGACATCATGTTCCTGCTTCATGTCAATTACAATAATCACATTCCAAGTCCAAGGCTGAATGCAGAATGTCAAAAATGGTTTGGGCCGCAGGGCACGGCGCAGGTGTATAATGACATGGATTAGCATCGCAGATTTATTCGCCAATATTCGGTTTCCTCCCCCCTCCATCCTGGTAGATTGTTTTTCTATGAGAATAGAAGGAAAATAAAAATGTATCTGCATTAAAGCTGTGAGCTCCCAACTGACCCGCAGATAATGGGCCGGATTACTTCTTGTTTACCTAGCTTAGTTCATTGCACCCTGTTGAAGACGGCGATCAATATTATGTGTGTTTACTTTGCAGTAGTAACACACGGCGCGCCTGCGAGCAAATCATGCCATGTTGCTTGACCTTTAAAGATCTGTTTGAGTTTTTAGAAGTTTCGATGAGTTTTTGGTTTCCTTCTTCTACAATATATGTGTATTATTATTGAAGAAGAAAAACATAGGGTTTATCGATAAATTGATAAATTGATAGGGGGTGTAGGCATCCTGGTGTCTAAGGGGTCTAAAGCCTCTTTAGTACTTAAATACCTGTATTATAAATGGCAAATTGAAGGGGCTATCACAAATTGGCAAAATTGTGGTAGTTCTAGTGGCCATCAGCACACCACAATGACCTTTCATAGAATCATAGAGTTGGAAGGGACCTCAGGGGTCATTGTATCAAATCCCCTCCTTCATGCAGGATTTTTGCTCACTAGCTTTACAAACTGGCACTCATGTAGACTTCTCAGATGCGCAGTGCCTATGTATCAGTGCCAAAGTGCCCCCATAACAATGCTGGCTACTTTTGCTCTTTAATAGCGATATCCACAGTTTTTCTGTAATAGGCACAGCATGCACCCCCATAGCAGTACCTAAAGCTTTAATTTATAAATCACGATGAAAAATCTGCAACTATGTGCCACTGTTAATACTGGTGCCTACTTATATGGAAAATGCGCCGTTGGGCTCCATAAAGCAACAGTACCTGGGTTCAATGGCTACCTTTGCACCTAGGCTATTATTGTGTAGTGCCACTACAAGAATGAAACTTCCCTATTTCCAACCTTTTACTCAAAGCTTCTTTTATCATTGTGCCTCAGGTGGACTGGTATATAGTTTACCTATTGCGTATTAGAAAAGAGTGCCAAGGCAGGCAAGGAATGGAGGTGGAAAAAAATGGAGGAAACATACCAAGACAAATGGGTGGGTGAAACTTGTGAGCAGGATTTAGGTACAGAGGTGGAAGGGGCGTTAATATTTCTGGGAAGCCAACCCATAAGGAAATGGGTTGCTCTTAATTTCCACACACCCTTGTCATGACTTGTCATACCAAACCAATGTGCAGTATTCAGCATAGAACTGCAGAAGTAAAAGAAACATGACCAATGCTTTGTCCTCATCCGCTGGAGGTATATGTCAAGAAGATATTTTTCAAGTTTGGGACAACTCCAGTGCTTAAAATCAGAGAATACGTGGTGGACTCTGTTGACCGTGATCTCACTGGTCAAAATGGAACTAAAGCACTAATGGGTGGTTAAAAAATACTGTCTGGAAAGACAAAAAATCTGGAAAATCTGGTGTTTGGAGGAGTTATCCATTTCTAGACTTTTGTAACATACACAGATGAAAGAGAGCGCATTTCATACACTTGGGCTTCAGACAATGAAGCGCAAACACTTGACCCTGTTCCACGTGCAGCAACTCACAGTTAAGCAGTTATTTTAACATGAGTCCCCCGAGAGTCAGAGGCCTTGTTTACAAGCACTCAGGAATGATATATAGTTAATTATATTTAGCAGGAGCTTATAGAGTTTGTCCTTGACTGACAGTAAGCATTAAGCAGCCTTCGCTTCTCGATCAGCCAGAGTCCATTACCCACCTGTCGGCTGTCAGCCTCGGGAATTGCCATCATGTTGCCTCATAATGCTCTAACTAGTCGATATATCGTAAGAAAAATAGTAACGATTAATGGGTTGTTTTTTTTTTTATTATGCCCATGAATTTTCTAAATTGTCAAAGTTCTCTTGGTCCTGGATAGTAGTCTTCAACCCTTGGCTCACCAATTGGTTGGAGGCCGGTGATCGCAGCCATACGAATGGGTTCCTCCTTAACTTTCCTCTTCGCTCGAGACGCCTTCAAATGGTGTGAGATGACCAGCTTTGAGAAAAATAAAAAGGCTTTAGGATACTCATAATTTCGATCCGATTGGCTCACCTAGGCTCATACATTTCGGTTATATCTTGAAACCAGATGGAGGAGGACACATCAGATCAGAAAAGTCAAAAATTGTGCGATGTCTTGCAGAGAGATGCAGCAGTCATGAAATTGCCAAACTTTTGAAGCGTGATCACCGAACAATCAAGCGTTTCATGGCAAATAGCCAACAGGGTCGCAAGAAGCGTGTTGATAAAAAAAAGGCTCAAAATAACTGCCCATGAATTGAGGAAAATCAAGCGTGAAGCTGCCAAGATGCCATTTGCCACCAGTTTTGCCATATTTCAGAGCTGCAACGTTACTGGATTATTACAAAGCTCAAGGTGTGCCATACTCAGGGACATGGCCAAGGTAAGGAAGGCTGGAAAATGACCACCTTTCAACAAGAAACATAAGATAAAACGTCAAGACTGGGCCAAGGAATATCTTAAGACTGATTTTTCTAAGGTTTTATGGACTGATGAAATGAGGGTGACTCTTGATGGGCCAGATGGATGGGCCCGAGGCTGGATCAGTAAAGCCAGAGAGCTCCACTCGGACTCAGACGCCAGCAAGGTGGAGTTGGGGTACTGGTATGGGCTGGTATCATCAAAGATGAACTTGTGGGACCTTTTCGGGTTGAGGATGGAGTGAAGCTCAACTCCCAGATCTACTGCCAGTTTCAGGAAGACACCTTCTTCAAGCAGTGGTACAGGAAGAAGTCGGTATCGTTCAAGAAAAACTTGATTTTCATGCAGGACAATGCTCCATCACATGCATCCAAATACTCCACAGCGTGGCTGCCCAGTAAAGGTCTAAAAGAAGAAAAAACAATGACATGGCCCCCTTGTTCACCTGATCTGAACCCCATAGAGAACCTGTGGTCCCTCATAAGGGAGGGAAAACAGTACACAGTGTTGGGAGGCTGTGGTGGCTGCGGCACATTGCAATGTGGATCGTAAACAGATCAAGCAACTGACAGAATCTATGGATAGAAGGAAGGTGAGTGTCATCGTAAAGAAAGGAGGCTATATTGGTCACTGATTTTTTTTGCTTTGTTTTTGAATGTCAGAAATGTTTATTTCTAAATTTTGTGTTGCTCTATTGGTTTACCTGGTGAAAATAAACAAGTGAGATGGGTATATATTTGGTTTTTATTAAGTTACCTAATAATTCTGCACAGTAACAGATACCTGAAAAAACAGATATCCTCCTAAGATAGCCAAATCTAAAAAAAAAAAAAACCACTCCAACTTCCAAAAATATTAAGCTTTGATATCTATGAGTCTTTTGGGTGGATTGAGAACATAGTTGTTATTCAATAATAAAAAGAATCCTCTCGAATACAACTTGCCTAATAATTCTGCACACAGTGTACTGCATACAGTTGTATTATAAGTAGTATGCACTTAGCTCCCTCTAGTGGTGGCTGCAGTCACCCAGAATATAATCATATAACTCCGTTTGTGCCGCGGCTGTTAGACTGTATCAAGACACAGAACTTCAGATTATAATACGTGCCTCCAGTTACCTTTTTAAGTGTTGCAGACTTTGTAAAATACAATACAATCTCAGGGATGACCGATCCACACTGATGCCTGAGCAAAAAAAGTGTCTGCTTTTGGATTTTTAGAGTTTTTCTTTCATTTAATTGCTTATCTCCTCGCCTACCTTTCTTTGCTTACTGTGAGCTTCCTCTCTCCGCTATCAGAACACAATGCTGCCTGTCTGTAATAATTACAGGTAATGTGATTTCACAATCGTGTTATTATTATTTATCTCTATTCTCGACATTTACCTTTATTATCCCTAGATCTAATTAATGGTGTGTGATGAAAAAGTCCTTAAAAAGTGTAATTATTGTAATTGGTTTTCATTACTTTTTTTTTATTCAATTTTATAGAAAAAAAAAAGAAATCTTTGACTTTTATTTTACCCCTAATATAAACGTATACATAGAAGTACAGCTCTAAAAAGACGTATCTCTATGTGCCAGTGACATACGCCTGTAAAGAAGAAGATTCCTATTTAGATCTTTAGGCAGAAAATCCCACAGGCCCCTGTGTAGATGGACATACGGTTTGTTTTCCGTTTCTCTGTATTGATTTATCCAGAATTTATGTTGATCATTTTCTTATTTCGATCTTTAGTCAGAGAAAGTCCTCCTATAGTTAGCAGTGCAGCCTGTGGCTCACTGTTAAAGTTTCTGCCTCTGAGTTTGAGTCCCGGGAAAAAAATGACCAAACCTCTGCATAGCTGAACATGCAGTTTGTCCTCCCCGTATCAATTTATCCAAAATGTATCTTGTTCATTTTCTTATTTAGGTCTTTAGACAGAGAAAATCCTCCTACAGTTAGCAGTGCAGCCTGTGGCTCACTGTTAAAGTTTCTGTATGTGAATTTGGGTCCCAGGAAAGACTGCACATGCCCCAGTGCAGCTTCACATGTGGCTTGTCTAATTTATCCAGAATTTATCTTGATCATTTTACCATTTAGATCTTTAGGCAGACAAAATCCTTCTATACTTAGCAATGCAGCCTGTGGCTCACTGTTAAAGTTTCTGCCTGTGAGTTTGGATCTTGCGTAGCCCATGCGTAGCTGCACATGCAGTTTGTTCTCTACTGAATCGATTTATCCAGAATTTATCGTCATCATTTTCTTGTTTAGATCTCTAGGCAGAGAAAATCCTCCTATACTTAGCAGTGCAGCCTGTAGCTCACTGTTAAAGTTTCTGCCTGTGAGTTTGGATCTCGCGTAGCCCGTCCGTAGCTGCACATGCAGTTTGTTGTCTACTGTATCTATTTATCCAGAATTTTTCTTGATCTTTTTCTTGTTTAAATCTCTAGGCAGAGAAAATCCTCCTATGCTTAGCAGTGCAGCCTGTGGCTCACTGTTAAAGTTTCTGCCTGTGAGTTTGGGTCCCTGGAAAGACTTCATGGCCCCCCTGCATGTGCAATTTGTCTCCCCCTGCATTTATCACGCCAGAATTTATCTTAATTATCTTTCTTTACAGATTTAAATAAATCAATGTTATTAGTACATATATCATCGGTGACGGATAAATTCACTTCTAATTAAAAATATAAGTATCACGTGTCTGCTGAAGCAAGAATCTGCAATCAATAATGACTGTTATTAATGATTTATTTTCATTACATTACCAACTATCTATCTTAACCGTCTCCTATCCACTGTCCATTAATTATAACTCGGGGTACAAATACTGAAAAGACTTTCTTCCTAAAGCAGCGCAACTTACATTACATTACTGCACTTGATACTGTAACAACTCTGCCGGCATCACTGCATGGCCTTCCATCCCCCACACACAAACTTACTCACTGCTCCAGGCCATGCAGTGACTTCTGTCTGCTGCCGGCTCCATGCTGTGTGCCCCTTGCTTCCTGCCTGCTCTCTGCATGCTTCCTGGCTGTATGCATAGGGGGAGGCGGCGCCGGCACTCTCTGGTTCTTATGGAATCAGGGTGCACCTGTCTAATGTGTCCCTGGCCAATTACCAAGAGGCCTCTAGTATTTAGGGCAGCTCCACCCAGTGGTAGCTGCCTGATCAAAGCCTTAACTCAGTTAGTGTCTTGCTGCTGAGTTGCCAGGTCCTGTCCTGTTTTTCTCCTTCTCTGGAGGCTTGATTCCTAGTCCTGTGCCTATCTTGCCGCCCTCCAGGAGGCAGAATATCCTGGTCTCTGTGTCCTTGTTCCTAGCCTTGCCTTGTCCCTGTCCGTCCGCCCTCCAGGAGGCAGAATATCCTGGTCTCTGTGTCCTTGTTCCTAGCCTTGCCTTGTCCCTGTCCATCTGCCCTCCAGGAGGCAGTATATCCTGGTCCCTGTGCTATTGTTCCTTGCCTTGTCTCGTGCTTGTCCTCGTTGCCCACCAGGAGGCAGTATATCCGGGTCTCTGTGTCTTTGTTCCTGTACCTTGTCTCGTACCATTACCTTGTCTGAACTCTGTCCTACCCCTGTCTCTAGGTCTCCTTGGCTGTGGCTTTTTTCCCTGTTGTGTCTATCCTTGTGTCTGCTATGTCTGCCAGTGCTCTCCACTCTTGCGGCTCTGCCTGCTCTGCACTCTTGCGGATCTGCCTGCTCTGCTCTCTTGCGGCTCTGCCTGCTCCGCACTCTTGCGACTTTGCCTGCTCTGCACTCTTGCGACTTTGCCTGTGCTCCACACTCTTGCGGCTTTGCCTGCTCTGCACTCTTGCGGCTCTGCCTGTGCTCCGCATTCTTGTAGCTCTGCTTGTGCTTCGTACCCATGCGGCTCTGCTGATGCGCCGCACTCCTGTGGTTCTGCTTCGTTCTGCTTTGTTCTGCTTCTGCCTCTGCTGAACCTCTTGCTGCCAACTGCAGCTCCTCTCCGCAGCCTTGCGGTTCTTCTCCAGTGTGAACAGGTCCAAACCTGTTCCTTCATACACCCCTCCTTCCTGCCAGTACCAGTACCTTCACCTGTGTGAACCGGTCTCTACCTATTCCATACACCACTCCTCCCAGCCCATGTCCCTGTGTCTCAGCCGTGCCCGCCTGTGAGTGTCTCAGCCATGCCCACCAGCCAGTGTCTCAGCCGTGCGCGTCTGCCAATGTCTCAGCCGTGCCCACCTGCCAGAGTACCAGCCGTGCCTGCCGTGCTCACCTGCCTGTCTGTCAGTCGCACAGGTCCTAGCGTCCTGTTCCCCAGTGGGATCAGCAGCCACAGCCAGACAGCACCCTGGAGTGGCACCTGGCTACCTGCCGCACAAGCCTGACCTCACAATCAGAGGCTCCAGCAAAGACTGAGGTAGCTGTCCTAGTCATGCCCCTTCCAGGGTAGTCTGGTTTTTGGCACAGTGGGGCCCCAACCTTCTTGTTCGCGCCAACCTGCCAAGGCGCCAGCGTGACAGATACACAGAATTTTCTATTTCTAAAGGGAAATAAAATTGTGCTCATTCTTTAACATTGCTGTGTCTTCCCCAGTGACTTCGATCCTTGAAACCTTTGGTCCAGATGAGCACTTTTAGAGCAACACGGAAAGGCGATGTGGTGCAGCAGGATGGCAGAAATGAGGTGAAGTGGTCTTGAAGATGTAATGAGCTGGAGAAAAACTGATGTAGCACAGCTGGAAAAGCAATGTGAAATATTAGAGAGCTGGAGCACCAATGAGAAATGTTGCAAAGCTGGAACAGCAATGAGAAATGTTGCAAAGCTGGAACAGCAATGAGAAATGTTGCAAAGCTGGAACAGCAATGAGAAATATTGCAAAGCTGGAACAGCAATGAGAAATGTTGCAAAGCTGGAACAGCAATGAGAATTGTTGCAAAGCTGGAACAGCAATGAGAATTGTTGCAAAGCTGGAACAGCAATGAGAAATTTTGCAAAGCTGGAACAGTGGTGGCAGATGTAGCAAAGTTGGAACAGCGGTGGCAGATGAAGCAGAACTGGAACAGCAATGACAGATGTAGCAGAGCTGTCATAGCAATAATAGATGTTACAGAGCTTGAACAGCAAGGGCGAATGTAGCAGAGATGGCACAGCGAAGGTAGATAAAGAAGAGGTGGAACAGCGATGACAAATGTAGCAGAGCTGTAATAGCAATAACAGATGTAGAAGAGGAGGCAACGAGAAATGCCACAATGATAGCACAATGCTAGGTATCGCAGACATGAGACAACAAGGTTGATGTAGCAGAGTTGAAACAGCAGATACTGATATAGTAGAGTTGTAAAAGTGAAGGCTCATGTACTAGAGCTGGAGCAATGATGGGTAGAAGAGCTGAGTTTAGCTGATTTGGCTGATGTAGCAGAGTTTGAAAATTAATAGGTGGAATAGTAAAGTTGTAGCAGCGGAATGGAACCAAGATGGGTTAACTGAGTTTGCAATGGTGGTACAATGTGGCAAATCTGAGAGAGCACTATGATAAAGGAGAGGTCAGAAACCCAACCACCTGAATACTCAGGCAGTGACATGCCTCCTGAACAGATCATTAATGACCCAGGCAGATGACATTATTGAGCAGAAAGACAGACAAAACACTAAAAGCCAGGCACTACAGGGAGGGGATGCAGAAGAGCCAGAAGTGGTGAATCACAAACAGATTTTCATAAAACTTGATGATAGTTGTAATGGTATGTCCATTTCTCTTTCAATTTTGGGCTGATTTATTTCTTCATATTTCTTTATAGCAATCGGAGCCTTTTTGATATAAAATACCAAATCCCCTGCTTGGAAACACAGATATTTCATAAAATCCGGCTACCACTAGTGGGAGCTCACAACAATCATGCTTTAAAAGGCTCCCTCTAGTGGTGGCTAGAGTTGAGCGAAACGGGTCGAAAAAATTCAAAAGTCGCCGACTTTTGGCAAAGTCGGGTTTCATGAAACGAAACCCGACCCTAGGATGAGGTCGGCCACGAGGTCGGCGACTTACGCGCCAAAGTCGCGTTTCAAAAGTTTGTTTTGCGCTCTTTTTCAGCCAATCAGGATCCACGGACACTGTGGGCAACATGATGACATAGGCACGGGTCACCACTATCTTTCAGAAGGGCATGCAAGTGATTGGCTTGCTTTGGTGGGCGTCACAGGGGGTATAAAAGGGCGTGCACGCCGACCGCCATCTTACTTCTGCCGATCTTAGTATAGGGAGAGGTTGCTGCTGATTCTGTAGGGAGAGCGTTAGGCAGGGAAGAAGACAAAAAAACTGCTTCTGCTGCTAGCGATTTGGCCTGCACAACACACCAGTCACTGTGTGTGCAGTGCAAGGGGAGGCTATATAGTGGTGTATCAGTGGTGTTGGTTGTTGGGCTGCCTTTCAAGGCTTCCTGACAGGCTGGCATTGCTGTTTACCCACTGCTCCGCAAACTGCTTTTTTAAAAGCAATCCAATCTCCCTTATCCTCTAGTCACTTTTGTCACAGCTGTGCCATCGAGCCTGTCACATAGCGCTCAGATATCAGTGGGCCTCACACAATCCAAAAGTGTCCAGTGTCCAAAAGTGTGTGCAGAGATTCAAAATCTCCCTTATCCTCTAGTCACTTTTGTCACAGCAGTGCCATCGAGCCTGTCACATAGCGCTCAGATATCAGTGGGCCTCACACAATCCAAAAGTGTCCACTGTCCACAAGTGTGTGCAGAAATTCAAAATCTCCCTTATCCTCTAGTCACTTTTGTCACAGCAGTGCCATCGAACCTGTCACATAGCGCTCAGATATCAGTGGGCCTCACACAATCCAAAAGTGTCCAGTGTCCACAAGTGTGTGCAGATATTCAAAATCTCCCTTATCCTCTAGTCACTTTTGTCACAGCAGTGCCATCGAGCCTGTCACATAGCGCTCAGATATCAGTGGGCCTCACACAATCCAAAAGTGTCCACTGTCCACAAGTGTCTGCAGAAATTCAAAATCTCCCTTATCCTCTAGTCACTTTGGTCACAGCTGTGCCATCGAGCCTGTCACATAGCGCTCAGATATCAGTGGGCCTCACACAATCCAAAAGTGTCCAGTGTCCACAAGTGTCTGCAGAAATTCAAAATCTCCCCTGTCCTATAGACACCTTGTACCTTGTTTTACATTACTATATAGTTTGTTGGATTTTGTCTACATTTCTTCCAAAAATGAGGAAGGCTGTTGGAAGAGGCCGTGTAATTGGGCGGGGGTTGGCAGCTAGTAATGATGGTGTTGGTGGTGGATCTGATGGTAGTGGCAAGAGCAAAATAGGACCGAATGCAGGAGGTGCTGACCCTGCATCATCGTCTGGCTACATAAGGCCTCGAACGCTTAGTTTTCTAGGAGTTGGCAAACCGCTTTTAAAGCCAGAGCATCAGGAAAAAGTTTTGTCTTACATTGCTGACTCAGCCTCCAGCTCTATCGCCTCCTCTTCTTCAGTTGTAAAAAGTAAAAGCACTGAGTCGTCATTGGAGGCTCATGTTCATGAACCACACCTTTCCTTGTGTCCTTCACCCCAACCAAGATTGAAGGATGACGGAGGCCATACTACTGATTACTCCATGGAGCTGTTTTCACATACCATGCCTGGATTATCAAGTGAAATGGTGAATTATCCAGGCCAAGATGAATCTGACATGGAGTGCACTGATGCACAGCCGCTGATGGATGATTCTGCTGGTACATTCACTCAGAGCACTACATTGTCCTCGAAGTGTACAGAGCCAGATTCTGACCCTGATGAGACTCAGGTGCCCCTTCCCGCACACTATACCACCATACACGGTGACACAGAGGAAGGTGCACATGACATAGAAGAGGAGGTGATGGATGACCCAGTTGTTGACCCAGATTGGCATCCATTGGGGGAAGAGGGTGCTGCTTCCAATAGCTCAGATGAGGAGCATCCACAGCAGACATCGACATCGCAACAGCTGTTATCTGGCAGGCCCGGAGCACTCCAAAGACAGGTTCCAAACATCAAAAGAGTTGCTGGACAGCTTGTCCAGAGGGTCAAAAGATCACAGCGTGCTAGGCCGCAAAATGTCTGCCAAAGTAGGAAGAGTGCAGTGTGGCACTTTTTTGAACAAAATCCTCATGATCAGGCCAAGGTTATCTGTAAGAAGTGCGCAAAGACCTTTAGCCGAGGGAAAAATCTGAAAAATTTGAATACCAGTTGCATGCTTAGACATTTAACCAGCATGCACTTGCAAGCGTGGACACAACACCAAACCTCAAGTGCCACATGTGCAACTGATCACAACGAAGGTAGTCAGCAACGCTACATTGTTTCCCCCACTGTAAGCCCACCGGTTAGCACAGCAGCAAATGTTGAGGTGTCGTTGCAAGGCCACAGCAGTCAGGGAATCCCACTGTTATATCAATGAAAGACTGATTCTAGGCCATCAGAAAGAACACCAACTCCATCACCATCATCAACCCTCTCTCAGTCCGCCCTGTCCACCGCTACTTCCACCATATGCAGCTCTAAAGTCCAGCTCACCCTCCCAGACACTATGAGTAGGTCAAGAAAGTACTCAGTCTCTCATCCGCGTACACTGGGTTTGAACGCCCACATTGCCAAACTAATCTCGTTTGAGATGATGCCCTTTCGGTTGGTGGAAAGCACAGCTTTCCGCGAACTCATGGCCTATGCAGTACCACGCTATGACCTACCCAGTCGCCACTTCTTCTCTCGCAAAGCCATCCCAGCCCTCCACCATCATGTGAAAGACCGCATTGTCCATGCACTCAAGCAGTCAGTGAGCGGAAAGGTGCACCTCACAACTGATGCATGGTCCAGTCGGCATGGCCAGGGCCGTTACGTGTCCATCACTGCGCACTGGGTTAATGTGGTGGATGCAGGGTCCACAGGGGACAGCGGTGGTGGGACAGTGCTGCCTAGCCCACGGTATAGGAAACAGTTGGCTGTAGGTGTTCGACCCTCCTCCTCCTCCACCTCCTCCAGAAGCGAAAGCTCGTCCACAGAGCGCAGTCGTACGAGCACTCCATCTGCAGCTGCCACTGTTGCACACGATGTGTCCCCCTATCGAGCAGCTAGTGGAAAGCGTCAGCAGGCTGTGTTGCAGATGATGTGTTTGGGCGACAGACACACCGCCGAGGTGCTGGCCGAGTACTTGAAGCGACAAACTGAGTCATGGCTGGGCAGTGTACATCTTGAGGCAGGCAAGGTAGTTAGTGATAACGGCCGTAATTTTGTGGCAGCCATAGCCCTTTCAAAACTCAGCCACATACCTTGCTTGGCTCACACCTTGAACCTGGTGGTGCAGTGCTTCCTCAAAAATTATCCGGAGTTAACAGCCCTGCTCCAGAAGGTGCGAAGACTGTGCGCGCACATCCGCCGGTCGCCTGTACACTCCGTTCGTATGCAGAAGCTGCAGCGATTGCTCCACCTTCCCAACCACCGCATCATTATCGACATTGCAACAAGGTGGAACTCCACCCTGCACATGGTGGAGCGGCTGTGCGAGCAGAGGCAGGCCATAATGCATTTGTGGGAGGATACACGGCCAGGCACTTTGAGAGCAGACATGGAGTTGAGAGGTGTGCAGTGGTCGAAGCTGAAAGACCTTTGTAAAGTCCTTCAGTGTTTTGAGTAATGCACACGGCTGGTAAGCGCAGACGACGCCATCCTAAGCATGAGCATCCCACTTATGCTTCTGCTCATGCAAACTTTGACGCACCTTAAGGAGCAGGCGTCTGCAGCCAATGTTGATGAGGAGGAAGAGGAGGAGGGAATCCTTGATGACATTCAGCCATTGTCTGCTCAGGGACCTCTCCTGGACGAGGTGGAGGAAGAAGAGGAGGAGGAGGAGGATGATGGGGATGATTACTTAGGGGAGGAGGATGCATCTCGTGGGGCAAGTGAAAATGTTGGCGTGGCAAGGTCTGGTACAGGGTTTGTGCGTGACTGGAGGGATGTGGATTTGCCAGAAAGTGCTCCTCCACCCAGCACTCGCAGTGCATCATTGACAGCGGGAACATTGGCCCACATGTCAGATTATGCCTTGCGGATCCTAAAAAGGGACCCCCGCATTGCCAAAATGATGAACGATGACGACTACTGGTTGGCCAGCATCCTGGATCCACGCTATAAAGGCAAATTACAAAACATCATGCCACAGGAGAACCTTGACCTAATATTGGCTAATAAACAAGCAACTCTGGTAAATCGGTTGCTTGAGGCATTCCCAGCACACAGCAGCGGTGATGGTTCTCACACGAGCCGTACGGGCCGGGGTCAGCTTGGCAGAGGTGTTCGTGGTGCACACAGCAGAAGTGGCGTTGGAGACAGGGGTTTCATGACAATGTTGTGGACTGATTTTTCAAATACCGCTCACACAACTGGTAATACTGCATCGATGGAAAGTGACAGGAGACAGCAGTTGTCAACTATGGTTACAAACTACTTTTCTTCCCATATCGATGTTCTCCCACACAGGTCATTCCCCTTTGACTATTGGGCCGCTAAACTGGACACCTGGCCTGACTTGGCCCAATATGCCTTACAGGAGCTCGCTTGCCCAGCTGCAAGTGTGCTATCGGAAAGAGTCTTCAGTGCAGCTGGATCAATCCTGACAGAAAAAAGGACCCGTCTGTCAACCCAAAACGTGGATGATCTAACCTTCATTAAAATGAACCACGCATGGGTTTCCAAGGATTTTGTCCCACCTTCCCCTGATGACACATAGGGTGACAGAAAAATGGCTTGCTTTGGTCCACCTCTTCCTGGTACTTCACCTATTTCGCCTTTTGCATCAGCTGAATGTCCAACATCAACATATGCCACTTTCTAAAACTCCCTAACTGTGCTGCCTCCCCCCCCATGGCCGGGGTCACCACCTACCGCACGACACCGTGCGAGTGCCGTTGCCCTGGACAGGTGGGTAGGCTGACTCTTGGGCGCGGGCACTGGCTCAGGGTCCCTCATAGTGCAATCAAGTGTCTCTGACGGTGGTGGTGCACACCCGCCGTCAGACACACCGCTGTACTATGAGGGGCCCAGTGCCAGTACCGACGCCCACGAGTGGGCCCCCCTTGCTTGGGCAGGGCCACAGCATTTGCAATCTTTACCTCTCCCTGCTCCTCCGCTGTGTAATCTGGGCCGTCAAATCCATACTGTGCCTGACACCGTCTGAGCCTGCCTCCTGAGACATATATTTTGAATGTGTACGCTATCCATACATGTTATCCAGGGATACGGTACCCTTTCTAACCTTTGTGCAATCACGTGCAATCCATACTGGGCCTAACACCGTCTGAGCCTGCCTCCTGATGTATAGACATATATTTTGAATGTGTACGCTATCCATACATGTTATCCGGGGATACGGTACCCTTTCTAACCTTTGTGCAATCACGTGCAATCCATACTGTGCCTGACACCGTCTGAGCCTGCCTCCTGAGACATATATTTTGAATGTGTACGCTATCCATACATGTTATCCAGGGATACGGTACCCTTTCTAACCTTTGTGCAATCACGTGCAATCCATACTGGGCCTAACACCGTCTGAGCCTGCCTCATGCTGTATAGACATATATTTTGAATGTGTACGCTATCCATACATGTTATCCAGGGATTCGGTACCCTTTCTAACCTTTGTGCAATCACGTGCAATCCATACTGGGCCTAACACCGTCTGAGCCTGCCTCCTGAGACATATATTTTGAATGTGTACGCTATCCATACATGTTATCCAGGGATACGGTACCCTTTCTAACCTTTGTGCAATCACGTGTAATCCATACTGGGCGTGAGAACGGCTGGCGAGCTGTTAAGCAAGCTACAGCACCTGTCCAGACAAGTACAGGGATTCCCTAGCGAGGAGACTTATTTGATTGTTTTCAATGTTGGGACAGCAATTTTTGGGGAGCACTATACTCTGGAGAATGATAGATGGGGCCCACCATACACTGGAACATTCCAAAGGTGGACATCAGACACTGGAGCAGCATTTACAGGGCCCATTATACACTAGAGCATTAGAAATGGGGCCCATTATGTTTGGAGCATTATTTGGGCCCATAAGACAGTGGAGCTTCATCCATGGGGACCAACATATACTGTAGCATTATGTGGAGCTCATCATATACTGTTTCAAACATTATATGGGACCAATGATTCTGTATGGAGAAATAGATGGGCCTCGTCATGAGATGTAAAAAGTGAGGTATTTTTCATTGTACTATACCGCTATTTCTCTGCCGTATCGGAGAATGATGAGTTGTGGTATGTGTTAAAGGGGCGCTCTTTCGCCCAGGGCACATGAAAATCTGGAGCCAGCCCTCCCCCCCCACAGTTTGTAGCCAAATAACCCCCATTTTTCAGTGCGTAACTTGTATTATGAAGTTAATTAAGGTTGACAAGCTTAAGAAAGAAGAATTGATGCTTTTGGCATTCAAATGGGCACTGTAGGTGTGTTTCCTGTCCTCCTCTCACTGCCGACTTTTATTCCCCATTGACTTACATTGGGTTTCGTGTTTCAGGACGACCCCGACTTTTCCCTATAATCGGACGATCTTGCTCGACCCGACTTTTGGAAAAGTCGGGTTTCACGAAACGAAACGCGACCTTAAAAAAACAAAAGTCGCTCAACTCTAGTGGTGGCCAATGGTTGATAAAATTTTATAACTTAAAGGTATTTGCCAAAATTTCAGTATTAAGGAGGCTGCTCACTTCTAGGACAACCCCTTCTTAAATACTATATCCCCCTCGGAGAATAAATGGAACCTATAGTCTCCTTCCACAATGGAACCACTCCAGAAATGTCGACACAGGGTCTCCCTAGGTTGGTGAGACTTTGTTTTGCCACGTGAGCCTGCAGACTATCAGTGGATGCTCTTCAGCTGTGGCACTCTCACTTCTTTCGAACGAACCTTGGACATCAGAGGGAGGTGTGAGCTTTACCGCCAAATGGCAGCCACTGATTGGCTGCAGGGCTCATGTGGCATAACAATGTCCTGTCTGTCCCGGGAAACCCGGAGCCGAAATTGCTGGAAAAGGAGATAAAAGTAAGGTAGTTAATCCCTATTGATGGCCTATCCTTTCTATTTCTCACTTCTTCCTTTCTTCTACTCGGACAACCCCTTTATAGCCAATTATTAGGACAGGTCATCAATTGGAGGCTACCTACCAGCACGCTGAGCAAGGGTGGAAGGAAGGGAGATAGAAGGGACGGACGGAAGGAGGGATGTAGGGAAGGGAAGAGGGAAGGAGAGAAGGTTTAGGAATGAAGAGAGAAAGGGATGAAGGAAGGGAGGAGATAAAAGAAAAGGAGGGAGAAAAAAGAAAGTATAGGTTTGGGAAGGAAGGAAGGAAGGAAGGAAGGAAGGAAGGAAGGAAGGAAAGAAGGAAGTGAAAAATAAAAAAGGGGATAGGGTTGGAGGAAAAGAGAAAAGAGTGAAGTAAAGAGAAGAGGAAGGAAAGAAGAAAGGTAATAAAGGAAGGATAGAAGAAAGGAAGAAAGGTAAAATCAGAACAGTTAGAGGGTTAGAGGAAAGTAGAAAAGAAGGAAGGAAAAACAGAGGAAGGAAAGGAAGAAGAGAGGAAGGGAAGGTGGATGGAAGGAAGGAAGGATGTGAAAAATAAAAAAGGGGATGGGTTGGAGTAAAAGAGAAAAGAATAAAGTAAAGAGGAAGGAAAAGAGGAAGGTAATAAAGAAAGGATAGAAGAAGGGAAAAATCTGAAAGGGGAAAGGGTTAGCGGAAAGGAGAAAAGAAGGAAGGAAAGAACACAGGAGGAAGGAAAGGAAGAAGAGAGGAAGGGAAGGAAGGACAGAATGATGGAAGGTACGAAGGAAAGAAGGAAAAAATTAGAAAGGGGTCAGGGTTAGAGAAAAGAAGGAAGTGAAGAGCAGAGGAAGTACAGAAAGAAAGAAAAAGAAAGAAAGTAGGAATGAAGATCTGGGTGCACAAGGCATTAGAAAAAAAGAAGGAACACAGGAAGACAGAAAGGAAGAAAGTAAGGAAGAAATAAAAAAGAAGAGAAAAATGGAAAAAGGAAAGGATGGAAGAATGGAAGTAGGAAGGAAGATTTGCGTGTGGTATTAGAGTGCAAGCTGCGAGTGCCGGTGCCCTCAGAGCCCATGTTGTCCTTTTTGAGCTGGCACGCCCCCATAGTTGTCGCTGTGTCCCACGACACACACATGTCCCACCAGTGCAGCGGATCCTATAGCCGACCGCTGCGCTAATGATACATGTGAGCCGGCGCTGCCACCGTAAGACGAGCTGCTCCTTTATAATCCGCTCTTATTTCTGTCCCTTTGTTTCCTCGGCAGATTTCACAAGGCGAGGCCATTACACCCCGTCTTATCTGTCTATTCCGCTGACGCGTTCCTTTTTATTTTTTTCACATTGTGCACAAATAATTACCAATAATTGCAGATCTGGCGCGCGCCCTCATCAGCTCGTATTTGTGCTGCGGCAGCGCGTGTTTTCACACCACAGTCCTTTGTATATAATTAGGAAGGAGACGCGGGAACTGTCAGGCCGGCTGTAATTATCTCCAGGTTTTATTCCTTCTGACAGTGATGTGTTTTCCCACTCGGTGTGACCTGGGGCACATGGATCTTCAGACAATGGGGCGGATTTATCGATCCCGCCTAACGTGTGGACAGCGGAGACTGAGGCCGCACAATCTACAAGGGGTCACAAATCTGCTCCACATTTGGGAGAGTTTTTGGCGCACAGTTTTATTATTTCGGCCATGAGGTCTAAAGTTTAGTAAATCTCCTCCATTGTGATGGGAGCAGCAGTGCGATCGCGGAGATATAAGGCGAGGAAGAAGCAGCGCAAGAGCCGATCTGTGCCGCTCACACTGCGGACAGGGCAGAAGTGTACAGCACATAGGCGCCAGCGAGGAAGTACGGTCACTGTGTAGGGGAGTAAGGAAGAAGAGGGGACGGAGGGGAAGGAGGAAGGAAAGAGGGAAAGGAGGAAGGATGAAGGGAAGAAGGAAGAGAGGAAGGATGAAGGGAAGAAGGAAGGGAGGAAGGAAGGGAACGAGGGAACAAAGGGAGGAAGGAGGGAAGGAAAGAGGAATGGGAGGAAGGAAGAGAAATAAATGACTAGAAGGACAGAATTGGTAGGATAAAAGAATAAAGAAAGAAAGATTGAAAAATGGAAGGGAGGAATAAAAGGAAGGAAGGAAAAAAGGAAGGAAGCATTGAAAGAAGGAATAAGATAAGGAAGATGTGACGGCGGTTGGTGTGGCTCTGCATCACTAGCCGGGTTCACCTTGGAGAGGCATAAATAACTGGCTACCTGATCATTACTAGAGCCTCTGATGGTGAGGAGAGGCTTGGTCCCTAGACCTACAGCAGCTGACCAATGGGTCAAAGGCAGAACACAAGGCACCCAGCGCAAAGACAGAGACTTGGTCAGGAAGTCTGAGGTCAGGGCAGGCAGCACAGGTTCAAAATATTAAGTAATGTAATGTATGTACACAGTGTCTGGACTAGCAGAATAGTGAGTGCAGCTCTGGGGTATAATACAGGATGTAACTCAGGATTAGTAATGTATGTACACAGTGACTGCACCAGCAGAATAGTGAGTGCAGCTCTGGGGTATAATACAGGAGGTAACTCAGGATCAGTAATGTATGTACACAGTGACTGCACCAGCAGAATAGAGAGTGCAGCTCTGGGGTATAATACAGGAGGTAACTCAGGATCAGTAATGTATGTGCACAGTGACTGCACCAGCAGAATAGTGAGTGCAGCTCTGGAGTATAATACAGGATGTAACTCAGGATCAGTAATGTAATATATGTACACAGTGACTGCACCAGCAGAATAGTGAGTGCAGCTCTGGGGTATAATACAGGATGTAACTCAGGATCAGTAATGTAATATATGTACACAGTGACTGCACCAGCAGAATAGTGAGTGCAGCTCTGGAGTATAATACAGGATGTAACTCAGGATCAGTAATGTAATGTATGCACACAGTGACTGCACCAGCAGAATAATGAGCGCAGCTCTGGGGTATAATACAGGAGGTAACTCAGGAACAGTAATGTAATGTGTGTACACAGTGACTGCACCAGCAGAATAGTGAGTGCAGCTCTGGGGTATAATACAGGATGTAACTCAGGATCAGTAATGTAATGTGTGTACACAGTGACTGCACCAGCAGAATAGTGAATGCAGCTCTGGGGTATAATACAGGAGGTAACTCAGGATCAGTAATGTAATGTGTGTACACAGTGACTGCACCAGCAGAATAGTGAGTGCAGCTCTGGGGTATAATACAGGATGTAACTCAGGATCAGTAATGTAATGTATGGACACAGTGGGTGGACTAGCAGAATCGTGAGTGCAGCTCTGGAGTATAATACAGGATGTAACTCAGGATCAGTAATGTAATGTATGTACACAGTGACTGCACCAGAAGATTAGTGAGTGCAGCTCTGGGGTATAATACAGGATGTAACTCAATATCAGTAATGCAATGTATGTACACAGTGACTGCACCAACAGAATAGTGAGTACAGCTCTGGAATATAATACAGGATGTAACTCAGGATCAGTAATATATGTACACAGTGACTGCACCAGCAGAATAGTGAGCGCAGCTCTGGGGTATAATACAGGATGTAACTCAGGATCAGTAATGTAATGTATGTACACAGTGACTGCACCAGCAGAATAGTGAGCGCAGCTCTGGGGTATAATACAGGATGTAACTCAGGATCAGTAATGTAATGTATGTACACAGTGACTGCACCAGCAGAATAGTGAGTGCAGCTCTGGGGTATAATACAGGAGGTAACTCAGGATCAGTAATGTAATGTGTGTACACAGTGACTGCACCAGCAGAATAGTGAGCGCAGCTCTGGGGTATAATACAGGATGTAACTCAGGATCAGTAATGTAATGTGTGTACACAGTGACTGTACCAGCAGAATAATGAGCGCAGCTCTGGGGTATAATACAGGAGGTAACTCAGGATCAGTAATGTAATGTGTGTACACAGTGACTGCACCAGCAGAATAGTGAGTGCAGCTCTGGGGTATAATACAGCATGTAACTCAGGATCAGTAATGTAATGTATGGACACAGTGGGTGGACTAGCAGAATCGTGAGTGCAGCTCTGGAGTATAATACAGGATGTAACTCAGGATCAGTAATGTAATGTATGTACACAGTGACTGCACCAGAAGATTAGTGAGTGCAGCTCTGGGGTATAATACAGGATGTAACTCAGGATCAGTAATGCAATGTATGTACACAGTGACTGCACCAACAGAATAGTGAGTACAGCTCTGGAATATAATACAGGATGTAACTCAGGATCAGTAATATATGTACACAGTGACTGCACCAGCAGAATAGTGAGCGCAGCTCTGGGGTATAATACAGGATGTAACTCAGGATCAGTAATGTAATGTATGTACACAGTGACTGCACCAGCAGAATAGTGAGTGCAGCTCTGGGGTATAATACAGGATGTAACTCAGGATCAGTAATGTAATGTATGTACACAGTGACTGCACCAGCAGAATAGTGAGTGCAGCTCTGGGGTATAATACAGGATGTAACTCAGGATCAGTAATGTAATATATGTACACAGTGACTACACCAGCAGAATAGTGAGTGCAGCTCTGGGGTATAATACAGGAGGTAACTCAGGATCAGTAATGTATGTACACAGTGACTGCACCAGCAGAATAGTGAGTGCAGCTCTGGAGTATAATACAGGATGTAACTCAGGATCAGTAATGTAATATATGTACACAGTGACTGCACCAGCAGAATAGTGAGTGCAGCTCTGGGGTATAATACAGGATGTAACTCAGGATCAGTAATGTAATATATGTACACAGTAACTGCACCAGCAGAATAGTGAGTGCAGCTCTGGGGTATAATACAGGATGTAACTCAGGATCAGTAATGTAATATATGTACACAGTGACTGCACCAGCAGAATAGTGAGTGCAGCTCTGGAGTATAATACAGGATGTAACTCAGGATCAGTAATGTAATATATGTACACAGTGACTGCACCAGCAGAATAGTGAGTGCAGCTCTGGAGTATAATACAGGATGTAACTCAGGATCAGTAATGTAATGTATGTACACAGTGACTGCACCAGCAGAATAGTGAGTGCAGCTCTGGGGTATAATACAGGATGTAACTCAGGATCAGTAATGTAATATATGTACACAGTGACTGCACCAGCAGAATAGTGAGTGCAGCTCTGGAGTATAATACAGGATGTAACTCAGGATCAGTAATGTAATGTATGTACACAGTGACTGCACCAGCAGAATAGTGAGTGCAGCTCTGGGGTATAATACAGGATGTAACTCAGGATCAGTAATGTAATGTATGCACACAGTGACTGCACCAGCAGAATAATGAGCGCAGCTCTGGGGTATAATACAGGAGGTAACTCAGGATCAGTAATGTAATGTGTGTACACAGTGACTGCACCAGCAGAATAGTGAGTGCAGCTCTGGGGTATAATACAGGATGTAACTCAGGATCAGTAATGTAATGTGTGTACACAGTGACTGCACCAGCAGAATAATGAGCGCAGCTCTGGGGTATAATACAGGAGGTAACTCAGGATCAGTAATGTAATGTGTGTACACAGTGACTGCACCAGCAGAATAGTGAGCGCAGCTCTGGGGTATAATACAGGATGTAACTCAGGATCAGTAATGTAATGTATGTACACAGTGACTGCACCAGCAGAATAGTGAGTGCAGCTCTGGGGTATAATACAGGATGTAACTCAGGATCAGTAATGTAATATATGTACACAGTGACTACACCAGCAGAATAGTGAGTGCAGCTCTGGGGTATAATACAGGAGGTAACTCAGGATCAGTAATGTATGTACACAGTGACTGCACCAGCAGAATAGTGAGTGCAGCTCTGGAGTATAATACAGGATGTAACTCAGGATCAGTAATGTAATATATGTACACAGTGACTGCACCAGCAGAATAGTGAGTGCAGCTCTGGGGTATAATACAGGATGTAACTCAGGATCAGTAATGTAATATATGTACACAGTAACTGCACCAGCAGAATAGTGAGTGCAGCTCTGGGGTATAATACAGGATGTAACTCAGGATCAGTAATGTAATGTGTGTACACAGTGACTGCACCAGCAGAATAATGAGCGCAGCTCTGGGGTATAATACAGGAGGTAACTCAGGATCAGTAATGTAATGTGTGTACACAGTGACTGCACCAGCAGAATAGTGAGCGCAGCTCTGGGGTATAATACAGGATGTAACTCAGGATCAGTAATGTAATGTATGTACACAGTGACTGCACCAGCAGAATAGTGAGTGCAGCTCTGGGGTATAATACAGGATGTAACTCAGGATCAGTAATGTAATATATGTACACAGTGACTACACCAGCAGAATAGTGAGTGCAGCTCTGGGGTATAATACAGGAGGTAACTCAGGATCAGTAATGTATGTACACAGTGACTGCACCAGCAGAATAGTGAGTGCAGCTCTGGAGTATAATACAGGATGTAACTCAGGATCAGTAATGTAATATATGTACACAGTGACTGCACCAGCAGAATAGTGAGTGCAGCTCTGGGGTATAATACAGGATGTAACTCAGGATCAGTAATGTAATATATGTACACAGTAACTGCACCAGCAGAATAGTGAGTGCAGCTCTGGGGTATAATACAGGAGGTAACTCAGGATCAGTAATGTAATGTATGTACACAGTGACTGCACCAGCAGAACAGTGAGTGCAGCTCTGGGGTATAATACAGGATGTAACTCAGGATCAGTAATGTAATATATGTACACAGTGACTGCACCAGCAGAATAGTGAGTGCAGCTCTGGAGTATAATACAGGATGTAACTCAGGATCAGTAATGTAATGTATGTACACAGTGACTGCACCAGCAGAATAGTGAGTGCAGCTCTGGGGTATAATACAGGATGTAACTCAGGATCAGTAATGTAATGTATGCACACAGTGACTGCACCAGCAGAATAATGAGCGCAGCTCTGGGGTATAATACAGGAGGTAACTCAGGATCAGTAATGTAATGTGTGTACACAGTGACTGCACCAGCAGAATAGTGAGTGCAGCTCTGGGGTATAATACAGGATGTAACTCAGGATCAGTAATGTAATGTGTGTACACAGTGACTGCACCAGCAGAATAATGAGCGCAGCTCTGGGGTATAATACAGGAGGTAACTCAGGATCAGTAATGTAATGTGTGTACACAGTGACTGCACCAGCAGAATAGTGAGTGCAGCTCTGGGGTATAATACAGGATGTAACTCAGGATCAGTAATGTAATGTGTGTACACAGTGACTGCACCAGCAGAATAATGAGCGCAGCTCTGGGGTATAATACAGGAGGTAACTCAGGATCAGTAATGTAATGTGTGTACACAGTGACTGCACCAGCAGAATAGTGAGCGCAGCTCTGGGATATAATACAGGATGTAACTCAGGATCAGTAATGTAATGTGTGTACACAGTGACTGCACCAGCAGAATAGTGAGTGCAGCTCTGGGGTATAATACAGGATGTAACTCAGGATCAGTAATGTAATGTATGGACACAGTGGGTGGACTAGCAGAATCGTGAGTGCAGCTCTGGAGTATAATACAGGATGTAACTCAGGATCAGTAATGTAATGTATGTACACAGTGACTGCACCAGAAGATTAGTGAGTGCAGCTCTGGGGTATAATACAGGATGTAACTCAGGATCAGTAATGCAATGTATGTACACAGTGACTGCACCAACAGAATAGTGAGTACAGCTCTGGAATATAATACAGGATGTAACTCAGGATCAGTAATATATGTACACAGTGACTGCACCAGCAGAATAGTGAGCGCAGCTCTGGGGTATAATACAGGATGTAACTCAGGATCAGTAATGTAATGTATGTACACAGTGACTGCACCAGCAGAATAGTGAGTACAGCTCTGGAATATAATACAGGATGTAACTCAGGATCAGTAATATATGTACACAGTGACTGCACCAGCAGAATAGTGAGCGCAGCTCTGGGGTATAATACAGGATGTAACTCAGGATCAGTAATGTAATGTATGTACACAGTGACTGCACCAGCAGAATAGTGAGTACAGCTCTGGAATATAATACAGGATGTAACTCAGGATCAGTAATATATGTACACAGTGACTGCACCAGCAGAATAGTGAGCGCAGCTCTGGGGTATAATACAGGATGTAACTCAGGATCAGTAATGTAATGTATGTACACAGTGACTGCACCAACAGAATAGTGAGTACAGCTCTGGAATATAATACAGGATGTAACTCAGGATCAGTAATATATGTACACAGTGACTGCACCAGCAGAATAGTGAGCGCAGCTCTGGGGTATAACACAGGATGTAACTCAGGATCGGTAATGTAATGTATGTACACAGTGACTGCACCAGCAGAATAGTGAGCGCAGCTCTGGAGTATAATACAGGAAGTAACTCAGGATCAGTATGGTGGGCACTGTACTGATTAAGGAGAGTGCCCCTGACTGTGGTGCCTTTCCTCCCCTCCCCTTCCCTTATGGGTTAAAGTTGAACTCGCCCACCCATGTCATGCTGGGGCGGAGTTTTAATGTATGGGGCTAATGGGATTGGGTAGGGATTTGCACAACCCCTTCCTGGGGTTATATAGCACCAAATCCGTGGCTACCCTGCCTCTTTCCTTCTGACCGGATCCTGGAAGTGCTTGTCACAAGCACTGTCTGGCGGTATTATGAGTGACCCACTATTGGAGGCATTGCGCCTGCGGGTCTTACAGGAGGGAGAGCCCTGGCTACATGGCGTCCTGGCGGAGATCGGCGCTCACCTGGCGGCCTCGCAGACCCCGGCCTCTGATGGGGTGCCCGGTCCTGACGCGTCTTCAAGGCGCTCTGGTCCGGCCGCCGCCTCCGGGTTGCGGCAAGAACAGCCGGCGGTGGCGGGGTCGCGGGGAGGCAGGCGGTCCGCCCTGGAATCCCGCCCTCCTCTGAGGCTGCGCGACGGTTCGCCGGCGTTGGCCGGTGCTTCCCAGCGACGCGCGGCTGGGCGGAAGTCACCGCCCCCCGACTTCTGGTCTGGCGGCGCTGACTGGGCAGGGGCTCCTGCACGTGGGAGAAGCGCGCGAAGGAGCAGTGCGGCATCGCGGCAGGGGGGCAGGGAGGTGGTGGCCTCGGGGCGGGTGCCCACGTCGTTATCAGCAGGGGAGAAGGGTTGGGAGCCCAGGGGGGTTAATTGGACCGGGGTGGAGAGAGTAATCATGGGGGGTAGGCACAGCGCGACCTCCTCTGCTTCAGCAGGGGAGCAGATTAATGAGCAGCCAGGAGCGGCCCTTGGTGCCCGGGGTGGAGGAGCGGGGGCAGGTCGGTGCATCACAGGCATCTGTCGCAGGGGTTAGTCAGACATCCCCTTCTCCGGGGGTGGCGAGTACGCTGAGTGCCGGGGTGCTCGCTCCTGCACCGCATAGAGAGGGGGCTCACGAGGATGTTCGCGGCCCGGCTCCGGCTATTGCCGTACCCGGTGGTATCAGGGAAGTTTCCGTGGCTGCTGCTCCTGTAGATGACGGTCCCTTGAGGGGGAGGCGGGACAGGCGTAGACGCTGGAGATCTTCTTCCTCCTCCTCTTATTCTTCATCCCCGCAGCCGCGACGCCATGGGCGCCATGCTTCGCAGCGGCGTCATAAAAGATCTAGGCGCTCCGGCCGCAGAGGTTCCTCCCGTGGTCGTCCCCGGTCCTCGAGACGTGGCTATCCATCTTCGTTGTCAGAGGTGTCCAGCGCGTCTGCGAGTCCCGAGCATGTTCGTGGTCCTCCTCCCGAGCGTCGGGAGTCGAGGGCTCGTTCAAGGACTTACAGCCTTGTCGAGTCGAGCGCAACCCCTGAGGCTACAAGTTTTGGCATCAACAGTACGGCGGGTTATCCGGGAGCTGGAGTTCCTCCATCTACGGGAGTCCCTCCTCCAACGGTCAATCCGGGTGAGTGTTCCCTATTGGGTTCTTCAAGTATGGATAATGCAGCTATGATATCTGTTTTGAGAGCGTTGATCGGGCAATTGCCCCCCATGGCTGGTACGGCAAAGGAGTGTAATAAGGTGGATGCCCCGCCAGCGGGGTTTATAAGGATACCATGTTCTGCGGTGTTAGTGCGCTGGGATCGCACATAGATGACGACACTAAGAAGAAGATTTGGAGCAATGATTATGTAGATATTTGGTCGTTGGTGTCGGTGGATCAACACGCCGTGGACAAGGAAAGGAGGCCGGTTGAGAGGTTTTCGGAGAGAGTGCGTCCAAAGGTGGCTAAAACTATGAATAATTGGTTGCAAGCTTTCGCTGTATTGGGTTGCATTATGGGTAAGAAGCACCCGGGCCGCTGCTCCGAGCTGTTTATCTATCAGGATATGATTTATAATTCATACAAGGCTCACGGTGGGTCGGCGTGGTGGAGGTATGATGAGGAATTCAGGAGACGGTTAGCCCTCCATCCAGACATTGGCTGGGGGGTTAAGGCGACCGAGGTGTGGTTGCGTCTCATGATGACGCAGAAGCAGTATCCCTTTCCATCAGCGGCTGCTGGACAAGGCTCAACAGGTTCCAGTTCAGTGGTCGTGCGGAGACCCGGTGCCTGTTGGTTGTTCAATGAGGGACACTGTAGGTTTTATGGCCTTTGTAAATTCCGGCATGAGTGTTCGGCCTGTGGAGGCTCCCACCCGGCCTCTAAGTGTTCCCGTCCTGCGGGAAAGCTACCGGTCAAGCCGCAGCAAAATGAGAGGAAAGACACCGGTGAGCGTAGTCGCGATGGAGCCGTGGCTAGACCGATATCCTAACAAGGAGGCAGCGGGTCAGCTGCGTTCTGGGTTTTCAGAAGGTTTTTTCATTCCGTTTAAGTTGCATAGGTCCCCCGGTTTTTCGGTAAATTTGAAGTCTGCTCGCGATCACTTGGATGTTTTGTTGGCGAAGGTGCAGAAGGAGGTAGCACTGGGTAGGATGGCCAGTCCGTTCTTATCCCCGCCTTTTCAGGATTTTAGGGTGTCACCTTTGGGAGTGGTCCCGAAAAAAGATCCTGGTTCCTTTCGTTTGATTCACCACTTGTCGCACCCAAAGGGGTTTACGGTGAATGATGGTATTTCTCCCGACGATGCGTCGGTATCTTATGCATCTTTTGATAGGGCTGTGGCTTTGATTAGGATCGCGGGGGATGGTGCTTGGTTGGCCAAGTCGGATATCGATTCGGCGTTTTGTTTGTTGCCGGTGCATCCGGATTGTTTCCATCTGTTGGGTTGTCAGGTAGATGGGGAATTTTATTTTGACATGTGTCTCCCCATGGGATGTTCGATTTCTTGCTATTATTTTGAACTTTTTAGTTCTTTTTTAGAATCGGTAGTGAGATGGGAGTCGGGAATGCGGTCTGTCACTCATTACCTGGATGATTTCCTTTTTGTTGGCCCGAATTCCTCGGATGTGTGTGATAGGCTTCTTTCCACGTTCAAGTCAATTGCGCAGAAATTCGGTGTTCCTTTGTCACCGGAAAAGACCATTGGACCGGTTCAAATTTTGTCTTTTTTGGGCATCGAAATTGATACGGTAGCGATGGTGTATCGGCTACCCGCTGAAAAGATTCAAAAATTGGTCTCTTTGATTGAGGGTTTCCTGTCAGTCCGAAAGGTTACCCTCTTGCAGATGCAATCACTGTTGGGGTTGTTGGTTTTTGCGTGCAGAGTCATGCCGGTGGGCAGGGCGTTCTCACGACGACTGTCATTGGCTACGAAAGGAGCCTCCAGCCCACACCACAGGGTGCGGGTTACAAGAGCCATGAAGGCAGATTTGGAGGTGTGGCTTTCTTTTTTACAAACATTCAACGGTCACACTTGCTTCATGTTACCCTGCCGGACGGCACAGGACTTAAATTTGTTTGCATCGGAGGACGGAGTTGTGGGTTTCATGACAAGATTTGGGCATCGACTGTGTCGCGAGGTTTGGCCAGAGTTTTGGGTCAGGTCGGGTTTTGGCCATGACAGAACCCTTTGCGAGATTTTTCCAATCGTCGTTTCGATTGAGTTGTGGGGTAGTTTGTTGTGCAATCAGGAGATTCAGTTTAGGTCGAGTAACCCTGGGGTGGTTCGCTGTATTAATCATATGTCTTCCAGGTCTCCGCAGGTTTTGGCCCTTCTTCATAGACTGGCTCTGCTTTGTTTGCAATTCAACATTTGGTTTCGGGCTCGACTTGAACAGGGCCCTGATGGTTTGCTTGCTAACTCTTCTGACTCTTTTGATTCACAGGTTTTCACGGATCTTGGTCACCATGCCCTCCCGGAGGTTTACAGTTGCCCGCTGATTCTGTGGGACGTGATTGGGAACAGTTAATGTCCCTTGTTCGTTCCTCGGTGTCCCAGTCGACGTGGCAAGCGTATGGTAAGGCATGGATGGAGTGGTGCCAGTTGGCGGGTAACAGGCCGGTTCAGATGTGTGAGAATTCGCGATTGCAAGTTACGATTGAGTTCTTGTGTCAGTTGAATAGTAAGGGTTTGTCGGGCGCGTCAGCACAGCAACGTTTGTCTGGTGTTGCTTTTCATTTTCAGTTTTTAGTCTGGTCTGACGTTACGAAATGTTTTATTGTTAGGCAGGCTATGAAGGGTTGGAGGAGGGTCCAGCCTAGTACTGAGTGTCGGCGTCCGGTGTCTCTAGCTCTCCTTAGCCGACTTATAGCAATTGCGGATCAGGTGTGCAGTTCCGTCTTTGAAGCAGCTCTTGTGTCCGCTGCTTTTGGCTTAGCTTTTTTCGGAGCCCTAAGGGTTGGGGAGTTGGTTCCGCGTTCAAAGCTCGATTTGGGGTGTGGTTTGCGGTTTGAAGATGTGTTTTTTTTGGAGGAAACGGTGCGCGTGAGAATCCGTAAATCGAAGACTGATCCGTTGTGTTGGGGTTCTTGGGTTTTGTTACATGCTGCCAATTCGTCAATGTGTCCGGTTGCGTTGCTTAAAGCATATTTGGTTGTGAGAAAAGGGGGTAGTTTTTTCTTCACGCACGCAGATTACCTACCTTTAACCAGGTATCAATTCCAGACTGTGTTTACCAGATGTTTGAAGGGGCTGGGAGTTCCCGCTGGTGAGTATGGCACTCATTCATTCCGCATTGGGGCCGCTACGGAGGCGGCCAAGGAGGGCCTTCCTGATGCCGAAGTCCAGAGGATAGGGAGATGGAGATCAGCGTGTTTTGCTCGTTATATTCGTCCGGATTTGTTGTATTAACGTTTTCTTTTCCTGGAGGATCTGTCAGACCGACTGTCTGGTTGCTGGGACACTCCTATATTTTCTGGGCTGCGCAGCGGGCCGAGTGTCGCCCAGGAGGAAGGCATCTGGGATTCCGGGATGTCGTTTTCATGTGGAGAGGCATTAGGGGCTTGCAGTGGCCGCAAGTGTTACCTGAGGTTGTTTCGATCGCGAGAGGAGCTCTGGGGCCGACCATTTTGATCTTACATGCGGGGGGTAACGATCTTTGCTCGTATAAGATGGCGGAACTTTTAACTATGATGCGAGCTGACATAGAACGCTTTCATAGTTTTTTTCCGGAATTGGTGCTAGTGTGGTCTGAGATTGTTCCGGGGGCGGTGTGGCAAGGGGCTCGTGATGGGATGGCAGTCGAGCGCACGAGGAGGTCAATCAATGCCCGTGTTTCTCGGTTTGTACGCGAGAGGTTTGGTGTGGTCATTCGACACAGGCAACTGGAAGGGGATAACAGTGCCCTGCTAAGGCCTGACGGGGTTCATCTGAATGACATTGGGCTCGATATTTTCTTATCCGGTCTGCAAGATGGAGTAGAGCAAGCTTTGCTATTGATGGGTGGGGGTCGGAGTCCTGTTTAAAACAGGATCCTCCGTGGCGGTGAAACAAGGATTGGCACAAAGTTACGGCTCGCTGGCCGACTTGCCTGCGAATACAGAGCAGGGCATTTGGTGGCGAGCGCGTTTTTAAGAGAAGTAAAGTGCCTTTAAAATGGTTGTTAAGAAAACATTCAATAAAGCTGTGACCGACCTTCACCCATCATTTGGTTTCTGAGTCTGTTTATTATGGTTAAGTGGGGCAGAGGAAATGCCATTGGGGTTTTAACCCTGGGTCACAACAGTCATGTAATGCAGGGTTTACCAACTCCAGTCCTCAAGGCACACCAACAGATCATGTTTTCAGGATTTCCTTTGTATTGCACAGGTGAAGCAATTATCACCTGAGCAATACTAAGGAAATCCTGAAAACATGATCTGTTGGTGTGCCTTGAGGACTGGAGTTGGGAAACCCTGATGTAATGTATGTACACAGTGACTGCACCAGCAGAATAGTGAGTGCAGCTCTGGGGTATAATACAGGAGGTAACTCAGGATCAGTAATGTATGTACACAGTGACTCCACCAGCAGAATAGTGAGCGCAGCTCTGGGGTATAATACAGGATGTATCTCAGGATCAGTGTTGAGAGCTCATTTTCGGGTTTGCCTCTGGCTTCTGGTGAGGGTTATGGAGCTGGCTGTGCTGACAGAGGAGTAATGAGTTCTCTATCTGTACTCCCTCTGTTGGTGAAGGGAGGTAATGATGCTGATCTAAATGGCAGAGATTGGCCACCTGAGGAAGAGGACTGTGAATGGACATCAGGAATTTCTGATTGGATTTAAGGCAGCCGACTCCCTAGTTTCTTGCTGGTGATTTCTCCTGACTGTGGCTTCTGGTTTCCAGTTTGGTTCCTGCCTTCTTAAAGCTACGTTTTCTCTGCTCTTGTTCATATGAGTTTTCGTCTGGTTTACTTAGTTTTTGTGTTCAGCCAGCCCTGGCTGGGACTGGGCTGAATCCCGATTTTGTCCCTGATCAGTTGATCTCTTTTGCTCTGTCTTCAGAATATACCTGAGTGCTGATATAGGGATTTGAAGTCTAGCGACTTCAGGGCCTTTTTCTTTCAGACGTGTTGGACATTTTTGGCAGGGTTTTTGCGTTATTGCAGACAGCAGCTTTTCTTTCTAACTCAGGATCAGTAGTGTAATGTATGTACACAGTGACAGCACCAGCAGAATAGTGAGTGCAGCTCTGGAGTATAATACAGGATGTAACTCAGGATCAGTAATGTAATGTATGTACACAGTGACTGCACCAGCAGAATAGTGAGCGCAGCTCTGGGGTATAATACAGGATGTAACTCAGTATCAGTAATGTGTGTACACAGTGACTGCACCAGCAGAGTATAGGAGTCTTCTTTTGGTATTGTAGTATTTTTCGTTTTTTCTGAGCTGTAGTATCGGAGACAACTTATCGTTGAGTGTGGCGCTGCTTCTTAACATAAAGCAGCCATGATTTCTGAATCTCATTGTTATATTACCTATGAACCAGTGCTGTATACTCTCACAATGATATGATCTCCCTATCCTCTGTCCATGGTGCTGAACTCCTGATCCTGCTGTATGAGCTCATGTACTCATGTATCTCACTGGCCTGTTTATCGGTGTCACTTCACCTTGATTTCTTTCTTATTGCATCCGATTTAGGATTTAGACATGCCATTGTCTATAATACTTCTGCTATCTGTAATGACAAGGACAAAGAGACCATTAATCCCAATAGGAAATGTAAAACCCAATCTCACCACTAGGAGCGCTGTAGTGGAATTGAGCGATCACTGATTGATTCTCACAAGGTTTACAGCTCTGTCACTGGATGATGCTGGTGCTTTCTGAATCTATATTAGTGGGTCTTATGTTGCAGAATTTGACCCCACCGGAAGATCTACCGTTTTCCCGATGCATCATTATGACCCCAATTTAATCTTATATTCTGTTTATTCCATTAAAAAACAAAACACAAAACATTGACAGACTGGAATCACTAATGACTGACGAGTTAACGATAGCAATTATTCGTGTCCTGCTCCTCATTATCTGACAACTAATAGGGTCTGGCCAAATGGTCCCATTACCTGGTGAGGTTCACAATCCTAATTAGTGGGACTCTCATGTTCCGAGTTGTAACCTTCTAACCCTATTTTACATATCCATCTTTGTATATTTGTCTTGGGCCCATTAAAGGGGCACCTCAGTTCTCGGTGGACCGTAGAAGAATCCACCAATCAAGGTGGCTGTAATGTAAGCCCGGGGCGAAATTCTCCAGGAATCGCAGGCTGTTTGCACATACATTAAATAACTGGAATGCCTGGAAACTCTCCAGAGGTGAGCAAAGTACAGACGCGTCTCACGGGAGTAAAACACTTTCTGTGCCCAGCACCTACTGGAACCTCTCCATAAAGCTATGACTCTAGTTCTAGTTTCACGACTTATAGTTGTCATGATATATTATTTTTTCCCAAAACAGAACCATTCTTGTCTAGGAAGTTCAACAGCATTCAGCCTATAAAGATGTCCTACGCAATTGTGAGGAGCTGGACGAAGACCAGAGACTTCTGGACCAATGGATGTAGAGCTGAGTCCATGGCTCTATGGAACACAGACTTCTCAATCAATGGACGTAGAGCGGAGTCCACGGCTCTATGGAACACAGACTTCTCAATCAATGGACGTAGAGCGGAGTCCACGGCTCTATGGAACGCAGACTTCTCAATCAATGGACGTAGAGCGGAGTCCACGGCTCTTTGGAACCCAGACTTCTCAATCAATGGATGTAGAGCGGAGTCCACGGCTCTATGGAACACAGACTTCTCAATCAATGGACGTAGAGCAGAGTCCGCGGCTCAATGGAATGCAGACTTCTCAATCAATGGACGTAGAGCGGAGTCCGCGGCTCTATGGAACGCAGACTTCTCAATCAATGGACGTAGAGCGGAGTCCGCGGCTCTATGGAATGCAGACTTCTCAATCAATGGACGTAGAGCGGAGTCCACGGCTCTATGGAACACAGACTTCTCAATCAATGGATGTAGAGCAGCGTCCGCAGCTCTATGAAACACAGACTTCTCTATCAATGGACGTAGAGCGGAGTCCACGGCTCTATGGAACACAGACTTCTCAATCAATGGACGTAGAGCGGAGTCCACGGCTCTATGGAACACAGACTTCTCAATCAATGGACGTAGAGCGGAGTCCACGGCTCTATGGAACGCAGACTTCTCAATCAATGGACGTAGAGCGGAGTCCACGGCTCTATGAAACACAGACTTCTCTATCAATGGACGTAGAGCGGAGTCCACGGCTCTATGGAACACAGACTTCTCAATCAATGGACATAGAGCGGAGTCCACGGCTCTATGGAACGCAGACTTCCCAATCACGTCGACCTTATTGCTGTGTTTTATTAGAAATTCCCTTGCTTGTCAGTTTAAGGTGCACAACTCTCTCCTGAAAAATGTCCAGCCTCTTGAATCAATGTCTACATTCAGTGACAGTAAGCAGAGGAAGGTATGAGGGCTAGATTTTATGCCTACATAAGGCCAGATAAAAGATTGGTAATCAGGTGAAGCAATCATTCCATTGCGCTCCTCAGTGTTTCCGAGGCCTCAATTAAGATATTGTTCTCCCAGTCTCTAGTCCCATTTTGTGGCAGGGGATAGTTGACCTAGTGGAGCCACAGGGGGTCTCACATCTAGTCCCAGGTGGTGGGGCTTGGCTTGAGGAAAATACCTCCACCAAGGCACAGTTTGCTTTGGGGAGCTCAATTCTGGAGGGACAGCTTGGGGTATTTAGGACACTGACGAGAAAATGGAGGTTTTGTTACTGGCTGGAGTGGGATATACGTGCTATGGTCGTGACATCCGTTGTCTGGAGGAGCATAGGTATCGATACAGTGGGTATCGCCTGGTACGGGGGTAGTGGAACTATTGGGATCCTCTGGAATGGAGACACTGCATTATACCTGGAATGACCAATTTCATTCTTCTGTGTCCCAAGTTCTATACTGAAAATGTCTTACTTCCTTCTCCATTATCATTAATCAGCAATAATGTTTCAGAAATGCGCTGCCCGTTACAGGTCCTGAAGGTCCTGAATCCTAACACAGAACTTCGATCATGTATTTTTTTCCTGAAGTTTGTATCCAACCCCAATGATGTGAGTGACATGGTTGTGTCCTTGTTCCGCATGTTGGGAATTCTTTAAAACAGAGTGACGTTTTTATTGCAGTTGTAGGGGGTGTATAGGTTACAGACAGATTTTGGTGACTGAGGGAGCCCAAAGGAGACCCCAATGTTATAAATACCCCACTGTGGGCAGGGGTCTGTTTCAAGCTTGTGTTCATAACCGGCTGCTGTTAGTTCTCATTATACGGACCCCGGCTTGGCAGTCGTCTCGTTTGCTGATAGGCAAAGCTGGAATTAGGATGAAATGGCGCTTAATGCAGGCGGTTAATTGATTTTTATTCCCAGTTACAGATGAACAATAGACGGGATCCTGACACCGTCACCCCCTCGAAATGAGAAGGAGCATTCAATTTGCAAAGTATCCGTATTGATCTATTTTAAGAAAAACGATAGGGCGCAAACGAGAGTGCCAAAGTCAAAAAATCCCTATTAACTCTACAAAGACTGCTTGCTTCCGACACTGTCTATATAATCAAGTCAAACCAAGCTTCTGTTCACTACTTTTTCCCTGGAGTTACTCCATTTTTACTCCTTCTAGGTAAAATAAAAAGATGCATGTGGAAACCAACAGTAAGTTGAAAGGAAAGATTGGCCATTTATGAACTCATGTATCTATTAAAGGAGGGCACTATAAAGTTTCTATAAGCTAATAGGGACACACACTATACCCTATTAGGCCACATTGAAAGGGGTTGACTTCATGAACCAGCCCTTATAGTCATACGGACGTTACAGAAAAGGGTCTTCTAATTGATACGTCCAATCTTAGTCACAGTAGAGAACAGAGTAAGGTCGTCCCCTATAGGAATTTACCCATTGTAGGGCCTGGAGCCCGTGATGGAGGGGAAAGCAGCTAAACTTCCATTATATGATGAAACCATTTCCATATTGAAAGGGGTTGACTTCATTAACCAGCCCTTATAGTCATACGGACGTTACAGAATGAGGTCTTCTATTTGAAACGTCCAATCTTAGTCATAGTAGAGAACAGAGTAAGGTCGTCCCCTATAGGAATTTACCCATTGTAGTGGCTGGAGCCTGTGATGGAGGGTAAAGCAGCTAAACATCCGATATATGATGAGATCATTTCCACATTCGGCAACAATTCATTTAGAAATCCTAAAAATATCTTGTGTCCGCCCCTTTGTTGCTATCGGTGAACCCCCATTAACCAGTAAGGAATGATTTTATTTATTTTTCATGCATACTTTATTTTATGAGCGCAGCTACGTAAATTGTTTCTTTATTTTTATTCTTAATTTTTTTAGCTTGTTTTTAGCTTTTAAAAAATGTTATTAAATGTTTGACCTTTTTAAATATTTTTCAATATATATAAGTATTTGATCCGCTGCCGATTTACAAGTTTCCCCACCTACAAAGAATGGAGAGGTCTGTAATTTTTATCATAGGTTCACTTCACCTGTGAGAGACAGAATCTAAAAATAAAATCCAGAAAATCACATTATAGGAGTTTTACATAATTAATTTGCATTTTATTGCATGAAATAAGGATTTGATCACCGACCAACCGGCAAGAGTTCTGTCTATCACAGACCTGTTAGTTTTCTGTAAGAAGCCTCCTACTCTGCGCTCATTACCTGTGTTAACTGCACCTGTTTGACCTTGTTACCTGTATAAAAGACACCTGTCCATACACTCAACCTCTCCACCATGGCCAAGACCAAAGAGCTGTCTAAGGACACCGGGGACAAAATTGTAGACCTGCACAAGGCTGGGATGGGCTACAGGATAATAGGCAAGCAGCTTGGTGAGAAGGCAACAACTGCTGGCACAATTATTAGAAAATCGAAGAAACTGTCAGTCTTCCTCAGTCTGGGGCTCATGGGGGAGGATGATTCTGACAAAGGTCAGGA
Organism: Dendrobates tinctorius; assembly: GCF_039654945.1. Classification (NCBI taxonomy): domain Eukaryota; kingdom Metazoa; phylum Chordata; class Amphibia; order Anura; family Dendrobatidae; genus Dendrobates; species Dendrobates tinctorius. Next base: position 5,811,392 of record NW_027361688.1, read on the forward strand.
ATCAGCCCAGAACTACACCGGAGGACCTGGTCAATGGCCTGAAGAGAGCTGGGACCACAGCCTCGCACATTATCGTCATGGATTACAATCCTCCAGGGCACGCAAGGTCCCCGATCCCTTGGAGAATTGGATCCTTTAATAGGGAATAAGTTGTTGATCACTGACTGGATCTCCAGAACCCCCAAAGAATAGCGTTCTTTAGCCCTGTCTTGAACGGAGCATTATTCTTTTTTTTTTTGGAATAGCCCTTTAAAAAGTTGTCAAATTAAATATAATAGGGATCATATTGCCTCCCCCCCCCCCAAAAAAAAATTATATAAAAAATCTGTAAACCCTCTTTTAAAACGCTTCCTATTCTCTAATCTACAGTATACGGACGGGACTTGACACCGATGGCCCCGCTTTACCCCGATTGTTAAAACATGAATGAAAACCACAGGAGTGGAGGATTCTGGGTAATAAAAAATGGATTAAAAAAATAATAATGATAAAAAAATCACAAGACAGAAGCGATTAAGATTACGCTCCGTGCCCCGATTGTCTTCCTACTGCTGCATTTGATAATGGTGCAGTTGGGTTTATGAGCGACGGCTCTTGAGTACTGCCCTGTCCTGTCCTATTAACGCCGCTGTTCTGAGCCTGCCGGCAATAACACATTAAAGTCGGCGGTTTTATCTCCGGCTTTTGTTCTGCAGACGGTAACATTATGCAGGACTCCTCTTTAATTCCGCTGTCTCATCCGAGCACAATCGCCTGGGCTGAAGCCGCCCCGTCTATCCCATTACCGGAATTCAGAGGCTTTTGTTTTTTTCCCTTATAATGATTGTGCTCATTATAAATCCCCCACAGTCCTGGAGATTCCAGCGCCCCCTCCGCACCGCTCCATGTGCCAACCCTTCAATAACCACGGTAAACAGCGAATATTACAATCCCAGGGGGTGTTTCTCTCACGTCTGATATTGAGAGGATGAATCTGGGTTAAAATAATAGAAAAAAAAATTACATTTGCATAACAATAGGACTCCGCGATATTCTTATTTTCGAAGCCGAAATAACCTAAAAAGAGAGATATAGACGTAAATGTCATGAGTTGCAAAAGTTTTCACACCCACAATGTGAGGGGGTTGGAACCTATAGAGGAGGCATATCACATTATCCACCAAAAACTCATTTCTGAAGAATGAAGGGAAAGGATTAGGGCTGCGGTGTTGTTTGATGGGATAATAGTTTAAAGGGGTTTTTCATGACAATATTAAAAGGGTCTTGTTACATCTAAAATCAGCCCGCAATGTGCCTCCACAAATTTTTTTTCTTAACTTCTTCCCTTCCACTTTGAAAAACACCTTGGACTAAACAAAAGGGACTGTCAGCTCACTGAGGTATCAGGTTATTGCTGTCTGTTGGAGGGATCAGATTACTAGCAGTAGCCGTGGAGCGTGCCTACGGTGGTCCTAGACGCCTCGTCACAGCCAGAGAACTAAATAAGCCTAAAGAAAGAAAGGGAAAATCTAAACTGCCCCAGAGCAGACCCCAAAGGAATAGATAGCCCCCAACATGTATTGTCGGTGAAACAAGATGAAAACACAAACACAGATAGAAAGATAGGCTGAGCAAACGATGGGGCCCTCACTAACTAGAAAGCACAGGAAAGAAAAGCTGCTGTCTGCAATCACGCAAAAATCCCTGCCAAAAATGTCTAACACGTCTGATAGAAATAGGCCCTAAAGTCGCTAGACTTCAATTCCCTATATCAGCACTCAGGTATATTCTGAAGACAGAGCAAAAGAGATCAACTGATCAGAGACAAAAATGGGGATTCAGCCCAGTCCCAGCCAGGGCTGGCTGAACACAAAAACTAAGTAAACCAGACGAAAACTCATATGAACAATAGCAGAGAAAACTTAGCTTTAAGAAGGCAGGAACCAAACTGGAAACCAGAAGCCACAGTCAGGAGAAATCACCAGCAAGAAACTAGGGAGTCAGCTGCCTTAAATCCAATCAGAAACTCCTGATGTCCAATCACAGTCCTCTTCCTCAGGTGGCCGGTCTCTGCCATTTAGATCAGCTTCATTACCTCCCTTCACCAACAGAGGGAGTCCAGATAGAGAACTCACTACTCCTCTGTCAGCACAGCCAGCTCCATAACCCTCACCAGAAGCCAGAGGCAAACCCGAAAATGAGCTCACAACAGCCCTCCATCCTGAAACTTTTTAGTATTTTTTGGCACCCTAGAACTGGATTCAATACTACATTGCTGTAAAATGTCACAAATATTGTAGCTTTCTAGTAAGTGTATGATGTCACCCGAGAGCTGGATTCACATCTACACTTCTTAGTACTGCTGTAATATGTCTTCTATGTGCCACCTAGAGAGAGGAGATCTGGAATCCCTCATGCCTGTGTGTGTATTGTGTATGGGAGACATTATTGAAGCTAGTCTCCCCCCACTAGCTCAGAAAGAGCTGAAAATTCGGGATACAGGATGCAGAGGGAAAAACTGGTGATAAATATGGGATACAAGTCACATAATGGACAGAAATATTGTTTTTTCCAAACAAGTGAATCTCTCTTCTGTAACCTGTGCAGATAGGAGACCAGCTTTGTGCTGGAGCGACCGGTCTGTATATGCATGACTCAATTGGATATATGCAATGCTTTATTTCAACTGCGGGGGTGCTATAGGGAAATTGTCTCAGTCTGTTTGGAAAATGCGTCAAAAAAATTCTATTTAACTCTTTTCCAGCCATTTGTCAGTGAACTTCAAGCACCAGAGATACTTAAAAGTCCTTTCTTTCCTTAGAAACGTATATTATCTCATTAAATACGACGAAGCCAAGAGAAAAAAAAATCAATAAAAGCCATAAAATGTGTTAAAATACATTTAAAAACAAGCAGGAAATCGATTCAGGGGAATGAGTCCGTGGAGCCAAATTTTGGATAGTCTTATTGCTTTAATAAGCAGAAATGAAATTAAGGGATTGTCGTTGGCCAGAAATATATTGCGACTCAATTGCCAACCTGACTGGAATATTAGAGCCGGGCAGCGCCAAATGGAGACTGTGTTGGGCTCGTCTACGGGAGGCTCAAAGCTGTTAATGAAAAAATGGAAAATGTTCCAGTTTTTCTTTTTTTTTTTTAATTAATGAAATTTATGCCCATAACTATTTATTTTTCTTCCTTTTTAATACAGTTTTTCAGTAGTGATTTAATTATTTACATAAGAATTTAAAGTTAGTATTAATCAGTCTAAGGTCTGTTTTTCTAATACAGAGCGTCAAAATTTCCATAGACAATTTTTGTTGCATGTAGTCACCACTAGGAGGGAGCAGAGAGTTGACTGCATACAGTTTATACATATCAGTAAAATCAGTAAGCTCCAAAGCTCCCTCTAGTGGTGAATGCAGATTGTCGTAGAAAAAAATTGTAAAATCCATAAAGATTTCTCAGGAGAGGGGACATGTCACTCTCACGTTGAACATATGGGATCAATTATAACTGGGGAAATGAGAAAGAGCAGCCACTTCCATCTCCATTGAAGTAGAGCCTACTTCCGTGAGCAGGTAATTACCACAGTGGATCTAATGAGAACTAACCAACAAGCCTAGGCTTCGTATACTAAGAGGCGGATAAGTACAGGGGCTTCCAATGCTCAAAGGATCTATCTCGGGTTCTTTGGAACCAGTGGTTAGTGCTGAATATTGGGATTTCCATCAATCTGATAGTTATGAGAGATATATTTTTGTCATCGTAGCAAAGGGACGAACATAACACATTCACTCACATCACCGTAGCGCCAACCGAACACTTCCAACTTAATATCAGCAGATGCATGATGCTATCCATGCCTTGTTTCATCTCTATAGAAAGATAAATTTGTGATAGGAAACATGACCACTATATCTCCTGCCTGGGACCTTCAGGGGCGAAGATATCCTGAAAATTGTGGACTTCAAAAACTTCTAAAAGATCTCACAAATCCCACTACTGACATTGATCTAATAAATGTTTGGGTTTCTGTCATTTCTCAGTTTTGGAAGACACAGTACTCTGTAGTTTTGTCTATTACTCCAAGGAGTTGTTGTAAGGAGTTGTTGTAAGAAGTACCTCTCTCTGCTAAGCTCTGAGCCATGTCCGTGACATCAGGTTTAGTACTTTTTCTTTTGTTATACATTTCAGTTTTTGTAATTGTATATACCATATTGTTTTGTTCCCATTTTGTAACATCTTTGTGCATTTTTTATAAACACTGCTTACCTTTCTGGATTAAATATATAAAATGTAATAGCTCTGTTCCTCTTGCTCTGTAAACCGCACCCCTGAAGCCATACGTTACTTGTAATGGGTGCCCAGTCGGCCTGTATAAATGATTGTTAGTGGCAGCTAGTAATTCCTTTTGCTACTGTGGGCTTGATAGGGACTGTAGCGAGATATATATATTTTCCAAGCATTGGAATCCGAGGTTTATACACTATAAGCTCCTTGTGGGTTCCCCAATAACCGGCCTAGTAGTGGAAGCCGCAGCCTCGTCCATCACTCGTCAGTTAATTGAGTAATTTTCCTGATGATAGGAGGCAGCGGAGTTGTGCCCCCTGACAGTGGCAGTGGTGGGATCTGTGCGATCTCTCCAGTGTTTTCCCTAACATGGGTAGATGGAATTTTATCGTTTATCTTCCATGTTTATGAGGAATTGGAGCTCTGTACCAGACCTATATATAGACCTCATGTCAAAAGTCTTAAAAGATAGCAAAATAGACCTACACAGGAAGCATAGTACATAGGGATAGGTCCAAAAAGTTACACACCTGCCCTGTATAGCCTTGGCTTTGCTTCCTTCCCCTGCATTCTGCTGCCCTCTCTGTTTTGCTCCACGCTGGGTTTTGAAAATTATCCGGCGTGGCTCAATGACATAATCTCTTAAGGCCCACTAGGACTCATACCTGTTTCTTAGGATTGAGACTCTAGAGTTCCATGTTTGGTGTGCTCCACCTTCTGCGCTTCTTGTGCTTCAACTTGCTTCCAACCCTGTTGGGTTCCACTTCATATGTTCCCCTGCTCCTCAGATTCCAGATTGTCCAAATCCTCATGGTTCCTTGTATCCTCTAGGAAGTTGCAGCAACACCCGGGGTCCTGATGCCCAACCAGATTTGAGGCCTGGTGGATCCACACCTCTAGTTGTTGCTTACGGTTTGAGAGTAGATGCTCCTCTCTGATGATGCACCAAATGCAAATCCTCATGGGGCAGACTGACCAACATCTTCTCCTCCTCGATAGACTCATTTTACAACATCTTTATTATACTTTCCCAAATTGTATGCAGGGCTCCCAGAAAAAGGTGAAACCACCTGGACTTTTGAAGAAGTTGGCAAACCTCTTAGGTCGCTGCCAAAACCTCCCGGGTCAGCAGCACTTTTAGGAGCTTTCTAGCATGACACCAGGATTCTTCATCCTTAGATGGAGCCCTGATGTGAAAAATTGGTTGTAGTAAGTGAAAAAGGCATGGGTTTGCGAAACTGTTGCCTTGCCCTGGAGGCTCTTAGAATTAACTTGATAAGTATGGTCTACGACGGCGCATCACCACCCAAAACTTCCAGACATTGAGTTATATCCTGGACTATTTTTGACCCATAATGAATTTTCAGCTGTGACCTCGGATCATCATCTTCCAGCCCATGGAACTCCGCTACAATATTATTGCATTTAGTCATTATCTCCGATGTTGCAGAACATAAAAATAAACTTTTTGAAACTTAGCGCGATCATTTATCATAGCTGGAAGCGGTTCAATTACTGGAATCTCTGCGGACCTGCCCCTTTAGGATCACCTTGACACAGAGGAACCAGTCAGAAAGACATCTTGTTTGTAGCAGCATGTTACAGAACAATTAAGTGAATACGGGACACGACCGGAGGCGAGAAAGATGACAGTTCTAGAACACGGCTGGGGGCTTAGGAAGGAGGAGGACAAGAAGATCACCCTGAGATCACCGCGCTGCCTCCGACATGGACACCACACCTGATAAATGGGAAAACCAGCCGGACCATTAAAGGGACTGTCCTCTTCAAAGCATATGGAGTTAATGATGAAGGAGCCCCTAACTGGGATTCCTACCATTATGGAGGGAGGCGATGTTAATGTGCCATCACTAGTCACATTAGGGACAGTCCACGACAAAGAAACATAAACAGACCCGGTGCTCGGCCGCCAGTCCGGTACCGAAAAAAGTATATTTATCTCACTAGTTCTTGTATTTTATCCAACCGCTCGTGTCCGGGGTCCGGCTGTCCCCGCACTTGTATATACAACAGGAGGCAAAGATGTTCTATACAGAAAATATGAAAAATCTTCTATCGTCTCCTCCAGGAGTCACATTTTTCCAGCTTTCGCAGCAGATGCAGAACATGGAACAACACGGAGCACGAACACAAAGATGCGGAAACGCTTCTACATTACTTCAATGGTGCCGGTATCTGTGTAGGGCGCATGGAAAAGTGAAAAGGAAGGTGACAACATCGACTGTAATTGGTATAGAGGGTAGGTGTCCAATAAGACCTGTTATTACAGAAATGAATTGTTTCCAGATAAAGGGCATGAGGTAAATCCTGTATTATGCTCCAGAGCTGCACTCACTATTCTGCTGGTGCAGTCACTGTGTACATATATTACTGATCCTGAGTTCCATCCTGTATTATACTCCAGAGCTGCACTCACTATTCTGCTGGTGCAGTCACTGTGTACATACATTACATTACATTACTGATCCTGAGTTACATCCTGTATTATACTCCAGAGCTACACTCACTATTCTGCTGGTGCAGTCACTGTGTACATACATTACATTACTGATCCTGAGTTACATCCTGTATTATACTCCAGAGCTACACTCACTATTCTGCTGGTGCAGTCACTGTGTACATACATTACTGATCCTGAGTTACATCCTGTATTATACTCCAGAGCTACACTCACTATTCTGCTGGTGCAGTCACTGTGTACATACATTACATTACTGATCCTGAGTTACATCCTGTATTATACTCCAGAGCTACACTCACTATTCTGCTGGTGCAGTCACTGTGTACATACATTACTGATCCTGAGTTACATCCTGTATTATACTCCAGAGCTACACTCACTATTCTGCTGGTGCAGTCACTGTGTACATACATTACATTACTGATCCTGAGTTACATCCTGTATTATACCCCAGAGCTGCACTCACTATTCTGCTGGTGCAGTCACTGTGTACATACATGATACAGGAAAGATGTATATCTTTGTACCGTGTTAGCCAGTAGATAGAAAAATATTCAGGATTGAGAGTCCTCAGTAGTTGATACCTTTTAATGGCTAACTGAAAAGATGGTAATACATTGCAAGCTTTTGTGTACATACATTACATTACTGATACTGAGTTACATCCTGTATTATACTCCAGAGCTGCACTCACTATTCTGCTGGTGCAGTCACTGTGTACATACATTACATTACTGATCCTGAGTTACATCCTGTATTATACCCCAGAGCTGCACTCACTATTCTGCTGGTGCAGTCACTGTGTACATACATTACATTACTGATCCTGAGTTACATCCTGTATTATACTCCAGAGCTGCACTCACTATTCTACTGGTGCAGTCACTGTGTACATACATGACCGCATATGGCGACTCCGGTTTTTCTCTCTTCTCCCAAAAAACCTCCCCGACTCCTAGTATCCCCTATTCTTAAAATAACACAGACTACCATTTTTTTCTTTGGATAATTATGGCCACAGTGGCCGATTTATTAACAAACAATAAAACATTAACAATAAACATCCAAATATTAAATGCAAATAATATGAGGGGAGGGTTCTTGGAGCTAAAAGATCTGGCTATAAAACCTTTTTGGCCCAAGACCAAAAACTAAACCACCATGTTACACTCAGCCGTCCAACCCAGCTCAAGGGCACCGTAACTCCCGTTCCGGGAGACTCACCACCAGAGCTCCCGAGGTAAAAACCCCGTCCAGAGCCCATAACCATAAAGCCAGATCCCCCATACCATTTTTTAAAACCGTCGGGAATATTACTTCCAACTCCTTCCCCGACCAATCACAGTCAACTCCAAGAACCCCACCCCCCGCCCCTTAGCCACTGTGACGACAGCAACAAGCAGCGCCTCGTATAGATTCCCACCAAAATTCCTCTGCTACGTTCTTTTTTTTTTTTTTTTATAAATTACATAAATCCCCTAACACCTTCAATTCATTCCTGCTGCCCAAAAAAGGGAGGGTGGGTGGGTCTTCTCTCCTTCAGTTACGTTGGTGAAGTGTGGCTTTTCCCGCACTTTTTCCCTGACCAGGCTGCCCCCCCACCCCAAACCCCTCCCCTGGCCCATCCCAGCCAATCACTATTACCCGGCCATAACAAATTCAAAAACTTACCCGCCCATTGCAGTCATGGGGGGCTTCCTTTAGGCTGTGCCCCCTCCAGCCCCCTTCTTGACCGCATATGGCGACTCCAGTTTTTCTCTCTTCTCCCAAAAAACCTCCCCGACTCCTAGTATCCCCTATTCTTAAAATAACACAGACTACCATTTTTTTCTTTGGATAATTATGGCCACAGCGGCCGATTTATTAACAAACAATAAAACATTAACAATAAACATCCAAATATTAAATGCAAATAATATGAGGGGAGGGTTCTTGGAGCTAAAAGATCTGGCTATAAAACCTTTTTGGCCCAAGACCAAAAACTAAACCACCATGTTACCCTCAGCCGTCCAACCCAGCTCAAGGGCACCGTAACTCCCGTTCCGGGAGACTCACCACCAGAGCTCCCGAGGTAAAAACCCCGTCCAGAGCCCATAACCAAAAAGCCAGATCCCCCATACCATTTTTTAAAACTGTCGGGAATATTACTTCCAACTCCTTCCCCGACCAATCACCGTCAACTCCAAGAACCCCACCCCCCGCCAACCACGAACAGCCCTGACCACCTCAGGCTCGTGAGTGCCCCAAAACCACCAAGGCCCTCTCGATCCCCTCCTGTATTGCCAATGCCCACAGGTCAATGCCGATAGAATTTAAATGAACCCCATCACCCAACCAAAAATTACCGACACCTGCCTCCAACTCAAAGTGCCTGACACTAATGCCCCCATTCCTAGACACAAATCCCGACACTGCCCGATTCAATTTGACCCTTGCCCTGTTAATGCCCTTTAAAGACCTCGCCTGCCTCCACTTTTTCCTCGGAACAACGTCCGACCATACAGTCAACACTTCCGGGAAAGATGCCCACAATCTTAAAAAATCGGACCGTATGTCCCTAATTAAGTCCCTCACCGGCCTGACCCCCAAATCGTTACCTCCAGCATGTATGACGACAACGTCGGGGGTTCGGTCCAGGCGGACGGACTTGGCAAATTCCGGGAACACCCTGCTCCACACCATACCACGAAAACCCAACCACCGAACCAGAACCTGTCCCCTCCTAAAACCCAACTGCCTACCATCTGGCCTCGCATCAGCTCGCAGCGCACCCCAATACACATACAAATGTCCAAATATCCAGGCAAGCAAGGGGTCGCCACCTGAAAAAACATAACAGATTATGGAAAAACAAATTACTGGACAAAGCCACAACCCCTAATAACGTCGAACATACAGTAAGTAGCGATCCGACTGCCACCCGCCAATTCCTTTGATTGCCTCCGCCCCCAGACCAAGACTGTCCGCTTCAGTTGCCGCCCCGATCCTAAAAGAATGGGACCCGTACCTGTCCTGGGGAAGGCCCAACTCCAACAATCCCCTCTTCAAGACTGCAATGAACTGGAAGCGAGACAAATAGGTGCCATCCGCATGGCACAAAAGAGGCCCCATCCTACCTGCCCACACATTCCAATATGATTCCAAACAACTACTTGGGCACATTAGTGCCCCACCAATGCGCCCCAAAACTACCCTTCTGCCCCTACCCAGCTGATCAGTTTTTGAACGCCGGATCCAAAAAACGATGCCCCCTGACCAAAATTCCATATCTTCTGCCTGCACCCCACCAGGTGAGACCTTGCTGCATGACACCACCTCACCAATCCGCATTGCTCCAAAAAAGGCCAAAGAAAAAGCCAACCTAAACAGCACCAACTCGAATCCTGAAGTACAAATACCCTCCAGGACTCTGCCTAAGCTTTCCAACGTATTAAACGAAATAGGTCTTCGTTTATCACAAACTTTCTTACCCCTACGAAAGCCTTTTAACGCCTGTCTTACCAAAAAATTCTTTGTCACGTCCGTCATCCCCTGTAACTTTAAACCGAAAGCCAAGCCCGACACAAATTTGTTTACCTTAGCGGTGGACCAACCGCTGTCGGCCACCTTCCCGACCAAAAACAATACCGCCAACATCCTATCCTCCTCACTATCAACCCCATCCCATTCTGCCATCCACCGCTGCCATACTCGCCACGAGGATTCGTATGCCGACCAGGTCTGCTGCGATAACGATTCCCGGATTAGTCTTCCCGCTCTTCCAAAATCACCTTCCACAGCTGAGAAGGGCATTCCACGCCCGCGGCATCCGCTCCTGGTGCCAACTCTCGAAAACGCCCCCACTGAAAACGAGACAAAGAGTCTGCTATTGAGTTCGTAACACCGGGCACATGCACTGCCGAAATCCCTGCATTCAACTCCAAACAGCGAAGAACCAAAACTCTAACCAATCTGATCACTGGGGGAGAAGAGGCCGACAAGCTGTTAATCACCGCCACTACACTGGCGTTGTTGCAATGAAAACGCACTTTCCGGTTCGCAAACATAGGACCCCACACGAACACCGCCACCACAATAGGAAACAGTTCCAACAATGCCAAGTTTTTTGTATGGCCCAGCAACTTCCATGCCTGAGGCCAACGGCCCACGCTCCACTTTCCTTTGCAGTAGGCGCCGTAACCAGAACCACCCGCTGCATCCGTATAAATCTCAAAATCAAAATTGCTCAATGCCTCCTCCTGCATCAGTGACCGACCATTGTAATTCTGCAAAAAACGCTGCCAAACCAACAAGTCCGCCCTATGCTCTTTATTCAAACGAACAAAATGGTGCGGAGCCTTTACTCCTGCCGTCGCACCTGCCAAGCGACGAGAAAAAATGCGGCCCGTAGGCATGATCCTACAGGCAAAATTCAAACGCCCCAACACTGATTGCAACTCCTTCAGGGTCACTTTACGCAACTTCACAATCCTATCCACTTCCTGCTTCAACAATGACAACTTGTCCTCTGGCAAACGACACTCCATCCTTTCCGAATCGATGATTATGCCCAAAAAACTTATAACGGTTTTCGGCCCTTCCGTCTTCTCTGATGCAAGCGGGACCCCAAAATGCTCTGCCATCCAAACCATGGCTGCTAACGCATTCCTACACAACGGTGAATCCGGAGGACCAATAAAAAGAAAGTCATCCAGATAGTGAATGATCGATTCCACACCCGCAACATCCCTTACCACCCACTCCAAAAAAGTACTAAACATCTCAAACAACGAACACGAAATTGCACAACCCATCGGCAAACACCTATCAAGGTAGAAATTCCCGTCCCAAAAACAACCCAACAGCGGAATGCTTTCTGCATGAACCGGCAATAACCGAAACGCGGACTCGATGTCCGTCTTTGCCAACAATGCCCCTGACCCATAACGTCGCACCCAATGCACCGTCGTATCAAAGGAGGTATACTCCACTGAGCACAACTCTCGGTCAATACCGTCATTAACTGACAAGCCCTTTGGGTAAGACAAATGTTGAATCAAACGAAACTTGTTCGGCTCCTTCTTTGGCACTACCCCCAATGGGGAAACAACCAAACCCGCCACTGGAGCCGCGGGGAACGGTCCCGCCATCCTGCCCAATTCCACTTCCTTATTTAATTTCGCATCAACCACCTCCGCATGCATTACTGCCGACTGCAAATTTTTAAACGAAAGCGGAACCACATGGCCGGGAGCGGAATCCTGAAACCCTCAACAAAACCGTGCCAAAGAAGACTAGCCTCTGCCCTAGATGGGTATCTATTTAGAAAGGGGGCCATCTTTTGAACTCTCACCGGGCTCTCCCCCTTGACCGGCACCCACGTTTGGCTTACCCTTCCCCTTCTTAAAACATTTTGAAGCCCCTTGGGAGCCACCGTTACAGTGGGAGCACGCATGCCTGAACTTGCAGTTGGTCCCATACTTGCACTGCCCATCATTAAATTGCCAGCACGTCCCTGACTTTTTTCTTCCTCCCTGGGTTGCCTGACCACCGCTTCCATGACCTGCTGGCTGACTACTACCGCCCCCGCTCCCGTGAAAGGACTGCCCATACCTCACTGGAGCCATCACCTTCAACCACAGCCCGATATCTTTCTGGTCCCACTTTATCTCTGGCCTTACCGCCTTCCTCTGTCTAAACTGCTCGTCATATCACAGCCACGCCTGCCCCCCGTATATACGATGCGCCTCCCCAATAGCATCCAAATAACAGAACAAGCCAGAACAATTATCCGGAGACTTTTCACCTATGACACTCGCCAAAATAGCGAATGCCTGCATCCAATTCACAAAAGTCTGTGGAATCAGACGCCACCTCCTCTTTTCCTCCTCTTCTTTCTTACTATCATCTTTTTTCCCCTTATCCAGATTAAATTTTTCTAACGGAAGCAGGGAAAATATCTCAACATACTCGTCACGCCAAATCTTTTCTTTCACCTCTTTTTTCAAATGGGCACCCAGAGTCCCCTCAAAACACACATAAACCTCCCCCTTTGCCCTATCGTCCAGTTTTATCTTATCCCCCTTATCCGTTTCCGTCTGCACCGAGACAGATACCCCCGCCGATGCTCCCTCGTCACCTTCCACAGAGCGAACCGCCTCACCTACTGACTGAGTGACGGAACCACGCCCCGCTAACCATGCCCCCGCCGGGGATGGAGCTGCCTCCCCAATTACCCCCCCTTCCATTCTCCTCAATATTTTTGACATAGTATCTAAAATATCCCTCAGTCCGGGCACCTCAGCCCCGGTAGGACCCCTACGCCCCCCCTGCTCCCTAACATCTCCCATCCTATCTCCAATCTCTTGTAATACAGCCCCTGCGGGCAACAAACAAGACATAGAGCCATACTCACCAAGCTGCGCGGGTGCTGTGTCCCCGCCAGCCGGATATCCAGAATCCTGACGCCTTCCGTCATCCTGAAGCACGCTCGGCTGCTCAAGGCCCGCGCCCCTGGCCTCCTCGTCACCAGGGGGGACCCGAGCACGTGAATCCCGATGCTCCCTTGAACTCCCGCCTGAACGGGATCTGCGACGTTCTCTAGACCCGGACTAGCCTGACCGGTCCGTATGACACTCCAGCCGACTGCCGGACATCCGGTCGGGGGTGCCCATCGCTTTCTCTACCCTCCTTTCTGTGTTGGGGCCAGGTCGGGCGGTCTCCAACTGCCTCCTCCTGCCCGCCGCTCTCTCCGTCGTCCGCGCTGTGCTGGGGCCAGGTGGGGTGTCATCCCGCTGCCCCCTCCAGCCCGCTGCTCCCTCTGCTCTCCCTGCCGTGGTGGGGCCAAGCAGGGCGTCCCCTCGCTGCCCCTGCCCGCCCGTCGCGCCACTCCGTCTGGCGCCTCGACTGCCAGGCACCCCGGAGCAGTCCTCATCCCTGGGGGTACCTGCCGCCACTCCACCCGCCGCCGTCCTTCCTGTCGCCGCCCGCTGACGTCCCCCCCGTGTGGAAGCAGACCTGCCGCGGCCTGCTCCGTCTCCCTGGGGCCGGCTGGACGCTGCTGGGCCCCGCGATGAGTCATCTCCAGCCCGCAACGTCACATCCGGTCTCGCTTCCTGCTCCTGGGCGCCCTCCGTTCTCCGGCTGTAAGCGCCCACAGGCCGGCTGAGCGGATTCCTGCCGGGACGGGCGCTAGGAGGGGAAGCGACCCCAGTGCCTGCGCCGCCCGCAGGGTCCCTGGAGGGGCTCCGCAGCCGTCGCCTGCTGCGCCGCGTCACCTCCGGTGACAGCCTTTCGGGGGGTCTGGTCCTTCTTCCTCGCCGGCTGGTCCCTCTAAGGTCTGTTGCTCTGAGGAGGGTGGAAAGCTGGGTTTGAAGCCATCCTCCCCTCCTGGACCGGGCGGCCTCCTGAAGTCTGGCCATCAGCTGCTCCACGGTCTCCATCTGGTTGCTGTTCGTAAGGTAGGGTCTTCTCTCCTTCAGTTACGTTGGTGAAGTGTGGCTTTTCCCGCACTTTTTCCCTGACCAGGCTGCCCCCCCACCCCTCCCCTGGCCCATCCCAGCCAATCACTATTACCCGGCCATAACAAATTCAAAAACTTACCCGCCCATTGCAGTCATGGGGGGCTTCCTTTAGGCTGTGCCCCCTCCAGCCCCCTTCTTTACATTACTGATCCTCAGTTACATCTATACTCCAGAGCTGCACTCACTATTCTGCTGGTGCAGTCACTGTGTACATACATTACTGATCCTGAGTTACCTCCTGTAATATACTCCAGAGCTGCGCTCACTATTCTGCTGGTACAGTCACTGTGTACATACATTACATTACTGATCTTGAGTTACATCCTGTATTATACCCCAGAGCTGCACTCACTATTCTGCTGGTGCAGTTACTGTGTACATACATTACTGATCCTGAGTTACCTCCTGTATTATACGCCAGAGCTGCGCTCACTATTCTGCTGCTGCAGTCACTGTGTACGTACATTACATTACTGATCCGGAGTTACATCCTGTATTATACTCCAGAGCTGCACTCACTATTCTGCTGGTGCAGTCACTGTGTACATACATTACTGATCCTGAGTTACCTCCTGTATTATACCCCAGAGCTGCACTCACAATTCTGCTGGTGCAGTCACTGTGTACATACATTACATTACTGATCCTGAGTTACATCCTGTATTATACTCCAGAGCTGCACTCACTATTCTGCTGATTCGCGTAGGACTTGTACGTATTTTAGCTCTGAAGCTAACATACCTGTTATTCTATTCACAATTCTAAGAGCTGAAATCCCGCATCACCTCCTGCTTGTTCATGAACATCTACCCTCCGCGCCCCAGCACAGTCGTAGCCTCAGCAGATGAAGCTTCATTACTGTGCAGTTCCTAATAGGAGCCATACAGTTAATTCTGCCAGCTTAGTTTCCGCCCTTTGTATATTCCTTGCCCACTGGTGATTTATCCCAGTGCTCCCACTAAACATAATAAACTGACGGTACTTTGGCTATTGGGAGCGGAGCGTCGGGGATCATCCATCGCTGTCTGGCGCACCAACCTCCGAGAAGCGTCTGCTGACTAATGGGACGTCGCTGCGGTTGTATTTATCAGGAGAACTAAGTCAAACCAAAGTGGCACTGTTTACCAAACACCGCTCCGAAGAGCAGACGGCAGCGTTTGCTTAGTGCAAATATTACAATGTACCAGCGGGTGTGTTATAAAGTGGAGGCAGCGGGAATAGCTCTGCATCTGTGGAAAACTCTCACATCACAGTTGTATCTCCAAAGCAAAAGGCCGGAGCAAAAAACAGATCATTAGAGAGGTTCTCTGCTTAGGCTTTCTCCTTTCCACTGACAATAAGCTAATTCCTAGCAGTTATACTTCGGAAACTCCCAGTGATCAGTATAATTTGTGAAGGAAGCTAGCAGTAAGTGTTCAATTTCCCTGCAGCACCCCCGCAGGTGAAATGAAGAATTACAGGGCTCCCAGTGCTTTGTCATTGTAATGTATGGACATGCTGGGTCCTCCAGAGTGGGAGATGCTGCTTGTTGTTTTCTGAACTTTTGATGAGGTTTATATTTGTTCCTGACAACCATAAAGGAAGGATTAACGACGCTATTGGGATTGTCACCAAGCCTACGTAGTCAGACAGTGATGTGGAATTGGGGTATTTAAGATCCCCCCAGGCAGAAGCAGAACATGTGGCTGCAATGTGTCCTTTGGAAGAGAGGTCTGTACCTAGTTGTACTCATCTCCTCTGTTACCTGAGCCTCGTTACCAACATGTCCGAATACTGGTATGGTCTTGTGTGCCAGTGCGACCAATGGACCCATCATTGCGAGGGCCCAGATGTGACTGGTGTCTATACCCATCATTTCCATTATTAATACCACTTGAAGAGCTGTCACTAAGGGTCAGCTCAATTCACTAGCTCTGTACTCTGGCCATGGCCAAGGGGCTTGATGGCACCACCTCTGCCAACAAGACCCTTGGGCACGTTTTCTTGATAGTCCCTCAACTAAGCCCCTGACCTGTGGCATGAACCTGTCCAGGATTATTCTCTCAATAGAATTTATTATTTATTTAACGGCCTTCGGCTCAACCTCGAGCTATGGTAACTTGATGGATGAACGCTCTGTAGGAAGATCGATCTTGTGCAAGCCTAGTTAGGTCCACCATATTGATAGTATCAAGCCATCGGGTTGCTGGTCTTCCTCTCCGTCTTGTTCTTTCTTTTCTTTCGACCATGATGTCCTTCTCCATTGATTTCTCTCTTTGTATGATGTGTCCAAAGTAGACAAGTCGTAGCTTGATGATCCTTGCTTTGAGGGACATGTCTGGCTTGATTTATTTGTTCTTCTTGCCATCCATGATATTGATAACATCCTTCTCTAGCGCCACATTTCAAAGATGTTGACTCTTCTTCTGTCTTCTTTCTTTATCATACAGGTTTCACATCCGTATGCGTACAGAGAAGACCAGACTATGTACGAGCCGTGTCTTCATCGCCTGTGAATTGTTTCTTGATTGGATGACCTCGCCCAGTGACTTCATTGTTTTCTTGCCCATAGCCATTCTCCTTTTGACTTCCGGTGTTGTCGCTGCATATTGAGTCATCATCGAAATGAGAAGATTGAAGTCCTTCAGAACTTCTACATTCGTCGTCGTCCTTCTTAAATATGTCCTGGTCATAACTGGCAGTAGTCAATATCTTTGTCTTCTACGAGGAGCAAAACCCTTATTCGAGCTTTCCATCTCAATATTGGCCCTCAAGATTTGGTCTTGGAGTTGAAAGCAAACATAAGCCCCTTTTGTCTCTAATGGCACCATATCTCTGGCGGCATCTTTTGACACCTCTTTCGAATTGTTATGGAGTTTCCTAACATACGGAAATCGTCCACTGCTGCCTATTCCCCCCAAAAAATACCATTACCCTTGGGAACTAAGGAAATGATGAATCATTAACTCATTGTTCTGTGGGGTAAGGTGGACCATATGAAAGCTGCTATATTTGGTGGGAGGGTAGAAACTTTTCGCCTACAAAATTTTTCTTCCCAAAATTCTACAAATTTCAATATCCATTTGTTTAGTTTCTGCTCCCGAATATGGCACTAGGGCGCATGCAGCGCCCCTCCCCCTCTCCTCTTTTCCCTACTTATTATATGGCAAATAATGGATTAATGAAATATAGCATTAGACAAGCCATAAATAACAAAACACTTCAAATCTTAATAAGACCCGCACGTTCGTACACATTGGACAGGACGTGATCGGTGTCGCCGCCGTACGGTGGTAATGAATTTTCTTGGAATGCCGGAGATTAATGAATAAATCAACGGATGTAATTTTAAACCGATGCAACCCACTGTGGCCCCTGACCCACATTTCCTTTCCACGGAGAGTCTTAGTTATAGGTTTAATAATTCCTACAAATCTGGGCGCCACTTTTATTGCGATATAGTAAAGCATTTCGGAGGGCGCCGCACTCCTGCTCTGGGCTCATACTTTCTCTGTGAAATGATAGATTTGGGGTCATCGGTGTTGCCCCCCCCCCACGACCCGGTACACAGTCGTATATTTAGGCATTGTATGCTGTAACCAAAGTTTATAAGGTTTAGTTTGCCAACGCAAGGAGCCTGACCAATGGGATTGAAGATCTGGAGTTGGTAACGTAGGAGGAAAAATACGACCTAGTAGGAATAACTGAGACATGGTTAGACGACAGCTATGACTGGGCGGCTAACTTGCAAGGATATGATTTGTTTAGGAGGGATCGTATAAAAAGGAAAGGGGGTGGAGTCTGTCTATATATGAAGTCCACTTTAAAGCCCACACTAAGAGAAGATATACAAGAGGGAAATGAAGAGGTGGAGTCTCTATGGGTGGAGATACAAGGAGAGAAAAGTAATAAAATCCTCATAGGGGTTTGTTATAAGCCACCAAATATAACAGAAACCACTGAAAATGTATTATTGAAACAAAGACAAAGCAGCAAATCACAATGAGGTGATTATTATGGGGGACTTCAACTACCCCGACATAGACTGGGAACCTGAAACCTGCGTATCTCAGAAAGGAAACCAATTTCTGTCAGTGACCAAGGATAATTGTCTGTCACAACTTGTGCAGGGCCCAACTAGAGGGACAGCCCTTCTGGACTTAATTTTACGCAACAGGCCAGATAGAATAACAGAAGTACGAGTCGATGGGCACCTAGGGAACAGTGACCACAATATAATACAATTCCATTATGAATAACATAATATTATAGGTAGATGGTTGACCCAGCTAAGGGGAAGGAATTTTTTTCCCTATGGAGAAAATTGGCTTCTAAAAGTAGGCTGAACTAGATGGACATAAGGTCTTCCTTCAGCCTTCAAAACTATGTTACTATGTTACTTATTTTCATAGTGTTTTTCTTGTACGTCTATAGCCTGACTGTATCTGTCTCTTGATGACCCCCTGTAGTTCTTTAATCCCCAAGGCTCCTTTGTTCTCCTCTGGGAGGCCTGGAAACCGTCCCAACCTGTTTGACTACCCCTGGACACAAGGAAGGGGGTGGGGAGAACAGGAACTGGTCAAGTACGAGTCGATGGGCACCTAGGGAACAGTGACCACAATATAATACAATTCCACTTGTCCTTCAGTAAGGTGCCCTGGAAGGGGGTTACGAAAACACTGAATTTCAGGAAAGCAAAGTTTGATCAGCTTAGAGAGGACCTTCGCCGAATTGATTGGGACAATGTCCTCAAAAATAGGAGCACAGAAAATAAATGGGAAATATTTAAATCCGTTTTACACATCCACTGCGAGCTAGCCATACCGTACAGAAATAAAAGGGCTAGGAACAGGAGAACACCAATGTGGCTAAATAAGGATGTAAAAAGGGCAATAAAGAACAAGAAGAAGGCATTTAGGAAGTGTGGTGTAATTACTACGGTGTCCGCTAGGGGGCGCTGTGTGGATGTCCCAAGAGAGAGGATGAGTGGCAGAATGCTGAGTGGCCGATGTGTATCTCAAAGTGGGTGGCTTTGAGATGAAGGCTTGGTTATGTGCTGATCTGCAGAGCTGATCTTTCATGTCTATGTGTTAGGGAGAAGCCTTCAGGCAGCTGGAGATATGGGCGGGTTCTAGCTGCCTACAAATCCACCCCGGGGTGTGTCTGATAACACCTATAGTAAAATGCTATGTGAGTATGTGAAGGACCTGTGATGAGGTCATAGCCATGTGACCTGGTGGGTGTGGCTACAGACCATATATGGTGGCCAGGGTAGGTCACATGTGGTGAATGCAGGGACCTGGTTGGTCCAGTGTGGAAGGTCCCGTGAGGAGAAGGATCTCCTCACTAACAGCCTGTGGAGCGGCTGTGTGTAATGGCTGCCAGAGCTTGGGAGTTCCCTGGAGGGATATGGACGTCTGCAGCCTGAATGAAGGAACCACGTGGAGACCCTGACGTGGGGGAGATAAATGAGGCTAGAAAGCCTCCTAAGCATAACCTGTATGATCACAGGCTTAACAGAGGGAAGCTCTGCAATGGACGCTATGCTGTGGTGAACTTTATGTTAATTGCTTTGGATTATGCTACGGATATGAGCTGTATAGTGCTGCTGTGGCTCTATGATGGTGAATAAACCGCAAGGACTATGATATGGTTTTATGGAAAACCCATACCGGATGTGATTTATTTGCTGCCAAGCGAGTGTCCCCAACCATGAATGACAGCGTTACCTCACAATTGGTGGAGAAGGCTATGAGCAGTGGTGTAGCCTTGTTGCTGGGAGCAACGGATAAGGACTGCAAAATTCAGTGGCAAAGAGCAACACTGAGCCAGGAGGGCTGACGGTTGTGGAAGCCGTGTGGTGTGCTGCTGACCGGCCACGTGTGAGCAGAGCCTGTGACGGCCTGCAAGTGGGGAAGCCACTGTCCAGCTGTGGTTCTGGAAACCGTGGGGCGGCCTAGTGAGTAAGACACTGTCTGGATCGGTGAGCCCAGTGCGGCCGCTTCCCCAGGAGAAAGAGACTGGTGATTGCTAGGGTGCCTCTGCGGAGAAGAGGTACCTGAGGACCTGTGTGGGCAACACAGGAGAAACGGACTGGTGTTCGTGTGGTACTGACCTGGGTCAGTGAGGAAGACAGTGTACCTGGAGGGTTCAGTGAGGAAAGGTCCTGGAGGGTCAGCCCTGGGAGAAGAGTCGGATCCCAGGAGCACGTGGTGTGACCTTGGACCTGGTGAGGCGCGAGTGTTGGGCAGTCTCAGGCAGAGACAGAGTCCTGAAGAGCACCTGCCGAGCCCCTGGACCTGGTGAGGCCGGTGTGTGGGGAGACCCTGGGAGGAGGGTCGCTCCCTGAATCGCACCCGATGCGCCCTGTGTGTTGGACGGTCTTAGGTGGAGACAGGAGCGTCCTGAATAGCACACAGTCAGGACACGTGAGTTTTTGAGTTTTTTGTGGTGTGTTTTTTCTTCTTTTTTCTCGACTCAGCCTGCGGTGGCTCAGTGGGAGTCAATAAGGTGACAAGCGGCTTGATGTGGCTCAGTGGGGCAATGAAGGTGACAAGCGGCTTCCGGTGGATCGGCGGGTCCACGAAGACGGCGCAGCAGGAGCTGCAGTGACTCCAGCCGCTGTGTGTGTGAACAGCAGCCGGTGGTGCCGGTGATCGGTGACAGCAGGAGCTGTGGTGGTGCCAGCAAGGACTTGTCTGGTATCGTAAGAGACATAAACTGTGTGGTGTGAACTGTGGTCTGAGAAGACCGGTATAACCGAAATGGGGAGATCCCGAAAGGGGGTGGAGTCCCAAAAGGGGGCTGTGACCCAAATCGAGGTGGTAACCCAAAAGGAGGTGGAGTCCCAAATTGGGGTGGTAACCCAAAAAGGGGTGGAGTCTCTGAAGGAGGAGGTAACCCAAGTTGGGGTGGTGGTCCAGAAAGGGGCCGAGTTTGAGGAAATGGCAGCACTGATTGGCTCAGTGGGTATGTCTGGGAAATTGCAATGTTCATGTACTGTATGTCATTTCCAGAATGTGGGATATTCTTTCCGAGTGATGACTGGCCGCAAGTGTGTACCATGATGCTACACCGGAAAGGGAGCACAGAATAGCAGGGCTAGAGAAAGAAGTCTCTGAGCTCAAAGGCCACATGGTAACGTGGCAAGGACTGAATAAGGCCCTCAGAGAGGAGGTGGATGAGTGTGTCAAATGAGAAAGAGTCCTGAGACAAACGGCTGAGCACAGGGTCGAGGAGCTCAATAAAGAGAGCTTGGAGCTCAGAGGACACCTGTCCACCTGGCAAAGTGTGAACAAGAACCTCAAGGAAGAGATGGAGGAACTCAGAGGAGTAGTAAAAAGTCTTCTGCGAGAGAAGTTGGTCGAAGACTTACCGCGGGTGAGCGTGAGTGATAATAAGACAGAACTGCCAGTAGCCATAGAGGCCAAGGGTCATGAAGTGATCCAATCGTGTGAAGTTGATGAGTTAAGAACTGAAGAAGACAGTCACCCGGTCGGGTCAACTGTAGTGAGGGAAGTGTCCGTGGTAAGGCCAGAGCCTCCTGGCCTGGAAGAGAGCAAGACCACGTCCTTCAAGACTGTGATTGATGTTCCAGAAGACATGCAAGACGCCTGTGCGGAGGAAGGTGTACATGAGGCTTTCAAAGAGGCGGTCAAAACCTGTAAGGTGAACTGGGCACCTGAGACTCGGCAATTGGTGATAATATCAGCCAGAGAAGATACATCAAACCGAGTAGCTGTCCTGAAAGAGATGCATTTGCAGTGTCTACGTGTCAAACAATTGGTTAGGCAGAGTAATGTGAGGGCTGCTCGATGCCTAGAGATAGCAAGAGAGGCTATGGATCGGCGGGGTTTGCGGAAAGACGTGGTTCCGGTACCCAAAGCTCTGGTTGGGAGAATCATTGGAAGATCCGGGAAGGTAATGCAAGACCTTGTGAATATCTCCGGTGTGGTGAGGGTGAGGATCCCTCCTGATGATGAAGACCAGGTATCCAGTGAAGTGGGTAGAATTCCCATCATCGTGGTTGGCTCCATGGAGAGCCTGAGAGACTTTCGGATGCTCGTAGAGTATCGAGTGGGGTACCTGCAAGAGATTGAGCAGTTGAGGCAGGACCGTCGGCGAATTAATAAAGAAGTACGGAATACCAGGTGGCGGCCGCCTCCAACCCAAGATGTAAGGACCTGAAGGTTTCCTCCAAGAAGTGACAGGGCAGATGGCCGAAGAATGTCAGCAAGTGGCAGTTCGGTGGGCTGTGCAAAGCTGAGAGACATTAGTTCCTGTGAGACACTGAATGAGTCAGACTCAGGCCAGACAGTAGGACCAATTAAGACTGATGACCGTACCAACCGGGAGAGCCGGACAGTGGGAGAACGGTCAGGTGACGAAGCGCACTCTAGGAGGGTGGTGACTAAACAGTGTCTGATGACGCAGACAGACTGCAACTGGAGGGTCAAAGACAATGACCGATATTTTGACTGCTGGGGGCGGGGGAGGCCTAACGCAGAGATGAGGCCATATGACAGATGGAGACGGTTCTCTCGACCTGGGGCGCAAGGTGTAATGAGTGCCCGGTCTCGAGATCCTGGTGTAAGATTGTGTGTTCAACCCCACAAGTTTGAACAGAGGGGCGGGGTATGTGGTGTAATTACTACTGTGTCCGCTAGGGGGCGCTGTGTGGATGTCCCAAGAGAGAGGATGAGTGGCAGAATGCTGAGTGGCCGTTGTGTATCTCAAAGTGGATGGCTTTGAGATGAAGGCTTGGTTATGTGCTGATCTGCAGAGCTGATCTTTCGTGCCTATGTGTTAGGGAGAAGCCTTCAGGCAGCTGGAGAGATGGGCGGGTTCTAGCTGCCTACAAATCCACCCAGGGGTGTGTCTGATAACACCTATAGTAAAAGGCTATGTGAGTATGTGAAGGACCTGTGATGAGGTCATCGCCATGTGACCTGGTGGGCGTGGCTACGGACCATATATGGTGGCCAGGGTAGGTCACATGGGTGACTGCAGGGACCTGGTTGGTCCAGAGCGGAAGGTCCCATGCGCAGGATTGTCTCCTGGCGAACAGCCGGTGTGTGGCTGTGTGTGTAATGGCTGCCAGAGCTTGAGAGTTCCCTGGAGGGATATGGACGTCTGCAGCCTGAATGAAGGAACCATGTGGAGACCCTGACGTGGGTGAGATAAATGAGGCTAGAAAGCCTCCTAAGCATAACCTGTATGATCACAGGCTTAACCGAGGGAAGCTCTGCAATGGACGCTATGCTGTGGTGAACTTTATGTTAATGGCTTTGGATTATGCTACGGATATGAGCTGTACGGTGCTGCTGTGGCTCTATGATGGTGAATAAACCGCAAGGACTATGATATGGTTTTATGGAAAACCCGTACCGGATGTGATTTATTTGCTGCCAAGCGAGTGTCCCCCAACCTTGAATGATAGCGCTACCTCACAGAAGCTAAAACAAGAAGGCAATAAAGAAGCATTAAAAAGTTATAGGGAAAAAAATAAAACGTGTAAAAAAACAAATACATTTAGCAAAAGTGGAAACTGAGAGACTCATTGCTTAGGAAAGTGAAACAAACCCCAAACTATTCTTTAATTATATAAACAGTAAAAAGATTAAAATTGATGGTGTTGGCCCTTTAAAGAACAATGAGGGTGAAATCATAGAGAGCGATGTGGGAAAAGCAAATGTTTTAAATACTTTTTTCTCAACAGTGTTCACACAGGAAAAGGATTTGCCAGGGGAAATGCAGAGTGATAATGTAAACTCCCCATTAAGTATTACCTGCCTAACCCAGGAAGAAGTGCAGAACCGCCTTAGTAAGATTAAAATTGACAAATCACCAGGCCCTGATGGCATTCACCCTCGGGTATTAAGGGAGTTAAGTAATGTGATAGACAGGCCTCTATTCCTTATATTTAAAGACTCTATAGAAACAGGGTCTCTTCCTTTTGATTGGCGGCAAGCAAACGTGGTACCAATATTCAATAAGGGGTGTAAAAGGGAACCTGGAAACTATAGGCCGGTAAGCTTAACATCTGTTGTGGGTAAAATTTTTGAAGGGTTTCTAAGGGATACCATTATGGAATATCTCACTGTTAATAAATGTTTAACTCCATATCAACATGGATTTATGAAGGATCACTGCTGTCAAACTAACCTGATCAGCTTCTATGAGGATGTAAGCTCTGAATGGACCAAGGAGAATCATTGGATGTCATTTATCTCGACTTCTCTAAAGCATTTGACACTGTCCCACATAAAAGATTGGTAAGTAAGATGAGAAAGCTTGGGCTAGGGGAAAATGTGTGTAGATGGGTAGGTAGCTGGCTTATTGATAGAAAGCAAAGAGTGGTTATTAATGGGGCATCCTCAGATTGGGCCAGGGTTACTAGTGGGGGACCACAGGGGTCTGTATTGGGCCCTCTACTATTTAATATATTTATTAATGATCTAGTGGATGGCTTACACAGTAAAATATCAGTATTTGCGGATTATACAAAACTAGGACAAAGGAGGACAGTTTGCAACTACAGACAGATTTGAGTAAATTGGAGAATTGGGCTGAAAAATGGCAAATGAGGTTTAACACAGACAAGTGTAAGGTTATGCACATGGGAAGGAGAAACAGATGCTACAATTACTAAATGGGAAACTGCTGGGGAAATCAGACATGGAAAAAGACTCAGGCTTTGTGCACACGCTGCGGTTTTTGCTGCGGTTCCGCTGCGGTTTTGGACCCTTTGGAACTGCAGCAGTTCAGCAGACAGTGTACAGTACCATGTAAGCCTATGGGTTATCAAAGCCGCTGTACACACACTGCGGGAAAAAACTTGCGGAAAAGCACCTTTTTTTTTCTTTTTCCGCAGCATGTCAATTATTTTAGCGGTTCTGCAGCGGTTTGGCACCCATTGACTTGTATTGAGCCAGTGTATTCCGCAGCAAAACCGCAGATGAAAAAAGATCTGCGGTTTTTGCTGCGGTTTGGGGTGTCAAAACCGCTGTAGAAGTCAGTGATGTCAGCGTAAGGAAGAGGAAGTGTGTAGGCGGAGGGTAGTATAGGTAAGAAGACGTCACCATGGAATACCGTCGCATGGACATTGATGTAGGGCGTCTGATAGATTTGGTATGTATGTTTTTGTGTGCGTCTGTCTGTGTGTGTGTCTGTCTGTGCGTCAGTCTGTGTGTGTGTCTGTCTGTGCGTCAGTCTGTGTGCGTCCTGAGTGTCCATGCGACGGTAGGCCCCCTATTGTGCTCAATCGCCGCATGGGACTGCTGCTCCCATCCGCCTATAGGATGGGAGAGTAGTCCCTGGGGCAACCGAGTACAATGAATGTGTGAAAACATGTAACAAAAAACATACATGACATACAACATACAATACATGTATACATGACAGACATGACATACAACATAGAATACATACTCACCACATACAGCACATCTTGTTCACCGAAGCCCTCGATCACCTAGGGAAAAAATAAAATAAAAAAGCACCAAAATACTCCCTGTCCGCAGAAATCCAAAAAACGAGTGTCCAGCAGCGATCTCTGCTGTCCTCGGGCGATACACAAGCAGGAGAGGTGCTCCTGCAGTGTATCGCCGAGTTTCCCAGAGTTCTGTCGCTCCGGGACCTCGCTTTCCGGCTCTGGGCTGCGTGAGAAAATTCCCACGCAGCAATGCCGTAAAGCGAGAGTACCGGAGTCAATGAACTCCGGTAAACTCTTGCGCATGCGCAGTACACACTGCAGGAGCTTAGCTCCTGTCAGTGTGTTTCTGCAGCCATGGAGAATGATCACATCTCCTGATGTGACTGTTCTCCATGGCAGATCGTCGTGGGACACTCGTTTAATGGACTGCGATGGAACGGTAGGTATATAATTGTTTTTTTGTTTTTTTTTTCTCTAGGTGATCGAGGGCGTCGCATTGGAATTGCCAGTGCAATAAAATAATTGTCAAAAACAATGTTTTTTATTGTGTCTGTTTTTTTTTTCAATTTTTTTTATATGGGCTTAATAATGGATCGGCGTCTTATTGACGCTTCCCCATTATTAACCAGGGTTAATGTCACCTGTCAATCAAAGGTGGCATTAACCCCTTTATTAACCCACATCCCGCCGCTGCGAAGCAGGAGTGGGAAGAGAGGGGCTAAGTGCCGGAATTGGCGCATCTTATTGATGCGCTATTACTGGGGCGGCTGCGTGCTGATATTTGTAGCCGGGGGGGGGCAATATCCATGACCCCTTCCTAGGCTATGAATATCAGCCCGCAGCTGTCTGCATAGCCTTTCTGGCCCTAAAATATGGGGGACCCCCATGTCAATTTTTTTTGGATATTAACCCCTTCCCAGGTTGGAAATATCACCTCGCAGTTGTCTGCTTAGCCTTTCTGGCCCTAAAATATGGGGGACCCCCATGTCATTTTTTTGGGGGGTCCCCCTTTTTTTTAGAGCCAGAAAGGCTGCGCAGACAGCTGCGGGCTGATATTCATAGCCTGGGAAAGGGGACATGGATATTAACCCCTTCCCAGGTTGGAAATATCACCTCGCAGATATTAACCCCTTCCCAGGTGTTACATATCAGGCGGCAGCTGTTGGCGTAGCTTATCTGGCTCTAAAAAAGGGCCTCAAAAAGCAAAATAATGACGTGGGGGTCCCCCCATATTTTAGGGCCAGAATGCCTACGCAGACAGCTGCGGCCTGATATGTACCACCTGGGAAAGGGGACCTGGATATTAATGACTCCTTCACAGGTTGTACATATCAGGCTGCAGCTGTCTGCATAGGGTTTGGGGCCCTAAAATATGGGGGGACCACCACGTCTTTATTTTGTTTTTTGGGCCCCTTTTTTTTTAGAGCCAGATAAGCTACGCAGAAATCTGCGGCCTGATATGTACCACCTGGGAAGGGGTTAATATCCATGTCCCCTTTCCCAAGCTAGGGATATTAGGCCACAGCTGTCTGTGTAGCCTTTCTGGCTCTAAAATATGGGGGAACCCACGTCAAAATAATTTTTTTGGGGGGGTTACACATTAACTTTATAAAGCTCAATGTGAGTGTATGTTTGTGTGTATGTATGTATGTCCGGGATTGACATCCGCACCGTTGCAGCTTCAGCCACAAAATTTAGCACAGTCACACGTCTGGACCCCGAGAGCGTCATAGGCTATGCTGTGAGCTCAAATTTTAACCCCTCATGTTCCAATTCACCAAACAATTTTGCCATTGATAATCAAACTGTGCTCTTTCCTTTCTGACCTCTGCATTGCTCACATATAGCGGTTTACCCCACATATGAGGTATCCGTGTACTCCAAGCAAATGACCAAAAAAAATAGGGTGGCTAAATTGTCCCTTTTGTGTTTGTAATGTTTACTAACCTCAGGTTTGCACAAACGCAAACCTAACACCTGCATAACATTGCATTAAAAACTGTCGCTACTTCCCTCCCGAACCACGAAGTGTGGCCATTAGGGTTATAAATGGCTGTATACTTTAAGGCTGTAATATGAGTTGGGGTTTAAGATAAGAAGAATTTTAAATAGGTTTAGGAAATAATTGGCGGGTTTGATATAGTAGGTAATAACATAATTCTATACATTGTAGGTCTGTGAATATCCCACAATATGGGACCAGGCAGAGGACAGATTTAAAGATCGGTACTTTAAAGAAATCTGCGGAACATGATCTTTGTGGACCTGTACCCGGAATGGCGTTCATTCCTAAGTTCCAAGCAGTTGCAAATCGGTAATTATAATGTTCTTGTACACATTTGATTCCATTTGTTAAGAAAGGGATAGTGAATTAATTTATAATAATAATAATAATAAATTTTATTTTTATAGCGCCGACATATTCCGCAGCACTTTACATTTCAGAGGGGATTTGTACAGACAATAGACATTACAGCATAACAATAATCACATACAGTAGATTATAACAAATAACAAGAGGAGTGAGGGCCCTGCTCGCAAGCTTACAGTCTATGAGGAAAGAGGTAGACACGAAAGGTGGGTGGTAACAGTTGCTCTGATTGTATGGACCAGCCATAATGTTAAGTGTGTAACAGTACAGACACAGAGGGCTAATGGATGCATAAAGCATGTGGGAACATGATGCTGGGAACCTGGTTATGGTAAAACTTTTGGCTCTGCCACACAGGGATAGGTTAGGTTAATGTGTTGAGGCGGTAGGCCAGTCTGAATAAATGCGTTTTCAGGACACGCTTAAAATTGTGGGGATTGGGGACTAATCGTATTGACCTGGGAAGTGCATTCCAAAGAATTGGCGCGGCACGTGTAAAGTCTTGGAGACGGGAGTGGGAGGTTCTGACTATTGAGGATGCTAACCTCAGGTCATCAGCAGAACGGAGGGCGCGGGTAGGGTGGTATACTGAAACAAGGGAGGAGATGTAGGGTGGTGCTGAGCCATGGAGTGCTTTGTGGGTGAGGGTAATAAGTTTATACTGAATTCTGGAGTGGATGGGTAGCCAGTGTAATGACTGGCACAAGGTAGAGGCATCGGTGTAATGATTGGTGAGGAATATGATCCTGGCTGCAGCATTCAAGACAGATTGGAGAGGGGAGAGTTTGGTAAGAGGGAGACCGATTAGAAGAGAGTTACAATAGTCGAGACGAGAATGAATAAGAGAAACAGTAAGAGTTTTTGCAGAGTCAAAAGTAAGAAAAGGTCGAATTCTAGAAATGTTTTTGAGGTGCAGATGACAAGAGCGAGCCAGTGATCGAATGTGGGGGGCAAAGGAAAGCTCGGAATCAAGTATGACCCCAAGACAGCGGGCATGTTGCTGGGGAGTAATAGTGGAACCACACACGGAAATGGCAATGTCGGGTATAGGTACATTAGTAGCGGGAGGAAACACCAGGAGTTCAGTCTTTGACAAGTTCAGTTTCAGATATAGTGAGGACATGATTTTATGTTATTATGGGAATTTATGTTTTCTTTTTCTCTTTTTGCAGAGAAAAATGTGAAACAGAGCTGGCGGTCCGTTAGGGATCGATTTCAGAAAAAGTGGAGAATCACCACCTAGGAGGCACAATTTCCCTTTCTTTGAAGAGCTGCAGTTCCTTGTAACCGGCCGTACATTGCGGAGGTAACTATTTGTTTTTCTCGGCTTATAAACTGTTGAAACACAGCGTACATACACAGCGTTGAAACATTTCTTTGGGGTTTTTTTCCCTACAGTACTCAAGGGAACATTTGTCCTGCAGAGGAAGAGTCCAAAGATGGGGCAGGTTCCTCTGGAGCTGTTGACAGATCTTCGCCATCTGTAGCAACCACTTCTGCTGAGGCAAATTCTTCATCAGCTGCTGGCCCATCTGAAGCTGCTGGCCCATCTGCAGCTGCTGGCCCATCTGCAGCTGCTGGCCCATCTGCAGCTGCTGGCCCATCTGAAGCTGCTGGCCCATCTGCAGCTGCTGGAGCATCTGTCTCCGCAGAAGCGGTTGCTACCGAAAGGACTGCCTATCCGGTGAGAGGTGAGCCAAACAAAACAAAAAAAAACAAATTGAGGATAAAATGGTCAAAGCCGCAACAGAGACTCTGGAGTTGCTCAAAAAAACAACTTCAGAGGATGTCTTTGACTTTTTTGCCTTACCGATAGCTAATAAGGCTCACTCACTGACGCCGGATAGGCAGTCTATTTTTATGAGCCTGGCACAGATGAGTCTGCCCCAATCGCACCACACAATAACATCCTCATGGGTCTTTTCGGACTCTTCCGGCCCTCACAAGCACCCCAGCAGCCCTCAAACTTTGGACCAACCCAAAGGATTGGACCATCAACACCAGCCCCATTAAATTCAGAACCGTCATCATCATCATACACGTACGGATTCTGCCCAGAGTATCAATACGTATAATCCTATGTTTTGTAGACACCCTGTAGGTTCTAGTTATAATGTTACCCTTTCTACCTCTGTTCTATGAAAAATAGCCATATTTTGAAGGCTCGCTCAGCACTTTGGCAGGAGCGCTGATAATGTTGAATGCTCCAATGACAGAAAATACTTGTTGATCACAATGAGAATGCTAAAGAGGTCTCCCAACTCTCTTAAATGCCCTGTATGTATCAAAATATAAAACTATCATATGATTGACCTCTACAAATTTGTGATATTCACAAATATCAAATTTAGGTCACATAATTGTTGCCCTCCTCCATAAGTGTTGCCCTCCTGTCTGAGCCTCAGCCTCACCATCTAGCCAGTGCCCCATCCGTGCTCTGTGCTTCGTTGAACCCACGCTGTGTCTGCACTGTGCATTGCGTGCTCTCTTGGCATGCATAGGCCCTCGCCTGTTCCCTGGCGTGCCGCCTTGCATGCGCAGGCCCTTGCCCTAGCCTGAACAATGGTGTATCCCTTATCACGCTCCTATACTTGGACCTTGGTATAAACCCTACCACACACACCCTGCCTGGAAACTTGCCTTGTACCTTGGTGTGTACCGTAACATGCACCCTGTGTTGAAATATGTCGTGCCTCCTTGCCTCAACCCTGGATTGCCTTCCGGATGCCCGGAGCCTGCTGATCGCTGCCAGAGCTCCCGAGCCTGATGACTGCGGCCTGATGTCCGGAGCTGTTGTCCTGAATCTGATGTCCAGATACTGAAGATAGTTGCCAGATGTCCGGAAACCAATGCCGTATAGCCCTTGTTGAAACACTTGTGTGCCACCTAGCAACTATGATGCCTTGGACCTAGTCGTGCCCCTGCACTGTGTAAAGTTAAAAAATGGAACCAACCCAGTAAAAAAATACATAGTGAGATTCAATTTTTAAACCAAATTCAACAAAATGAAGGGTACTTCTTTGGTGTTGCTCCATCTTCTTCCATCCTTCACTGCTGTTCAGGCCGCTCAACACCGGCACAGGAGTATTGCCAGTGCACGGCACCTTCAGGACTCATAAAATAGTCAGCAAAAGTTTCTCTCACACGCACACCCAAGTTGAATGGCCTTCCCGCATTGCGCACTGGATTAATTACAGGCTGCTGGCACTCCACATCTACGTCAGTACTGTACTCACGAGTGTAGTTGTGGAGTACACAGCAGGCCTTAATCACAGTGTCAATGGTGTCAAGATCCAACTAGATGGCAGTGTGAAAGATCCTCCACTGACTAGTCATGATCCCGAAGGTGCATTCCACATATCTTCGCGCACGACTCAGCCGATAATTAAAAACCCTCCACCGGGCATTCAGTCCCCTCCGTGGGTATGGGCGCAGCAGGGTGGTCATTAAGGGAAACGCCTCATCCGATACCATCACAAAGGGCACTGGATGTGTGGAACCCGGCAAAGGTCTTGGGGCTGGGAGCGTTCCGCCATCTCGAAGAATTTGCTGACCAATCTGTGACGTTCGCAACACCCGTGAATCCCCAGTACTGCCATAAGCACCAACGTCGATGGCAACAAATTTGTAATGTGCATCAGCCACCGCCATCAGGACCACCGAAAAATACTTCTTAGAAGCGTGATCCTGATCGTGGTGGCTTCTACACTCTTACATGTTCACCATCAACTGCACCTATGCAGTTGGGGAAATTGGCCACAGACTGAAAGCCTGCTGCGACCTGCAGCCAAGTCTCCTCGGTTGGGGAAGGCATCACCATGGGCTGCAACTTCTGCCAGATGACGGCACATGTGCACCTCACAATTTGAGAGATGGTGGATATACCAACTCTAACTTGGAGGTGTAGGGATGTGTAGCTCTCTACTGTGGCCAAAAATCTGCAAAGAAACAAAAAACAAATTAGAAATGTCACACAAACATGTAATGGAACCTGTCAGCATTTATGGGCGCTATAAGATGTGGCCAACACCTTGTGTTATCTTATAGCTGCCAAAAATGCAGACAGGTTATATTATTTCTCCAAAACACCAGGGTATGTCCAGTACAGCAAAACACTGTACCAAAGATATCCATGTCAGTGTGTCTGGGTGTGTACGGCACGTATGTGCCAGCCATGTGCTGCACCATTCACACACGAATGGCTTCCTGGGAAAAAAGCGCTCAAGAAAGTGAAGTTACACGGTGGCAGGTGGTGAAAACAAAGCCCATTCTTCCCTGATGGCGGTTAAATCCTGCAGACCAGGGGAGAATGAAGCCACCATCTTCAACACCTGCCGCCAGGTAACTGCGCTTCCTGTAGTGCTTCACCAGTGTCAGCAGCTTTATGTGGAAACTGTCATGACACATACCGAAAGAGGCCGAATGAATGACATACAAAACAAAAAAAAAGGAATTACGGCAAGGCGATGAGCAGCCTTTCTTCAGAAGTGATGGTGTGGCGCCACCAGGAGCATGGCCGCCACAGTGGCTTTGCCTTCCTCCAGGGAGAGTAACGCCAGGCTTGGAGGCAATGACAGGTCTCTCTCGCAGTCAATCTATGCATGCAACACAGTTTCACTCCAGGCCAGCAGGGGGAGCTCTGAACCGGAATCAAGGGGAGGAGTGCTCTCTGAGGGCCAAGAGGAAGGAGTGGGTAGTTAGTCTGCGGAGGGTGAAGTGTGCAGACGTGTGGAAGGAGCGCTGAGATAGAGCTGAGAGAAAGAGCTCATCTCCCGTAGGAGCGCATGAACTGGAGCCTGGTCTCCACGGCTGTATGGACACTGATGGTCCTACAGCAGACACCAGAGGAGTAGAAGGCTGTAAATGCAATAGTCCCACCTAAGACTTGAGGGCACAACAGCAACATGGATAGTGAGCCGGGACTTAGGAGTGAGGAGTCCCTGGAAGAGGCTACAGTTGTCTGCCGTACAAGTAGAGTTCTTAGGAACATCTGACAGGAGGAACTTCAGTGTAACTCAGTACTGGAGATCCCTTAAGTAAGCGCTAGGAAGGAGACTGCACAGCCCATCTGCTGAGAGAGAATCCCTGAGTTGCTTCCAAGCTAGCCTGCTCCGGTACCATCTGTAATCAGAACCCTGGACTGCAATTACCAAGTAAAGATACAGAAATTGCACCCCGCTGTGTCTTGTCTGCTTCCTACCTTTCCGGCACCGCTACATCCCCGTCCCAACCACATCTACAATGCCCTGGGACTACAGCTTGACCTGTGGGGAGCTTTTACATCTCTGCTGCACCACACCACCAGTCCCAGAGGATCTGCATGCAGCGTCGGCTTAACACCTCCCTTGCCAAAAACCACAGGAGGCGTCACGAACTATTCATCTAACTATATTCCACCATTCCCCTTTTCCCCATTACTTGGGCGCCCAGGGCCACGGTCCGGGTCACTGCTGCTGTGACACATCCCACTGATACCGGCCCGGTACCGAGTACCCCACAGCCCTGGGAGGGCGACCGAATGGCCTTCCCCATAACCGTATGTGACAACGTAAGATGGGGTCCTAATATTTCCAGGAGTCGGTCAAATGCCGGGATGCTTAGTCTGCAGAAGGATATGAATTTGTCCGGAAATTGTACAGGAAAAACATAAAAAAAGGATTTGTGTTTGACATACACATTATAATGTGGATAATATATTTAGAAATTTGGATACTGACCTCCTCAAATCATTGTAGAGCACATAACAATGGCCTTTTTCGGTATGCTCCCCTACTATTGGGTGAACCCACATTTTTCGTGCTCGTATTCTTCTCTGCTGCTGCACCTAAAAAAATATAGCGTTTAGTACAGTGATAAACCAAAGGCTGTGTTCACATTGCGTGAAAGTTGTGCATTTAATGCATCCATTATATAGCGGCATTACCGCTATGTTACGGAGGCGTTTACGCACCAATATGCGTGCAATTTTGGACGCCGGTGCTCAAGAAAGACACTACTGAACTTGAAAGGGTTCAAAGGCGGGCTACTAAAATGATAAATGGAGTTGGCTCACTACAATACCCAGAAAGCTTATCAAAATTAGGTCTATTTACTCTAGAAAAGAGAAGACTTAGGAGAGACTTAATATATATGTACAAGTATATCAGAGGGCAATACAGAGATCTCTCCAATGAACTGTTTGTACCAAGGACTGTGACAAGAACAAGGGGGCATTCTCTTCGTTTGGAGGAAAGACGATTTCTGCACCAGCATAGAAGAGGGTTCTTCACGGTAAGAGCAGTGAGGCTCTGGAATTCTCTTCCTGGAGAAGTGGTGATGGCCAACTCACTGAATGAATGTAAGAAAGGAATGGAGGCTTTTCTTGTGAGTAACAGTATAGAAGGTTACGAATAACAGAATATTATAGGTAGATGGTTGACCCAGCTTAGGGGAAGGAATTTTTTTCCCTATGGAGAAAATTGGCTTCTACTCTGTGGGTTTTTTGCCTTCCCCAGGATCAACAATGCAGAACAGCTGCACTAAAAAGAGGCTGAACTAGATGGACATAAGGTCTTCCTTCAGCCTTCAAAACTATGCTGCTATGTAAGTTTACTGTCCATTTAGGGCACACAATGTGCCGCTTAAAATAGGGCCCCCCATCTTTTTCTAAATATATAAATCATATATGGTATGATTTACCATATATCATATTAGACCCCGCATTGTATACTTCTTTGTAAACTGTATATTTCACAAACCAAAAATAAACAAGGACGGGTGGGTCTAGTATTAATTTAGACTCAGCATTGAATAAGTGTCATCAAATTAGTTTAAATAGTGATGAAACATTTTTTATTTAATTATTAATCAGACCTTTCAAAGTTACATTAGTAAGATACTCCATTAATTTACTACCGTCCTGAAAGTGCTGTTTTAGCTGCCTAGTTTATACTCTTTTATGAGGTGCTTTGAACTGCTGCTCTGGCAAGAATCCATACTCAGACATTATTTACAAAACACTTTCCCTGTGTGCACTGTGAGAAGATGAAGTGGAAAAACTGCAATAACAATAATCACAATATTCTTTTATCCGAGTAACAATGAGGAGATCAATGGTAATGGTACTCACCTGGTATGGTTCTGTATCCACAACCACTATAAAGTTCAAGGCTGCTGCAGATCTACGGCTTTGAAAACAACTGAAATGGAATGAAAGGGTTAATGTATGGAAGGATAGAAGAGGAGAACGGTATCTAGGAATACGGTTTATTTGTCGACGCGTTTCGAAGTTCTAAACTTCTTCATCACGACTAACCACAGTGCTTTGTCCTGATGAAAAAGTTTGGAACTTTGCAACGCGTCGACAAATAAATCGTATTCCTAGATACCGTTCACCTCTTCTATCCTTTCATACTGGCAATGCAGAATTAGCCCTATCATTCCATTTCAGTCGCTGTGAGAATGTTTGTAAACAGTATTTAAGTATGGATTTTTTCTAGAGCAGCAGTTCAAAGCAGCTTATAAAAGAGTAGTTATTAGGCAGCTAAAACAGCACTTTCAACTTGGTGTTTGAGGTAGATAGAAAGAAGCAAGATAAAAATAATGGAGGGTGCAACAAAGAACATTACAAAGTAAGGTAATGGAGTATATTACAAAAGTATAGTATATTATAAAACAAGGTAGTTATGTATATTACAGTTTCCTAATTTTGCAAATGCTATGCAATATCAAAAAACTAAAAAAAACATTGAGATCGTCTGACACAAGGTGAGGTTTTCATACTAGAGGATAGGACTGTCCTGACTGGGGCACAACTTGTTGCGGTGAGATGGCTTTTACATGTTTTTGTTATTTTTATGTACTATTACTATTTACTTACAGCAGGGTATTTGCTCATTTTGTTTCTATCTAAGGTTTGGTCTGCTAAATGGCTGCAGTGTGAACATGCTCTTATGGGATGCATGTACACTAACTTATTTCTTTAGCTTTATTTAAAGAAAAAAATATGAATAATTAATAATTAGTCATTAGCCACATATTATATTACTCAGCATTGTATACATTCTGTAGCTTGTAACTTATTTTTCAGACTAAATATAAACAATTCTGGGCATAATATTAGTTTAGGCTCAGCATCACCAAGCTACATTCGTAAATTAGCAGCTAGTAGAGATGAGCCAAGCTGACTAAATTTGGATAGGAAATTCACTCGAAATTGGCTGAGAATTTGGATTTTACTCAAATTTATAGATGTCGGGGGATAATAGGCAGAGGAATTTAAAAAATTGAAAAATATAATTCTCTCTTCTCCCCTTACTTGCCCTCCTGATCCACAGCTCTCTCCTTGTTCTCCCCTGGTTGACTTCCTCCTTCTAACTTTTCTCTTCTCTACTTTCTTGAGTCTTTTTTTTTTTTTTGGCTTCTCCAACACTCAGTAGGTGACAAAGGGTGAAGATGGAAGAAGAGCTAGAGGGTGGAAGCGACCCAGCAAAGAACTGGGCATGGAGCTTTGCTGCCAGGTGTCACAAGTGTGTTGCGTCCTCCTGGGAGATCTGGGGTTAGAAGATCACTACCATTTAGCCTGTGTTTGTGTTCCATATTAAATGGATTTGGTTTCCTTTGGTGCTGAAGAGGTTAAAGACCCTTTCTATAGTGGTCAGAAACATGCAGCTCCATTTCAGCTGCTTCTGATCTGGTCATTACGTCTCCCTATAAAACCTGGCCAGACCTTCTCTTTCCTGCCAGTGAAAGCTTTGCTTCCTAAACTCCTTGGAGACACTGTGCTGAATTGGAGGTTGTTGTTGCTAGTGGAGATTGTTGTGTGCTGTTTTTGGGTGTATGCATTCCTCATTATCCTATTCCCATATGGTTGGTGCATTCCTATCCTTCCCTATATACCTTTCTACCTTTGCTGAGTGTCTGTGTGTTTGTTGCTTTCTGTTATCCCTGTTTTGTCTTTGTGTCTTGTTTACTTTACATTTCTGTCCCAGGCCTTATGGAGTTGTGGAGGCACCAGACCAGGTTTTAACAGTTGCATGGTAAGGTAGGAGACTCAGGCATCTCTACCTTCAAGAGTACCCCCAGGATAGGGATAGTTAGGATCCCAGCTCCAGGAACAGTTTAATGCCCCCCTTCCATTCCGAAGACCGACACAGCATGACAATTGGATAGATGGGTGCCGTGGTGAGTATAAACTTTTTTTTATTTTTTCACCTTAAAAAGAATTATTATTATTATTTATTTATATAGCAAGAATCAAGAATAATGAGTGAAACAGGCAACACCATTTTGCTTGACGCCAATCAAATTTGAGTTCTGGAGAACCTGAATTTTAGGGAAATTTGAGATTTTTTCTTGATTTTTTGTCCTATTTGAGCCAAAATTTGAAACAAAGTCAATTTGCTTTGAATCGATTTGCTCATCTAGAGTGTTGGGTAAATGCCAGTAAAATCGGATGAGCAATGCTGGATCTAGTATTGGTGTCGTCACCAAAAATGATAGATTCAGAAAATGTCATCAATATTGTATATTATTCCCAGCATTGCATGTAAGTCACAATTTAGTTTACAGATCAAACATAAGCAATGTTGGGTCTAGTACTGGAGTAGTTCAAGCATTGCACATTTCTCATTAGCAATATATTAGATGAGAACCAGAGTTGTTCACTAATTGTCAAGAAATGAATGTCCTTTTCAGACCAGTCACGACTCAGGAATAATGTATGAATTTAGACCCGGCTTTGTATATCTGTCAACAAAACAAAATGAGCTTTACACAACTCAGCAATGAGCTAGATAATGAAAATGAGGAAAAAAGCCAGCTCATCGACACTTCAGGGTGCACGGAACTCAGTCCTGATGAGACGTAAACGCACGAAGAGAAAACAAACTTGATGTTCCAGCTCCTTGGGGTAAAATTCTTCAAATTTATTGAGACATTTTAAAATATGATATGCTCCTACACCGCACTATAGTGCACAGTGGGACAAAGAACAACACAAGAGCGATCTTTATCAAAGCTGAACTAGATAATACCCAGCAATGAACATTGACTGTAAACTGGACTAGAATATAAACTATGCATCAAGTTTAGAGATTAACAAATCTTTTAAAATTCCAATTCTCCAACTTTTTCCAAGAAAATCTATTTGAAGAAAATTTATTAGACACAAATTGCATGTACTCCAAACCTGTAATTGCAATGAAAAGAAATGCTTGAATTACAGCTGCACTATAACTATACTGATCAAGGACTCATCAAATGCACTATAACTGTACTTATCAATGAAACAACAGCTGCACAATAACTATAATGATCAAGGACTCATCAGATGCACTATAACTGTACTTATCAAGGAATCATCAGATGCACTATAGCTATACTGATCAAGGAAGCAGCAGCTGCACTATAACTATACTGATCAAGGAATCATCAGATGCACTATAACTATGCTGATCATGGAAACAGCAGCTACACTATAGCTATACTGATCATGGAATCATCAGCTACACTATAACTATACTGATCAAGAAAGCAACAGCTGCACTATAACTATACTGATGAAGGAAGAAGATGCACTATAACTGTACTGATGTAGGAAGCAGTAGCTAAACTATAACTACACTGATGCACTATAACTATACTAATCAAGGAAACAGCAGATGCACTATAACTATACTGACCCACGAAGCAGAAGATGCACTACAACTATACTGATCAAGGAAGCAGCAGCTGCACTATTACTATACAGATCAAGGAAGCAGCAGCTGCACTATAACTATACTGATCAAGGAAGCAGCAGCTACACTATAACCATACTGATCAAGGAAGCAGACGATGCACTATAACTATACTGATCAAGGAAGCAGCAGCTGCAGTATTACTATACTGATCAAGCTATACTGATCAAGGAAGCAGAAGGTGCACTCTAACTATACTTGATCAAGGAAGCAGCAGCTGCACTATAACTATGCTGATCAAGGAAGCAGAAGATGCACTATAACTATACTGATGAAGAAAGCAGCAGCTGCACTATAATCATACTGATCAAGGAAGCAGAAGATGCACTATAAATATACTGATCAAAGAAGCAGCAGTTGCACTATACTATGTGCTGCCGAATAAAGACAACAGACTGTGCAGAGAACAATAATTTACTGTTCATTCTTTAATTATCATTCTGTGCGGGTAGAAGACCTGTCTAAAGGGGCAATTAAATGGCCGCAATTGATCAGAGTAACTGCTTCCTTACACCAGTTAAAAACATTAACAGTCTTGCATACTTGTCCACAAACCAGGATACGTTTCTTAGACTAGCCGCCGATGTTGGAGGGTTATAAATTGGATCAGGCCAAGCATTATATTACTTTTTGTCTCCAAATTAGAATCTGTTTTATACTTTATTACATAGCAATATATCACATTAAATTCAGCATTATCTATTTGTCACCAAACCAATATTAGTTTTATAGACTAATCATAGGCAGTGAGCTATATAAGATGCAGACTCATACATTTATCAAAAAAATGATATATTAGTAATCATGCAATACTTCCTTTCTCCTGCGGAGGTGCTATAGAGAAATGGAACACTTTGCTTTCAGGTTCCATCACTAATTACAGCTAATTGCTGATACATTGTTATCTGCTTATCGCTGGGGGACCCTCCTAACTATAAAAGAGGTTGGCCAAAATGGACAGAGACATTTCTACAGCCACGATCCTTGAATATATTCAGTATATGGAGAGAAATAGATATCACAGGCTCAGATTTATTACTATTTGTGGTGAAGTGAGAATCTGTCTGAGGATCTCCCCTAAAGGCGAGCTGCATCGTTATTAGAGTTGTATTATCGGAGTGATGGATAGAACCCGGTGCGGCCGACCAAGTGGAAACCCGCCAGTGCCATTTTATTAACCATTAGGAAGCTAGAATAATGGTATTTTGTGTGTATGACCTTGTCAGAAGACCACCTTCTCTTCACTAATAATTGGGCCCATAAAGGGACACATCTTGACACTAGTCTCAGTATTTGTCAGCATCTCATTTTATGTGGCCCATGAGGTCTGGACACAGAAGGACCGGATCTCCACGAGCCCCGTATGGAAAGTGTCTGAAAAGTGCAGGGTGGAGGTGCACACCGGAGATGCCCAGGAGCTGTAGTATGATCAGACCATGCTCCTGTATAGTCAGACATGGCCATTACACAGTACACAGCAGGACACAGCAGGGGCACATTTATAAGATTATCTCAGCACAGGAACATTTTATTTAAACACATCCAATTGTAGAAATTATTATCATTCCAAGATCTAGTGATTAAAAGGAACTTTTGTTCCTTGGAAAACCCCTTTAAGGAAAGCCAAATAATTAATAGTAAAATCCGTTTAGAGGGACAGAAGGAGGGATGAAAGAAAAGAGGCAAAAAAGTAGGTGGTAGGAAGGATGGTGGGAAGGAAGGGAGGGAGGGAGGAAAGGAAGGAAGGGAGGAAGGAAGGAAGGAAGGAAGGAAGGAAGGAAGGAAGGAAGGAAGGAAGGAAGGAAGGAAGGATGGATGGAGGGAAGAGAGGAAGGAATGAATATTAGATAGTA
The DNA here is from genome assembly GCF_039654945.1 of Dendrobates tinctorius. Classification (NCBI taxonomy): domain Eukaryota; kingdom Metazoa; phylum Chordata; class Amphibia; order Anura; family Dendrobatidae; genus Dendrobates; species Dendrobates tinctorius. The sequence continues at coordinate 5,852,003 of NW_027361688.1, forward strand.
GGAAGGAAAGAAGAAAGGAAGGAAGGGAGGGAGGGAGGAAAGGAAGGAAGGAAGGAAGAGAGGAAGGAAGGAAGGAAGGATGGAGGGAAGTGAGGAAGGAATGAATAATAGATAGTAGGAAGGAAAGAAGGAAGGAAAGGAAAGAAAAAAGGAAGGAAGGGAGGGAGGGAGGGAAGGAGGGAGGAAGGAGGGAGGGAAGAGAGGAAGGAATGAATAATAGTAAGAATAAAGGAAAGGAAGGAAGGGAGGGAGGGAGCGAAGAGAGGAAGGAAGGTAGGATGGAGGGAGGGAGGGAAGAGAGGAAAGAATGAATAATAGTAAGAAGAAAGGAAAGAGAGGAAGGAAAGAAGGAAGGAAGGAAAAGAGGAAGGAAGGAAAGGAGGAAGGTAGAGAGGGAAGGATAGAAGGAAGGAAGGAATAATAGATAGTAACAATAAAGGAAAGGGAGGAAGGAAGGAAGGAATGAAAGAAAGAGAGAAAGGAAGGAAGAGAAAGAAAGAAAGAGAGAAAGGAAGGAAGAAAGAGAGAGAGAATGGAAGAATTTAATTTTATTTATTTATTTTACTCATTTATATAGCACCATTAATTCCACATCGATTTACAGACATTATTGACACTGTCCCTGATGGGGCTCACAATCTAAATTCCCTATCAGTATGTCTTTGAAATGTGGGAGGAAACCGGAGTACCTGGAGAAAATAGAGAAAAAGAAAGAAAGAAAGAAAGTGTCAGGGATTTTATCCCACTCTCAGTTCCGGTTTGGAACTTGCAGCTCTCTGGTGCCCCCCTTACCCTCAGGTCAGTCAGGGAACTACACCTAGGATAAGTAATCACCAGAAACGTGCCTTGCCATGTACTGGCTATTGGGCCTTCTGAGGGTGGTATGTGTATCGCCAGTCTCAGGCTGGAAATACACACATAAACCTTTGTTGCGTCACTGCCAGGGTCTCCCAAATCCCCCAGAACACTTTGCTGCCACCAGCTCCTCGTTTGACATTAAAACCAATATCGGGTCAGGAGCCCACCCAAAAGATAGCGTAATTTAGAGCGGAGGACGATATGGTGGTTCGTTCATAGAGCAAGAAAAACAAAACTAGCAAACTTTATAGATTTTCTCCAGAAAATATAGGCAGTGTTTACAAAATTACAGAAGATATTACAAATGGAGGCAAAATATGATATATACAACAGTTGCAAATAAAAGAGGATAAAAATAAGAAACTACTACATCTCAGTCACTGGCATGACATGTTGATGAGGGGAGGGGAGTTCCCAAGGGCAAAGATTCAGTCCGCAGCATGGATGGTAGATAGCTGTCTTCCCCAGGTCTGAACACACTCCTGATTGAGCATCTGAAATTTATACTTTTGGCCAAAACCAAGGGACTCCCCCCTTGCTGACCTCACTTGATGGGCTAGGCACCCTCCTTTTGAAAAGTTGTTAAAACTTCTAGTTGCCATATCTCCGGCTGGGGGAGCTTGCAGAGTGACAACAGGGCTATCATATGTTCGGTTACGAATTTATCTTTCTTTAGATACCAAACATCATATGTCTATGTATTACTGGGAGGTATATACCCTTTTCTCGGTTTCTGGTGGACGCAGAAGTCACAAAACGCTGCTGCGTGTAGCTTTAATTATGCCAATCCCGAAAGTATAGGTTTCCTGTCTCTAGTCTTATTGTGCGTTATTAAATTCGATCTGAAATAAACAAAGGAACATGTGGCTGGAAAACTTGACTTGGTGTTTGAGCCTAGCAGACCATGATCTCACATTACACAAAGCTTGTGTACCTGAAGGGAGGGGCGAATGGACATTCCAACAGGGCAAGGAGCGAGGGAGGGAAGAAAGTGCTCTGGCTCACCTTGTGAAATGGAACGTCTAAGCCTAAGGTCCAGCTGGGAACACAGGCGTCGCAGGCAGACAGGACACAGGGAAACACGCGTGGAGCAGGTAGTGGTGCACAGTCAAACTAGGAGTCTTAATACCATGACACAGATGTGGGCCTTATATAGCCCAGGCAGATCATCACATGGCAGCACACTAATGTGGGGAAGGTGACTTGACGGACAGACTTGATTGGAAGTAGGAGGGGATGGTTTGTGCACTACAGACGGAGATTGGCAATGACAGAAAGGTAACAGCAGGGAAAGACAGAAAAGGGAGTGCAGTACCAAAATTTGACCACAAGATGGCAGGGGGGAGTGTAGTTCAGGACTTAACATCAGCTTATGGCTATAGAAACTGCTTAGTCATGGGGGCGGGGAGATAGGAACCCAGGAGGGAAATTCCCAGTGAGAGAGGGGATAAATAGGACTGGTTGGGGTTCCAGAGGTTAGTCCAGGGAGGAGCTCAGCAGAGGAAGACTCAGGACAGAAGATGGAGAACGATGAAGAGCTCGACCAGGGGACTGACAGGAGAAGGCAGTCAGGGGGTGGCCCTGACACGACGTACCGCAGGACAGACGAGGCCCCGGGGGTACCGATTGGACGACGACCTCGGGCAGGTGAAGTGCTGGCGGTAGATTGGTCTAGGACAGCCCCAGTGAAAGATCCGCGAGGGACGTCATCACGACTAAAGGAAAGGTGAAAGGTACCCAGGCCTGGAAACGGAGAGCTGTAAAGGAACTGCGGTGCATGGCTATGGTCGTCAGGAGGACGGCCAATAAACTCGGACCTGTTACAACTGAAATCTGCCTCGGTCTCGTCTTTGCATCGTCTGGTCGCGGTAAGCAGTGGACCACCCCCCAATCCGGCCCCCTACCACACTAGGCCACTTGTGAAGCCCCACATAGAGCACAAAAGAGATCAGCGGACCGGTGTAAGGGGAGCAGAGCACTGACCAGGGACAGGTGTGTAACAGGAGGAAGGAAGGGCGGAAATTTGACATTGAACCTTTGATAGTGCTACTTACCCAGGGCTGATCCCGTAGACGTCCATTAGATGTGAGCGGACGTTTATTTTCTTTCATCAGGCACAGGCAGTTCTGGGCGCACGGATATTCGCCGTCTAATTGAATTGCTGCATAAATCAATTGCTGAATGAATAATGCAGGTTGAATCATATTACCATTTATTCATTTAGCAAGTACATGTCAGGCTGATCCATAAGACGGGACACATACAGGACGACAGCGGCAAACATTAACCCTGGGCGCCACGCTCGGGCCTGGATATTGCAGACTCCGGAGTATATATCTGGACGGTATACTCATAGAGGATCTGCAGCATTATGCCGGACATTATACCATTACATTAGGGTAATCGATTCCAAAAATCTCATTAAATGTGATTGGAATGTCTGCATTTTCTACAAAGATGCTCATCCATGCCCAAGCAACAATGTCGGGGAAACGTCCCAAACAATGGACCCTGCAGAATAAGTCCTATTAAACCCTGGAAGGGGAGGGCAGGTGGAATAATGGACACTTAGGAAATGTTGATCTTCCGTTAAATATAAAACGTTTCGTATAGATTTTTCAATCCAAAGTGTTGAATGTCGATCACAGATCGGTAGTCAAAAACAATCTGCAAAGACTGAGATGAGACCCCATAATAGGGTCAGGTCTTTGCCCGTGCACGTTACTCACCTATCTATGGATTTTGCATGGATTTTATAAAGTTACGGAATCTCGGGATCAAATCAAGATAAAGAGCGGATTAGCTCTGGGAATTTCCCAGGTTACCAGTCCTGGTGTTAAAAATGTTGGACACATGATAAAAACTGACATCAGCCCTTTAAGATATTTCAACTCATGTGCCCAATAATAATGGTACAATGTGGCACCAAAATAATAGTTCCATTGTGCCCCTAATAATAATGGTACAATGTGGTGCCAAAATAATAGTGCCATTGAGCGCCCAATAATAATGGTACAATGTGGTGCCAAAATAATAGTGCCATTGAGCGCCCAATAATAATGGTACAATGTGGTGCCAAAATAATAGTGCCAATATGCCCCTAATAATAATGGTACAATGTGGTGATAAAATAATAGTGCCACTGTGCCCCTAATAATAATGATACAATGTGGTGATAAAATAATAGTGCCACTGTGCCCCTAATAATAATGATACAATGTGGTGATAAAATAATAGTGCCATTGTGCGCCCAATAATAATGGTACAATGTAGTGATAAAATAATAGTGCCATTGTGCGCCAAAAATAATGGTACAATGTGGTGATAAAATAATAGTGCCATTGTGCGCCCAATAATAATGGTACAATGTGGTGCCAAAATAATAGTGCCATTGTGCCCCTAATATTAATGATACAATGTGGTGATAAAATAATAGTGCCATTGTGCCCCTAATAATAATGGTACAATGTGGTGATAAAATAATAGTGCCATTGTGCCCCTAATAATTATTACAGGAAAGGGCCAAAGATAGGGGATCATAGTATAGGAAGGGCCCAGGATGGGTACAATATATTAGAAAAGGGCCGAGCATGTAGGATGGGGACCAGCATGGGGGACTTAATTATAGGATGGGGACCAGCATGGGGGACATTATTATAGGAAGGGGCCTAAGATGGGGGACATTATAATAGGATGGGGACCAGAATGGAGGACATTATTATAGGATGGGGACCAGCATGGAGGACATTATTATAGGAAGGGGCCCTAGCATAGGGAACATTATTATAAGAAGGGGCCCACGATGGAGGGCATTTCTTACAGGACGGGGGCCAGGACGAAGGACATTATAACATGGGGGGGGTGAACACATATGTCTTTTTAGGATCTAGAGTGCGGCCAGGGCCCAGACATCTATTGAACATGCAGATGGTCCACATTTTGCACTGGGGTCCAATGGACTCTAGTTACATCACTGGATGAAAGCTTTGGAAGATTTCCTGAGGATGTTTGGGACTCAAGGTCAAAGCTTTCTTTACAACAGGTCATTTCTGAATTTTCTGATGATAGATTCCCGGTTACTGAATGCAGCTAATCTCGGTTGCCAAGCAGAACACATAACTTCAAAACAAAAAAGGGCAAGTTCAGTCAAAACTCCTAATCCCGCTCTGGCTTGGTCCATTTTTCTTTGGTTTTATATACATGGGTCTTAAACATTCTTGGAATGATTCCTGCACACATACCGAAAATACTCTCGCTTCATCTGGGAATATTACATGTCCTCAAAAAGGAACTTGTCACCTTGCACATGGCGTCTGTTATAGAGCGTGAGGAGCCGAACAGATTGATATATGAGTTGTGGGAAAGGGATTCACTGGAACTTGCAATTTATTCATCAAGCTGATTCAGGACTTAGGAGTCCAGTGGGCGGTCCTACCGCTGACTGACAACTGTGTCTCTAAGCTCTCTAGCACCGTAAAGGTTGTCAATCAATGATTAGGACTGCCCATGATTTTAAGAAATAAAATACTAGTTATAATGAATCTTTGCCTACAGACGTAAGATCAGATCTGGCCGTCAGACAACTGTCTGCAGCAGAAGATGGCTATTGCTAAGGTTTCCATCAGTTATCAAAAGTGCTTTTATAGGACTAGAAATAGAGTGCCATCCTAGTCTATGGGCTGTGTCTGGTATTGCGACTTAGTCCCATTGTTGCCTTGACAGGACAGGACAGAATAAAGACCCCATGGACACGGACCATTCATAGAATCATAGAATCGTAGAGTTGGAAGGGACCTCCTGGGCCATCTGGTCCAACCCCCTGCTCAAAGCAGGATTCGCTAAATCATCCCAGTCAGATGTCTGTCCAGCCTCTGTTTGAAGACTTCCATTGAAGGAGAACTCACCACTTCTCGTGGCAGCCTGTTCCACTCATTGATCACTCTAACTGTCAAAAAGTTTTTTCTAATATCTAATCTGTGTCTCCTCCCATTCAGTTTCATCCCATTGCTTCTAGTCTTTCCTTGTGCAAATGAGAATAAAGTTGAGCCTTCTACAATGTGACAGCCCTTTAGATATTTGTAGACAGCAATTAAGTCTCCTCTCAGTCTTCTCTTTTGCAAACTAAACATTCCCAAATCCTGCAACCTTTCCTCATAAGACAGGGTTTGCAGACCGGTCACCATTCTGGTCGCTCTTTTCTGAACTTGCTCCAGTTTGTTGATGTCTTTTTTAAAATGTGGTGCCCAAAACTGGACACAATATTCCAGATGAGGTCTGACCAAAGAGGAGTAGAGGGAAATAATGACTTCACGTGATCTAGACTGTATGCTTCTGTTAATACATCCTAGAACTGCATTTGCCTTTTTTGCTGCTGCATCACACTGTTGACTCATATTCAGTCTGTGATCTATTAGTATACCCAAGTCTTTTTCACATGTGCTGTCACTTAGCCCTATTCCTCCCATTCTATATATGCTTTTTTCATTTTTATTGCCCAGATGTAGTACTTTGCATTTCTCCCTGTTAAAAACCATTCTGTTAGTTACTGCCCACTTCTCCAGTTTATTTAAATCTTTTTGAATCCTCTCTCTCTCTTCTCTAGTATTAGCTATCCCTCCTAGCTTTGTGTCATCAGCAAATTTAATCAGTTTACCCTCAATTCCTTCATCTAAATCGTTGATAAAGATGTTGAACAATACAGGGCCCAGGACAGAGCCCTGTGGTACCCCACTTGAGACATTCTTCCAACTGGATGTGCAGCCATTTACGACCACTCTTTGGGTCCGATCACTAAGCCAGCTATGAATCCACCTAACAGTTGCCTTGTCCATTCCATACTTAGTCATTTTTTCAATAAGGATTGTATGAGAGACTTTGTCAAATGCTTTGCTGAAGTCAAGATATACTATATCTACAGCATTTCCTTGATCCACCCAATCAGTGATACCGTCATAGAAGGAAATTAAGTTAGTCTGACATGACTTATTAGTTACAAACCCATGCTGACTCTGTTTGATCACTTCATTCTTATCCAGGTATTGACTTACATGTTGTTTAATAATTTGTTCAAAGATCTTTCCTGGTATAGAAGTCAGACTCACCGGCCTATAGTTGCCTGGGTCCACCTTCTTCCCCTTTTTGAAGATAGGAACAACATTTGCTCTTCTCCAGTCTTCTGGCACTTCTCCTGTTCTCCAAGAATTTTCAAAGATTATGGAGAGTGGTTCAGAAATTTCTTCTGCTATCTCCTTCAGTACTCTGGGGTGTAATTCATCTGGACCTGGAGACTTGAATTCATTTAGGTTAGCTAAGTGTTTCCTCACTATCTTTCTGTTTATAGATATCCTGGATTCTTCTATTCCCTTAATAGGACAGTGAATAACAGTTGGTGTTACATTTCCTTTCTGAGAGAAAACAGATGCAAAATAGGAATTTAAAAGTTCAGCCTTCTCAACATCCTGTCTTACCATTTCATCATTTTCATCCTGTAAAAATCCTATAGCATCTTTGACTTTTCTTTTACTTTTGACATATCCCCAAAATCTTTTATTATTGCTTTTGACATCTCTTGCAAGCCTCAATTCATTTTCAGCTTTAGCTAATCTGATTTGTGCCCTGCAGATTCTGCAGACAGCATTATATTCTTCTTTAGATATGCCTCCCTCTTTCCATTTTATAAACATTTTTTTCTTCCTTTTTAGCATGTGCTTAAGTTCTGTGTTCACCCATCCTGGTTTCCTTAAATGCTTCCTATTCTTCCCTCTTTTCGGAATTGTTAACAACTGTGCTTTGAGAATTTCATTTTTCAAGATTTCCCATCCTTCCTGGACATTTTTGTCTTTAAGGATATCCAGCCATTGGATTCCTCCAATTATCTTTCTGAATCCCTTAAAATCTGCCTTTCTGAAATCTAACCTTGACGTCTGAGTCTTCACAGGTCTTCCGCCTCTAGTTATCCAAAATTCTAAAATAGCATGGTCGTTACCTCCTAGGGTCCCAGCCACTTTTACCTCCTCAACCATTTCCTCCCTGTTTATAAGGATTAGATCCAAGGTAGCAGTTCCCCTTGTTTTCTCCCCTACCTTTTGGAAGATAAAGTTGTCAGCAAGAGAGGATAAGAATTTCCTTGACCTGTTAGTTTTGCCTGAGAGAGATTCCCAACAAATGTCTGGATAGTTGAAATCTCCCATGACAACTATGTCATATTTTTTGGAGAACTTGGCCATTTGATGCATAAAGAGTTCATCCATATCTTCAGCTTGCACAGGCGGCCTGTAGTAAATGCCTACAATGGTGTCCTTTCCATTGTTCTGTCCTTGTATTCTTACCCAAACAGTTTCCACAGAACTCCCAGTCTCTGAAGCTTCAATCTCTGTGCAGATATATGCGTTTCTAACATACAATGCAACACCCCCTCCTCGTTTATCAAGTCTGTTTCTTGCAAATAAGTTGTATCCTTCTAGTCTTGTATTCCAATCATGTGTATTGTCCCACCAAGTTTCAGTGATTCCAATGACATCATATTTCTTTTCCTGTGTTAGTAGTTCCAATTCTCCTTGTTTGTTGCCCATGCTTTGTGCATTAGTATAGAAACATTTTAGTTTGTGATTGGTTTCTCTTTCTCCAATATTTTTATTAATTAGATTCTTTCGTCTTTGTTCTTCCTTTCCACTTCTATTAGCAGAGTTCTCAATAGCATTTGTCAGGTGTATGGCTTTTTCTGGTCTTTTGCTTCCCTTCCCATGTTGTTCTAGTTTAAAGCTCTCCTTACAAGTGTAGCAAGGCGACTTCCAAATACATGCTTTCCAGTCTTCGTAAGGTGCACCCCATCTCTAGCAAGTAGTCCATCGTATAAGTAGTTCACTCCGTGATCCAGAAATCCAAATCGTTGCTGACGGCACCATCGACGTAGCCAGTTGTTCACCTGCAGAATCTTATTCCACCTCCTTGCTCCATGGCCATCCACTGGGAGGATGGAAGAGAAGACCACCTGCGCTCCCAGTTCTTTCACTTTCTTGCCTAAGTCTTCAAAGTCTCTGCAGATGGTTTCCAGGTCGTTTCTTGCGGTGTCATTTGTCCCCACATGTAGTAGCAGGAATGGGTAGTCATCTGTAGGTCTGAAGAGTCCTGATATCCTGTCAGACACATCTTTAATTTTTGCACCTGGAAGACAGCACATTTCTCTTGAAGTTATATCCGGTCTGCAGATAGCGGCCTCTGTTCCTCTCAACAGGGAATCCCCCATGACCACCACTCTCCGTTTCTTCTTCACAACATTTTTCTTTCTCCATCCAGGAGGACTCTGAAGGCGTACAAGGTTGCTGTTTGTTGGCAAAGTCTTATCCTGATGTATTTCTTCATCATTTTCCTGCGTGAGAGCCTGGTACTGGTTTCTGAGCAGTATGGGTGCTGACTGCCGCCTGATCCTCCTGCTTCTCTGGGTCACATGTCTCCATTCCTCTGTTTCTTCAGGTGCACTTCGAATTTCTTCTCTTTCTGTAACATGAAGAGATAATTCTGCTCTGTCCAAGAACTCTTCACCTTCCTTAATGATCTTCAACGTAGCTAACCTCTCTTCGAGATTTTGCAACTTTTCCTCCAACAGGGACACAAGCTTGCATTTGTGGCATGTGAAGTTTGGCTTTTCCACTGGTAAGTCTGTGAACATGTAGCAAGAAATGCAGCTCACCAAATGGCTCCTGGCCTCTTCCATCTTGAGATTTCTTAAAAACGATGAAAGATGAGCCAAAATTTGCGCGCCGATAGGCGCACGGTTTTTCCGATTTCCTCTTTTCAGCTGCAACGGCCAAAACCCAGTGATCGTTGAGCTCGCGGAGACTCTTCACTTATCCCAGAAGGCACTGGGAATATGCAAATGATCTCAAGACTCTTCCCCTGGTTTTCCGATTTCCTCTTTTCAGCTGCAACGGCCAAAACCCAGTGATCGTTGAGCTCGCGGAGACTCTTCACTTATCCCAGAAGGCACTGGGAATATGCAAATGATCTCAAGACTCTTCCCCTGGTTTTCCGATTTCCTCTTTTCAGCTGCAACGGCCAAAACCCAGTGATCGTTGAGCTCGCGGAGACTCTTCACTTATCCCAGAAGGCACTGGGAATATGCAAATGATCTCAAGACTCTTCCCCTGGTTTTCCGATTTCCTCTTTTCAGCTGCAACGGCCAAAACCCAGTGATCGTTGAGCTCGCGGAGACTCTTCACTTATCCCAGAAGGCACTGGGAATATGCAAATGATCTCAAGTCTATGCTCCATTGCTCCTCCATCTCCCTTGTATATACATGGCACTGCCATAACGATAGAAGGTGTGGAGGCCTAAATCCCTAAGGCAGCCCTCAGACCTCTCTATAAGAAGCGCAACAAACACAATATGGCAGATGGGGAGGCCTAGATATTGGATTTATATTGAGGCCTAGCAGGCACAAGTTACTAGAAATACTGTTTGGTTGCTCATAGCAACCAATCAGAGCACAGCTTCCATCTCTGAAACTGCTCAGTTAAAATGAAATCTGCTCTCTGATTGGTTGCTATGGATTGTCTTAGAGACAGTGCTGATAAATCTGGGGCCTAATGGAGTCGCAAGTAATATGGCACTGCCATGTACCCTCGTAATGTTATGTTCGTGTTTTTGCACCACTTCATTATTAGGGAAAAAAAAAAATAAGATTCCTGTATTGTTCTGGCTTTTGACATGAGTGATGTGCCACAGAAGACGGACATCTCCATCGGTATACTGGCCTAGTTATGGGGGTTCCTCTGGGAGCGTGGCCATTTTTCGATTTTGTTTTTATTTTATCATATGAGGGACTGGAAAGCAGGAAAAAAATCCAAGTGCATTACAATTGCTAAAAAGTGCAATTTCACAATTGTTTTTTTTATTTTTTTTTTATTTACCATGTTCGCAATATGGTAACGTTGACCTACTATTATGATTCTCCAGGTCAGTACGAGGACGCAGATACCAACCATATATAGGTCTCTTTTTTTCATTTAAGTGGTGAGACAAAATTTGGAAATTCGTAAAAAATAAAACCTTTGTTGTGTCGCCATTTTCTGAGACCCGTAACGTTTTTATTTTTCGGCTGTGTGAGGGCTTATTTTTTCCGCCCTGATCGTTTTTACTGACACCCTTTTAGGGAAGATATGATGTTTTGATTATTTCTCATTGCATTTTATTCTGACGTTTCGATTTTTTTTCTCCGATTAATTTACTTTATATTTTGATAGATCAGACTTTTATGAACGTAGGTGTATTTTTAATTTTTAATTTTTTTTAATAGTTTTATTTTCAAGGGGGTGAGTTGAACTTTTGAGTTTTTTTAATTTTTTTCAATTTTTTTTTTTTTCACTTTTTACCGTATTCAATAGTCCCCGTAGGGGAATCGAAGCTGCGATCATGTGATCGCTTGTGCTATACATAGCGGGGCATCACAGGAGGATCATAATGACAGGAACTGGGGTGGAATAAATTTCTCTTTCCCCCATGACGGCACCACGGAGAGAGGGGATCCGCCCCACGGGGACAGGAAACGTACAGGTAAAAAGGCAGTACCTCTCTCCCGCATCAGTTGGTTTCCTGTCCCCATAGGGAACCTACAGGCTTACCATCATCGTGGGATGCAGCCTGGAGGACGACAGCGGGAGCCCCCTGTCCCAGCTGGGGCGGTTACCCAAGGTGCCGCCGCTGGGGTCAGCGGGCCTCCAGGGCATGCGAGGGGAGAGGCAGCAGAAGACGCTCCAGACGACCGCTTCCCCCGGAGATAGCGTCCCCCTTGGAAGCGGGCCCGGAACCGGCCTGGGCGGCCGGGGGCAGGTACCGGAGACCAGCGGCCGACGGGCGCGCAAGATGGCAGGGACCGCGCCAGCCTCGGCGCAAGGCATTGCTGGGAGCCAGGGACAGCAGCAGTGCGCAGACGCGGGGCGGAGCGCGGCCTAGTCACGTGGGACGGAGCGCCGCCAGGTCACATGAGGCCAACGCAAGGCATCACTGGGAGGCCCGGGAGTGCGCACGCGCAGGGAGGGCACCGCAGGGCCACGTGGGGGCAGCGCTAGGCATCACTGGGTGCCAGCGCTGAGCGCCCAATATAATAAAAAAAAACAAAAAACGCCGGCGCTCAGTTGAAAGGCGGAGGAAGCACCCCACTGACCTGTCCCCTGAAATCATGAGTTCGGCACAGGAAGAGCAGCAGCTGCGGGACATGTCCTCCGACGCAGGACCCCAGCAGCCACAGCGCCAATCGCAGCAAAGCCACCGAAAGAAGGATCCCACAGGCTCACAGCAACACAGTAGCAATAGCCACTCGGAGTCCCGGCGCAGCAAGGAGTCCGGTGGGACAGGGGTCCCAAAAGACAAGCCTCCTGCAGACCCGGGAGCCCCTTCAGACTCGGTATCCTTCTTTGGTCCGGTGGGTGAGTGAGCTACGTGAATGTACATATTATAACTAGGGCCTGTCCTCCTTCTCTTATAGGGGAAGAAGTGCACGCAAAAGGCCAACCACAAGGTTTGCCCACTCTGTAAAGAGGAGCTCCCCGCAGGGTGTGGGAAAAGGCTCTGTTATAGAGCACACTATATGCAAAGAATCCTCAGGCTTCGCCTCCAACCTTAGAAACCTAATAAAACATCAGGTAGAGAATACCCTCAAGTTCCTCCAGGTAAAGAATAAAAAGCATAAGAAGCCTAAAAGCAGGGACCCCGAGTCAGATCACAGTGATAGGGAGAGCGATTCCTCTGCATCAGACACGGACAGCCCGTCATCCGACTCCTCGTCCTCTGCCGAGGAAGGTCACAGCTGTTTCCCTATAGAGGAAACCGATAATTTAATAAAAGCAATCAGGACCACTATGGGACTGTTAGACACCAGGCCCAAAAGGACTATCCAGGACGCTATGTTCAGTGGGTTAGAGCAGAAGAAAATGAGATCATTCCCTATGAACGATAAAATTCAGGCGCTAATACAGAGGGAGTGGAAAAGACCGGAGTAAAAAGGCCTTTTAGCCCCCAAAAGAAAATACCCCTTTGAAGATCCAAGCTGTTCTTTTTGGGACAAAGCACCAAAGGTGGACGTAGCCATCGCAAAAGCCTCAAAAAAATTCTCTCTGCCGTTTGAGGACATGGGTACACTAAAAGACCCCATGGACAAAAAAGCGGATACGTTCCTGAAGGGTTCGTGGGAGGCAGCCGGAGGAGGCCTAAAACCCGCCATAGCCGACACTTGCACGGCTAGAGCCCTTATAGTGTGGCTGGATCAGCTGGAGGACCAGCTAAAAAACAAATCCCAGAGAAGCGCAATCCTAGACTTCGTCCCATTGATAAGAGGAGCAGCGGCCTTTTTAGCGGACACATCTGCAGATTCAATCAGGCTATCAGCCAGGGCAGCCTCATTCTCGAACGCAGCCAGAAGGGCCCTATGGCTCAAGTGCTGGACGGGGGACCTGCAAACAAGATCAAAACTTTGCTCCATTCCCTGTGAAGGTGAATTCCTTTTAGGACCTACGCTAGACGATATACTTGACAAAGCGGGAGATAAAAAGAGGTCTTTCCCTAATCCATCCAATTTCCCCTTCAAGCGTTTTTGGAGCAGGAAATTTATCCAGAGGAAGCCACCCAAGAATTCCCAGGACAAGTGGGAAGATAGAAGAGGCAAAGGAAAGGGGTTCATGTTTGGAAAACTGGCAGACAAAAAGCCACCCCAATGAAGATGTCTCCCAGGTAGAGGGAAGATTGGCCCTCTTCTTCCCAACCTGGGAAAATATTTCAAACAGTCAATGGATCTTAGACATCATAAAAACAGGCCTCAAATTAAAATTTCTCACCTCACTCCAACCCTCTTTCGTAGTGACCCCACAGAGGCAGTCGGTGGAAGAACAAGCCACAATCCAACAGGAGATCCAGACCCTGGTGAAGAAATTAGTGCTGCAAGAGGTCCCTCACCAAGACAGAGGAGAAGGCTTCTATTCCTCTATTTTCCTGAGGAAGAAGCCAGATGGGACATTCAGGACAATAATAAACCTGAAAAAACTAAACAGTAGAGTTGAGCGAAACGGGTCGAAAAAATTCAAAAGTCGCCGACTTTTGGCAAAGTCGGGTTTCGTGAAACGAAACCCGACCCTAGGATGAGGTCGGCCACGAGGTCGGCGACTTACGCGCCAAAGTCGCGTTTCAAAAGTTTGTTTTGCGCTCTTTTTCAGCCAATCAGGATCCACGGACACTGTGGGCAACGTGATGACATAGGCACGGGTCACCACCATCTTTCAGAAGGGCATGCAAGTGATTGGCTTGCTTTGGTGGGCGTCACAGGGGGTATAAAAGGGCGTGCACGCCGACCGCCATCTTACTTCTGCCGATCTTAGTATAGGGAGAGGTTGCTGCTGATTCTGTAGGGAGAGCGTTAGGCAGGGAAGAAGACAAAAAAACTGCTTCTGCTGCTAGCGATTTGGCCTGCACAACACACCAGTCACTGTGTGTGCAGTGCAAGGGGAGGCTATATAGTGGTGTATCAGTGGTGTTGGTTGTTGGGCTGCCTTCTAAGGCTTCCTGACATTCCTGCATTGCTGTTTACCCACTGCTCCGCAAACTGCTTTTTTAAAAGCAATCCCAATTTTTTTTTTTTGTCCTGCTGAGAAGAAAAAAAAACTGCTTCTGCTGCTAGCAATTTGGCCTGCACAACACACCAGTCACTGTGTGTGCAGTGCAAGGGGAGGCTATATAGTGGTGTATCAGTGGTGTTGGTTGTTGGACTGCCTTCTAAGGCTTCCTGACATTCCTGCATTGCTGTTTACCCACTGCTCCACAAACTGCTTTTTTAAAAGCAATCCAATCTCCCTTATCCTCTAGTCACTTTTGTCACAGCTGTGCCATCGAGCCTGTCACATAGCGCTCAGATATTCATTGGGCCTCACACAATCCAAAAGTGTCCAGTGTCCAAAAGTGTGTGCAGAGATTCAAAATCTCCCTTATCCTCTAGTCACTTTTGTCACAGCTGTGCCATCGAGCCTGTCACATAGCGCTCAGATATCAGTGGGCCTCACACAATCCAAAAGTGTCCATCCAGTGTCCAAAAGTGTGTGCAGAGATTCAAAATCTCCCTTATCCTCTAGTCACTTTGGTCACAGCTGTGCCATCGAGCCTGTCACATAGCGCTCAGATATCAGTGGGCCTCACACAATCCAAAAGTGTCCAGTGTCCAAAAGTGTGTGCAGAGATTCAAAATCTCCCTTATCCTCTAGTCACTTTGGTCACAGCTGTGCCATCGAGCCTGTCACACAGTGCTCAGATATCAGTGGGCCTCACACAATCCAAAAGTGTCCATCCAGTGTCCAAAAGTGTGTGCAGAGATTCAAAATCTCCCTTATCCTCTAGTCACTTTGGTCACAGCTGTGCCATCGAGCCTGTCACATAGCGCTCAGATATCAGTGGGCCTCACACAATCCAAAAGTGTCCAGTGTCCAAAAGTGTGTGCAGAGATTCAAAATCTCCCTTATCCTCTAGTCACTTTGGTCACAGCTGTGCCATCGAGCCTGTGACATAGCGCTCAGATATCAGTGGGCCTCACACAATCCAAAAGTGTCCAGTGTCCAAAAGTGTGTGCAGAGATTCAAAATCTCCCTTATCCTCTAGTCACTTTGGTCACAGCTGTGCCATCGAGCCTGTCACATAGCGCTCAGATATCAGTGGGCCTCACACAATCCAAAAGTGTCCAGTGTCCACAAGTGTCTGCAGAAATTCAAAATCTCCCCTGTCCTATAGACACCTTGTACCTTGTTTTACATTACTATATAGTTTGTTGGATTTTGTCTACATTTCTACCAAAAATGAGGAAGGCTGGTGGAAGAGGCCGTGGAATTGGGCAGGGGTTGGCAGCTGGTAATGATGGTGTTGGTGGTGGATCTGATGGTAGTGGCAAGAGCAAAATAGGACCGAATGCAGGAGGTGCTGACCCTGCGTCATCGTCTGGCTACATAAGGCCTCAAACGCTTAGTTTACTAGGAGTTGGCAAACCGCTTTTAAAGCCAGAGCATCAGGAAAAAGTTTTGTCTTACATTGCTGACTCAGCCTCCAGCTCTATCGCCTCCTCTTCTTCAGTTGTAAAAAGTAAAAGCACTGAGTCGTCATTGGAGGCTCATGTTCATGAACTACACCTTTCCTTGTGTCCTTCACCCCAACCAAGATTGAAGGATGACGCAGGCCATACTACTGATTACTCCATGGAGCTGTTTTCACATACCATGCCTGGATTATCAAGTGAAATGGTGAATTACCCAGGCCAAGATGAATCTGACATGGAGTGCACTGATGCACAGCCGCTGATGGATGATTCTGCTGGTACATTCACTCAGAGCACTACATTGTCCTCGTAGTGTACAGAGCCAGATTCTGACCCTGATGAGACTCAGGTGCCCCTTCCCGCACACTATACCACCATACACGGTGACACAGAGGAAGGTGCACATGACATAGAAGAGGAGGTGATGGATGACCCAGTTGTTGACCCAGATTGGCATCCATTGGGGGAAGAGGGTGCTGCTTCCAATAGCTCAGATGAGGAGCATCCACAGCAGACATCGACATCGCAACAGCTGTTATCTGGCAGGCCTGGAGCACTCCAAAGACAGGTTCCAAACATCAAAAGAGTTGCTGGACAGCTTGTCCAGAGGGTCAAAAGATCACAGCGTGCTAGGCCGCAAAATGTCTGCCAAAGTAGGAAGAGTGCAGTGTGGCACTTTTTTGACCAAAATCCTCATGATCAGGCCAAGGTTATCTGTAAGAAGTGCGCAAAGACCTTTAGCCGAGGGAAAAATCTGAAAAATTTGAATACCAGTTGCATGCTTAGACATTTAACCAGCATGCACTTGCAAGCGTGGACACAACACCAAACCTCAAGTGCCACATGTGCAACTGATCACAACGAAGGTAGTCATCAACGCTACATTGTTTCCCCCACTGTAAGCCCACCGGTTAGCACAGCAGCAAATGTTGAGGTGTCGTTGCAAGACCACAGCAGTCAGGGAATCCCACTGTTATATCAACGAAAGAATGATTCTAGGCCATCAGAAAGAACACCAACTCCATCACCATCATCAACCCTCTCTCAGTCCGCCCTGTCCACCGCTACTTCCACCATATGCAGCTCTCAAGTCCAGCTCACCCTCCCAGACACTATGAGTAGGTCAAGAAAGTACTCAGTCTCTCATCCGCGTACACTGGGTTTGAACGCCCACATTGCCAAACTAATCTCGTTTGAGATGATGCCCTTTCGGTTGGTGGAAAGCACAGCTTTCCGCGAACTCATGGCCTATGCAGTACCACGCTATGACCTACCCAGTCGCCACTTCTTCTCTCGCAAAGCCATCCCAGCCCTCCACCATCATGTGAAAGACCGCATTGTCCATGCACTCAAGCAGTCAGTGAGCGGAAAGGTGCACCTCACAACTGATGCATGGTCCAGTCGGCATGGCCAGGGCCGTTACGTGTCCATCACTGCGCACTGGGTTAATGTGGTGGATGCAGGGTCCACAGGGGACAGCGGTGGTGGGACAGTGCTGCCTAGCCCACGGTATAGGAAACAGTTGGCTGTAGGCGTTCGACCCTCCTCCTCCTCCTCCAGAAGCGAAAGCTCGTCCACAGAGCGCAGTCGTACGAGCACTCCATCTGCAGCTGCCACTGTTGCACACGATGTGTCCCCCTATCGAGCAGCTAGTGGAAAGCGTCAGCAGGCTGTGTTGCAGATGATGTGTTTGGGCGACAGACACACCGCCGATGTGCTGGCCGAGTACTTGAAGCGACAAACTGAGTCATGGCTGGGCAGTGTACATCTTGAGGCAGGCAAGGTAGTTAGTGATAACGGCCGTAATTTTGTGGCAGCCATAGCCCTTTCAAAACTCAGCCACATACCTTGCTTGGCTCACACCTTGAACCTGGTGGTGCAGTGCTTCCTCAAAAATTATCCGGAGTTAACAGCCCTGCTCCAGAAGGTGCGAAGACTGTGCGCGCACATCCGCCGGTCGCCTGTACATTCCGTTCGTATGCAGAAGCTGCAGCGATTGCTCCACCTTCCCAACCACCGCCTCATTATCGACATTGCAACAAGGTGGAACTCCACCCTGCACATGGTGGAGCGGCTGTGCGAGCAGAGGCAGGCCATAATGCATTTGTGGGAGGATACACGGCCAGGCACTTTGAGAGCAGACATGGAGTTGACAGGTGTGCAGTGGTCGAAGCTGAAAGACCTTTGTAAAGTCCTTCAGTGTTTTGAGGAATGCACACGGCTGGTAAGCGCAGACGACGCCATCCTAAGCATGAGCATCCCACTTATGCGTCTGCTCATGCAAACTTTGACGCACCTTAAGGAGCAGGCGTCTGCAGCCAATGTTGATGAGGAGGAAGAGGAGGAGTGAATCCTTGATGACATTCAGCCATTGTCTGCTCAGGGACCTCTCCTGGACGAGGTGGAGGAAGAAGAGGAGGAGGAGGATGATGATGGGGATGATTACTTAGGGGAGGAGGATGCATCTCGTGGGGCAAGTGAAAATGTTGGCGTGGCAAGGTCTGGTACAGGGTTTGTGCGTGACTGGAGGGATGTGGATTTGCCAGAAAGTGCTCCTCCACCCAGCACTCGCAGTGCATCATTGACACCGGGAACATTGGCCCACATGTCAGATTATGCCTTGCGGATCCTAAAAAGGGACCCCCGCATTGCCAAAATGATGAACGATGACGACTACTGGTTGGCCAGCATCCTGGATCCACGCTATAAAGGCAAATTACAAAACATTATGCCACAGGAGAACCTTGACCTAATATTGGCTAATAAACAAGCAACTCTGGTAAATCGGTTGCTTGAGGCATTCCCAGCACACAGCAGCGGTGATGGTTCTCACACGAGCCGTACGGGCCGGGGGCAGCTTGGCAGAGGTGTTCGTGGTGCACACAGCAGAAGTGGCGTTGGAGACAGGGGTTTCATGACAATGTTGTGGACTGATTTTTCAAATACCGCTCACACAACTGGTAATACTGCATCGATGGAAAGTGACAGGAGACAGCAGTTGTCAACTATGGTTACAAACTACTTTTCCTCCCATATCGATGTTCTCCCACACAGGTCATTCCCCTTTGACTATTGGGCCGCTAAACTGGACACCTGGCCTGAATTGGCCCAATATGCCTTACAGGAGCTCGCTTGCCCAGCTGCAAGTGTGCTATCGGAAAGAGTCTTCAGTGCAGCTGGATCAATCCTGACAGAAAAAAGGACCCGTCTGTCAACCCAAAATGTGGATGATCTAACCTTCATTAAAATGAACCACGCATGGGTTTCCAAGGATTTTGTCCCACCTTCCCCTGATCACACATAGGGTGACAGAAAAATGGCTTGCTTTGGTCCACCTCTTCCTGGTACTTCACCTATTCTGCCTTTTGCATCAGCTGAATGTCCAACATCAACATATGCCACTTTCTAAAACTCCCTAACTGTGCTGCCTCCCCCCCATGGCCGGGGTCACCACCTAGCGCACGACACCGTGCGAGTGCCGTTGCCCTGGACAGGTGGGTAGGCCGACTCTTGGGCGCGGGCACTGGCACAGGGTCCCTCATAGTGCAATCAAGTGTCTCTGACGGTGGTGGTGCACACCCGCCGTCAGACACACCGCTGTACTATGAGGGGCCCAGTGCCAGTACCGACGCCCACGAGTGGGCCCCCCTTGCTTGGGCAGGGCCCCAGCATTTGCAATCTTTACCTCTCCCTGCTCCTCCGCTGTGTAATCTGGGCCGTCAAATCCATACTGTGCCTGACACCGTCTGAGCCTGCCTCCTGATGTATAGACATATATTTTGAATGTGTACGCTATCCATACATGTTATCCGGGGATACGGTACCCTTTCTAACCTTTGTGCAATCACGTGCAATCCATACTGGGCCTAACACCGTCTGAGCCTGCCTCCTGAGACATATATTTTGAATGTGTACGCTATCCATACATGTTATCCGGGGATACGGTACCCTTTCTAACCTTTGTGCAATCACGTGCAATCCATACTGGGCCTAACACCGTCTGAGCCTGCCTCCTGAGACATATATTTTGAATGTGTACGCTATCCATACATGTTATCTGGGGATACGGTACCCTTTCTAACCTTTGTGCAATCACGTGCAATCCATACTGGGCCTAACACCGTCTGAGCCTGCCTCCTGAGACATATATTTTGAATGTGTACGCTATCCATACATGTTATCTGGGGATACGGTACCCTTTCTAACCTTTGTGCAATCACGTGCAATCCATACTGGGCCTAACACCATCTGAGCCTGCCTCCTGAGACATATATTTTGAATGTGTACGCTATCCATACATGTTATCCGGGGATACGGTACCCTTTCTAACCTTTGTGCAATCACGTGCAATCCATACTGGGCCTAACACCGTCTGAGCCTGCCTCCTGAGACATATATTTTGAATGTGTACGCTATCCATACATGTTATCCGGGGATACGGTACCCTTTCTAACCTTTGTGCAATCACGTGCAATCCATACTGGGCCTAACACCGTCTGAGCCTGCCTCCTGAGACATATATTTTGAATGTGTACGCTATCCATACATGTTATCTGGGGATACGGTACCCTTTCTAACCTTTGTGCAATCACGTGCAATCCATACTGGGCCTAACACCGTCTGAGCCTGCCTCCTGAGACATATATTTTGAATGTGTACGCTATTCATACATGTTATCTGGGGATACGGTACCCTTTCTAACCTTTGTGCAATCACGTGCAATCCATACTGGGCCTAACACCGTCTGAGCCTGCCTCCTGAGACATATATTTTGAATGTGTATGCTATCCATACATGTTATCCAGGGATACGGTACCCTTTCTAACCTTTGTGCAATCATGTGCAATCCATACTGGGCCTAACACCGTCTGAGCCTGCCTCCTGATATATAGACATATATTTTGAATGTGTACGCTATCCATACATGTTATCCAGGGATACGGTACCCTTTCTCACCTTTGTGCAATCACGTGCAATCCATACTGGGCCTAACACCGTCTGAGAATGATAGATGGGGCCCACCATACACTGGAACATTCCAAAGGTGGACATCAGACACTGGAGCAGCATTTACAGGGCCCATTATACACTAGAGCATTAGAAATGGGGCCCATTATGTTTGGAGCATTATTTGGGCCCATAAGACAGTAGAGCTTCATCCATGGGGACCAACATATACTGTAGCATTATGTGGAGCTCATCATATACTGTTTCAAACATTATATGGGACCAATGATTCTGTATGGAGAAATAGATGGGCCTCGTCATGAGATGTAAAAAGTGAGGTATTTTTCATTGTACTATACCGCTATTTCTCTGCCGTATCGGAGCATGATGAGTTGTGGTATGTGTTAAAGGGGCGCTCTTTCGCCCAGGGCACATGAAAACCTGGAGCCAGCCCTCCCCCCCCACAGTCTGTAGCCAAATAACCCCCATTTTTCAGTGCGTAACTTGTATTATGAAGTTAATTAAGGTTGACAAGCTTAAGTAAGAAGAATTGATGCTTTTGGCATTCAAATGGGCACTGTAGGTGTGTTTCCTGTCCTCCTCTCACTGCCGACTTTTATTCCCCATTGACTTACATTGGGTTTCGTGTTTCGGGACGACCCCGACTTTTCCCTATAATCGATCTTGCTCGACCCGACTTTTGGAAAAGTCGGGTTTCACGAAACGAACCGCGACCCTAAAAAACCAAAAGTCGCTCAACTCTACTAAACAGGTGTCTGGTAATCCACCCATTCAAAATGGAAACAATAAAATCTGCAGTGAAAATGTTTCCATCCTGTTACATGACTGTACTCGATCTAAAGGACGCATACTACCACGTCCCATACACATGGACTACCGCCAATTTCTCAGGATAGCAGTAACCATAGGGGGAGAAGTAAAGCACTACCAGTTCAAAGCTCTCCCATTCGGGCTGGCCATCACCCCCAGGGTATTCACAAAAATCATAGCAGAGGTTATGGCACATCTAAGAGAACAGGACGTACTAATAGTCCCATACTTGGACGATTTCCTAGTAATAGGCACCTCCCCATCACACTGCAGGGACCAGTTGAGCAGGACCATGAATTCTCTGACCGACCTAGGTTGGCTGCTAAACCTACCAAAATCCTGGACGGTCCCGAGCCAAGTACAAGAGTATTTGGGTATAACCATTGATTGAATGAAGGGATTGTCCAGCTCCACGATGTAGTGAAAATAAACTATTCTTTTATTCACTTCAATTCATATGGTACAGACGAGGTAAAATGCCAGCATAGTACAAAGGTTGCTTGCGTTATCAACGCGTTTCTGGTGACTGCGCACCCTTAGTCATGATATCAAGCAAATGTTACCGACAGACCATGACTAAGGGTGCGCAGTCACCAGAAACGCGTTGATAATGCAAGCAACCTTTGTACTATCGTACAAAGTACTATTGTACGATTAACTCGTCTGTACCATACGAATTGAAGTGAATAAAAGAATAATTTATTTTCACTACATTGTGGAGCTGGACAATCCCTTCATTTCTGCAGTTCAAGCGCCCTGACACGGCGGCTCCGTGCTCCGATGTTCAAGATGCCTTCTCTGGTGAGCTGGAATTTTTTGATTTATAACCATCGATTCCCTCAGGCAGGAATGTCGTCTCCCGGAAGAGAAAATACTACACATAAAGCAGATAGCAACAGGGGCAATAACTCACACAGCAACAACACTGAGGAAGGGCATGTCCCTGCTCGGGTCGATGACTGCTTGTATACCAGCCGTGCAATGGGCTCAAGCCCACACAAAGGATCTATAGTGGGAAACATTAGCGGTAGAAGTTTCCCTTCATGGAGTTTTAGAAGGGCAGTTAGACATATCACCCGAAACGGCGCAGTCACTACAGTGGTGGATGGAATCTTCCAACCTATCCAGGGGGGTTCCTTGGGTAATACCAGTATCATGAGTCCTCACTACAGACACAAGCCCCAGGGAGTGGGGGGCTCACTTTGACAATCCGGTAGCTCAAGGGGTCTGGACAGAGGATGAAAAGGCAGCCTCCTCGAACATGAAGGAGTTGTTAGCGGTATAGTTCGCCCTCCTGCATTTTGCGGAATCCCTCAGAGCCCACCACGTAAGGGTGCTTTCAGACAACAGCACGGTAGTGGCTTACTTAAACCACCAGGGGGGCACAAGGTCCCGCGCCCTAATGGCAGTGACAGGATCGATCCTCCAGTTTGCGGAGGTAAACCTAGGCTCACTGACGGCACTCCACATAAAAGGGACAGACAACGTCACGGCGGACTTTCTAAGTCGCACACAGCTGAGACAGGGCGAGTGGGAGTTGAACCAGGAAATTTTCAACCAGGTCACGAAACTATGGGGGAAACTCGATATAGATCTATTCGCCAACAGGACGAATCGGAAGGTGAAAACCTTCTGTTCCATAGACCCCTCCGGGAATCCGGTAGCCCTGGATGCCCTCATGACCCCCTGGCACTTTCCCCTTGCTTATGCGTTTCCACCAATAGCCCTAATTCCATCAGTTCTGAGGAAGATTTGGGAGGACAAAGCAAGGGTAATATTAATAGCCCACTTCTGGCCGAGAAGGACGTGGTTCTCGTGGTTGAGGAGAATGTCCATCTCCGATCCTTGGGTGCTCCCGGATATCCTGAACTTACTCTCCCAGGGCCCAGTACTGCACCCTCAGGTGAAGAACCTACATATGACGGCCTGGAATTTGAAAGGGCGCTATTAATTAACAGAGGCTTCTCCCAAAATTTAGTTTCCACTCTACTACGCAGCAGGAAACCGATAACCACTAAACAGTACGGGAGGGGCTGGAGGACGTTCCTTGCAGTATCAAAGGCCAGTTGAAAGGGGAAGGTACCCATACCAAAGATCTTGGAGTTCCTGCAAAAGGGCTTAGAGCAAGGCCTAGCTACCAGCACATTAAAGGTTCAAGTGGCAGCCCTGGGGGCCCTATACAACTGTGTCTTGGCAGGGAATCGTTGGGTGTCCAGGTTCATTAAGGCAGCCAGTAGATCCATGCCCGTGTCTTCCCTAAACGTCCCTCCCTGGGATCTAAACTTGGTACTCTCAACCCTGACCAAGCCCCCTTTGAGCCTTTGCAAGCACCGCTAAAATTAATATCTCTCAAGACCTCCCTCTTGATAGCGCTCTAATCGCCCCGTAGAATTAGCGACATCCAGGCCCTGTCAGCCTTCCCTCCATTTACACAGATCCTGGATGACAGGGTGGTACTTAGGACAGACCCAGCCTATCTGCCGAAGGTAGCGTCCCGATTCCATAGAACTCAGGAAATCTCCCTCCCCTCCTTTTGCCCCAATCCCAAAAACAAGGGAGAAGAGACCCTGCACACATTAGATGTCAGGAGGTGCTGTCATGGAATGCCTAGGTTACTTTAGGCAAGAACCCCGGGACCCCTGTGATGTCCCTCAGACTAGGGGAACCCTGTCTGTCCCTCTACCCAGGGTTTACACTGAAGGTGTGCCTGCCTGAGCCTCCACCCTGTCCCTGTCTCCTGTCCAGCCCTAAGCTGAACCCACCTCCCTCCACCCAGTGAGGGGACCAGACACCAGACCCCACAAATACGTATGGACAGGGGTAAAAGAAACACCACACAGTAAATACACAAGGGAATACAATAATGTGCAAGGGCAACCAAATATATATATAACAGATTGGAGAAAGAACCACTGAGGGATATACTGCACCAGATATCAGACGCTCCAACACCACCACTGCTGACCGGTATTGCTAGCACTAGGCTAAAGCTATAGTCGGCGACGCCCATAGTCAGGACGAACTATTTAAAGACCTAGGGCGTGGCCCAGCCCTCAGCCAGCATGACAACCTGGTTAACCCTATCCCGACTGGAACAGAATACCCAACAGGGTATTACCGCTGTCTGACGGACACCCTGGTGTGAACAGTGTCCGACATGACAGGTGCCTAATGGAATACCTAGTGGCCACCAGGGAGTGTAGGAAGGATAGGTCTCTTTTTGTCTGCTTCCAGGGGCCAAAGAAAGGGTGAAAGGCATCAAAGAGCATGCTGGCGAGGTGGATAAGGAATGCCATCACCTTGTCGTACTCGTCACAAGGAGCGGACATTCCAGGCAGAATAACGTCCCATTCCACAAGAGCGGTGTCAACTTCCTGGGCAGAGAGAGCAGGCGTCTCCATTGAACAGATATGTAGAGCCGCTACTTGGTCCTCTCCTTCAACTTTCTTCAATCACTATCGGCTGGACCTAGCCACCTCCTCAGAGCTAACCTTTGGTAGAAGGGTGCTGGAGGCAGTGGTCCCCCCTAATATATAGTCTATGCAATTCTCTCCGTGGTGCCGTCATGGGGGAAGGAGAAAATCGTAGTTACTTACCGTTAACGGCATTTCTCTGAGCCCATGACGGCACCCGTATATTCCCTCCCTACACGCGTGGGGTGTGCACTTATTGTAAATACAGTTTAGTCAAAAAGTCACGTGGCGTCTCCTCTACGCAGTTTATTGATTATAGAAATTCTTTTTCTTAAAGTTGTTGTGTTAGTATTAGGCTGAAGTTCCGTTAATGCTCTGTAAAACAACTGATGCAGGAGAGAGGTACGGCCTTTTTATCGGTAGGTTTCCTGTCCCCGTGGGGCGGATCCCCTCTCTCCGTGGTGCCGTCATGGGCTCAGAGAAATACCGTTAACGTTAAGTAACTACGATTTTTTAAATTATTATTTTGGCATTAATTTTATGGGTGACATTTTGTGACGTTTGTTAATTATACACACTTTGATGCCAAATATGTCATTTCTTTCTTATTTTTAAAATTTTGCAATTTGCGTTTCGAGAACCGGTTTGACTTTTAATTTTTCTTTATATAGTTTTAACTGTTTTCTTTTTCCATTTTTTTATAGGTCTCGTAAGGGGACTTGAACCTGCGATCGCTTACGGCAGATACTTCAGTAAGTTTATGGGTGCCATAAAAACATCAAAGGCACCCCACAATCATATAGTAGAAGGTTAGCCACCCGAAGACCAATTTCCAACCATTTAACTGCTGCTGTCACAATTTACAGTGGCATCTTAGGGGTTGAACTGCTGCCATCCGATTGCAGCAGTCACACTTGGGTGCAACCTGTATAACACAGCCAGCACCTGCTCTCTGAAAAAATATTTTTACAGCGTACATTGTGTGGTAATATTGGCCTGGCAACATGATTGTGCTCATCAGTACGATTACAGCGATACCAAACATGTCCAATTTTTTTTATATTTTACTGGTGAAAAGAAAAATCAGAAGTTCAGAGAAAAAAATTTTGCTTGTTGTGTCTCCATTTTCCGACACCCCTAACGTTTTCATTTTTCAGTCAACGGAGCTGCATGAGGTCTTATATTTTGCAGGGCGAGGCGCCATATTTATTAATCCCACTTTGGGATAAATATGACCTTTTGATTGCTTGTTACAGCAGTTTTTGTGTTATTTGACCCCCAAAAAAGTAATTTTGTCACTCTTGAATTTTTTTCCTTTACAGTGTTTAGCTATCGGGTTAATAATTTTTTTTTATTTTGATAGATGGGTCTTTTCTGAATGAGACTATACCACATAATGTGAATTTTTTTATTACGGTATATTTATTTTTAATGGCCGAAAAAGAGGGTGATTTGAACTTTTAATTTTTTTACTAAATATTTTTCACTGTACTTGTTAGTCCCCTTTGGGGACTTGAACCTGTGATCGCCTGATCGCTCTCACTATATACTACAATACAAGAGTATTGCTGTATATAGTAAACATCATGATCTCAAGAGCCCAGGCTCGTATATTAAGGTTCTTAATAAAATATTAAGGTCCTTGAAAAAAAAAATTCAGGAACATGGCGTAACCCCTTTCACAGCCCTTAAGGACGCTCCAGATGTGCTTCTCTTTCACACGAGAAACAGAAATCCCAAAATCAGCATTAATAAATAAACGACTGTCACTGCGAGTCTCCGTTCACAGTCTGGCGATGGAACCGTCAGATCGGATATGTTGAAAGCTTGTAAGATGGTCCATCGTCGTCAACATTAACCCTGGCTCCAAATTTGCAGAAGGTCTTCTGATGGGACACATGTTACAGCCCAAAATTATGCACAAAAATAAAAAAAAAGTAAACTTTTTTTTTATTTTTCACTCTATTTGTTAGTCCCCTAAGGGGACTTGAACCTTCGCTTGTTATGGGTGATTTACAGCTTTGCTTCAATGTATCAGTGCAGGTAAAATGTATCAGCCAAGTTCCTCTGGGAGCTAAACAGATATGGAAAATGGCAAAGGATTAAAAGACAAACTTTAGCAAAAAGTTACAGACCTTTTTACAGTTGTTGCCAAAAGTATTGACACCCCTGCAATTTTGTCAGATAAACTCAGTTTCTTCCTGAAAATGATTGCAAACACAAATTCTTTGGTATTATTATCTTCATTTAATTTGTCTTAAATGAAAAAACACAAAAAGAATTGTCCTAAAGCCAAATTGGATATAATTCCACACCAAACATAAAAAAGAGGGTGGACAAAAGTATTGGCACTGTTCGAAAAATCATGTGATGCTTCTCTAATTTGTGTAATTACCAGAACCTGTAACTTACCTGTGGCACCTAACAGGTGTTGGCAATCACTAAATCACACTTGCAGCCAGTTGACATGGATTAAAGTTGTCTCAACCTCTGTCCTGTGTCCTTGTGTGTACCACATTGAGCATGGAGAAAAGAAAGAAGACCAAAGAACTGTCTGAGGACTTGAGAAACCAAATTGTGAGGAAGCATGAGCAATCTCAAGGCAACAAGTCCATCTCCAAAGACCAGAATGTTCCTGTGTCTACCGTGCGCAGTGTCATCAAGAAGTTTAAAGCCCATGGCACTGTGGCTAACCTCCCTAGATGTGGACGGAAAAGAGAAATTGACAAGAGATTTCAACGCAAGATTGTGCGGATGTTGGATAAAGAACCTCGACTAACATCTAAACAAGTTCAAGCTGCCCTGCAGTCCGAGGGTACAACAGTGTCAACCCGTACTATCCGTCGGCATCTGAATGAAAAGGGACTGTATGGTAGGAGACCTAGGAAGACCCACTTCTTACCCCGAGACATAAAAAAGTCAGGCTGGAGTTTGCCAAAACTTACCTGAAAAAGCCTAAAACGTTTTGGAACAATGTTCTCTGGTCAGATGAGACAAAAGTAGAGCTTTTTGGGCAAAGGCATCAACATAGAGTTTACAGGAGAAAAAAAGAGGCATTGAAAGAAAAGAACACGGTCCCTACAGTCAAACATGGTGGAGGTTCCCTGATTTTTTGGGGTTGCTTTGCTGCCTCTGGCACTGGACTGCGAAATCTCGCGAGTTTTCGCTAACGCCATTTTGGATCCCGACGTCGTCCTCGCCGGCGACATGCTCTTGTGGCGACGCCATCTTGAGTATCGCGGGATTTCACGATACTCAAGATGGCGTCGCAGCAAGATCATGTCGCCTGCGTGGAGGATGTCTGGATCCAGGATGGCGCCGGCGGAAGAAGATGTCAGGGATCGTGGAGCAGCGGCGATGACGGCGTGAGTATGAGAGACGGAGTGAGAGAAGGGGTCATATGTGGAGTGAAAGAGTGAGTGGACGTGAGTGGAGATGGTGAAAGGTCAGAGGAGTGTGTGTTGAGGAGGAGTGGTGTGTTGAGGGTTAACATGGAAAGAGGTGTGTGGTGACGTCACCGGTTACAACTGGACGGAAGTTGTTACAACCGGAAGCTGCTTAGGGCATTTATTATTATAGATAAAGTCAATAGAAATATCAACGTGGTTCCATGAGACATGAGCATGTAAATACCGAGGAAGATGAGGGATTCCTGGTCTTATTCAAAAATGAGGTAAACGACTAAAAGCCCAAAGATTGGATATCCGATAATAAACAAAAAAACATAAAACATTCCTCAGTATCTCAACAGCAGCTATCTCCATGAGATGAGAGGTGTTGAATTGTTATTCGTTGTGCCTAAGGGTACCATTACGCATAGCGATGTCCCAGCGATCCCACCAACGATCCGACGTGGATGGGGTCGCTGGGACATTGTTAGCTGATCGCTGGTGAGCTGTCACATAGCCCCTCCAGCAATCAGGACCAGCGAGCAAGCTGGTTACCAATATAAACCGGGTTTCTAAGGGCCCCGCGGCGCGGACAGACCGGCGTAGCTCTGCTATCTGCTACTCCGGTCTGTGCGCCGCTGTGCCTCCACCTCCCGCCCTGCCTGGAGTGCACGCTGGTATCTAGGGTAAACATCGGGTTTCTAAGGGCCCCGCAGCCCTTAGAAACCCGATGTTTATGTTGGTAACCAGCGTGCAGTGTCGCTCATCGCTGGCTCCCGCTGCCACATGCAGCAATGCGCGCTGGCCAGCGGGAGACCAGCGATGAAAAAACGGGCCAGGACGATCCAGCACGATCAGCAATACCCCGCAGGGGGGCCGATCGCTGCTGGATGTCACACACAGCGATCTCGCTGGAGAGATCGCTGATGTGTTACAAAATCACATCAGCGAGATCGCTGTGTGTAACAGGCCCTTAAGGCATCATAAATACTTCACATAATTAATACTGCCCCTATGTATAAGAATATAACTACTATAACACTGCCCCTATGTACAAGAATATAACTACTATAATACTGCCCCTATGTACAAGAATATAACTACTATAATACTGCTCCTATGTACAAGAATATAACTACTATAATACTGCTCCTATATACAAGAATATAACTACTATAATACTGCCCCCTATGTACAAGAATATAACTACTATAATACTTCCCCTATGTACAAGAATATAACTACTATAATACTGCTCCTATGTACAAGAATATAACTACTATAATACTGCTCCTATATACAAGAATATAACTACTATAATACTGCCCCCTATGTACAAGAATATAACTACTATAATACTGCCCCTATGTACAAGAATATAACTACTATAATACTGCTCCTATGTACAAGAATATAACTACTATAATACTGCCCCCTATGTACAAGAATATAACTACTATAATACTGCCCCCTATGTACAAGAATATAACTACTATAATACTGCTCCTATGTACAAGAATATAAATACTATATTACTGCCCCTATGTACAAGAATATACTATAATACTGCCCCTATGTACAAGAATATAACTACTATAATACTGCCCCTATGTACAAGAATATAACTACTATAATACTGCTCCTATGTACAAGAATATAACTACTATAATACTGCCCCTATGTACAAGAATATAACTACTATAATACTGCTCCTATGTACAAGAAGATAACTACTATAATACTGCCCCTATGTACAAGAATATAACTACTATAATACTGCTCCTGCAGTACACCAGGAGATGTGGAGGGGGCCGTAGGAGGGTAACAACCCAGCAGCAGGACCGCTACCTCCGCCTTTGTGCAAGGAGGAACAGGAGGAACACTGCCAGAGCTCTGCAAAATGACCTCCAGCAGGCCACAAATGTGCATGTGTCTGCACAAACGGTTAGAAACCGACTCCTTGAGGATAGTCTGAGTGCCCGACGTCCACAGATGGGGGTTGTGCTAACAGCCCAACACCATGCAGGACGCTTGGCATTTGCCACAGAACACCAGGATTGGCCACTGGCGCCCTGTGCGATTCATAACTGAAAGCAGGCTCACACTGAGCACATGTGACAGACGTGACAGAGTCTGGAGACGCTGTGGAGAGCGATCTGCTGCCTGCTACATCCTTCAGCATGACCGGTTTGGCAGTGGGTCCATAATGGTGTGGGGTGGCATTTCTTGGAAGGCCGCACAGCCCTCCATTTGCTCGCCAGAGGTAGCCTGACTGCCATTAGGTACTGAGATGAGATCCTCAGACCACTTGTGAGACCATTATGCTGGTGCGGTTGGCCTTGGGTTCCTCCTAATGCAGGACAATGCCAGACCTCATGTGGCTGGAGTTTGTCTGCAGTTCCTGCAAGATGAAGTCTTTGAAGCAATGGACTGGCCCGCCCGTTCCCCAGACCTGAATCCGATTGAGCCCATCTGGGACATCATGTCTCGCTCCATCCACCGTCACGTTGCACCACAGACTGTCCAGGAGTTGGCGGATGCTTTAGTCGAGGTCTGGGAGGAGATCCCTCTGGAGACCATCCGCCGCCTCATCAGGAGCATGCCCAGACGTTGTACAGTAGGGAGGTCATACAGGCACGTGGAGGCCACACACACTACTGAGCATCATTTCGACTTGTTTTAAGGACATTACATTCCACTTTAATTTTTTGCGTGACTCCAAATCTAGGCCTCCATTGGTTACTAAAATTGATTTCCATTGATGATTTTTGTGTGATTTTGTTGTCAGCACATTCAACCTTGCACAGAACAAAGTATTCAGTGAGAATGTTTCATTCATTCGGATCTAGGATGTGTTATTTGAGCGTTCCCTTTATTTGTGAGCAGTGTATAATACTCTCCTATATATAAGAATATAAGAATATGATCTCGTTTTGTCGTGTGCATCTCTTGCTGTAGTTGCTCATTTGGATGCATACAGTGACTTTCTATCATAAGGACTTCGTATTTCTGCACTTCTGAATCTTGGTGATTTAATCTGAGCAGTTAACCCTTTTCCTCCTGTACCATGTTAGGTCATAAATCATACAGAGATATTTGGCGATGAAGCCACCACTGAGTCTTCCTGATGTCTCACTGTTTAATTAAACAGCGCTATGTAGCAGCCAGTGAGATGTAATAGCGCTCGGCTCCTTCTTCATTTGTCATTCTTTCCCATGAATATGTAATTATGATAATCTGTTTACATAAGGAAAAAAAAGAATCATAGGAATGTAACATTTGTAGCCTTTTACAGGATAGACCCCTTAAAAAAAAACCGAAGAAACGCAGATAAAATGGAAGCAAACAGCCTGTCAGCCCCAGAGGCAGAGATGAAATGTGGGACTCAGCGGTAAAACTGGGGGTGATTCAAGGTGTCAGGTAGGAAGTGCGGGGGGAGAACAGCAGCGTTTGATGTGACAGGTGGAGATAGGGAGGAGGAGGGTGTCAAGGTTATGGAACGATAGAGAATATTAAGGAAATCATGAAAATACTGAATATATTGTCGCTGTTAAGAAAAGTGATGGGAAAGAGAACTGCGGGAATGATAGATAGGAGAGGCAGTGCATATAATTTGTATCCAGAGGCAACACTCAAGGGGTCGCTGCTCCTTAAGACACTAATCTGATAGCATGACGAATAGACAATCAGCAAAGCACTTACTCCAAACTGCTGGCCACTAAGTTTTTATCTTTTTTCTAACTTGCTGTCCACTGCCTGTTGTCAAGTATAATCCATCATTAGCAGCACAGAAGTAGAGATGGGTTACAAGTAGTGAGTTGGGATTTTGTCCTTTTGTTGCTGCACTTTTGTCCTTTGGACCACTCTTAGGCATAACAGAGAGGTGGGTTTCCAGTTCAGGATGGGGAATCTATTGAACAATTGCAGGTAAAATATATATTGGGACGTGTCAAAAAGGGAGCTCCAGCATGTGATTTCTACAATTTGCATCTACTGCTGCTCAGTCCTGCTGGTTAACACATTGTTTGCTGTAAGCATTACGAACTGTTAGCTTAAGATTATTGACATTGTGCTGCAATCATCTCTACAATCTTTTGTGGCCTGGGTTTTTTCCTGCTTGGTTCATCAGCCATTCAACATAACCAGTTGTCCTTGGCCTTGCAGTGTACAAGTGACCGAGAAGAAGAGATGGAGCCGACGGGAGGCGAAGTGACTAGAGGCCTTGAGGCCACATTAAAGGTAGTCAAGGACAAGAGAAATGCTCCGAGACATATATGCAAAAGCAGGAGGACACGGAGTCAAGAGAATCTGTTTAAAAGATGTATAGTTACATCATAACACAATAAATGAATCCATTAAAGCCTGTTTCACACTTCAAAGGGGCATCACTTACATAGTAATGGTGGTTTTACCCCTTGCGGTAATTGTTCTTGCTGTGTACGTGTTAAAAGCAAGAGAGTCACGCAAACAACCTTTTGGAACATGGATAAACCTCAGTTATTCCATATCAAAGATAAAATGACTTGCCACTCTATGGGGGTTATTTATATAGTGAGATGTCCCTGTGACAAGCTTTATGTTAAGAGAAAATTACATGAGAGGATTAAGGAACACGCAGATAATATCTCCAAAGGATTTGTGGGACATCCATCCAGCCGAAAAGCATGGCAAGACTTGTGTGGGGGTCTTCATTTTTTGGTACTCAAAAAGTACAAAAAAATCCCAGGAGTGGGGATGACATAAAAAGCATGTCTAGAGTGGAACCCAAGTGGATTTTTATGCTGGATAGTTTGGTGCCAAAGGGATTAAACCATGAAATTGAACTGTATGCTTTGTGAACCATTTCAGTTCATTCCTTTTGTGAGCCTTCGTTGCCACTTATCCTTTCAGGCCATGGGACTCATGTGGATTCAGAATGAAGCATCAGTTTGCATTTTAAAATAAGGAAAACAAAATTTTTTTTACGGTTATGAGGAAATATAATTAAAATAAAACTTTACATTTTGGGGGGTGTTTTGTTTCAGGTTTTTAAATGCTCATTTTTTAAAATGCTCAGTTTTTAAAGTTCAGTTTCATTTCAATAAAGCTTTTTTGCATATTATTTATTTATTTTAATCATCTGCTGCGGTTTTAAATATACTATCTGCCGAAGGACACACCACTGCCAGCAATAGGGTGCGTCATTTTTGCACATTGGATGCGGGGGTATGTAGAGTGATAGCGGTAGTGCAGGTTCCATACCTTTGAGGAAGGGGGACGGTTCCCCCGAAACGCGTCAGGATTGGCCCTTGCATGTGTCCGTCGTGCACGGACCAGTGACGTCACCGTTAACATCACACACCCCCCGCTAACCACGCCCCCCGCTTGCCACGCTACTGCACGGCGGCGCCATTGGCTGAGGTCGCCTGCCGTCCTGCGGGGCGCGCTCTCTTGTGGGTAGTGCGTGTTTTTCAAGTGCAAACGGGAGGACGCTCCCTGCATCTCACTGACTTTACATGCCCACTGGCCGTTACATGAAAATCGGCACCACCGGCAACAAGTCTTCTCACCAGTGAGTACCACCATTTGTCCTCTTGGACTGCCAATTTCTGCATTTCATTTCATTGTTTTCGTTTACACAGCACTGGTACTACTCCCTTTTTGAGCTTTGTTGTTTCGCACTTCAGTTTTCTGGCGTCAGTCAAAATCCGTTGTTAGCAGAAAAAAACGGATTTGCCAGGCGGATCCGTTTTTTTCCCCGTAGACTTGTATTAGTGACGGATTGTGACGGATGGCCATCCGTTTTGTCCATTGTGCGACGGATACGTCGGAAAATAGGTGTCCGTCGTCCGGAAACAACGTCCATAGGAACATTTTTTGTCTCCGTCGAAAAGTCTGACAGTGACGGATCCGTCGCCATCCGTCGTCTGCTAGAATGGACGCCTATGAGCGACAGATCCGTCGCTGCCCATCATATGACGGAATCCATCGCTGGATTCCATTTTTTCAAACTGAGCATGCCCAGAACACTTTATCTTCATTTAATTTAACCCCAAAAGCCGTTCTGGCACTGAAAAAAGTCTCTCTCGCTCTCAAGCTCTCTTTCTCTCTCTCTCTCTCTCTCTCTCCAGAATCCTGTCCCTTTAAATTCTACCAAATGCTGCTTCGATGGATCCGTCAAAAAAACAGATCCGGTGTATGTTTTTTACAATCTGCACAGGATCCGTTTTTTGAACACTTTGACGGATTGTGACTCTAAAAGACTGAAGTGTGAAACAGGCCTAAGGTAGAAGACAAGGAATTTTGAATGAAGGACTCAGAGTAAGTCTGGGGTCAACACAATTAAAATATAAGGATCAGGAAATCACATTCCTAAGTTAAAACAAGGGAGTTTAAATCCCAGGGAATGAAGATGTTACATATGTAACTCAGCTAAGTGCTGCAGGAATGCTCCTTACCAATGTAAATCCCTGTGTGACACCAGACAACGTAGCCCCCAACGCGCGTTTCGTGTGGGCTTCCTCAGGGGGCTGTTCCTCTATAACCTGTGTACAAGTGACCGAGATCAACTGATGGACGTGATGGGAGGTCACCAACTACTGGTGGAATTTAGATTTCTCTCTTGTTTATTTTCTATTCATTTTTCAATTGGTAAAAAGAAATGATCAACATTTCTGTTTTTGAAAGCTTCTTATTCTGCAGTATTTTTTTTCCACAGCTGTCTGACATTTTTGCACAATACTATATATGTATATACTATGTATATATATATATATATATAGTATATATATAATGTTTGTATACATGTGTGCATGATATGCTTTTTTGTGAGTATATATTTGCTTGTGTGTGTAATGTATCTATATATATATATACTTCTGTGTGGTTGCTGTACATATAAATCCTTTTTCAAGAGTTTCTAAAAGAAAGGCGGCTGAGATAAGAGATCAAACCAAGAAAATAATAGAAGGAGGCAGCAAATTGTGAGATATAAGACAAGAAAGAACAGCAAGAGTGAGACAATGTGAGAGTGTGGGAGAGAGACATACAGGGACTGATAGGAAAGAGAGGGAGAAAGTGAGGGAGAGATATACAGGGACTGATAGGAAAGAGAGGGAGAAAGTGGGGGAGAGATATACAGGGACTGATAGGAAAGAGAGGGAGAAAGTGGGGGAGAGATATACAGGGACTGATAGGAAAGAGAGGGAGAAAGTAGGGGAGAGACACACAGGGACTGATAGGAAAGAGAGAGAGAGTGAGGGAGAGATATTCAGGGACTCATAGGAAAGAGAGGGAGAGAGCAGGCGAAAGACATACAGGGACTGATAGAAAAGAGAGCAAGAGAGTGAGGGAGAGAGATACAGGGACTGATAAAAAAGAAAGTGGGGGAGAGACAAACAGGGACTGATAGGAAAGAGAGGGAGAAAGTAGGGGAGAGACATACAGGGACTGATAGGAAAGAGAGAGAGAGTGAGGGAGAGATATTCAGGGACTCATAGGAAAGAGAGGGAGAGAGCAGGCGAAAGACATACAGGGACTGATAGAAAAGAGAGCAAGAGAGAGAGGGAGAGAGATACAGGGACTGATAAAAAAGAATGTGGGGGAGAGACAAACAGGGACTGATAGGAAAAAGAGGGAGAAAGTGTGGGAGAGATATGCAGGTACTGATAGGAAAGATAGGGGGAAAATAGGGGAGAGATATACAGGGACTGATAGGAACGAGAGGTAGAAAGTAGTGGAGTGAGAGATACAGGGACTGATAAAGAGAGGGAGAAAGTGGGGGAGAGATAAACAGGGACTGATAGGAAAGATAGGGAGAAAGAAGGCGTGATGGTGTGATAGGCTATATGGATATCATTTTGTGTATATTTCTATAGGAAGCTCATCTGCATATTTCCGGTGCATTCTGGGAAGAGGAGAAGAGTTGCCCTAAGCTGATCGATCGCTGGGACTTGCTGGGTCTCGCTGTTTGAGGACATCGCAAAACCAGGGATTGGAGAAGCAGGAAGCTCATCTGCATGCTTCCGGTGCATTCTGGGAAGAGGAGAAGAGTTGCCTTAAGCTGATCGATCTCTGGGACTTGCCGGGTCTCGCTGTTTGGGGACATCGCAAAACCAGGGATTGGAGAAGCAGGAAGCTCATCTGCATATTTCGGGTGCATTCTGGGAAGAGGAGAAGAGTCGCCTTAAGCTGATCGATCGCTGGGACTTGCCGGGTTTTGCTGTTTGAGGACATCGCAAAACCAGGGATTGGAGAAGCAGGAAGCTCATCTGCATATTTCCGGTGCATTCTGGGAAGAGAAGAGTCGCCTTAAGCTGATCGATCGCTGGGACTCGCCGGGTCTCGCTGCTTGAGGACATCGCAAAACCAGGGATTGGAGAAGCAGGAAGCTTATCTGCATATTTCCGGTGCATTCTGGGAAGAGGAGAAGAGTCACCTTAAGCTGATCGATCGCTGAGACTTGCCGGGTCTCGCTGCTTGAGGACATCGCAAAATCTCGCGCCTGACGGTGCGCGAGTTTCCACCCATCGTAGACTGCATCAGCAACAGCAATATGGAAGAGAAGAAAATCCACATGGTCACCTGCCACACATGCTACATGTTCATGGATCTTCCGGCCCAAAAACTCAAGTTTACCTGTCAGAACTGCAAACTTGTTGCCCTCTTAGAGGAAAAGGTGCAGGGACTAGAAGAAAGAATAGCAACATTGAAGGTAATTAAAGAACATGAGGACTTCTTGGATGAAGCAGAAGCAACCATTCAGGATACGGAAAGTGAGAAAAGCTTCAGAGCACATACAGAGGCTGAAAAGTGGAGCCATGTGACGAAAAGAAGCAAACAGATCAAGTGGTCATCACCACCCACACAGCTTAGCAACCAATATGAAGCCCTCATGCTGGAGAACGAAAATGGCACAGCTCAGGATGATACCGTATCTACAAGAGAAGACACACTATCAACAAAAGAAGTTACTCTGTCAACAAAAGCGGAAACAAATGACACTCAAAAACACTCACGAGCATCAAGCAGTGCGTCCGGAAAGAAAAGAAGAGTGGTAGTTATGGGCGACTCACTACTAAGAGGCACGGAGGCAACTATCTGCAGGCCGGACATAACCGCACGAGAAGTATGCTGCCTCCCAGGAGCAAAAATCAAGGATGTGGCCAACAGGATACCAACTATCCTCAAATCCAAGGACGACTACCCTCTCCTACTGATACATGTAGGCACAAACGCCACGGCAAGAAATGACCTACCAACTATCTGCGAAGACTTTGAAATTCTGGGGAAGAAAATAAAGGAACGGAACGTACAGGTTGTTTTCTCATCAATCCTCCCAGTCGATGGTCATGGCATCAGAAGATGGAATAAGATACTAGAGGTGAACAACTGGCTACGACGGTGGTGCAGGCAGCAAGGATTTGGATTCTTGGACCATGGCGTGAATTACCTCTACGATGGACTTGTCGCAAGAGATGGGATACACCTCACAAAACCTGTGAAACACACATTCGCCAGAAGACTTGCCACACTCATCAGGAGGGCTTTACACTAGAAGATGAGGGGATGGGAGGAAAAACAGCAGACAAGAACATGCAGCAGTAGGACAAACTAATCAAGGATACTAGATGTGGTACAGAGGACCCAAGACAGGGTACTCAGAAGGAAGCTAAGAAAAAGGAAGCAAAACTTCTTTCCTGCATGCTGACCAACGCAAGAAGCCTGACCAATATGTTTGAAGATCTGGAGTTGGTAATGTAGGAGGAAAAATACGACATAGTATGAATAACTGAGACATGGTTAGACGACAGCTATGACTGGGCGGCTAACTTGCAAGGATATGATTTGTTTAGAAGGGATCGTAAAAAAAGGAAAGGGGGTGGAGTCTGTCTATATATAAAGTCCGCTTTAAAGCCCACACTAAGAGAAGATATACAAGAGGGAAATGAAGAGGTGGAGTCTCTATTGGGTGGAGATACAAGGAGGGAAAAGTAATAAAATCCTCATAGGGGTTTGTTATAAGCCACCAAATATAACAGAAACCACTGAAAATGTATTATTGAAACAAATAGACAAAGCAGCAAATCACAATGAGGTGATTATTATGGGGGACTTCAACTACCCCGACATAGACTGGGAAACTGAAACCTGCCTATCTCAGAAAGGAAACCAATTTCTGTCAGTGACCAAGGATAATTATCTGTCACAACTTGTGCAGGGCCAAACTAGAGGGACAGCCCTTCTGGACTTAATTTTAAGCAACAGGCCAGAGAGAATAACAGAAGTACGAGTCGATGGGCACCTAGGGAGCAGTGACCACAATATAATACAATTCCATTATGAATAACATAATATTATAGGTAGATGGTTGACCCAGCTAAGGGGAAGGAATTTTTTTTCCCTATGGAGAAAATTGGCTTCTACTCTGTGGGTTTTTTGCATTCCCCAGGATCAACAATGCAGAACAGCTGCACTAAAAATAGGCTGAACTAGATGGACATAAGGTCTTCCTTCAGCCTTCAAAACTATGTTACAATGTTACTTATTTTCATAGCATTTTTCTTGTATGTCTATAGCCTGACTGTATCTGTCTCTTGATGACCCCCTGTAGTTCTTTAATCCCCAAGGCTCCTTTGTTCTCCTCTGGGAGGCCTGGAAACTTTCCCAACCTGTTTGACTACCCCTGGACACAAGGAAGGGGGTGGGAAGAACAGGAGCTGGTCAAGTCAGTTCCTGTGTGGAGTGGATCATATAAAGATTGCACTTCAGAAAGAAGGACTCATTTTATTCTCTGGTGCTAGAGTTTTGGAATCTCGTCTCCCTGGACATTTTATCCTGTTACTGGACTACATTCTTGTTCTGGAATATTATATCCTCAGTGTGGTGGATTGTTTATGGACCTTCTAATTTTGCCTGTAATAAAGGTCTTGGGATTGTTCACCCCTCCCTCGCTCTGTTGGTTGTGTGGTATCGGAGAAGAACCCCGTGACAGAAGGGGAGAGAAATACAGGGACTGATAAGAAAGAGCGCAAGAGAGTGAGAGAGAGATACAGGGGCTGATAGTAAAGAGGGTGAGGGAGAGACATACAGGGACTGATAGGAAAGAGAGGGAGAAAGTAGAGGAAACACATACAGGGACTGATAGGAAAAAGAGGGAGAACGTAGGGGAGAGAGAGATACATGGACTGATAAGAAAGAGAGGGAGAAAGTGGGGGAGAGATATACAGGGACTGATAGGAAAGAGAGAGAGAAAGTGGGGGAAAGATATACAGGGACTTATAGGAAAGAGGGAGAAAGTAGGGGAGAGACATACAGGGACGGATGGGAAAGAGAGCAAGAGAGTGAAGGAGAGCGATACAGGAACTGATAGGAAAGAGAGTGGGGGAGAGACATACAGGGACTGATAGGAAAGAGAGGGAGAAAGTAGGGGAGAGACATACAGGGACTGATAGGAAAGAAAGGGGGAATGAGAGAGTGCGGGAGAGACATAC
Organism: Dendrobates tinctorius; assembly: GCF_039654945.1. NCBI lineage: Eukaryota > Metazoa > Chordata > Amphibia > Anura > Dendrobatidae > Dendrobates > Dendrobates tinctorius. The sequence continues at coordinate 5,891,971 of NW_027361688.1, forward strand.
AGGGACTGATAGGAAAGAGAGGGAGAAAGTAGGGGAGAAACATACAGAAACATACAGGGAATGATCGGAAAGAGAGTGCGAAAATAGGGGAGAGACAAGCAGGGACTGATAGGAAAGAGAGCAAGAGAATGTGGGAGAGACATACAGGGACTGATAGGAAAGAGAGGGAGAAATTAGGGAGTGATTGAAAAGAGAGGGAGAAAGTGGGGGAGAGACACAAAGGGACTGTAAGGAAAGAGAGGGAGAATGAGAGAGTGGGGGAGAAACAAACAGGAACTGATAGGAAAGAGAGGGAGAAAGTGGAGGAGAGCCACACAGGGACTGATAGGGAAGAGAGGAATAATGAAAGAGTGGGGGAGAGACAAACAGGGACTGATAGGAAAGAGAGGGAGAAAGTAGAGATACAGGGGCTGATAAGAAAAAAGTGAGAAAGTGGAGGAGAGATATACAGGGACCGATGGGAAAGAGAGGGATAAAGCATGAGAGAGACATACAGGGACTGATAGGAAAGAGAGCAAGAGAGTGAGGGAGAGAGATACAGGGACTGATAGGAAAGAGAGTGGGTGAGAGACATACAGGGACTGATAGGAAAGAGAGGAAGATAGTGGGAAAGAGATAAACAGGGATTGATAGCAAAGAGAGGGAGAAAGTGGGGGAGAGATATACAGGGACTGATAGGAAAGAGGGAGAAAGTGGGGAGAGACATACAGGGACTGACAGGAAAGAAAGGGAGAATAAGAGAGTGCGGGAGAGACATGCAGAGACTGATAGGAAAGAGAGGGAGAAATTAGAGACATACAGGGACCTATAGGAAAGAGCAAGAGGATGTGGAAGAGACATACAGGGACTGAGAGGAAAGAGAGGAAGAAAGTAGGAGACAAACAGGGACTGATAGAAAAGAGAGGGAGAAAGTGGGGGAGAGACACACAGGGACTGTAAGGAAAGAGAGGGAGAATGAGAGAGAGGGGATAGACAAACAGGAACTGATAAGAGGGGGAGAGACTCACAGGGACTGATAGGAAAGAGAGGGAGAATGAGAGAGTGGGGAGAGACAAACAGAGACTGATAGAAAAGAGAGGTAGAAAGTAGGAGAGAGACTTTCAGGGATTGATAGGAAACAGGGAGAAAGTAGGGAGAGACATTCAGGGACTGATAGGAAAGAGAGGGAGAAAGTAGGGGAGAGTCAAACAGGGACTGATAGGAAAGAGAGTGGAGGAGAGTCATACAGGGACTGATAGGAAAGTAGGGGAGAGACATACAGGGACTGATAGGAAAGAGAGGGACAATGAGAAAGTGGGGGAGAGATATTCTGGGACAGATAGGACAGAGTTACGACAGAGAGCAGTGCAGAGGGATAGGCTTAAAGGGACTGCAATGGGCAGTGAGTGAGGTGTGAACATAAGAAGACAGTGAGGCACTTGCAAAGACTGTAAGGGTAAGACATAAAGAGAGACAGAGGAGTGAGGGAAGCAGAGAAGAGACAATAAGGGAGAAACAGCAGAGTCAAAAAGGGAAACATAGATACTAGAGAACATGGAGACAGAGAGAGACACCTATAGGACTAGGAGACCATGAGACAGGAGAGAGTATGTCAGAGACAGTGGCAGAAAGAGACATTGATAAAAGGACAGGGAAAGGAGAGAGAAGAGACATTGTGAGACACAACAGAAAAAAGACTGGGGGATACACAGAGAAGAAGAGACAGAGGAACAAGAGAAGAGACATATTGAGAAAGGTAGGAAGAGGAGTAGAGAAAATAGACAGAGGAATATGAGAGACAGGTGAAGATGAGGGAGAGGAGAGACATGCAGAGACCCCCAGAGAAGAGGGTGAGACTGCACAGAAACAGAGGACAGGAGAGATAGAGAGACTGGATGTGAGAGTCTCATTCAGAGATGCAGGAAAAGAGAGATACCAGCATGGAAGACACTGAGGGAGGAAAGAGAAAGACAGAGAGGAGCAGAGCCAGTAAAGAGACAGCAGGAATGGGGAAGAGACAGAGGGATGGAGAGAGGGGGTGATGAGTATGGAAAGAGGCATCAGAATATGATGATGAGAGTGACAGGAGAGGAGACAGAGTCATTCTCTATTCAGCCAGAGACACCAAATCAGGGAGCAGTGCGGATCTCATTGGAGGAGCCGCACATTCAGCAGCTGTAATCCTGTCCTAGTGCAGGGTCTGCGCACAGTTACCGCCAGCAGCTCAGCGGGCAGCAGCAGCTCCAGGAGCAGCGGGCACTGAGCGGAGCCGGCACCTGCAGGAGCAGCGGGCACTGAGCGGATCCGGCACCTGCAGGAGAAGAGGGCACTGAGCGGATCCGGCACCTGCAGGAGAAGAGGGCACTGAACGGAGCCGGCACCTGCAGGAGAAGTGGGCACTGAGCAGAGTCGGCACCTGCAGGAGAAGTGGGCACTGAGATGAGCTGGTACCTGCAGGAGAAGTGGGCACTGAGCGGATCCGGCACCTTCAGGAGCAGCGGGCACTGAGCAGAGCCGGCACCTGCAGGAGCAGCGGGCACTGAGCGGAGCCGGCACCTGCAGGAGAAGAGGGCACTGAGCAGAGTCGGCACCTGCAGGAGAAGTGGGCACTGAGCGGATCCGGCACCTGCAGGAGAAGTGGGCACTGAGCAGAGTCGGCACCTGCAGGAGAAGCGGGCACTGAGCGGAGCCGGCACCTGCAGGAGAAGAGGGCACTGAGCGGAGCCGGCACCTGCAGGAGAAGTGGGCACTGAGATGAGCTGGTACCTGCAGGAGCAGCGGGCACTGAGCGGATCCGGCACCTTCAGGAGCAGCGGGCACTGAGCAGAGCCGGCACCTGCAGGAGCAGCGGGCACTGAGCGGAGCCGGCACCTGCAGGAGAAGAGGGCACTGAGCAGAGTCGGCACCTGCAGGAGAAGTGGGCACTGAGCGGATCCGGCACCTGCAGGAGAAGTGGGCACTGAGCAGAGTCGGCACCTGCAGGAGAAGCGGGCACTGAGCGGAGCCGGCACCTGCAGGAGAAGTGGGCACTGAGCGGATCCGGCACCTGCAGGAGAAGCGGGCACTGAGCAGAGTCGGCACCTGCAGGAGAAGTGGGCACTGAGCGGATCCGGCACCTGCAGGAGAAGTGGGCACTGAGCAGAGTCGGCACCTGCAGGAGAAGCGGGCACTGAGCGGAGCTGGCACCTGCAAGAGAAGTGGGCACTGAGCGAATCCGGCACCTGCAGGAGAAGCGGGCACTGAGCAGAGCCGGCACCTGCAGGAGAAGCGGGCACTGAGCGGATCCGGCACCTGCAGGAGAAGTGGGCACTGAGCAGAGTCGGCACCTGCAGGAGAAGTGGGCACTGAGCGGATCCGGCACCTGCAGGAGAAGTGGGCACTGAGCAGAGCCGGCACCTGCTGGAGAAGCGGGCACTGAGCAGAGCCGGTACCTGCAAGAGAAGAGGGCACTGAGCAGAGCCGGCACCTGGCGGATCCGGCACCTGCAGGAGAAGAGGGCACTGAGCGGAGCCGGCACCTGCAGGAGAAGTGGGCACTGAGCGGAGCCGGCACCTGCAGCAGAGTTGGGCACTGAGCGGAGCCGGCACCTGCAGCAGAGTTGGGCACTGAGCGGAGCCGGCACCTGCAGGAGAAGAGGGCACTGAGCGGAGCCGGCACCTGCAGCAGAGTTGGGCACACCACCTCCCCCTGCTTCACCTTTCTAACCAGATGGATGAATTCTCACTGTGCTCCCTCTGACACTGCAGCCATTCCCCACATTGCATTGCCTGAGGCGCATGAAGTTGGCAGTGCCATGTTCTGAGCACTAACAGCAGAGATGTGACACAGAGGAGCAGCCATCACCCAGGACCATGCCACCGCTCTTCTAACTGTCCTGCCACAGCAGCCACCACCCTCAGCTCCAAAGAAGACAGGATGGGAGCCTTATACCCAGACCCCTGCACCTTCTTATGACAGGTGGGCACTGCCCCAACCACCTCTACTGCCCAGCAGGGAGCCCAACTTGCAGAAAGCTCTTTCCCAGGTAGGTGGCTGCTCTTGTCATGTCCTCATAGAGCTGTGAGTGTGGCACCCATGCTGCCTGGGGCATGTGCAGGTTGGCAGTGGCCCCTCTCGCTGTGGGGACGCAGAAGGTGCTGTCGTCAACTGTTTCAGTAACACCAGATGCTCCCTTTCTGCAGAAATCCAGGAATCCACTACAGTCATTTGTCAGTTTCCCACCCAAGGCAAACATTGCAGCACTTAATTACCGTCAGTCCTAATGACAAACTGCATTTTCTGCCATGTAGTCATTTAACACTTCACCTAAGCTGGTGAGGAGGTGCCAACCTTGCAGGATTGTGCTCAGGTGCCAGTCTAGATGGGCTGCTGATCCCAATCCCCAATACCATTACCGGCCATACCCACCCGCACTTACCAATTTAATTTCCACCTTCATGGTCCACTTGTGGCTGTTGCTCAGTGGACAAGGGGTTAACTTCTGCCCATGCCGCCTATGCCACTGGCAACATATTGTCCAACATTGTTTTTTTTTATTAATCAGTTCCCTTCTGTCCCTAACCTAGTTGGCACAAGCTCAATATAATCTCTCACCTATTACGGTGCCCATTGTGGTGTCCAATTTTTTATACAGCATTGGCAGTATCCAGAACACGGCAGGTTATTGCCCTGAATATGGAAGGTTAAATGCTCTCGTAACCTCCATTATTACTAACAGAATATTTGTGGCACCCTATATCTATGGCGCTAACTTATTACACAAGCTTAATGGTGCCCTTTCCTCCTTATTGATGCCCCTTCCTTCTTGTTAGTGCACCTTCAGCAATGTTGTTGTCCCTTCCTCCTTGTTGTTGCCTCTTCATTTTTGTTGGTACTACTTCCTCCTTATAAGTGCCCCTACTTCCTCCTTGTTGATGACCTGTCCTCCTTGTTGATAACCCTTCCTCCTTGCTGATGCCCCTTCCTCATTGTCGGTGCCCTTTCCTCCTTGTTGTTACCTACTCTTCTTTGTTGGCCCCTTTCTCCTTGTTAGTGCCCCTTCCTCATTGTTGGCCCCTTTCTACTTGTTGGCACCCCTTCCTCATTGTTGGTGCCCCTTCCAACTTGTTGATCCCCCTTCCTCCTTGTTCATGCTCCTTATTCCATGTTGGTGCCCCTTCCTCCCTATTGTGGCCCCTTCCTGCTTGTTATTGCCATTTCCTCGTTGATACCCCTTCCTCCTTGTTGGTGCCCCTTCCTCCTTGTTAGCACCCCTTCCTCCTTGTTTGTGCCCTTTCTTCCTTATTGATGCCTCTTCCTCCTTGTTAGTGCCCCTTCTTCCTTGTTATTGTCCCTTCCTCTTTGTTGGTGCCTCGTCCTCCTTGTTGTTGCCCCTTTCTCCTTGTTGGTGCCCTTTCCTCCTTGTTAGCACCCCTTCCTCCTTGTTATTGCCCTTTCCTCCTTGTTGATACCCCTTCCTCCTTGTTGGTGCCCCTTCCTCCATGTTAGCACCCCTTCCTCCTTGTTTGTGCCCTTTCCTCCTTATTGATTCCTCTTCCTCCTTGTTAGAGCCCCTTCTTCCTTGTTACTTCCCCTTCCTCTTTGTTGGTGCCTTGTCCTCCTTGTTGTTGCCCCTTTCTCCTTGATGGTGCCTTTTCCTCCTTGTTGTTACACCTTCCTCCTTGTTGGTGTCCCTTTTCCATTTTGGTACCCCTTCCTCCTTTTTGGTGCCCCTTCCTCCTTGTTAGCACCCCTTCCTCCTTGTTTGTGCCCTTTCTTCTTTATTGATTCCTCTTCCTCCTTGTTAGAGCCCCTTCTTCCTTGTTATTGTCCCTTCCTCCTTGTTAGCACCCCTTCCTCCTTGTTATTGCCCTTTCCTCCTTGTTGATACCCCTTCCTCCTAGTTGGTGCCCCTTCCTCCTTGTTTGCACCCCTTCCTCCTTTTTTATGCTCTTTCCTCCTTATTGATTCCTCTCCCTCCTTGTTAGAGCCCCTTCTTCCTTGTTATTGCCCCTTCCTCTTTGTTGGTGCCTTGTCCTCCTTGTTGTTGCCCCTTTCTCCTTGTTGGTGCCCTTTCCTCCTTGTTGTTACACCTTCCTCCTTGTTGGTGTCCCTTTTTCATGTTGGTACCCCATCCTTCTTGTTGTTGCCTTTTCCTCCATGTTGGTGTCCCTTTCTTATGTTGCCCCTTTTAGCTGCACAAACATGCTAACATTACCAGGTTGGGATTTCAGTGGGTTAATAATAGTGTCTAATTTTCCGTTACTTCCATAGCACCAACCTATTCCACTGCGCTGTATGCCTCCACCTGCTAGTGAGCGTGCCTTCCCCTACCTAGTCCTTTGTTCCTAATCTGTTGAGCATCCCTCTTAATTCTCGGTTACTCCTCAACACAACCCAGGAGGTAAATGGAAAAATAAAAAGGAGGAGTCCCCCACCACCCTTTTCCCAAATCTCTGTAATCTTATTTCCCATAATCTAGAACATTTTTGCTGATGGCGACTTTATAAGGACAAGTAGGTTAAACCCATTATACAAAGGACCTATGCTCCATCCCCAGACCCCCCTCCCATACTCAAACTGTGGTTGGCGGGGAACATGGGCAATGGGATCTGAAACCTCAATATACAGATGATTACCAAGGGGGGGAACTTGGGCTTCTGATTAAAGGGATGATATAAATTGGAAGCCCATGAATCATTTATACCCGGGGAGAGGAGCACTTTAATTTTCCTGCCCAGGAACATTAAGTGATGATCTCTCTGTACGTTTGGGGAAGACTTTGTTACCAGCTCGGAAGGCACCTCAAGAGTGGGCAAATTGGAAACGTTAAGGGATTAATCTTCGGAGCCTTTGATCATTCGCTTCCAGGGGGCTTTCATCTTCTCCTAGCCAGAGCCAGACGTCCATTGAGGATGAGTGGTGGGACACGATTCCGTAGCTGCATCGATAATGATGACATCTGATGGGTGATCTATTTTATGATCAGGAGATCAAATTAGGTCCAATTAAAACATAAAAATCACTATGGGGGTTCACAAACTTTCCAGATTCATTGTATTGTGGTAGCCATGAGCCTGAATCAATATTGTGAGGGAGGTGTGATTACTGTGAAATGGTGTAGAAGGAGAGCGAAGTGTGTGACGGGGGTACGATCTGTATACTGGGAAATACTGACATGGCGATGACTAGAGGCCAGAGGGTGAAAAATCAGCGCAGGATATGTGTATAGACGTGAAAACTTGTAGAATAGTGAGGTGTACTGTATACATGAGTTATTCTATCTATTATCTATCTATAATCTATCTATTAACTATTTATTTATCTATCTATTATCTATTAACTATCTATAATCTATCTATTTATCTATATATTTTCTATCTATTATCTATCTATATATCTATTGTCTATCTATCTATTATCTATCTATCTAGATATCTATTATCTATATCTCTATCAACCTATCTTTTCACCCATCCATCCATCCTTCCATCCATCCACCTTTCTATCTATCCATCCCTCCATCCATCCACCCATATATCCATCCATCCACCCATCCAGCCAACCCACCTAAAATCCATCCATCCACCCACACACCCATCAATCCATCCATCCATCCATCCATCCATCCACCCATCCATCCACTCATCCATCAAGCCATCCATCCACTCATCCATCCATCCATCCATCCATCCATCCATCCATCCATCCATCCATCCATCCACCCATCCATGAATCCATCCATCCATCCACCCACCCACCCATCCATCTATCCATCCATCCATCCATCCATCCATCCATCCATCTTATCTGTCTATCTACACCTTGTGACTTGGCCATTTTTTTGTCATGCAATTCTTTACCTAATTGTCAATGAACGTGGGATACACCCATATGGCATAACCAGTACAGGGCTCCTAGGTCATGTGCCGGGTGCTCAGTGCCAAAACGCCTCTTTGCTCTGGCACAGGTATTTGGATACAGGGCAGAGCCTTTGCTCCAGGTGAAGTAAAGCCTAGCCACATCTCTGCCATATTGGACTAGCTGTGGTCGGGCATGGCTCCCCGGCTGCGTTACCTCCCATCACTGGTCCCCATTATCTATTGTCGACCTCATCCCTTCCAGAACAAGTATTTCACCTTCCGCAGTGTACGATGCCCTTGTGATTGGCACCTTGCCCCCCATGAATGCAGTCATTCATCCTCCCGGTTCTATTGGATTTACATCTATTGGATTTACAGTGGCAGAAGTAAACCAGCCTGGATGGGATGAGACCGATGTAGCTGAGCTAAGGTTGCCATTTAACTCCTGTGAGCCCAATGTGAACGGTAATGTAGCAGAGCTGAGTTTGTCTGGTGTAGTAGAGCTCACTTTATCATTTGTCACGACTCCTCAAGACCCTGCAAGCTGTTACCTGAGGTTTTCCATAAGCCTCCTTCTTTAACTGCAGAAATGAAGCGGTTAAGGACAAAGTCAGCTCTGCTACATCTGTAAATGGATTACAGCGAAGCCGAGCAGCGTGACGTTACGTAGAAGGTTAGATATTAAATCAGTATTTTTTCTCATTGAGATACTATATAGAGAAGTTCCGCAGTGCTAGGTTTGTCAGAGGTAGCAGAGCTGGCTTTGTCGCTGAGTGCAGGCAAAATGCTTTGGGATTTTACCGTGTCTTTCTGGTGGTTTTGCAGCAGAGTAGCAGAGCCGCCCCATACGGGGTACTCAACAAGTGTCGAAGCTTACGGCGCAGAGGCCGCTGGCTCGGGGAGAATACCGCAACAGTGTGTTTCTCCGCAGGATGTGTTTTCATTAGTGCATATCTAGATTTATGGAAGCGAAGCCTCGTGCCAAGCTGGATCGCACTCAAGACGCTCGACAGCTTAATATCCTAATGGCCCTTAGGTAAAATCTTCTACGCCACAGCGTCGCTCTCAGGGCCGGATCTCCGTCCAAAACACAAACAACTGGTTCCACCGAAATAAAAGCTCATGAGACACGACGAGGGGATGGGGACAGCGATCCGTAGATTGCAAGCTCCTGGGCTTCTCTGCTTCCATTTGTAAATAATTATTTAAAATATAAAAATATTGTTGAAATATTTAAAAAATATTTATTTTTAATTTTTTTAAAATTTTTTTGCAATCAAAGCCAATAATCAATATCCGTGTGTGCCCAGCTACACGATTAACATTCAGGATATAGTAACCCGGAGCAAAGTCTCCAACTGGGCCAACAACCATGGTCACGGTCTGATCATATGGGCCAAATATTGGGCCCCTTAAGCTCCAGGGTCAAGGTGCGAGTGCAGATCCTGCTCCTATCATAGTTACACCCCTGTATATTAATATTCATTAATTCATTATAGATAAAGTAATTAGAATACGTGAGATCGCTGACTATTGGTTGTGCCATCAGCAATCAAAATTATTAGCAATTTCTTATTATTTTTTATTATATTATTATTATTATTTTGTGTTGTGCTATTTTATTGGGTTGGGGGTGTTCACAGCTCATAAATCCTCCTCTGTCACCCAAGTAGTAGTTTATTTAGTAATAATAACAATATAACAATATTATTATTATTTATTATTATAGCGCCATTTGTTCCATGGCGCTTTACATGTGAGGAGGGGTATACATAATACATACAAGTACAGTAATCTTAAACAATACAAGTCACGACTGGTCCAGGAGGAGAGAGGACCCTGCCCGCGAGGCCTCACAATCTACAAGGGACGGGTGAGGATACAGTAGGCGAGGGTAGAGCTCGTCGTGCAGCGGTTTGGTGGATCGGTGGTTACAGCAGGTTATAGGCTTGTCGGAACAGGTAGGTCTTCAGGGTCTTTTTGAAGGTTTCCATGGTAGGCGAGAGTCTGATATGTTGGGGTAGAGAGTTCCAGAGTAGGCGGGATGCGTGAGAGAAATCTTGTATGCGATTGTGGGAAGAGGAGATAAGAAGGGAGTACAGAAGGAGATCTTGTGAGGATCGGAGGTTTCATGCAGGTAAGTACCGGTAGACGAGGTCACAGATGTACGGAGGACTCAGGTTGTGGATGGCTTTGTATGTCATGGTTAGGGCTTGGAACTGGAGCCTTTGGGTAATGGGGAGCCAGTGCAGGGATTGACAGAGGGGAGAGGCCGGGGAATAGCGGGGGGACAGGTGGATTAGTCGGGCAGCAGAGTTAAGAATAGATTGGAGGGGTGCGAGAGTGTTAGAGGGGAGGCCACCGAGCAGGAGGTTGCAGTAGTCAAGGCGGGAGATGATGAGGGCATGGACTAGGGTTTTTGCAGATTCTTGGTTGAGGAATGTACGGATCCGTGAAATATTTTTGAGTTGAAGTCGGCAGGAAGCGGAAAGGGCTTGGATATGTGGTTTGAAGGAGAGATCAGTGTCAAGGATAACCCCGAGGCAGCGAGCTTGTGGGACTGGAGAGAGTGGGCAGCCGTTTACTTTAATGCATAGGTCTGTTGGAGGGGTCTCGTGAGATGGGGGAAAGATGATTAATTCTTTTTTGTCCATATTAAGTTTTAGAAATCTAGCGGAGAAGAAGGATGAAATAGCAGACAGACATTGAGGGATTCTGTTTAGTAGGGAGGTGATATCTGGTCCAGAGATGTAGATCTGTCATCAGCATAGAGATTATACTGAAAGCCATGAGATTCTATGAGCTGTCCGAGGCCGAAGTTGTAAACAGAGAAGAGCAGGGGTCCTAGGACTGAACCTTGTGGGACTCCGACGGATAGGGGGCGCGGTGAGGAGGTGGTGTGCGATGAATGTCCGGTCTGCTAGGTATGATGCAATCCACGATAGGGCCAAGTCTGTGATACCAAGAGATGAGAGGGTCTGTAGCAGGAGGGAATGGTCCACTGTGTCAAAGGCAGAGGACAGGTCCAGGAGGAGGAGGACAGAGTAGTGTCGCTGGGCCTTGGCGGCTAGTAGGTCATTTGTGACCTTAGGGCAGTTTCAGTGGAGTGGTGTGGCCGGAAGCCGGATTGCAAGTGGTCATGGAGGGAGCAAGAAGAGCGGTGGGAGGACAGTTCAAGATGGACGTGTTGTTCCAGTAGTTTTGAGGCATAGGGGAGAAGTGATATAGGGCGATAGCTAGATGCAGAGGATGGGTCAAGAGAGGGCTTTTTGAGGATAGGTGTGATAGGAGGCATGTTTAAAGCTTGCAATATAAGTTTATGGATAGATAGATAGATAGATAGATAGATAGATAGATAGATAGATAGATAGATACAGTGGGGAAAAAGTATTTAGTCAGCCACCAATTGTGCAAGTTCTCCCACTTATAAAGATGACAGAGGCCTGTAATTGACATGATAGGTAGACCACAGCTATGAGAGTCAAAATGAGAAAACAAATCCAGAAAATCACCTTGTCTGATTTGTCATCCTCCCCAGTCCTCTGCCGATCCTTCCCTGATTCTCCCCAATCCCCTCCCCATCCTCCCCCAATTCACCCCCATCCTCCCCTATCGTCCTCCAATTCTCCCCCAATCGTTGCCCCATCCTTCTCGATCCTCCTCTTGTCCTCCCCAATCCTCCCCCATCCTCTGCGATCCTCCTCCTGTCCTCTCCAATCCTCCCCATCCTCCACGATCCTCCCCCAGTTCTCCCCCCGATCTTCCCCCATCCTCCTCCAATCATCCCCATCCTCCCCCGATCTATCATCCCATTATCCCCTTGTCCTCCCCCCATCCTCCTCCCGATCTTCCCCCATCTTCCCTCGATCCTCCCCCGATTCACCATCTCATGTTCTCCTTATCCTCCCTCGATCCTACCACGATCCTCCCCCAAAACCTCCCTTGATCCTCCCTCAATCCTACCCCGATCCTCCCCCCATTCTACCCCGATTCTCCCCCAGTTCTCCCCCCAATCCTCCCCCATCCTCCCCCTATTTATCTTCCCATTATCCCCTTGTCCTCCCCCCATCCTCCCCTGATCCTCCCCCCGATCTTCCCCCCATCCTCCCCTGATTCACCATCTCATCCTCCCCTTATCCTCCCTCGATCCTCCCACGATCCTCCCCCGAAACCTCCCTTGATCCTCCCTCGATCCTACCCCAATCCTCCCCCCATCCTACGCCGATCCTCCCCCCCATCCTACCCCGATTCTCCCCCCCCATCCTACCCCGATTCCCCCCCCCCATCATACCCCGATTCGCCCCCTATCCTCCCCCAGTCCTCCTCGATCCATTATCCCATTAGTTCTCCCGGAGCCCCATGTGACATAATGGATGCTCCACTTTTCATGGTCATGTTAAGAGAGGAAATTACAATTTGTGGAAGACTTTGTGTGATTGCGGCAGACAGAACAGCCCGGAATAATGAACCTTCAGGGATTTATAGAAAAAAAAACATCAAAAACATCAAATTTTAAAAAATCAGAATGAAGTAAAAGTCGTCCTGGGCCAAGTCTTCTCCCGGAGTTTTATCTTGTCAGTCCATCAGCTCCGGCAGAATCTCGCCGATCCTTCCTCGCGCTCATTTATTCCCTCTTCCGGCTTCTTTTTTTCCTGTATATTTAGGGATTTCATGGATATAAATGTATCTGGGAGCAGCTGTAAAATCCATCTGTGATTTTCATTTTTATATTCCATATTTGAGGCTTTACAACTCTCCGGCAGACGCCATTCCATTAATTAGAATGCTGGAACCGTAGAGAACACTTTCCAACCAAATTGATCAGGTAGCCCTTTTGTGTCTACAACCCAATCTACTGGCACCATGTTATAGAGCAGGAGGAGCTGAGAAGATTGATATATAATTTTGTGGGAAAATATTCAGTATATCTTGTATTTTTCTTAATTTAAAAACTGGCTTTTTCATATTTAAGAGTCCAGTGGGCGGAGATTAGATCCTCCCACTGGACTCCTAAGTCTAGAATGGGCAGGGATATAAATGGATAAAATACAAGATGTATTGAATGTATTTCGAGAAACCTATATATCAATCTGCTCAGCTCCTCTGGCTCTGTATCTTGCTCCCTGAAGATTGGGTGCCCCGAAATTTTAGACAATATCAATTCATGAAAGTCTTATTGATTGGTCCACATTGGAAATAATATAAATAATAGCTATAGCTGTGGTCCTTGATTGGCTGCAGCCTTTTCTATTCCAGAAATCAACACGGTTGCACGGAGCTATTACTATGGACAACCCCTTTAAGAAAGATTATTTTTTAATCCTGATGAAGGGCACTTAGCCAAAACATCGCTACAATTAATATTTGCTGACCCTTTATTCATTTGGTGAACACTCCCATGTACCCTCAGGGTATACAGAAGAGAAAAGGGCACACAGCAAATGCTTAAAGGGAACCTGTTCACTGCTTAGGGGTCCAGTGGGCGGTCCTACTGAATGAGAGGTACCGCCCACAGGACTTCTCAGGCAGGAACACAAGGCAAGTCCTAGCAGTGGGCAGCATTGTAAAGGGAAGAAGGAGCGGAGCAGATTGATATATCACTTTGTGGGAAAAGATTCAGTATAACATATAACTCCTTTAAATGCCTTTTTGTGCTTGGGAGTCCAGTGGGAGGTCCTACTTAATGAGCGGTACCGTCCACAGGACTTCTCAAGCAGAAACGACAGGCCAGTCCTAGCTGTGGGCTGCATTGTCTAGATTAGAAGGAACTGAGCAGAATAATGTATCACTTTGTGGGGAAAGATCCAGTATAACTTATAGAGCACAGTTAAGTCCCTTTTTGTGCTTAGGAGTCCAGCGGGCGGTCCTACTTACTGAGAGGTTCCACCTACTGGACTTTTCAGTCAAAAACAGGAAAAATAATGTATAAAATACAAATTCTACTGAAACTTTTCCCAGATAGTGATATATCAATCTTCTCGGTTCCTCCTGCTCTTTACTATGGCACCATCAGATTGGACTTTATGTACATTGTGTACATTTTCCCTTTATTTTTTTTTCTATCAAACCTATATATCGTTCCGCTCAGCTTCTCTTTCTCTATACCGTGCCGTCGACAGATACAACATGGCAGATTTTCCTTAAAGTTGACATTAGCTATCATAACACAGCATTAATTATTATCTATGTGTTTTATACTGTTCATATGTCATTTGTGTAATATAATCTTTTAGGGCTAGTGTCAGGCAGCTGCCGTAAAGCCGTATTTTACCATCCTTGTTACAGCCCAGTTGCAATTATTTTTATGTTCCCGGTGGCGCCCCCTGTGCTTGGTTGAGTGGAATTACATTGTAAGAGCCGCAGAGCAGAACTAAACCTTCTTTTATCCAATTTTCTTAAAACGTATTGTGTGTCAGCTGGTTTGCAACCAGATAATGAGTGCTCATTTGCATAGGAAATCAATTATAATGAGGTAAAACTTATTTTTATCCGCACCCTCACAAAGCGCTGACGGCTTTACGCAGCAGGAGGAGAGGCAGGCGCGGCGATGTCGCCTGTTGAGCTGACGATTACCGCATCCACTCTGTTTATAGGAGATGGACTGTCTGGAGATCTCACGGAGACAGTCCAGGTAGTCGTCACTCGGGGGCTGATTGCAGATTTTGGCCCTCATCTCTCCGTGTTTATGGGTCCAGGATGACTTCATACTTGATATGGATCATGCGTGGCAGAAAAAGAAAGAAAACCCAATCACCCAGCAGCTCGGTCTTGTCTGATTTGGCCCAAATGGATGATAGAATTTGGGCCGAGAGTCAATGAGCAGATTGCAGATTAGAAGCCTTTTATAGTAATTTTTTTTTGTACTGTTTTGGTTGAGGACAGAATACTCTGCCACCAACAAAAAGATTTATGTGATCAGGGAAAATTACTTTTTCTTAAAGGATCCTTGGAAAATCAGTTGATTGGGGTTTAAAGCTAGCAAGTGTTCAGTTTCCCTGCAGTGACACCACTGGCTAGATGAAGTATTACAGCTTCCATTTAAATCAATATGCTGTTCCTGTATAAAACAGACTTGCCGGGTCCTCCAGTCGGAAGGATGCCTAAAAAAGGACCGCCCCTTTATTATCTTCTAATAAGGTGATTAAAAATGGGTTTCGAGACCAGACAACCCCTTTAAGTCACTTAAATACTCTCAGCAGTGTAGAATGAGTGTAGACGTGCTTTGGTCTAGTGGGTAAGCAGGTGGTGAACCTGTTGTAGCCAATGAGATTGCAAGACCAAATAATGAATTCTGTAGTGGGCGGAGATAGAACACTATGTAGCCAATCAGAAATGAGCAGTAGAAGAGGAATGTTCTGATTCTGAGGGAGGCAAGTGACCTGTGAGGAGAAAGTGATTGAGTAGTTTGTGGTTTCGAGAGAGAAGTTGTCGATAAGTGATAATAGAAAGAATAGGGCCCTTCAGCAGCCCAGATGGTTTCAGGAGAGGAGTGTGCTGATTCTTTGGGGGTGGGCAGTGCTTTTTCCTCTCTTATAAATTATGTAATAAGAAAGTGTCACAAGTGTAAAAACATTTATATTAAACATTTCATTGTACATGTAGTACCCCTCCTGGCCATATGGTGTGCTGTTACAGCCAAGCATAACTATTACCTCTTGGAGCAAAGAAAAAAATGTACTTACAGCCTTGTGTTATGCCACCTACTGGTAAAAAAAATGGAATACAGTCATTTGAAAATTTTTAACAGTTTTTCTTTAAAACTTTACAACCTGCACATTAATGCTTGGTCTAATGTGGCTAACAATAAAGCCAGGACAGAGGTAAGCTTCTTTACCCAACAAGCTTCCTCATATTATTCTGCATGCTACAGCTATTTCTAGATGCGTACTCATTTCATACTTTTTTAGCAGACTGGTGTAGATTCTAACAAAACTGTTACACATATTGAGTTTCATAAATGCCGGCTGATATTGCTGTGTCGACTCTGTGGTCAGGTAGGCCGGAACTCCATCCTTGTCCCTAACTCAAAGGGCACCCTAGCTCACCCTGTCCCACGGAATACTTCTGATGGTGAAGACGCCGGGGCCGCGTACCTTGCCTTAGCTCCTGAATCCACCCTCAGTCTGTACTCTTCCCCAACCAATGGAGAGGGGAGTAATAGTGTACCATAATACACCAATCAGACTAACAAGGTAATACGAACAGGGGTAAAGGAAAATACCAAACATACAAATAAACTCAGACATACAAAAGAGGAATGGATCTGGGAGTGGAGGATGGGGTAAAACCAAAGTAGGAGAAGGAGGGGAATCTGAACTTCATCAGTTGTCCTTCTATGATCCTGTTTTACTATTTACTGTAATCTGTTCATAATATTAAAATGAGATGAAGAAAGTATTTTTTCTTATATCATTTTTTATAAAGGAGGCAGTAGTGAGCATGCTTTATGTGCAGAGATCACCATACAGAGAGAGGGAGAAGGAGCTAAACCTCACCTATTTTCAATAGTATGGTACTGTTTTACTTTTTTATTGTCATTCTTCCATTATAATGAGAAGAGATCAAGAAAGAATTCTTTATTTTTCGTAAATAGAACTTTTTTAAAGGACAATGGAGTGAGCATGCTCTATGTGCAGAGGTCCCAATACAGAGAGAGGGAGGAGAAACTGAACTTCATTTTTTGGCACTGGTATCATCCTGTGTTACATTTATTGTATTTCTTTCATAATAATGAAATGACATTAGGAAAGTATTTACTTTATATGAAATATTATATTTTTTAAAGAAGGACCTAGTGGGCATGCTTTATGTGCCGAGGTCACCACCTAGAGGGAGAAGGAAAATTCATCAGTTGTTAATGGAACGATCCCGTTATCATTTATTGAGGTCAAGAAAGAATTTTCTCTTTCTCGAATATGACTTTTACATAAAAGATACTGTAGTGAGCATGCTTAATGTACAGAGGTCACCATACACAGAGAGGGAGAAGGGAGGTGGAAATGAACTTCTTCTTTTGTCAGTCTTCTGATTATGTTCCCCTTTATTATAATCCTTTTATGATATTAATATACAATCATGAAACTAAAATATATATATATATTTTTTTTAAAGAGACTGTAGTGAGCATGCTTTATGTGCAGAGGTCTCCATACAGAGAGGATGAGGAGCTTATCTTCTTCTGTAGTCAGTCATATGATCCTGTATGACCCTTTATTATAATACTTTCATGATGTTAAGAAAGTCATTTTTTCCTAAATAGATAAAAAAAGAAAATATTGTGAGCATGCTTTGTGTGCAGAGGTCACTATGCAGAGAGTAAGGAGGAGCTGAACAGCATAAATTGTCAATGTTACCTTTTATTGTAACCTATCCATTATATTAACATGAGATCAAAATGTATTTTTTTATACATGGAGAGTGTAGTGAGCATGCTTTATGTGCAGAGTGTCACGGGGCAGTAGTGGGAAAACAGGGGACAAGGAACCTGGGCCCCTGAACTGCCCCTCAGGCTAAGGGGGTGCCCTGACTTTCCTTAACTTGGGGATACACTTGATGGTAGTGAGGCCCAAGTCCCCGACCTGTCCCTACCTCCTGTTTAGCCCTGAGCTAAACCCCCAACCCCCTCCCCAGGAGGTGAGACAGGGAAAAAAGTGAACTGCACCAAAAACCAAAGGAAAGATAAAACAGACACCTCGGGGTTAAATCAACTAAAAAAATAAAACGTAGCTTTATCTGCTGCAATGCACCGTGCAGCAGAGTAAGGCTCCTGAACTCAGCTTTCAGCAGAACCACCACTTCTCCTGATAAGCTGAACCACCACTGCACCGGGTAGCTCCAGTCTTCACCACAGTTGGTATCCAAAAGGATGTGTATCACCAACCCCAGCTGATGCCTATAGGAAGGGGGGAGTGGTCACCACCTGCTGACTAACTACACATGTAGTAACACCAGTGGCCACCGGGGGCAAAAACCCACCAGCAGACTAACTAAACTTGTAGTAACACCAGCGGCCACCGGGGGCAAAAACTAATATTGACCCCCGATGGCCTGAAAGGAAAAAAGTTTATATAAGAGAATCCAGAATCTGACACAGATCCAAAAATGGATCGTGACACACAGGTCACATACAGAGAGGGTGAGGAGCTTATATTCATCTGTCAATATGATCCTGTATGACCTTTTATTGTAATACTTTCATGATGTTAAGCAAGTCATTTATTTCTTAAATAGATTAAAAGGAATAAAATATAGTGAGCATGCCTTATGTGCAGAGGTCACTGCGCAGAGAGGAACGAGGAGCTGAATAGCAGTGATCTTGTGTTACCTTTTATTGTAACCTTCCCATTATATTAAAATGAGATAAAGAAAGTATTTTTCCTTTGATTTTTTTAAGGAGAGTATAGTGGGCATGCTTTATGCGCAGAGGCCACTATGCAGAGAGGAAGGAGAAGCTAAACATCATAAACTGTTAATTATATGATATTTTGTTACCTTTTATTGTAACCTTTTCAGAATATTAACATGAGATAAAGAAAGTATTTTTCCTTCGATTATTAAAGGAGAGTATAGTGGGCATGCTTTATGCGCAGAGGTCACCGTACAGAGAGGAGGGAGGAGCAGCTGCACTTCATCTATTGTCGATACGGTGATCCTGTGTAAACATTTCATTGTCATTCTTTTATTAGAAGCTTGAAAGTGATGGGAATCACAGCCTGTTATTCAGGGTTTAGTGTGATATTTGAGGGGTTTAGAGAACGACAATAAAATATAGTACACATTGAGTAATTTTTGAAATATATCACTCCTGTGCTCGGGTTTTTAGGTTACAGTCCTCATATCCCTATGACAACACTTCTAGCTCTAGTTGAGTATTTCAACATTGGTACGTTGGAACTCAACCCGACCAATCGTAATAAGTTCAGAGAACGGTTGATATAAGTAAGTATTGAATGTTTATGGTAAAGGCAGGAAGTGTTGTCATAGGGATTGCAATAAATGAATTACTAGGAATATAGAAGAGAGAGCAGAAGTGACATCTCCTTCTCACGAAATGACGCTCTGGCATCAGTACAGAACGTTCCCAGCGGATTTAAACCCATCTACTGAAAGTGGCTCATCAGTCTGCATTGCTCCGTTGGTTGCTGCGTACCCGTCTGTACGAAGAAATAGACGGATTATTGCCAGGGGTGAACCTTTTAACCCTATTGTATCCGATGCATTGGACAGTGTGCGCCATGAGACACGTGGCACATGATGCCTCATTAGCGGAAATTATCTGCCCTGTATGGCAGCTCTCCATGTCACCCTGTTAGATATGGGTGAGCAGGCTTTAGCGGCTGCAGACTGACTGTACACATTCCACCGCTCACAGCAACCCTGGGAAATGTGCAACCGGGAGAAGAACCTTCAAGACCAGGCTCAACATTGGGGGGATGAAGCTGCAGCTACGGATGGGTCAACCTTTTTCTACCTCTTCTTGCATGTTTTTGACTTTTGGGGGGAAATACTAAAATGCAAAAAGACAAAGTCTGATCCCGACAATCCCTAAATATGGGGTAAAATATAGTAAGGAATGAAGAATTAGGGCTTATAAAAATTATCTTCCATAAACAGCTCCACTCTCATCCATGTGGCTGTGTCCGATATTGCAGCTTAATTGGCGATTGGGTCTTGCAATACCACGGCCACATTAACAAGAGGGGCGCTATTTATACAAGAAAAGAAAAAAAAGAATTCATACATCTACTAAATGGAATCCTCTTCTGGTGTCACCCCAAAATAATCCAAAATATCTAAATATTTCCAAATTTCGATAATTATAATAAATACGTCCGTCATTGATATCTATTTTATATGAAAATAACTTTATTTTTAGTACTTTTTTTCATCATTTTTACCTATCTTGTGATAATAACTTTATTACTTTTTTCACTGTGTCAGTAGAGAAAGACACTCTTTTCTAGATGGAAACTGTCAGCAAGTAGCTAGAAGGTGAAGGTGTGGTAGGTGAATTTCTGGAGGTGTAGTGTCCAGTCTTTGCTCTGTGCCTGATTGGCCTGTGTGAGGTTTTTAGCTGTCTTTATTTGCTCTTCAGATGTAACCTACCTGCTGATAGTTTCCAGCTACATATATGACATATGTATCGGTTAGGTTAGAGGGGGCTTTGCTTTTTGGGCACTTGATGATCTGTGAATACCCACAAGCACGACTCAGACCTTCTGCTGTGATTCTGTACATTTATAGGATGGCAGCCATTTATGTGCCGCTTGAGTCATCCGCCCTACAGCGGCTGTGAATTAAGCCGCACTTGACGTAATTCCGGGACGGCAGCTCGTTTAACGCGCCACATCGGAGACGTCAAACCGTCGAACGCAACTGCTGCAGTAATCATATGCATCAATATGGGATAAATATCCCAGACCAGGGTGTCCTACTCCGCAAAATCAAAATTATGCCTGGTTATGTCTCATCATTCCAAAAATACAGGCACGGCAGAGCTGAGTTTGTCACTTGGCAGCTGTTATGAGTCATGGTTATGGATGATACTATGGAAAGTTGCGGCACATTGGGCCATCATTAAAAATATTGGGGTCCTCGAATGGTTACCCGTGCCCCCCTGAATTCTCCATTATGTCGATCTCCATCTCCAATGAAAGGTAATACTTTGATCTTTATGCCTCCTCTTAGCCCTGTGCTATAAATTTAGTGGTCCCATGGGGAAGGGGGAACAGAAAATTAATTGGCTCCTGTGCATTTACACTTATGTGAAATAAATGGCACCGTGTTGGGAACCAGATTTGCACCCTGCTGTCCACCATGAAAAATGGGGAACAGAATACTAATAGTATACTCTGTATTTGCACTTATGTAGAGTGAATTGCACCACACTGGGAACTGGGCCCCACCTCATGACATATCATTGCCTATTGGGGAAGGGGGTAATGAATAGTAATTGGCTCCTGTGCATTTATACTTCTGTTAAATAAATGGCACTACATTGGGAACCAGATTTGCACCTTGCTGCCCATGGGGAGTGGGGAACAGAATACTAATAGTATACTCTGTGTTTGCTCTTATGTAGAGTGAATTGCACCACACTGGGAACTGGGTCACACCTCATTAAGTATCATTGCCCAGTGGGGAAGGGGGTAATTATTAGTAATTGGCTCCTGCGCATTTACACTTATGTGAAATAAATGGCACTGTATTGGGAACCAGATTTGCACCCTGCTGCCCATGGGGAGTGGCAAACAAAATACTAATAGTCTACTCTGTATTTGCACTTATGTAGAGTGAAAGGCACCACACTGGGAACCGGGTCGCACCTCATAACATATCATTGCCAGTGGGGAAGGGAGTAATTAATAGTAATTGGCTTCTGTGCATTCACATTTATGTGAAATAAATGGCACCGTGTTGGGAACCAGATTTGCACCCTCTGCCCATGGAGAGTGGGAAACAGAATACTAATAGTCTACTTTGTATTTGTACTTATGTAGAGTGAATTGCACCATACTGGGAACTGGGTCGCACCTCATCACATATCATTGCCAATGGGGAAGGGGGTACCTAATAGTAATTGGCACCAGTGCCAGTGATGACTTTTGTAAAGAGAAGGGTACCACATTGAAAACAAGAATGCCACGGGAAAGGGAAACAGAATGCTAGTTGCCAGCTAATTTGTGCACAAGAAAAGTCAAGGGTGCCATATTGGGAATTAGATTTGCACCTCATTGCCCATAGCAAAGGGGGAACAGAATGCTAATTGGCACCTGGTCATGTACACTTTAGATCAAGTGGGAGCCACATTGGCAACCAGATTTGCACTCAATTGTTCATGGGTAAGTGGAACAGAATAATAATAGTGAACTCTGCATTTGCACTTGGGCACCACATTGGACACCAGGTTTGCACCTCTTTACCCATTGTCCATAATGGAGGGGCACAGAATACTAATTGATATTTAGTCATAAAAAGTGAAAGGCACTGCACTCAGGACTAGGTTTGCACCACATTGCCCATTGCTACTGGCAAACAGTTTGCAGAATACTAATTGGCACCTGTGGATCAAGGTTGTGCACCTCAATGCTCCTGATATACAGTTGTGGCCAAAAGTATTGATACCCCTGCAATTTTGTCAGATAATACTCAGTTTCTTCCTGAAAATGATTGCAATCACAAATCCTTTGGTATTATTATCTTCATTTAATTTGTCTTAAATGAAAAAACACAAAAGAGAATGAAGCAAAAAGCAAAACATTGATCATTTCACACAAAACTCCAAAAATGGGCAAGACAAAAGTATTAGCACCCTCAGCCTAATACTTGGTTGCACAACCTTTAGCCAAAATAACTGCGACCAACCACTTCCGGTAACCATCAATGAGTTTCTTACAATGCTCTGCTGGAATTTTAGACCATTCTTCTTTGGCAAACTGCTCCAGATCCCTGATATTAGAAGGGTGCCTTCCCCAAACTGCCATTTTTAGATCTCTCCACAGGTGTTCTATGAGATTCAGGTCTGGACTCATTGCTGGCCACCTTAGAAGTCTCCAGTGCTTTCTCTCAAATCATTTTCTAATGCCTTTTGAAGTGTGTTTTGGGTCATTGTCCTGCTGGAAGACCCATGACCTCTGAGGGAGACCCAGCTTTCTCACACTGGGCCCTACATTATGCTGCAAAATTTGTTGGTAGTCTTCAGACTTCATAATGCCATGCACAAGGTCAAGCAGTCCAGTGCCAGAGGCAGCAAAGCAACCCCAAAACATCAGGGAACCTCTGCCATGTTTGGCTGTAGGGACCGTGTTTTTTCTTTGAATGCCTCTTTTTTCTCCTGTAAACTATATGTTGATGCCTTTGCCCAAAAAGCTCTACTTTTGTCTCATCTGACCAGAGAACATTCTTCCAAAACGTTTTAGGCTTTTTAGCCGGGCTTTTTTATGTCTCGGGGTAAGAAGTGGGTTTTCCTGGGTCTCCTACCATACAGTCTCTTTTCATTCAGACGCCAACGGATAGTACGGGTTGACACCGTTGTACCCTTGGACTGCAGGGCAGCTTGAACTTGTTTGGATGTTAGTCGAGGTTCTTTATCCAACATCCGCACAATCTTGCATTGAAATCTCTTGTCAATTTTTCTTCTCCGTCCACATCTAGGGAGGTTAGCCACAGTGCCATGGGCTTTACACTTCTTGGTGACACTGCGCACGGTAGACACAGGAACATTCAGGTCTTTGGAGATGGACTTGTAGCCTTGAGATTGCTCATGCTTCCTCACAATTTGGTTTCTCAAGTCCTCAGACAGTTCTTTGGTCTTCTTTCTTTTCTCCATGCTCAATGTGGTACACACAAGGACACAGGACAGAGGTTGAGTCAACTTTAATCCATGTCACCTGGCTGCAAGTGTGATTTAGTTATTGCCAACACCTGTTAGGTGCACAGGTAAGTTACAGGTGCTGTTAATTACACAAATTTGAGAAGCATCACATGATTTTTCGAACAGTGCCAATACTTTTGTCCACCCTCTTTTTTATGTTTGGTGTGGAATTATATCCAATTTGGCTTTAGGACAATTCTTTTTGTGTTTTTTCATTTAAGACAAATTAAATGTAGATAATAATAACAAATAATTTGTGTTTGCAATCATTTTCAGGAAGAAACTGAGTATTATCTGACAGAATTGCAGGGGTGTCAATACTTTTGGCCACAACTGTAGGTCCCTATGAAGCTCCTTTACATTGACGGCTTGTAGTGGGTTGGTGGCAGCTGGGCTTCCGCCTGCACCACCCTAATAGCCATCCTGTGGCTTTAGAAGATGTAGCAGAGCTCGGTACAATTGATGGTGACTGCCGGGACACCCTCCGAATATCCAGCTCTGCTGCATCGGCAGCTATTGACTTTCACTCTGCTCCCGCACCTCCGCTATCCGCTCGGTGGAATATTCTGAATTGCCCGCAGTTGTTTTGTATACGGATAAGACACCGCTGGAGTTGCCCGTACTCAGGGTGCCCATTAGTGAGTACGGTTGGGTACTTGCCAATTTTCTTTTAAACAGCCGGTAATGGTTCTCAATCTCGACGACCCGCCGAGCATTAAATATTCTGTACGTGTTCAGCGGCGGTCTGCAGGTACGGCTCTGCGTCCTCACATTCCGCTAATTGCTCGCAAATACTTCTCATTATGAGATATTGTGCATACGGTAAGGGTAATTATTGAAAATCTGGCAAGGTGATTATCTTTACATGCTGCTCCATACTAGGAATGTGCACTCCCGG
This sequence comes from Dendrobates tinctorius, assembly GCF_039654945.1. Classification (NCBI taxonomy): domain Eukaryota; kingdom Metazoa; phylum Chordata; class Amphibia; order Anura; family Dendrobatidae; genus Dendrobates; species Dendrobates tinctorius. The sequence goes on from NW_027361688.1 coordinate 5,916,062, forward strand.
CAATCATCCCTTCTCCAACGCTATCTGGACACTGTTACGTGAGAGGGGTGGAGGGGCTTCCATGATAGACTTCAAGGGCAGCTTAATAATAATAATAATAATAATAAATTTTATTTCTATAGCGCGGACATATTCCGCAGCACTTTACATTTCAGAGGGGATTTGTACAGACAATAGACATTACAGCATAACAATAATCACATAGATCATAACAGATACCAAGATGTTTCTTGATTACATTAAAGGAAACACTACAGTAAATTGATGCTTTATATTATGTCCAGCGCAGGAATGGAGCATGACCCCAAGGTTCCAAGAACCGCAAAGAATTCATGTAATATTCCCGTCAGTCCCTGTATTAAGCTTCGCTCGATGGACGAGTTTTATGATCGACTTTGTGCATGTTGTTTTGTATAATTGTTAACTATCATAAAACATGAGGGAGGTTCCTGAAAACAAAAATGTAGACCTTCTGACCTCCGGAAATATAGACCTTCTGACCTCTGGAAATATAGACCTTCTGACCTCTGGAAATATAGACCTTCTGACCTCCAAATCCTCCCGTCATACTCCTGGGCCTCCCAAAACAAGGCCTTCTAGAGGTTGTTTTCATATTGGTTGGTCTGTCATTAGACAAAGCCTCTGCATCTAAGAGGACATCAAGGAGAGTCAGAAACGGGGCGAATGAGGTGTGACTAGAGATGAACAGGCAAAATTTGGATTTGCTTGTATTCATGTTTTTTTCAGGAAATTGGCAGAGAATGTCCGTTATTATGTTCTGGGTTCTCTCTCAGAGCATAATAAATGTAAGATGTAACAAATAAGAAAAAATTCTTATACTCACCACAGTGCTCACTTCCCTGACTCCTTACTCTTCTCACTATCACTCATCTGGTCCTCACCACGTCTTCAGATCGCCACCACTCACACTGAAATCCCCATGTCTCTCACACTGAGCTGAGACTTCTAAGTTTGATGTGGCCTGGGAAGGTCTTGAGCATGCGTGCACAAGTCGTAACCTTTCGAGCACTTGCGCAGAACCCTCCTGGACCCTCATGAAAGCCAGAAGACCCGGCCCAGCATGAGAATGCCCACAGATTTCGGCTTGAGCGGTGGCAATCTGAAGATGTGGTGAGAAAGAACCCAGATGGGTGATGCGAAGGGGCCAGAGATATGAGCATAAGGTATTTTTTTTAACATTTCGATGGCCTTTTATGGTTCAAAACATGACACCACATTAAAAAAAAATACGCATTTTGGTGAATTTTGGTGATTTTTTCTAAAATTCGAGTAGAATTCAGCTCCACTCAAATTTATTTGCTCATCTCTAGATGTTACTGAAATTTTTTTTTTTCAAAAGTGGAGGTGGACCACAGATTTATTAAGACTTGTGTCCAAAATTAGCGCAAATCTAGATGTCATTATTTGGCAAAGATGCTCCTCTTAAGAAATGTGGCACATCTTAGTTCCACGCCAAGTTTGGTGCCAGCCTTGGTAAATTCTCCCCAATGTATCGATCGTTTTCAAGTGTTGGTAAAATATGAGTTTGGGGGGGTTTTAGTCTCCTAAGGGAGGGAGGTAAATAACTCTATGCCATGCTGTATACCATCTATTTGACCATTGTGGGGTCTCTCACCAAACTCCCATGTGCGCGGGTTCAATACCAAATGGCAAATAGAAAAGGTGTAACAAATAGGCAACATCTAAACTGGTGGGAAATTGTAATTAATGTACATTATGGAGTTTACTGTCTCCCCTCCAACTGATGCTAGCAGCGATCTCAGGATCAGTGGCGGTCTAGAGAGTAGAGCCTCCTCTGATCAATAATTTATGGTGTATCTGGAAAAAATTGACAACAATTTTGAAGATGAGAAATTGTGATTAATGTATATTCTGAAGTTTATTGTCTCCCCTCCAACTGACGCTAACACCGATCTAAGGATCAGTGGCGGTCTAGACAGTAGAACTTCCTCTGATCAGTAATTTATGGTCCATCCAGGAGAAATTGTCAACAATTTCGAAGATGGGAAATTGTGATTAATGTTTATTCTGGAGTTTACTGTCTCCCCTCCAACTGATCCTAACCCTGATCTTAAAATCAGTGGAGGGTCTAGAAGGTAGAGCCTCCTAAGATTAGTCATTTATGGTCCATCCAGAAGAAATTGACAACAATTTCTGAGATGGAAAGTTGCGATCAATGTATATTCTGGAGTTTACTGTCTCCCCTCCAACTGATGCTAACCCCGATCTCAGGATTAGTGGAGGTCTAGAAGGTAGAGCCTCCTAAGATTAGTCATTTATGGTCCATCCGGAAGAAATCGGCAACAATTTCTGAGATGGGAAACCCCAAAGATTTACATTTAATTTCCCAAAAAGAATGTCGTCATTTCTAGATCTGTTTCTGCCCAGAGTCTCACATCGGAAATTCATCCAGATTAAGGAGAGGGAATCACGGGGTTAAATACTCGGATACGGTATATTTTTAGCCTTCAAAGGCTCCTGGAGCTTATACACTGAAGATGAAAACACGAGGCAGACAGACTAAAGTATACACCAGAAATGCCTCCTTCTTCCTTTGAAGAGCGGCAGGGAACAGCTGGTGGATTCCGAGGGGACCTTGTTTATCTCACTTATACACCGAAAACCTAATGTCTTTAAAAAAAAATCCCAATTTTCCGGATAATGGGGTTGAATCAACCGCAGGTGCGATTATCGGGCAAACAGAAGAAGCCTTTTGACCACTGATGGCCTGAAAGCAAAACTGTCAATAGAAAATGTGTTTTTTAAACATGCATTTAAAAAAATTGACTTTTTTTATATTATGATCTTTATTAAAAAAAAATCTGGCAATTTTCACACTGGCCACTAGGGATTTTTTTTAGAACCATATTTTTCACCAGGCTCATTATCATCAGAGACAGGATTGCAGTGACAGCTGGAAACACAGGATCCACCAGTCACATGCTTGGCTCCTCCTACCATCCCTATGACCTTTGCACACGCTCATTAGATGCTTCAGTACAAGAGATTGGGGCGGAGTCTGTTTACTGTGGCTAATGTGCGTGTGTTGTTTCCTTAAACAACAGGAAGTGAGAGTCTAAAAATTTCAAGATTTCTATTTTTTTATTTCTAGTACAGAACGTGATGTTTTAAAAAATGGGGGAAAAAATGCCAAAATTAGCTAAAAAGTATGTTTAGACAAAACATGGCAGTGTAGTCTATATTAATATTTCATTTTCGCAGTACGGCACAATTACCTGCACACTATATGGCAGTGCAATATGGTATTCTATATTAATATTATATCTTAGCAGTATGGCACAATTACATCCACACGCTATGGCAGTGTAACCCAGTAGTCTATATTAATATTCTATCTTAGCAGTACGGCACAATTACCTGCACACGATATGGCAGTGCAATATGGTAGTCTATATTAATATTACATCTTTGCAGTACGGCACAACTACCTGCGCATTATATGGCAGTATTATGTAGCACTGTATAGGTCTGTTACAGATTAGCTCTATGGCACAATTATTTTGCCACAATGTAGCAGCATTATGTCGCACTACATAGTACTGTTATATCTTATCGGTATGGCTCAGTGATCTACACACTATGGCAGCATTATCTGGCACTGTATAGTACTATTATATCTTAGCTGTATGGCACAATTTTAGGCATACAATGGCAGTATTATATGACACTGTATAGTACGTTACATCTTAGCTGTATGTATGGCACAATTATTTGGACACAATATGGCAGCATTATGCAGCACTGTATAGTACTGGTATTTCTTACATCTATCTGCACACAATGTGACAGTATTATTTAATACTGTATTGTACTATTACGTCTCAGCTCTATGGCACAATTATTTGCCCACAGTATTATGTAGCAGTGTATAGCATCGTTATATCGTAACTCTATGGCACAATGATCTACACACTATATGGCAGTATTATGTGACACTGTATAGTACTGTTACTTCTTAACGGGAATGCCGAACTATATTTTCACATGTAAATTAGGCTGGAAGTACCTCGGGGGCGAGTCTATGCACTTTCCCCCTTAAGGCCTGTTTCACACTTCAGTTTTTTGACGTCAGTCAAAATCCGCCAGAGTGTAAAAAAAACGGATCCGTTTCCGTTTTGCCACAAGCGGATGTCACAGGATCCGTTTTTTGATGGATCCGTTTTTGGTGCCAAGGTGATGAAATATAAAAGTGGAGAGAGAGAGAGAGAGACGCCACCAGAGCGGAGTTTGGGGTTACATTTCTGGCAAGGAAATTATTCCGGGCATGCTCAGTGTCAAAAAGCGGATCCGTTGCTGGATTCCGTCAATAAACGGTTGGCAACGGATCCGCCGCCCATAGGCGGCCATTATATTGAATGGCGGACAGCGGCGGATCCGTTGCTATCCGCTATTTTGACGCAGACAAAAAAACGTTTCATTGTCCGTTCACTGAAGTCAGCAGACGCCAAAATTATGGCGGATCCGTCAAAATCCGCCACTAATGCAAGTCAATGGGAAAAAAAACGGATCCGCCAAAAAAAAATTTTTTTTTTACAAAACGGCGGATTTTGACTGATGGCAACAAATGGAAACGGGAAACAGGCCTAAGTTGCATGTAACTTTAAAGCTTGCACATCCAATCACTACAAGACAGGTGTCATTTTTATTTTTGTTCCATGTCCTATACAGCCATAACAACACTGGTTTAGTTAAAACAACCTCATATCAGTGATGGCCTAAACCCCATTACATTGCACCCTATGGGATGCAAAACAGTCAAGCAAAAATGTAAATATCATCTTTGTATAAATCTAAGGAAAGGGTTATCGAGTTCTATCACGCAAAATATATAAAGCGGAAGAGTAATCCAGAACATCTATCGCCACATAAGGGAAGATACCAACAGTATGTCGCCATATAAAGAAGAACATTTGTGTTGCCATATACAAATTAACACAAGATAAGGAACCCGGCGTATATCTTCTGCTTTATATGGCGACATACTCTTTATATTTTCACTTAATAATTCTCTTCCTCTTTACTCACATTGTAAAGATTTATTTTATATAACTCAATAAAGCATTTGCTGTATCCCACAGACACACAGACAATCGTATCCACGTCACTATTGAACCAGAGGTGTTGTGAGTTCATTTTCCCCTTCATTACTGAGGCCCGAGGAACTCCCTCTTCTGGTAAAGAAAGGTAGTGAGCCTGATTATCAAACACCTGAGGCTGATGATGATGACTGGCTGAGTGGAGTTACTGACTGGATATAAGGCTGCCGACGCCCTTCTGCCCTGCGGGTGATTTCTCTGTGGGATCCTTGGAGACCAGTCTGAATTCCTGCTCCTCTAAAGCTAAGTTTGCTGCTCGGCCTTTTGCTTTTGTGCTTTGACTGTTTTGCTTTATTTTTCTGGATTTCTGCCATTCCCTGCTGGGGTGTGCTGAATTCCTTTAGCTCTGTCTTCTGAAAATACCTGAGTGCTGATTTAGTTTTTGAAGCCTAGCTGCTTCAGGGCCTTTTTCATATCAGCTTGTTGGCTTATGTCTTTGATAGGGTTTTGGCAGATTGCAGACAGCAGCCTTCCTGTCCTTTCCTATCTAGGTAGTTTTGGGCCCTGTCTTTGCTCAGTCTATCTTTCTGTCTGTGTTAGTATTTTCATCTTGCTTCACCGTCATTATATGTTGGGGGCTGCCTATTGCTTTGGGGTCTGCTCTGGGGCAGTTTAGATTTCCCCTTTCTTTCTTTAGGCCTATGTAATTCTCCGGCTGTGATCGAGGGGTCTAGGGCATCGTAGGAACCCCCCACGGCTACTGCTAGTTGTGTTGATAGGTTCAGGGGTCTGCAATCTGATAGTTGCCAACTTCTCTGGTTTTCTGGACTTAGCTTGTATTTCTGCTTTTGCCTCCTACGGTGACTCAATCATAACACAGAGGGCTGGCTGTCTAGGTCGTAAAACAAGAATAAAAATGACACCTCTCTTGCGGAAATCCGATTTGCCATTGCTGAGAAATTAAGCTTTAAAGTAATATGCAAATTAGCCAGGAAGTGCATTGACACGCCCCCCCAAAGCACTTCCAGGCTAATTTGCATCTTACTTAAAAGCTTAATATCTCGGTCGTAGCACATCAGATTTCTGCAAAAGAGGTATCGTTTTTATTGTTGTTCCATGATCTATACAGTCATGCCACATGTTTGGTTATTTAACGTGCCTTGACGGTTCCCTTTAAGTGCCTGCCATAATTGTCTGCAGACTATATTGCAGTAGTACTGAACTGTACTAATATATTTTCTCTGCATAGTATGGTGGATATATTTAGGCACTATATAGGACCACAAAATGGGGAAGCATAAAGATATCTGTGTGATGCAGCATCATCAGAACTGGGAGAATGAAATGTTAGTTGTCAGACCACGAGCAATTCGCAGAAGTAGCAGAGCTAAATTTGTTTTTGGCACAATAGACCATTCTATAAGACGGCTGGGTGTTATTGGTCGAAGTGTCATCATATGAGGAGGTGAATAAAAACAAGTGGGTCACAGAAAGCTCATAGCATAAGGCATCCCAGCAGCACAGAGTATTTTAGAAGAGGAGTGTGCTGATCTGGTTGGTGCCAGTAATATGTCTATCTATTGGCTGGGTAGGTGTAAGAGGAACAGCGTCTTGATAAAGAGGGAGCAGGATTCAGGTCTTCCAGCAGTACAGAGCATTTCAGGAAAGAAGCCTGCTGATCTAGCCATAGGCACTGTCCACTTGTATGATGAAGTCAGTGAGAGCAGCCCTGCGTGTGATAGAGGCCCCATAATGATGGGAGGAAGGGAATAGAGACAAGTCCATTGTCATTCCAATGGCGCAGAGTATTTCAGGAGAGAATTGTGCTAATGTTAAGGAAGGCTGCGATAAAAAAGGAGAATAATTTTACATGCAAATTGAAATCATTCTTGGAATATCAGAACCATTCGTTCCTCAAAGTGAAGTGTCAGCCGCGGTGGCGCTGATCTACGGACGACGGATCCGCGTGGAGTTTAACATCCACTTAAGTGTTTAGAGGCTTTAGAGTAAAGTGAGGCATAAGAGGCACATACGTCACCCTGTGGGGTCATCTCCATCCCTCCATCCAGGGGGAGAGAACATTACACTCACTGACTATTCTGGATGTAGCTGGACTGGGTTTGTCAGGAGCAGCAGAGCTAAGCTTGGCAGGTGTAGCAAAGATGAGTTTACTAGCCATAGAAGAGCTTAGTTTGTCAGGTGTAGTAGAGTTGAGCCATTCCGGTATATCAAAGATGAGTTTGTCAAGAATAGCTGAGTTTAGTTTGTTAGATGAGAAAATTGAATTTGGTGAGTACAGCAGAGCTTAGTTTGTCAGATATTGTAAGGTTGAGTTTGTTAGGTTTAGCAGGGCTTATTTTCTCAGATGTACCAGTGAGGAGTTGGTAAGGTGTAGCAGGGTTTAGTTTGTCAAGTATAGCGGGGCTTACTTTCTCAGGTGTAGCAGGGCTTAGTTTGTCAGGTATAGGAGGGCTTAGGTAGGTGTACAGAGCTGAGTTGTCAGGTGTAGCAGAGCTGAGTTTGCCATGTGTACTAGAGCTTAGTTTGTCAGTAGCATTGATGAGTTGGACAGGTGAAGCAGAGGTGAGTTTGCCAGTTTTAGCAAGGCTTAGTTTGCCCGGTGTAGCAGAGCTTAGTTTATCAGGTGTAGGAGGGCTTAGTTTGTCAGAAACAGAGCTTAGTTTGTCAGTCGAAGCAGAGCTGAGTTTGTCAGTTTTATCAAGGCTTAGTTTGTCAGGTGCAGCAGAGCTTGATTTGTCAGGTGTAGCAGGGTTTAGTTTGTCAGGTGTAGCAGGACTTAGTTTGTCATGTGTAGCAGACTTGTGCTGGTCGGATGCAGCAGAGATCAGTTTTCCAGCTTTAGCAGGGCTACAGCTGTCAGATGTCGCAGGGCTTTGTTTGTCTGTTCTAACAGAGCTTATTTTGACAGGTTAGTTAGGTGTAGCAATTTTTCTCTGGTTTTGGCCCATAACGCGGCGATTTAATAAGAATTTTGGCCCAAATTGGCCAAATTTGTGTTTTTGACACCTTAACACCTAAAAGTGCGCATAGCAGAGCTGAGTTTGCTATCTCCATAATGAACGGGTCAACGCTTGGAACTTTTACAATGGGTTTTCGAACGCAGAATTAACTTTTTTCCGGCGAGATGCAGAACGCGGATCTCAGCTCCGGACGGCTCAGATACCTGACAGCTGTTCCGAAGGCTAAGACCCCCACATCCCCCTCACCAAGTATCAAACATCCTCATGATAATTGTGACCTCTATGGAAATAGAATAATCTATTCCGGTTCCGTTACCATGGAGATAAAGAGCGGAGAACATGGGGACTCCATACCACAGCAATTTGTCCTGCTGTTCTCCACGACAGAAAAGACACCATTCAATCCACGCGGAGGCTTCGCCTTGGGTGGGATGCGGAGAGCCACTTAATCATGGCCGCCTCTGGAAAACTCCGGGGGTTAATCTTTAAGGTCGGAGGCACAAAAAAAAAATGAAAAAAAGTTGCTGTCAATGAGACAGAAGGTTCTGAGCCATAATATCCATCGAGATATATTACGTGTAGATGTAGCAGACCGAGTCGGCGATTTTGCACGCTTCGTTATGAAGTCCCGATATGTTATCATATGCAAAAAAATTCAGCTCTGCTACATCTATGCAGTTCCGAAGATGTAGCAGAGCTGAGTTTGTTACCCGTTTGAAGATTCACCATCTTTATAAAACCTCGCTAAAATGGGATAATGTAGTCACGTGCCCGACGGCCTTGTGATGTTCAATTATAGAGAACACATAGATGACAAAGTCAGCTCTGCCGTTTCTCTCCCGGATCATTAGATTCCAAGGTAATGCTTGTTAGCCGCGTTATCAGTAATGGCAGAAAGGGGCAAGATGGGTGACATGAACTCCAATGATTTGAAGAACTCTTCCAGAAACAGCGCCACCCCTGATCACAGGCTGTGTGCGGTATGGCAGCTTTGCTCTATTCAAGGAAAATGGTGCTGAGCTGCAATACAACACACGGCCTCTGGAACAGAGTGGTGCTGTTTCTGGAAGAATGCAGTTAAGTTATTTTCTAATCATGGGCAACCCCTTTAAGGTTGTCTGTGCATGTGACTTCACCATGTCCAGGAACCTTTTATCAAGCTGCAGGGTAGAGGGGATTATATAAATTGGTGGGGCTTATACAAAGAGAAAGGGCTTATATAAAGAGGTGGGCTTATAGAAAGAGGTGGGGCTTATAGAAAGAGGTGGGGTTTATAGAAAGAGGTGGGGCTTAAATAAAGAGAAGTGCAGCGGTAGCACACTGAGCAGTGATGAGGCAGTGACCCAGCACACTTCAAGCAAAAGTCTCTTTAATGTTCAACTCACAGCATAACACAGCACACGATATCCTTCGGATCACAGCCGGGAACCATATCCTCTGAATTGCAGTCAATAAACACGCCAGTCCACCTCCGGTTCACAGCCGGGCACAAGACAGTCCACCTCTGAGACCGTGGGTGACTGCACCGCCGTGTACGCTGTGGGTGTCAGGCCTTTCAGCTCCCTTGGCTGTTTGACTGCGCTTGCCTTTGTTGCCTCACACAGGTGGAGCTCTGCAGTGCCTTCTACTCTGCAAGCTTGGCAGACCAAACTAATACTGACACTGACCCTGACTCACCCAAACCATTTACTGCAAGGTTTTAACTAGAATCTGTGGCCATGGGCCACATGGAAAACCCAGGCCTGGAATGAAACGGACTGCTCGACTACCATACTGCAGTCTGTCTCAAAACACAAAAGAGCAAAGCAGGTTTTCCCTATATCTGCCTTGGACAACCAGCATGTCCAAGACCAACACTTACTTTTACCTTGCATTGCAATCACAGCTACGCCTGTGACTACAGTGCACTCTCATGGCCTCAATACTAGTCCGTACGCATCCTGGGGGACACACAGCGACCCCTACATGTGACACCGGTCACTGCATCTCACTATCTATAATCTATCTATCTCTCTATTTATCTATTATCTATCTATCTATCTATCTATCTATCCATGATCTATCTATTATCTATCCATCTATTATCTATCTATCATTATCTATCTATTATGTATCTATTATCTATCTATCTATTATCTACAGATAGGTCCATATATATTTGGACAGAGACAACATTTTTCTAATTTTGGTTCTAGACATTACCACAATGAATTTTAAACAAAACAATTCAGATGCAGTTGAAGTTCAGACTTTCAGCTTTCATTTGAGGGTATCCACATTAACATTGGATGAAGGGTTTAGGAGTTTCAGCTCCTTAACATGTGCCACCCTGTTTTTAAAGGGACCAAAAGTAATTGGACAGATTAAATAATTGTAAATAAAATGTTCATTTCTAGTACTTTGTTGAAAACCCTTTGTCGGCAATGACTGCCTGAAGTCTTGAACTCATGGACATCACCAGACGCTGTGTTTCCTCCTTTTTGATGCTCTGCCAGGCCTTCACTGCGGTGGTTTTCAGTTGCTGTTTGTTTGTGGGCCTTTCTGAAGTTTAGTCTTTAACAAGTGAAATGCATGCTCAGTTGGGCTGAGATCAGGTGACTGACGTGGCCATTCAAGAATATTCCACTTCTTTGCTTTAATAAACTCCTGGGTTGCTTTGGCTTTATGTTTTGGGTCATTGTCCATCTGTAGTATGAAACAACGACCAATCAGTTTGCCTGCATTTGGCTGGATCTGAGCACACAGTATGGCTCTGAATATCTCAGAATTCATTCGGCTGCTTCTGTCCTGTGTCACATCATCAATAAACACTAGTGACCCAGTGCCACTGGCAGCCATGCATGCCCAAGCCATCACACTGCCTCCGCCGTGTTTTACAGATGATGTAGTATGCTTTGGATCATGAGCTGTACCACGCCTTCGCCATACTTTTCTCTTTCCATCATTCTGGTAGAGGTTGATCTTGGTTTCATCTGTCCAAAGAATGTTCTTCCAGAACTGTGCTGGCTTTTTTAGATGTTATTTAGCAAAGTCCAGTCTAGCCTTTTGATTCTTGATGCTTATGAGTGTCTTGCACCGTGCAGTGAACCCTCTGTAGTTACTTTCATGCAGTCTTCTCTTTATGGTAGATTTGGATATTGATGCGCCTACCTCCTGGAGAGTGTTGTTCACTTGGTCGGCTGTTGTGAAGGGGTTTCTCTTCACCATGGAGATTATTCTGCGATCATCCACCACTGTTGTCTTCCGTGGGCGCCCAGGTCTTTTTGCATTGATGAGTTCACCAGTGCTTTCTTTCTTTCTCAGGATGGACCAAACTGTAGATTTTGCCACTCCTAATGTTGTAGCAATTTCTCGGATGGGTTTTTTCTATTTTTGCAGCTTGGCTTGTTTCACCTGCATGGAGAGCTCCTTTGACCGCATGTTTCCTTCACAGCAAAACCTTCCAAATGCAAGCACCACACCTCAAATCAACTCCAGGCCTTTTATCTGCTTAACTGAGAATGACATAACGAAGGGATTGCCCACACCTGTCCATGAAATAGCCTTGGAGTCAATTGTCCAATTACTTTTGGTCCCTTTAAAAACAGGGTGGCACATGTTAAGGAGCAGAAACTCCTAAACCCGTCATCCAATTTTATTGTGGATACCCTCAGGGCCATATTTAGAGTTTATGCTGCCCTAGGCACTTTTAGTGCTGCCTCCCCCATTGGTGAGTATGACTAATGCAGAAACTTTGGCAAAAATCGCTGATGTGAAAGTAGCCTTTCTCCCCAGTGCACCCGTCTCCCCAGTGCAGCCATCTCCCCAGTGCGCCCGTCTCCCCAGTGCAGCCATCTCCTCAGTGCACCCATCTCCCCAGTGCAGCCATCTCCCCAGTGCACTCATCTCCCTAGTGCAGCCATCTCCCCAGTGCACCCATTTCCTCAGTGCAGCCATCTCCTCAGTGCACCCATCTCCTCAGTGCAGCCATCTCCCTAGTACACCCATCTCCCCAGTGCACCCGTCTCCCCAGTGCACCTGTCTCCCAGTGCACCCGTCTCCTCAGTGCACCCATCTCCCCAGTGCACCTGTCTCCTCAGTGCACCCATCTCCTCAGTGCACTCATCTCAGTGCAGCCATCTCCCTAGTGCAGCCATCTCCCTAGTGCAGCCATCTCCCCAGTGCACCCATCTCCCCAGTGCACCCATCTCCCCAGTGCACCCATCTCCCTAGTGCAGCCATGTCCTCAGTGCACCCATCTTACCATTGCACCCATCTCCCCAGTGCACCCGTCTCCCTAGTGCAGTCATCTCCCCAGTGCAGCCATCTCCCCAGTGCACCCATCTCCCCAGTGCACCCATTTCCTCTGTGCAGCCATCTCCTCAGTGCACCCATCTCCCCAGTGCACCCGTCTCCCTAGTGCAGCCATCTCCCCAGTGCAGCCTCCGCTCATTCTCCACCCAGTTCACTCTTCCCCCACGCCGCTCACTCTCCCCCCCCAGCCGCTCACTCCCCCCCCACGCCGTTCACTCTCCATCCGGCTCACCAGGCTACTGCTGCATGTCTCCTCTAGCCAGGCGCCGGTATCTGTTTTTCCTGTTTGTGTGAGTGCGCGGTCACGTGGTACCGCTCATTAAGTTCATGAATATGGGCGCCACGCCTATGAGAGTGGAGTGGCGTCCATATTCATTACTGTAATGAGCGGTACCACGTGACCGCGCACACAGTCAGGAAGCATAGCAGTGCTGGAGATCATCGGAGCTGCAGGTACCGCTGGAGGAGCCAGGAGGTGAGTATGATGTCATCAAGGGAGGGGGGAGGAGGGGAGGAGGAGGGATGGACCGACTGGAGGGAAAAAAAAAACATTACTGAGGTGCCGCCCCTTCGTAGAGTCCCGCCCCGGGCACAGGCCCACGAGTGCCTAATGGGAAATACGGCCCTGGATACCCTCAAATGAAAGCTGAAAGTCTGAACTTCAGCTGAATCTGAATTGTTTTGTTTAAAATTCATTGTGGTAAAGTCTAGAACCAAAATTAGAAAAATGTTGTCTCTGTCCAAATATATATGGACCTAACTGTATCTATCTATCTATCTATCTATCTATCTATCTATCTATCTATCTATCATATAATGTCTTTTTTTCTGTTTTCCATCTTCTGTCTTTCTGCCTTTGCACAGACCTCCTTCTCCTCTGTCATTTTATTACAGTTGTTCACAAAACACCACTGGATTGTAGATCAGTAATTAATGCCCAAAGCTTTCATAATCTTGCGACATCTGGCTGCCGGTCATTACTCGTGTTTCTCGTTGTCCTCGGCACACAGCAGATTCTGCACAGAACGTGTTGTGTATTTGCACTTTGTTGGATACACGGGTTTGTGGCGCTGACAGTATACGCCCCTTGTGTTACAGTACAGCCGGGAGCCGGCGTGCTAACCTCGGCCGTCCCCCCCGTAGGTGCCCTCTGGACGAGACTATATATCATCATTAGTCAGGCAGAACTTTATAAAATATTAATGTTTGTATTGAAAGCAACATGTGGCTTCCGATGCGGTTCGGGCTGGAGCGCGGTTCATGTCGTACTGATACAGAGAGTTCCCTCGGTGTAATTGTATCGTCGTTAATGGGTTCATCCACATTGTCTGCCAAATTTGTATTGTTCCGATGCATCTAAGAACAAATAGAAAAATGGACAAAGCTATCCAATCATATTAAGCCGATGTGTTTCCTTGGTTACAGACTACAAACACTCCTGTGTAGTCAGATCCTCATATTTCCCTTCCCCAAACCTCTCCCTATCTTCTATCTTGCAAGAAGTCATAATAACCCTTAGAGAAATTCAGAAGCTTCTCAAGCAGCAATAATGATTGCACCCCTAAAGATAAGCAGATAATGTGAGGGCAGTGGGGAGGAAGACGTAAGGAAGTGGCTATTTGAAGTGCACCAATATGTGTTGTGTCACCTGCCAACATGGTCTTTTTTTTTTGTTCCCTTCCAAAACTCAGACTCCCACAGATTGCATTGTAACACCTCCCTCTCCCCTCTCACAGCAAGCAGTTCCATAGAGAGAGAAAGTGCAGCCGCATCTCCCTCCTCCCTCTCTTTACAAAGCAGTTCCATAGAGAGAGAAATTGCAGCCGCATCTCCCTCCTCCCTCTCTTTATAAAGCAGTTCCATAGAGAGAGAAATTGCAGCTGCATCTCCCTCCTCCCTCTCTTTACAAAGCAGTTCCATAGAGAGAGAAATTGCAGCCGCATCTCCCTCCTCCCTCTCTTTACAAAGCAGTTCCATAGAGAGAGAAATTGCAGCCACATCTCCCTCCTCCCTCTCTCTACAAATCTAATTGCATCTTTTAGTGACTTTTTGCATAGAAGAAATGGGGAATTACCGGCTGATGGAGGGTGAGGATGATGCCACTTTCCCTATGCTGTGCGTCCAATACTTTGCCTTTATATACAGTGCAAAAATAAAGTAACTAAGAGTAAAAAGAAATAACAAAAAATTAAAGACGAGTAAAAAAATAAAGTAACAAAGAGTAAAAAAAAATAAAAAGTTTAAGATGAATGAAAAAAATAAAGTAACTAAGAGAAAAAAAAACTAAGAGTTAAAGATGAGTTAAAAAAAATAAAGGATCTAAGAGTAAAAAAAAAACTAAGAGTTAAAGATGAGTTAAAAAAATAAAGTAACTAAGAGTAAAAAAAACTAAGAGTTAAAGATGAGTTAAAAAATAAAGTAACTAAGAGTAAAAAAATAACTTAGAGTTGAAGACGTAAAAAAAAGAGTAACTGAGAGTTAAACAAAAAGAATAAGGAGTAACTAAGAGTAAAAAAGTGGAACTAATAGTTGAAAAAAAGAGTAAAAACAAAAAGTAACTAAGAGTAAAAAAAAATAACTAAGAGTTAAAAAAAAGAAGTAACAAGTGAAATTTATGGATCTCAGTTTAATTTTTTTTATTATTATTTAAGGTGAGATTTAAAGTGTATCGGTGGGGGTCTATCACTTATCATCCTGTCTCAGTTTGTATCTAGGCTAATAAGATTCACTGGCGCCCCAGGCATCAAATCAAGCAGCCAGAGCTTCGGATCTATCATATGTGTGGAGCCTGCTGGGATTCAGACACGCTGACATTATGCTGCATAAAAAGCATATATCATTTAAATATGTTTATGCAAATGAGCAAAACTCTGCAACTACACTTGTTTGGCGTCGTAAAAAGCAGGCGAGCGACGCACTTCATACGAGGCGCAGTCAGCGACGCTTGTGTATCGGGACAAGGATCTGATTTTCATAATTGACTGAGAATCGCCCATGGTTTAAAAGTAACAATGTTTAATGTAGCCACTGGTGATCAGAGAAACAGATACAAAGCAGAGCTGTGTTACATTGTGTCTTCCTGCTTTTACAGGGGTTGTCTGGTGAAAAGACCGTTGGGATTCTGACCAATCATCAGAATTGGGCACTTTTATCCCTATTAGAATTGAGTGGGAGACAATTTTGCTTTGGCCCAACTTAGTATGACATCTAAGTACTTTATTTGAATGGGGAGGAGCATCATGACTTCCTCTCATCCAGCCAATCAGTGCCCAGCTCCAAGGCAGCTGTCTACAGATGGAAGTCTCTGGATTGGCTAATATTCCTGGTCATGATTCATGACTCTTTAATGGTCCAGATGTTGAGTTACAGGGCAACCACCTGTAGGTGGCACTAGAGAGAGTTTTCTTCCTTCTGGAGGAGAGCTAATTTACATGCTCTTTAGAAAAATTCCCTACACCATCTGTATGTCAAATAGGAGAGTCAATACCCCCAGAGAATCCATGGTAAAAAGAAAGCCTAGTTTCATTCTTAGCTAAGGAGAACATCATTATAAACTAATTAACCTCAGTAGTTCATTATCGTCTTTACATGAAGTTTATGAACAGCTGCAGGACACTATTTACTCCATTTGTATTTTTTTTGGATGCCACTTAAAATATCAGCACAGACAAAAAACTATATAAAAGGAGTTGGCGCCGTGCCCATCGCTGTCCCTCTAAACACGGGGTGACATTCAAAGGCAAGACTGACTTGTCAGGTCAACTGGATATGTACGAGCAGAAATGAGGGGATAGGAAGCCAAAAAGACCACAGATGTGTCGGCTACTGCAAAGATCATGAATTGCTCCGGGCAGGCGGCACTGAATTGACAGCTCATGAATAAAAAAAGATTACATACACACTTAATTAATGTTATCGTTCCAAGTTGGAGGAAAGAGACTAAAAAAAAAATTTGGACTTATTTCATCTTTGACCTGAAAAAACTTGTGAACTTTTGGATTCATCTGTTTTATAACAGGAAGGACGGATTTAATTCTAAAAATATTTTTCTCACAATCAAGTAGCCTTATGCAACTCAACTTGAATTGATCTCCATATGAAAATATGATTTTCCATATATATTTATTTACTAGCTGAAGAGCCCGGCGCTGCCCGGGCATTGTAACTAACTGTGGTTACTTATAACAAATTAAAATTATCCTCCATCCCATAGTCCCGTGCCCATATACCCATCACACATCCTCCATCCCATAGTCCCGTGCCTATATATACCCATCATACATATCCTCCATCCCATAGTCGAGTGCACATATACCCATCATACATATTTGCCATCCCATAGTCGAGTGCCCATTTACCCATCACACATCCTTCATCCCATAGTCCCATGCCCATATACTCATCATACATATCCTCCATCCCATAGTCCCGTGCCCATATACCCATCATACATATCCGCCTTCCCATAGTCCCGTGCCCATATACTCAACATACATATCCGCCATCCCATAGTCCAGTGCCCATATACCCATCACACATCCTCCATCCCATAGTACCGTGCCCATATTACCCATCACACATCATCCCATAGTCCCATGCCCATATACCCATCACACATATTCGTCATCCCATAGTCGAGTGCCCATATACCCATCATACATATCCGCCATCCCATAGTCCCGTGCCCATATACCCATCACACATCCTCCATCCCATAGTCAGTGCCCATATACCCATCACACATCCTCCATCCCATAGTCCCGTGCCCATATACCCATCGCACATCCTTCATCCCATAGTCCCGTGCCCATATACCCATCATACATATCCACCATCCCATAGTCCCGTGCCCATATACCCGTCATACATATCCTCCATTCCATAGTCCCGTGCCCATATACCCATCACACATCCTCCATCCCATAGTCAACCATTATGACATCATAATGAGGGGTGGGGCTTGATACACACACACTTTTTCCCCATTATGTAGATAGGGGCAAAATTGTTTGGTGAATTGGAACACGCAGGGTTAAAATTTCGCCTCACAACATAGCCTAGGACGCTCTCGGGGTCCAGACGTGTGGCTGTGCCAAATTTTGTGGCTGTAGCTGCGACGGTGCGGATGCCAATCCCGGACATACAACACACACATACACACATACATACATTGAGCTTTATATATTAGATGATTTATTGTTGTTGTTATTATTATTACTGTGTGTTTTTTATTATTATTTTATTTCTGATTTGTGTTCTTCTAACTTTTTTTAGACTATATTTATTATGTATTTTTTCATTTTTTTTTATTTTATTTTTTTTTTTCACCTCTAATTGTTTTTCCTTAAAATTTTGTATCCACTCTTTAAATTAATTCTTGACTTTATGTAAGGTTTTTTTTCAATACATGTTTCCATTTTTCTACATGGATTTCTTTTATGTATGCATGATTTTTATAGTCTTTTATCATTCACTTGTGGATTTTATTCATTCTATTTCTTCATGGCCTTGAGGTGAACTTATTTCTAAGATAAGATTATGATATTATTATTTTTTAATTTATTTTCAGGAAGGCTAAAAAAAAAAAAAAAAACAGGTCAAGTAAACTATGTTATATGTAATGGAATTTTTCAGAATTTTTCCCGTTGTCGTTTAGATTGGTTTGTGGATCGGGGGATGGGATTTATGTAAGAGACACTGAAGGGCATTTGCAGAGCACAGGACGGAAATGACCATCAGACCGCTTGCCCGGAGGGTGAACGTATGTGGCAAAACACACATATGAATGCCAAGAAAGACCTCAGTTCTTGCGTAAGAGTTGTCCGCCTGTGCCCTGACTTTAAAGGTCACCAAGCATGTTAATTATTAATTAAATGTTTTATTAATTTAAGAAGAAGGCAAAAGCAAAAAGAGGGCCATTTTTTAACCCAGAAGAAAGGGGCACTAGGGTACCGAAAATTCCCATATAAGAGAAAATCTTTTTATAGTGCCACCTATAGGTCGAGAATGTGTATAGGTTTAGCAATACATCTCAGACATCAAAGCCAGAAAAAAAATGCCTGAAAAGAATCATATTCTCAATTAGAAGGAAGCTATCCCAAAAGTAAAAATAAATAAATTAAATCAAATTGAAAAATAAATTTTAAGGAAAAATGTTAAAATAAAATTTGAATTAAGTTTGGGGGGGGGGGGGAACATTCCAAAATGAAATTTGAACTAAATCAAATTAAGGAAAACTATTTTAGGGAAAGCTATTTTAAAAGGAATTGGCGCAAATATTCCTAAATTAAATTTTAGTGAAAACAAATGAAGACATTTTAAATAAAAAAAATAAAAAATTTTTAAGGGAAACTTTCACTTCCACAAAACAATTTAGAGTTTATTGTGTTTTTTTTTTTTTAAGGTGAATTTGGGAAAACGTTCCTAAAAGAAGTTAGAATTTCATTTTACTGAGATTAAAAGAAAAATGTGAAGAAAAAATTTTTTAAAAGTTGTAAACAGTTAAGAGTATAAAAAGGAAAAATGAGTCCGCCATCATTGGTCGCAATGCATGGACTGACCGAGCGTCTCAAGATCCGAGACACAGACATTCTAGGGAGGAGCTGGAGACAGATACAGACATTCTAGGGAGGAGCTAGAGGCAGATACAGAAATTCTAGGGAGGAGCTAGAGGCAAAGACATTCTAGGGAGGAGCTAGAGGCAAACAGACATTCTAGGGATGAGCTGTAGGCAGATGCAGACATTCTAGGGAGGAGCTAGAGACAGATACAGACTTTCTAGGGAGGAGCCAGAGGCAGGTACAGATATTCTAGGGAGGAGCTAGAGGCAGACACAAACATTCTAGGGAGGAGCAAGAGGCAGACACAGACATTGTAGGGAGGAGCTAGAGGCAGATGCAGACATTCTAGGGAGGAGCTAGAGGCAGGTACAGAAATTCTAGGGAGGAGCTAGAGGCAGACAGACATTTTAGGGAGGAGCTAGAGGCAGACACACACATTCTAGGGAGGATCTAGAGGCAGACACATTCTAGGGAGGAGCTAGAGACAGACACAGACATTGTAGGGAGGAGCTAGAGGCAGACACAGACATTATAGTGAGGAGCTAGAGACAGATACAGACATTTTTGGGAGGAGCTAGAGGCAGACACAGACATTCTAGGGAGGAGCTAGAGGCAGACACATTCTAGGGAGGAGCTAGAGGCAGACACAGACATTCTAGGGAGGAGCTAGAGGCAGACAGACATTCTAGGGATGAGCTGGAGGCAGATACAGACATTCTAGAGAGGAGCTAGAGACAGATACAGCCTTTCTAGGGAGGAGCTAGAGGCAGGTACAGATATTCTAGGGAGGAGCTAGAGGCAGACACAGGCATTCTAGGGAAGAGCTAGAGGCAGAAACAGATATTCTAGGGAGGAGCTAGAGGCAGACACAGACATTCTAGGGAGGAGCTAGAGGCAGACACAGGCATTCTAGGGAGGAGCTAAAGGCAGAGACATTCTAGGGAGGAGCTAGAGGCAGACAGACATTCTAGGGAGGAGCTAGAGGCAGACAGACATTCTATGGATGAGCTAGAGGCAGATACAGACATTCTAGGGAGGAGCTAGAGACAGATAGACTTTCTAGGGAGGAGCTAGAGGCAGGTACAGATATTCTAGGGAGGAGCTAGAGGCAGATACAGATATTCTAGGGAGGAGCTAGAGGCCGACACAGACATTCTAGGGAGGAGCTAGAGGCAGAAACAGATATTCTAGGGAGGAGCTAGAGACAGACACAGACATTCTAGGGAGGAGCTAGAGGCAGACAGACATTCTAAGGATGAGCTGGAGGCAGATACAGACATTCTAGGGAGGAGCTAGAGACAGATACAGACTTACTAGGGAGGAGCTAGAGGCAGGTACAGATATTCTAGGGAGGAGCTAGAGGCAGACACAGACATTCTAGGGAGGAGCTAGAGGCAGACACAGACATTCTAGGGAGGAGCTAGAGGCAGATACAGACATTCTAGGGAGGAGCTAGAGGCAGACACAGACATTCTAGGGAGGAGCTAGAGGTAGATGCAGACATTCTAGGGATGAGCTAGAGACAGACACAGACATTCTAGGGAGGAGCTAGCGGCAGACACAGACATTCTAGGGAGGAGTTAGAGGCAGATACAGACATTCTAGAGAGGACCTAGAGGAAGACACAGACATTCTAGGGAGGAGCTAGAGGCAGACATAGACATTCTAGGGAGGAGCTAGAGGCAGACAGACATTTTAGGGAGGAGCTAGAGGCAGACATAGACATTCCAGGTAAAAGCTTGAGGCAGACAGGCATTCTAGAGAGGAGCTAGAGGCAGACACAGACATTCTAATTAGGAGATAGAGGCAGACAAAGACATTCTAGACAGGATCTAGAGGTGGACACAGTCATCCTAGAGAGGAACTAGAGGCAGACACAGACATTCTAGAGAGGAACTAGAGGCGGACACAGTCATTCTAGTGAGGAACTAGAGGCAGACACAGATATTCTAGAGAGGAACTAGAGGCGGATAGTTATAGTTCTCCAGAGAAAGTTCTAAGGACCAGATGTCATCTCTTATCTCAATAATGGGGAAATCTGTATTTCCTGAATACACAGTTTCCCATTACTTAGATAGGAGATGATGCCTTTAAAACTCTAATGAGGGGGAGGAGCTAGAGGTGGACACAGACATTTCGCTGCCAGTTGTCCTGGAATGACAGTTACAGTTTTCCTTAGAACTTTTTGAACAACCACCCCCATTTCCAATCTCGCTTAAGACAGATTTTACACAAGAATTGACAATCTTGAACGTGAAAGTTCATTCCAGGAGGAGAAATTAGCAGATTTCTCTGATAAGATATATTACAAAGTTTATTATTTTGGTGTATACTACAGATTTATGAAATAAAAATTGAAAGGACGGAGACCCTTTAAATGCCACTAAACTGTTGCGGAATGGTATGTGGTGCTATTCCATATCGCTATCCTCTGGCGGTCATTATATTGTGAGATACTGATGCGGTGGATGTTATGTCATGATTTCATAGGAGAAAAGAAAGATAGCATTGTGATAATGGTAATGAAACAGGAAGTGGATTTCCCTACAGGATTTTCCTGCGGCTCGTTAGTCCCGGTGACAGCCACCTCCTCGTACAATAATATGGAGGTTAGGGGAACTCTAATAACATTTCAGGCCCCGGCAGATCATAAGCTTGGCCTCCTGTTCTCTTGCTTTGTGCTCCTTGCTGTCTCACCTTTTTTGCAGGCTACATTGTATGAAAAAAAAAAAAAAATATATATATATATATATATATATATATCCCTTGGAGATGCCACACTTACTGCTTAGCATTTAATTAAATTCTGCCTTTGACAGTCGCAGCTTCCTGCTGCCATCCCACCGGGGCGACATCGCTTAGCAGGGGGACCGGAGCGGGAGGAAGCCTGTGTATAATGTGTCTGATTTCAATGTTCTGTCACCGTAGATATTATTTCAAAGATTTTTATTGTTCGGGAGCCACGGAACATCATTTCATCCGACCCTCGCACTGTTCCCTTTTAATAAGTGTATAATCTGATTGTGGAATAACCCTTTCAGAGCTGCACAGAAGATGTCGTCTATGGACTAGAAGACAGAACTGAGCCACCAAACAAGTCAACATTAAAGAAGCACTCCCATCAAAGATTGATAGATTGCAATCACCATATTTACAATTGCTCCTTTTGCCTTTCTACCCAGTTAGTTCTCTTGTCTCTGCTCTACCTAGAAACAGGAAGTCTCTTGTCCCTGCATTTATCATTCCCCTCTACAATTCCTGTCCAAGCTGCTCCACACTTTCCCCGGCCACTGCCATAGACTATTGACTTGACTCGCAACTTGTTCAGAGAAAATTGACCTCCTGATTCTACATGGAGGTTCGAAGGATTCAGCTAAACAGTTTTTAATCACGGGATGTCATAGAACTAATGGAAAAGGGAAGAATTAGCTAGGTACAAAGGCAAAATGAGAATATTAAGAGGGTAAAAACTTTGGTGGGAGTGCTTTTTTTAAACCACTGGATACCAGGGATCTAGTCACCAAGCCAGACAAAACTAACCCACCAACCGGACACCAGTGATCTAGACATAAAAAATAGTAAAAAATTAAACACCATAGATCCAGTCCCCAAATTGGTCAACAATAAACCAGTGGATAATATGGATCTAGTCACTAAAACAGTCAAAATTCAACTATTGGAGACCAGGGATCAAATCACCAAATAAGTAAAAATTTAACTACTGGAGACCAGGGATCAAATCACCAAATAAGTAAAAATTTAACTACTGGAGACCAGGGATCAAATCACCAAATAAGTAAAAATGTAACTATTGGAGACCAGGGATCAAATCACCAAATAAGTAAAAATTTAGCTACTGGACATCAGAGATCAAATCGCCAAGTAAGTAAAAATTTAACTATTGCAGACCAGGGATCAAATCACCAAATAAGTACAAATTTAACTACTGGAGACCAGGGATCAAATCACCAAATAAGTAAAAATTTAACTATTGGAGACCAGGGATCAAATCACCAAATAAGTAAAAATTTAACTACTGGAGACCAGGGATCAAATCGCCAAATAAGTAAAAATTTAACTACTGGAGACCAGGGATCAAATCGCCAAATAAGTAAAAATTTAACTACTGGAGACCAGGGATCAAATCGCCAAATAAGTAAAAATTTAACTATTGGAGACCAGGGATCAAATCACCAAATAAGTACAAATTTAACTATTGGAGACCAGGGATCAAATCGCCAAATAAGTAAAAATTTAACTATTGGAGACCAGGGATCAAATCACCAAATAAGTAAAAATTTAACTACTGGACACCAGGGATCAAATTGCCAAATAAGTAAAAATTTAACTATTGGAGACCAGTGATCAAATCACCAAATAAGTAAAAATTTAACTACTGGAGACCAGTGATCAATTCGCCAAATAAGTAAAAATGTAACTATTGGAGACCAGGGATCAACTCACCAAATAAGTAAAAATGTAACTACTGGAGACCAGGGATCAAATCAAATAAGTAAAAATTTAACTATTGGAGACCAGGGATCAAATCACCAAATAAGTAAAAATTTAACTACTGGATATCAGGGATCAAATCGCCAAATAAGTAAAAATTTAACTATTGGAGACCAGGGATCAAATCACCAAATAACTAAAAATATTGCTACTAGACACCAGGACTATAAAAATAAAAACAGTCAAATCGTGGATTAGTCCCCAAACCGGCCAACAGTGAATTACTAGACTCCAGTGATTTAGACACCAAACCAGTTAACACTTAGCTACTGGACACCAGGGATCAAATCAACAAATAAGGAAAAACTTAATTACTAGACACCAGTAATCTAGACATCAAAACAGTCAAAACCAAACCCCTGGAAACCGTCAGTTTAGTCCATAAACCAGTCAACAATAAACCACTGAAAACCACTGAGCTAGTCATCAAACCACTAGGCACCAGGGATCTCGTCACCAAATTAGAAAACATTAAACTACTGGACAGCAGAGATGTAGACACCGAACCAGTGAACACTTAGCTACTCGACAACAGAGATCTAGATATCAAAACATGCCTTGACTCCAGGGATTAAGTCACCACTAAGTCACTAGACACCAGGGATGTTGTCACCAAATTAGTCAACAGGACAATAAACCCCTCAACTCCAGGGATCTAGTCATAAAACCAGTTAACACTAATTAACTCCTGGGATGGGGTCTAGTTACCAAATCAGTCTTCACTAAATCCCTAGAGACCAGAGATGTAGTTACCAAACAAGTCAACAAGTATCGTTGAACACCAGTGAAATATTCACTAAACCAGTAAATACTAAACCACCAGACACCAGGGATCTACTTACTAAACCAGATAAAACTTAATCACTGGACACCAGTGATCTAGACAACAACCAAGTCTGCACTAAATTATTGGACACCAGAGATCAAGACAACATCAACACTAGGACATTAGGGAAGGACCTAGTCAACCAATCAACAATACACCACTAGACACCAGGGATCTGGTTAAAACCAGAGGGACTAAAAGAAAACCAAGGACTGAACAAGTAATTAATAAGGGAGGGCAAGTTTTTGGCCATTGATTTTACCTTTGCAACCAAAGAAGGGCTGGGGTAAAAGTTAGGTATGGTTGGCTTCCTTCTGGAGTGAAAAAGGGGGACATGTTTTTGCTATAGGAGAATGTCCTAACTTTTTGGGATAGAGAAAGCTATAAATGGGGTAAATGGGAAATATTCTGTATTTTCAC
The DNA here is from genome assembly GCF_039654945.1 of Dendrobates tinctorius. Classification (NCBI taxonomy): domain Eukaryota; kingdom Metazoa; phylum Chordata; class Amphibia; order Anura; family Dendrobatidae; genus Dendrobates; species Dendrobates tinctorius. The sequence continues at coordinate 5,940,732 of NW_027361688.1, forward strand.
CACTGGCTAAACGAGTTTGTCAGCAAGCTAAGTATCTTTAATAAATCCTTCACAATCGGAAGGATGATTCCGCAGATAAGCAAGAGGGTGATTCACCCTGCCAAGATGTTCTGCAGAGGTGGACGACCTGTTAAGATCAATCAGTCATGTAAAATGGAGATGTGACACTTTACAGGCAGAGTAAGGTAAAAAAACAAGAAAGGACCCTGGCTCTGAAAGATGTGATTTGTGTTGTCCCCTGCACAATGTTCTCCTCGGCACAAGGATGTGAGCAGTGACCTCGATGACATTGTTCAGTGTCATCCCGGTCTGTTTCATGTGGAAGCGGATCTGCCAATCACCGAGGAGATGGCAGCCTGTGATGAGTGGCAGACATCTGCTCGCTGTGTGCAGGACACGTATGTTCTCCGCTGATCCATCAACCTCAGCAGCAAAAAGAAAAGCGTTAGTGACACTGACTGTTCTGTAAGGAGGATCCTAAGGCAGAGACTGAGCGGCCGGGCAAACACAGCTCGATGGAAGTCCTTAGTGTCCACCAATCAGAATGGTTTCTGGTCTGAGCTCACATATCTATCTATTATCTATTATATATCTATCTTCAATGTATATGACAGGCAAGGAATACAAGTGTGGTTGGGAAAGGACAGGAAACCAGAACCCCTAATTGTGATGATCACTGGAGGCCTAGAAATATACAGATCAGCTCTGTGGGTCACGTATTGGGGTGCAGGCTATCTCTTCTCTTTATAAAACATATCAATATGCATACTGGCCACTAGTAACAAACAATGGACTTTTTAGCTCTTCTGTGTAGGCTGGGAGAGATTCAGCAGAGTCATCTCGTTATCTTTAGACGGCTAGGGATTTATTTGCAGCTCGATTATGCTACTGGAGTCTTTTATATGGTAGAAAAGTAACAACATACACTAGATATCCTGGTATGATATCTCTTCTGCCACTTGCTGGTTGCTGAAATAGAGGGGTCTCTTCTCTGTAACTGTATTTGTGGACAGTTTTCTGACCATAAAACTCTAATTTATAAACCACATACATCCCACTAAAAATGTAATTCTACCAAAAGAGCTGTCATCCTTAAGTCCCCAGGCTTCAATAAAAATGAGATGACTCTGCTGATCCTGCGTGCTAATGATCATGAGATGACTGTGCAGAGGCTGCCCTTTAACAATAACAAGATGCATCTGCTGACCTTGCCGTCTAATAACAATGAGATGCCTCTGCTGACCCGACCCTCTGATAACAATGAGATGGCTCTGCTCACCTTACCTTCTGATAAGAATGAGATGCCTCTGCTGACTCGACCCTCTAATAACAATGAGATGGCTCTGCTGACCCAACCCTCTGATAACAATGAGATGCCTCTGCTAATCCCACCCTCTGATAACAATGAGATGCCTCTGCTGACCCTACCTTCTGATAACAATGAAATGGCTCTGCTGACCCGACCGTCTGATAACAATGAGATGCCTCTGCTGACCCTACCTTCTGATAACATTGAGATGGCTCTGCTGACTCTACCCTCTGATAACAGTGAGATGGCTCTGCTGACCCGACCGTCTTATAACAATGAGATGCCGCTGCTGATTCGACCCTCGGATAACAATGCAATACCTCTGCTGATCCAACCCTCTGATAACAATGAGATGCCTCTGCCGATCCGACCCACTGATAACAATGAGATGCCTCTGCTGATCCGACCCTCTGATAACAATGAAATGAACACCCTATTCTCTCACAACAATGAGATGCCTCTGCTGATCTCACTTTCTGACCACAATGAGATGCCTCTGCTGATCTTACCTTCTGACCACAATGAGATGCCTCTGCTGATCTTACCTTCTGACCACAATGAGATGCCTCTGCTGATCTTACCTTCTGACCACAATGAGATGCCTCTGCTGATCTCACCTTCTGACCACAATGAGATGCCTCTGCTGATCTTACCTTCAGACCACAATGAGATGCCTCTGCTGATCTTACCTTCTGACCACAATGAGATGCCTCTGCTGATCTCACCTTCTGACCACAATGAGATGCCTCTGCTGATCTCACCTTCTGACCACAATGAGATGCCTCTGCTGACCCTACCCTTTATTGATAAGAAGATGACTGTACCAAGCTCATCCTCTTATGATAATGAGATGACTATGCTGATCGTGCCTTAGTCTGATCAGCAAAGCAAAAAACATGACATGTCAATCTTTAATGGGCAAAGTGAAAACTTGGTTGGAAAGGGAATGTGGACTAAGAACCATTTTGCAGGTTAGGGACAAAATCTAGGATAATTTTATGGTTTCTCCGAGTTTTTATGAAATTATCTAGCACGCTGTAGAGATATGCCTCTTGGTAGGACAGCGCACGCTCATAAATAACCCTTTCAGGTAGTGACACAGGGCGCTACGTGTACTTAACACTAACTACGAGTGTTTACAGACACTCTTACTGCCAACGTAAACCGTCCGGGAGAAAAAAAATGCAAGAAATCAATATAACACAGGGGTGGCTTGTCAATTTATACGGAGGTGTTTATGACTGTTGTGTAGCAGGATTCAGCAAACACCAGCTCATTAAAGTTTAACGCTCAGCAGCTGCCGTACAATCTTAGGTCACCGGTATCGGGGAAAATGAAGAGTTTCAAGAGATTCTTCTTCAGATTGTCTGAAGTGGGAAAAAAAAGTGGATTGAACATAAAAATGTAATTGTATCAACAAAATAAATAAAAATAGAAATGTAATTACATTAATATTAATAAATAATAATTTACGGTAATAAACTTTTCAGTAAATATGCTAGAGAATATAAGAAACTTTGCAATATATCTTACTGGAGAAATCTGTTCCTTTCTCCTCTTATGAGTCACTTTTTCTCCTCCATCCGCCTCCTGAAAAAAACAGCCCAACTCCATCTTGATCAAGACAGGATGGGGGCTACCAAGTGCAGTGAAGTATCAGGTTACACCTCCTATTATACATTATGGAGAGGGGAGAAGGGTGGGGGGGAGTAGAGTAAGAAGACAGGCAAAAGAGAAAAACAGATTGTGCTGAGCTTTCTAACAAGTCTTTAACCTCACTCCTGAGCTGGATTCACATCTACACAGCTCAAAACTGCTGCATAAATTTTTTTTCCATGTCGCTGCTTTTGCCTTATAAACCCCAATCTATTTCACAATCATAAATGAAAACCTACATGGGACACATCATATATCAACTTGCATCTGTAAAAAGCATCATCGATAGTGCAGGTTATTGTCCTCCCCTTAAGTTGCATTTTTCATATATATATATATATATATATATATATATATATATAGTCCCCAACTAAAAAATAGCTAAAAAGCAATTTCAATAAAAAGAGAAGAAAAATGAATATTTGCTTTAGTAATTGAAGTGACTGAGCAGAATTGCCTGCAGAAGATGTTGTTTACCTTCCTGTGACCCGAGTTAGTCTGGAGAGTTCGTCTGATTAGTAATATTCCCTCCAAAGTACATGAAATAAAAAATAAGAGGCCGTGGCCTGGATTTTTTTTTGCTGAGTAGCCATCACCTTAATCTGCTGCCAGTCATGCAGATAACTCGTCTGATTGGGATGTGTACATATTCACGTCAGACAGGATAAATGTATGTAATGGAGGGCACAGCCTTACAGCGGGGGTCCACGTATCCAGGCAGGACGCCGACCTGGGAGGCCTTTTCTTTCAATTAGATTAATAGATATAGACTTAAATGGAAAACTAATGATGAAGAGAAAAAAAAACCCTCGTAGAAAATCATTCACCCAATGCCATAGTAAGAAACGGATAATAAACTAAATAAATTAAGTTGTTTAAATAGTTGAATGTATTTTTTAAAAAAACCCACATAATATACATTTATTTAGAATTGTTAAAATGTTTTTTATTTAAACTATCTTTTTAAGGTATATTTCTCTGTAGCTCACTTTTTAGATTTACTCTGCAGACTGGGACAGAGTCTTTAGAGTCATCTCATTATCTTTAGAGGGCTAGGGATTTATTTGCAGCTTGGTTATGTTAATGGAAGCTTATGTATGGTACACAAGATACATAAATCTACTGTGTAAGAATCTTCTTTGAAATTTGCCGATTGGTAGGATGGATGGGTGTGCACTCTCTTTCTGGAGACCGTATTAGTCTATGGACACTTTTCTGACTATTAGCTTGCATTATTTGCAGCTATCATACACCACAGACAGTCTAGTGACAATCACGATGAAAAAAAATTATATATAGCACTGTTGTCCTATTTTATTTAGCCCTACAGCACTGCAATACAGCTGGCATCAAGCTGCAATGATTATAAGATGACTCTACTGACCCTGCCCTCTAACAATAAAGATATAATTCTGCTGACCCTAGCCATTAATGATAATGATGATATAACTCTGCTGACCCTGCCCTAAAATGATATTAAAACTACTCTGCTAACTTTTCCCTATAGTGATAATGAGATGACTCTCCTGACCCTACCCCCTGAAAGATCATGAAATGACTCTGCTGACTTGGCCCTATAAAGGCAATGAGATGCCGCTACAGACCCTGCTCTGTAGTGATAATGAGATCACTCTGGTGATGACCCTACCCCCAAAAGATCATAAAATAACTCTACTGATCCTGCCCTCTAGCAATAATGATATAATTCTGCTGACCCTAGCCTTAAGTGATAATGATATTATTCTGTTCAAACCATCCTATAAAGATAATAAAATTACTCTCCTGCCCCTGCTCCCACTAGATCATGAGATGACTTTGTTGACCTTGACCTCTAATGTTGACCCTGACCTCTTATGATAACTCTACTGACCCTACCTTCTAGTGCTAATGAGGGGATTCTACTGACCCTACCTCCTAGTGGTAATGATATGATTCAACTAACCTTACCTTCTAGTGATAATGAGATGACTCCACTAACCCTACCTTCTAGTGATAATGAGATGATTCTATTGATCTTACATTCTAGCGATAATGAGATGACTCTACTAAGCCTACCTTCTAGTGATAATGAGATCATTCTACTCATTCTACTTTACCTAATAGTGATAATGAGATGATTCACTGGCCCTACCTTATAGTGATGAGATGATTCTACTGACCCTACCTTCTAGTGATAATGAGATGACTCTACTAACCCTACCTTCTAGTGATAATGAGATGATTCTACTAACCCTACCTTCTAGTGATAATGAAATGACTCTACTCTACCCCTACCTTCTAGTGATAATGAGATGATTCTACTAACCCTACCTTCTAGTGATAATGAGATGACTCTACTAACCCTACCTTCTAGTGATAATGAGATGATTCTACTGACCCTACCTTCTAGTGATAATGAGATGACTCTACTAACCCTACCTTCTAGTGATAATGAGATGACTCTACTAACCCTACCTTCTAGTGATAATGAGATGATTCTACTAACCCTACCTTCTAGTGATAATGAGATGACTCTATTAAGCCTACCTTCTAGTGATAATGAGATGACTCTACTAACCCTACCTTCTAGTGATAATGAGATGATTCTACTGACCCTACCTACTAGTGATAATGAGATGACTCTACTAACCCTACCTTCTAGTGATGAGATGACTCTACAACCCTACCTTCTAGTGATAATGAGATGATTCTACTGACCCTACCTTCTAGTGATAATGAGATGACTCTACTAACCCTACCTTCTAGTGATAATGAGATAACTCTACTAACCCTACCTTCTAGTGATAATGAGATGATTCTACTATCCCTACCTTCTAGTGATAATGAGATGATTCTACTAACCCTACCTTCTAGTGATAATGAGATGATTCTACTGACCCTACCTTCTAGTGATAATGAGATGACTCTACTAACCCTACCTTCTAGTGATAATGAGATGACTCTACTAACCCTACCTTCTAGTGATAATGACATGATTCTATTGATCTTACATTCTAGCGATAATGAGATGACTCTACTAAGCCTACCTGCTAGTGATAATAAGATCATTCTACTGACTACCTAATAGTGATAATGAGATGATTCACTGGCCCTACCTTATAGTGATGAGATGATTCTACTGACCCTACCTTCTAGCGATAATGAGATGGTTCTACTGACCCTACCTTCTAGTGATAATGAGATGATTCTACTGACCTTACCTTGTAGTGATGAGATAATTCTACTGACCCTACCTTCTAGTGATAATGAGATGATTTGACTGACCCTAACTTCTAGTGATAATGAGATGATTCGACTGACCCTACCTTCTAGTGATAATGATATGATTCGACTGACCTTACCTTCTAGTGATAATGAGATGATTCTACTGACCCTACCTTTCAGTGATAATGATATGATTCTATGACCTTCTAGTGATAATGAGATGATTCTACAAACCCTACCTTACTGTGATAATGAGATGATTCTACTAACCTTACCTTCTAGTGATAATGAGATGGTTCTACTGACCCTACCTTCTAGAGATAGTGAGATGATTCTGCTGACCCTTTAGTGATAATGAGATGATTCTGTTGACACTGCCCTCTAGTGACAATAAGATGACTTTACTGAGCCTTCCCTCTAGTGACAATGACATGACTATAACTGCACTGATTATGCCCTCTAGTGATAATGAGATAACTCTGCTGATCCGGCCCTATAATGAAAATAACATAACTCTACTGACTCTGCCCTCTAATGGTAATAAGATTATTGTGGTGCCCCTGCTCCCATGTAGTCAAGAGATGACTCTACCGATCCAGCCTTTTAATGATAGTAAGATAACTCAGCTGACCCTGTCCTCTAATGATAATGAGATGACTCAGCTGACCCTGCCCTTGCTGCCCTTTAATGATAATGAGATTATTGTGGTGCCCCTGCTCCCAGGTAATCAGGAAATGACTCTACTCACCCCGCCCTCAAATGGTAATGAGATTATTGTGGTGCCCCTGCTCCCAAGTAATCAGGAGATGACTCTACTGAACCGACCTTTTAGTGATAGTGAGATAACTCAGCTGACCCTGCCCTCTAATGATTATGAGATGACTCTGCTGACTCTGCTTTTTAGTGTTAACGATAAAAGTCTACTAACTCTGGTCTCTAGTGATAATGACATAACGCTGCTGACCCTGCCTTCTCCTGATTATAAAATGCCTTAGTTCACCCTGCACTTATAATAAGAAAGTGACCGTGCTGACTCTGTCTTAGTCTACACAGCAAATCAAAATTTAGAAATGAGCTGCAGGAAAACATGGAATCTATTCTCTTCATTAGCTAATGTGAAAATTTGAATAATACAGGAATCTGCATATGGGTTGTCATACAGAAAATACATTTTTATATATAAATATGTAAATATGATGCCATTTTCTGATGATATATTATCTATAAATACTTAAAATGTGGAATAAAAATCCAGCTGCTCATAGAAGTCATGTGGTTCATCCCTCTGGCTAGAAAATTTTGACCTTGGATTTTTTTTTTTTTTTTACTGTTTATCTATTACTTTTTTTTTTCTTATTTTAACCAAGTAACAATAACCCCTGTCACTGGCCAAAGAGATCCCACTAACATAGAGAGTAAAGCAATGTGACAAGCCGCAGATAAAAAGCGATGGATATTTCAGCTAATTGGATATTTGTAGATATAAATCTAAATGCAGCAAGGAGTTTATTTCATATGGTGCAATAATGATGGGTAAATTATATCACAGCTCCATAATTAACTCTGGGAATGAGTCACCATTACTATATCTGTAGCACAGAACATCTTATACGCAGGGCGGGGGGCACCTGTAGTCACACTTTCCAGAACTAGTTGTGCAGTGAAAACTTTATATTGGTACTTGCAGATTACTTTGAAGCGGGGGCACAAATTTAATCAATTTTGATCATTACAGCAATGATTCATGTGTGTATATACTGTATGTCAAAAAAGAACAGAAAAAAATATACTTCCTGGTGGTCTAGTGGAATGAAAACTGGTTGTTGTAGCAATGGCAGAGGAGGGTGTATATACAGACGTGGTCAAAATTGATATTCTTGAGATTTCATTGTACCCTGCACAGATTCTAGACACCCTGTGGCAGATGCAGCAAAGCAGCCCTAGAACATAAAAGATCCTCCTCCATGTTTCACAGTAGGGACAGTGTTCTTTTCTTGATATGCTTCATTTTTCCATCTGTGAACAGATGTGCCTGTGAGCTGATGTGCCTTGTTAAAAAGTTCAATTTTTGTCTCATCTGTCCATAGGACATTCTCCCAGAAGCTTTGTGGCTTGTCAAAATGTAGTTTGGCAAATTCCGGTCTGGCATTTTTATGATTTTTTTTCAACAATGGTATCGTATAGTAAAAAAAAAAGTAGAATATATTTATATTTGTGTCCAACTACAAACTAGTCTCTGTTGCTGCTGCACCTACTACGGACAACAAAGTAAAGACACAGAGCACAGGGAAGAAATCATTAACCCTGCTACTTCCCTAGACCACCAGGGAAAAAAAAATAAGCTGCTCCTCTATTCTAGATTGATGACCAGGGAGACAAATATTTTCCACTACTCTAGACCACCAGGGAAACATACATTAACTACTCCTTTATTCCAATACACCAGAGAATCATATATGAACTACTCCTCCACTCTAGATCACCAGCAAAACATATATTAACTACTCCTCTAGGCCACCTGGGAAACAGATATTAACTACTCCTCTACTCCATACCACCAGGGAAACAGACATTAACTACTCCTCTTCTCTATGCCACCAGGGAAACAGACGTTAACTACTCCTCTAATCTATACCACCAGGGAAACAGATATTAACTACTCCCCTACTCTATACCACCAGGGAAACTGACATTAACTACTCCTCTACTCTATACCATCAGGGAAACAGACATTAACTACTCCTCTACGCTATACCACCAGGGAAACAGACATTAACTACTCCTCTACTCTATAACACCAGGGAAACAGATATTAACTACTCCTCTTCTCTATGCCACCAGGGAAACAGACATTAACTACTCCTCTACTCTATACCACCAGGGAAACAGACATTAACTACTCCTCTACTCTATACCATCAGGGAAACAGACATTAACTACTCCTCTACTCTATACCACCAGGGAAACAGATATTAACTACTCCTCTTCTCTATGCCACCAGGGAAACAGACATTAACTACTCTTCTACTCTATACCACCAGGGAAACAGACATTAACTACTCCTCTACTCTATACCATCAGGGAAACAGACATTAACTACTCCTCTACTCTATACCACCAGGGAAACAGACATTAGCTACTCCTCTACTCTATACCACCAGAGAAACAGACATTAACTACTCCTCTACTCTATACCACCAGAGAAACAAACATTAACTTCTCCTCTACTCTATACCACCAGGGAAAAGGACATTAACTACTCCTCTACTCTTTACCACCAGGGAAACAGATATTAACTACTCTATATTCTATACCACCAGGGAAATAGACATTAACTTCTCCTCTACTCTGTACCACCAGAGAAACAGACATTAACTCCTCCTCTACTCTATATCACCATGGAAACAGACATTAACTACTCCTCTACTCTATACCACCAGGGAAACAGACATTAACTACTCCTCTACTCTATACCACCAGGGAAACAGACATTAACTTCTCCTCTACTCTGTACCACCAGAGAAACAGACATTAACTTCTCCTCTTCTCTATACCACCAGGGAAACAGACATTAACTACTCCTCTACTCTATACCACCAGGGAGACAGACATTAACTTCTCCTCTACTCTATACCACCAGGGAAACAGACATTAACTACTCCTCTACTCTATACCACCAGGGAAACAGACATTAACTCCTCCTCTACTCTATACCACCAGAGAAATAAACATTAACTACTCCTCTACTCTATACCACCAGGGAGACAGACATTAACTTCTCTTCTACTCTATACCACCAGGGAAACAGACATTAACTACTCCTCTACTCTATACCACCAGGGAAACAGACATTAACTCCTCCTCTACTCTATACCACCAGAGAAATAAACATTAACTACTCCTCTACTCTATACCACCTGGGAGACAGACATTAACTACTCCTCTACTCTATACCACCAGGGAAACAGACATTAACTACTCCTCTACTCTATACCACCAGGGAAACAGACATTAACTTCTCCTCTACTCTGTACCACCAGAGAAACAGACATTAACTTCTCCTCTTCTCTATACCACCAGGGAAACAGACATTAACTACTCCTCTACTCTATACCACCAGGGAGACAGACATTAACTTCTCCTCTACTCTATACCACCAGGGAAACACATTAACTACTCCTCTACTCTATACCACCAGGGAAACAGACATTAACTCCTCCTCTACTCTATACCACCAGAGAAATAAACATTAACTACTCCTCTACTCTATACCACCAGGGAGACAGACATTAACTACTCCTCTACTCTATACCACCAGGGAAACGGACATTAACTACTCCTCTACTCTATACCACCAGGGAAACATTCATTAACTTCTCCTCTACTCTGTACCACCAGAGAAACAGACATTAACTTCTCCTCTTCTCTATACCACCAGGGAAACAGACATTAACTTCTCCTCTACTCTATACCACCAGGGAGACAGACATTAACTTCTCCTCTACTCTATACCACCAGGGAAACAGACATTAACTACTCCTCTACTCTATACCACCAGGGAAACAGACATTAACTACTCCTCTACTCTATACCACCAGAGAAACAGACATTAACTACTCCTCTACTCTATACCACCAGAGAAACAAACATTAGCTTCTCCTCTACTCTATACCACCAGGGAAAAGGACATTAACTACTCCTCTACTCTTTACCACCAGGGAAACAGATATTAACTACTCCTATACTCTATACCACCAGGGAAACAGACATTAACTTCTCCTCTACTCTGTACCACCAGAGAAACAGACATTAACTCCTCTACTCTATATCACCAGGGAAACAGACATTAACTACTCCTCTACTCTATACCACCAGGGAAACAGACATTAACTTCTCCTCTACTCTGTACCACCAGAGAAACGGACATTAACATCTCCTCTTCTCTATACCACCAGGGAAACAGACATTAACTACTCCTCTACTCTATACCACCAGGGAGACAGACATTAACTTCTCCTCTACTCTATACCACCAGGGAAACAGACATTAACTACTCCTCTACTCTATACCACCAGGGAAACAGACATTAGCTCCTCCTCTACTCTATACCACCAGAGAAATAAACATTAACTACTCCTCTACTCTATACCACTAGGGAGACAGACATTAACTACTCCTCTACTCTATACCACCAGGGAAACAGACATTAACTACTCCTCTACTCTATACCACCAGGGAAACAGACATTAACTACTCCTCTACTCTATACCACCAGGGAAACAGACATTAACTTCTCCTCTACTCTGTACCACCAGAGAAACAGATATTAACTTCTCCTCTTCTCTATACCACCAGGGAAACAGACATTAACTTCTCCTCTACTCTATGCCACCAGGGAGACAGACATTAACTTCTCCTCTACTCTATACCACCAGGGAAACAGACATTAACTACTCCTCTACTCTATACCACCAGGGAAACAGACATTAACTACTCCTCTACTCTATACCACCAGGGAAACAGACATTAACTACTCCTCTAATCTATACCACCAGAGAAACGGACATTAACTACTCCTCTACTCTATACCACCAGGGAAACAGACATTAACTACTCCTCTACTCTATACCACCAGGGAAACAGACATTAACTACTCCTCTACTCTATACCACCAGGGAAACAGACATTAACTACTCCTCTACTCTATACCAACAGAGAAACAGACATTAACTCCTCCTCTACTCTATACCACCAGAGAAACAGACATTAACTACTCCTCTACTCTATACCACCAGGGAAACAGACATTAACTACTCCTCTACTCTATACCACCAGGGAAACAGACATTAACTACTCCTCTACTCTATACCACCAGGGAAACAGACATTAACTACTCCTCTACTCTATACCACCAGGGAAACAGACATTAACTACTCCTCTACTCTATACCACCAGGGAAACGGACATTAACTACTCCTCTACTCTATACCACCAGAGAAACGGACATTAACTACTCCTCTACTCTATACCACCAGAGAAACAAACATTAACTTCTCCTCTACTCTATACCACCATGGAAACGGACATTAACTACTCCTCTACTCTATACCACCAGGGAAACGGACATTAACTACTCCTCTACTCTATACCACCAGGGAAACAGACATTAACTTCTCCACTACTCTATACCAACAGAGAAACAGACATTAACTCCTCCTCTACTCTATACCACCAGAGAAACAGACATTAACTACTCCTCTACTCTATACCACCAGGGAAACAGACATTAACTACTCCTCTACTCTATACCACCAGGGAAACAGACATTAACTACTCCTCTACTCTATACCACCAGGGAAACGGACATTAACTACTCCTCTACTCTATACCACCAGGGAAACGGACATTAACTACTCCTCTACTCTGTACCACCAGAGAAACAGACATTAACTCCTCCTCTACTCTATATCACCATGGAAACAGACATTAACTACTCCTCTACTCTATACCACCAGAGAAACAGATATTAACTTCTCCTCTTCTCTATACCACCAGGGAAACAGACATTAACTACTCCTCTACTCTATACCACCAGGGAAACGGACATTAACTACTCCTCTACTCTATACCACCAGGGAAACGGACATTAACTACTCCTCTACTCTGTACCACCAGAGAAACAGACATTAACTCCTCCTCTACTCTATATCACCATGGAAACAGACATTAACTACTCCTCTACTCTATACCACCAGGGAAACAGATATTAACTACTCTATATTCTATACCACCAGGGAAATAGACATTAACTTCTCCTCTACTCTGTACCACCAGAGAAACAGACATTAACTCCTCCTCTACTCTATATCACCATGGAAACAGACATTAACTACTCCTCTACTCTATACCACCAGGGAAACAGACATTAACTACTCCTCTACTCTATACCACCAGGGAAACAGACATTAACTTCTCCTCTACTCTGTACCACCAGAGAAACAGACATTAACTTCTCCTCTTCTCTATACCACCAGGGAAACAGACATTAACTACTCCTCTACTCTATACCACCAGGGAGACAGACATTAACTTCTCCTCTACTCTATACCACCAGGGAAACAGACATTAACTACTCCTCTACTCTATACCACCAGGGAAACAGACATTAACTCCTCCTCTACTCTATACCACCAGAGAAATAAACATTAACTACTCCTCTACTCTATACCACCAGGGAGACAGACATTAACTTCTCTTCTACTCTATACCACCAGGGAAACAGACATTAACTACTCCTCTACTCTATACCACCAGGGAAACAGACATTAACTCCTCCTCTACTCTATACCACCAGAGAAATAAACATTAACTACTCCTCTACTCTATACCACCTGGGAGACAGACATTAACTACTCCTCTACTCTATACCACCAGGGAAACAGACATTAACTACTCCTCTACTCTATACCACCAGGGAAACAGACATTAACTTCTCCTCTACTCTGTACCACCAGAGAAACAGACATTAACTTCTCCTCTTCTCTATACCACCAGGGAAACAGACATTAACTACTCCTCTACTCTATACCACCAGGGAGACAGACATTAACTTCTCCTCTACTCTATACCACCAGGGAAACACATTAACTACTCCTCTACTCTATACCACCAGGGAAACAGACATTAACTCCTCCTCTACTCTATACCACCAGAGAAATAAACATTAACTACTCCTCTACTCTATACCACCAGGGAGACAGACATTAACTACTCCTCTACTCTATACCACCAGGGAAACGGACATTAACTACTCCTCTACTCTATACCACCAGGGAAACATTCATTAACTTCTCCTCTACTCTGTACCACCAGAGAAACAGACATTAACTTCTCCTCTTCTCTATACCACCAGGGAAACAGACATTAACTTCTCCTCTACTCTATACCACCAGGGAGACAGACATTAACTTCTCCTCTACTCTATACCACCAGGGAAACAGACATTAACTACTCCTCTACTCTATACCACCAGGGAAACAGACATTAACTACTCCTCTACTCTATACCACCAGAGAAACAGACATTAACTACTCCTCTACTCTATACCACCAGAGAAACAAACATTAGCTTCTCCTCTACTCTATACCACCAGGGAAAAGGACATTAACTACTCCTCTACTCTTTACCACCAGGGAAACAGATATTAACTACTCCTATACTCTATACCACCAGGGAAACAGACATTAACTTCTCCTCTACTCTGTACCACCAGAGAAACAGACATTAACTCCTCTACTCTATATCACCAGGGAAACAGACATTAACTACTCCTCTACTCTATACCACCAGGGAAACAGACATTAACTTCTCCTCTACTCTGTACCACCAGAGAAACGGACATTAACATCTCCTCTTCTCTATACCACCAGGGAAACAGACATTAACTACTCCTCTACTCTATACCACCAGGGAGACAGACATTAACTTCTCCTCTACTCTATACCACCAGGGAAACAGACATTAACTACTCCTCTACTCTATACCACCAGGGAAACAGACATTAGCTCCTCCTCTACTCTATACCACCAGAGAAATAAACATTAACTACTCCTCTACTCTATACCACTAGGGAGACAGACATTAACTACTCCTCTACTCTATACCACCAGGGAAACAGACATTAACTACTCCTCTACTCTATACCACCAGGGAAACAGACATTAACTACTCCTCTACTCTATACCACCAGGGAAACAGACATTAACTTCTCCTCTACTCTGTACCACCAGAGAAACAGATATTAACTTCTCCTCTTCTCTATACCACCAGGGAAACAGACATTAACTTCTCCTCTACTCTATGCCACCAGGGAGACAGACATTAACTTCTCCTCTACTCTATACCACCAGGGAAACAGACATTAACTACTCCTCTACTCTATACCACCAGGGAAACAGACATTAACTACTCCTCTACTCTATACCACCAGGGAAACAGACATTAACTACTCCTCTAATCTATACCACCAGAGAAACGGACATTAACTACTACTCTACTCTATACCACCAGGGAAACAGACATTAACTACTCCTCTACTCTATACCACCAGGGAAACAGACATTAACTACTCCTCTACTCTATACCACCAGGGAAACAGACATTAACTACTCCTCTACTCTATACCAACAGAGAAACAGACATTAACTCCTCCTCTACTCTATACCACCAGGGAAACAGACATTAACTACTCCTCTACTCTATACCACCAGGGAAACAGACATTAACTACTCCTCTACTCTATACCACCAGGGAAACGGACATTAACTACTCCTCTACTCTATACCACCAGAGAAACGGACATTAACTACTCCTCTACTCTATACCACCAGAGAAACAAACATTAACTTCTCCTCTACTCTATACCACCATGGAAACGGACATTAACTACTCCTCTACTCTATACCACCAGGGAAACGGACATTAACTACTCCTCTACTCTATACCACCAGGGAAACAGACATTAACTTCTCCACTACTCTATACCAACAGAGAAACAGACATTAACTCCTCCTCTACTCTATACCACCAGAGAAACAGACATTAACTACTCCTCTACTCTATACCACCAGGGAAACAGACATTAACTACTCCTCTACTCTATACCACCAGGGAAACAGACATTAACTACTCCTCTACTCTATACCACCAGGGAAACGGACATTAACTACTCCTCTACTCTATACCACCAGGGAAACGGACATTAACTACTCCTCTACTCTGTACCACCAGAGAAACAGACATTAACTCCTCCTCTACTCTATATCACCATGGAAACAGACATTAACTACTCCTCTACTCTATACCACCAGAGAAACAGATATTAACTTCTCCTCTTCTCTATACCACCAGGGAAACAGACATTAACTACTCCTCTACTCTATACCACCAGGGAAACGGACATTAACTACTCCTCTACTCTATACCACCAGGGAAACGGACATTAACTACTCCTCTACTCTGTACCACCAGAGAAACAGACATTAACTCCTCCTCTACTCTATATCACCATGGAAACAGACATTAACTACTCCTCTACTCTATACCACCAGGGAAACAGATATTAACTACTCTATATTCTATACCACCAGGGAAATAGACATTAACTTCTCCTCTACTCTGTACCACCAGAGAAACAGACATTAACTCCTCCTCTACTCTATATCACCATGGAAACAGACATTAACTACTCCTCTACTCTATACCACCAGGGAAACAGACATTAACTACTCCTCTACTCTATACCACCAGGGAAACAGACATTAACTTCTCCTCTACTCTGTACCACCAGAGAAACAGACATTAACTTCTCCTCTTCTCTATACCACCAGGGAAACAGACATTAACTACTCCTCTACTCTATACCACCAGGGAGACAGACATTAACTTCTCCTCTACTCTATACCACCAGGGAAACAGACATTAACTACTCCTCTACTCTATACCACCAGGGAAACAGACATTAACTCCTCCTCTACTCTATACCACCAGAGAAATAAACATTAACTACTCCTCTACTCTATACCACCAGGGAGACAGACATTAACTTCTCTTCTACTCTATACCACCAGGGAAACAGACATTAACTACTCCTCTACTCTATACCACCAGGGAAACAGACATTAACTCCTCCTCTACTCTATACCACCAGAGAAATAAACATTAACTACTCCTCTACTCTATACCACCTGGGAGACAGACATTAACTACTCCTCTACTCTATACCACCAGGGAAACAGACATTAACTACTCCTCTACTCTATACCACCAGGGAAACAGACATTAACTTCTCCTCTACTCTGTACCACCAGAGAAACAGACATTAACTTCTCCTCTTCTCTATACCACCAGGGAAACAGACATTAACTACTCCTCTACTCTATACCACCAGGGAGACAGACATTAACTTCTCCTCTACTCTATACCACCAGGGAAACACATTAACTACTCCTCTACTCTATACCACCAGGGAAACAGACATTAACTCCTCCTCTACTCTATACCACCAGAGAAATAAACATTAACTACTCCTCTACTCTATACCACCAGGGAGACAGACATTAACTACTCCTCTACTCTATACCACCAGGGAAACGGACATTAACTACTCCTCTACTCTATACCACCAGGGAAACATTCATTAACTTCTCCTCTACTCTGTACCACCAGAGAAACAGACATTAACTTCTCCTCTTCTCTATACCACCAGGGAAACAGACATTAACTTCTCCTCTACTCTATACCACCAGGGAGACAGACATTAACTTCTCCTCTACTCTATACCACCAGGGAAACAGACATTAACTACTCCTCTACTCTATACCACCAGGGAAACAGACATTAACTACTCCTCTACTCTATACCACCAGAGAAACAGACATTAACTACTCCTCTACTCTATACCACCAGAGAAACAAACATTAGCTTCTCCTCTACTCTATACCACCAGGGAAAAGGACATTAACTACTCCTCTACTCTTTACCACCAGGGAAACAGATATTAACTACTCCTATACTCTATACCACCAGGGAAACAGACATTAACTTCTCCTCTACTCTGTACCACCAGAGAAACAGACATTAACTCCTCTACTCTATATCACCAGGGAAACAGACATTAACTACTCCTCTACTCTATACCACCAGGGAAACAGACATTAACTTCTCCTCTACTCTGTACCACCAGAGAAACGGACATTAACATCTCCTCTTCTCTATACCACCAGGGAAACAGACATTAACTACTCCTCTACTCTATACCACCAGGGAGACAGACATTAACTTCTCCTCTACTCTATACCACCAGGGAAACAGACATTAACTACTCCTCTACTCTATACCACCAGGGAAACAGACATTAGCTCCTCCTCTACTCTATACCACCAGAGAAATAAACATTAACTACTCCTCTACTCTATACCACTAGGGAGACAGACATTAACTACTCCTCTACTCTATACCACCAGGGAAACAGACATTAACTACTCCTCTACTCTATACCACCAGGGAAACAGACATTAACTACTCCTCTACTCTATACCACCAGGGAAACAGACATTAACTTCTCCTCTACTCTGTACCACCAGAGAAACAGATATTAACTTCTCCTCTTCTCTATACCACCAGGGAAACAGACATTAACTTCTCCTCTACTCTATGCCACCAGGGAGACAGACATTAACTTCTCCTCTACTCTATACCACCAGGGAAACAGACATTAACTACTCCTCTACTCTATACCACCAGGGAAACAGACATTAACTACTCCTCTACTCTATACCACCAGGGAAACAGACATTAACTACTCCTCTAATCTATACCACCAGAGAAACGGACATTAACTACTCCTCTACTCTATACCACCAGGGAAACAGACATTAACTACTCCTCTACTCTATACCACCAGGGAAACAGACATTAACTACTCCTCTACTCTATACCACCAGGGAAACAGACATTAACTACTCCTCTACTCTATACCAACAGAGAAACAGACATTAACTCCTCCTCTACTCTATACCACCAGAGAAACAGACATTAACTACTCCTCTACTCTATACCACCAGGGAAACAGACATTAACTACTCCTCTACTCTATACCACCAGGGAAACAGACATTAACTACTCCTCTACTCTATACCACCAGGGAAACAGACATTAACTACTCCTCTACTCTATACCACCAGGGAAACAGACATTAACTACTCCTCTACTCTATACCACCAGGGAAACGGACATTAACTACTCCTCTACTCTATACCACCAGAGAAACGGACATTAACTACTCCTCTACTCTATACCACCAGAGAAACAAACATTAACTTCTCCTCTACTCTATACCACCATGGAAACGGACATTAACTACTCCTCTACTCTATACCACCAGGGAAACGGACATTAACTACTCCTCTACTCTATACCACCAGGGAAACAGACATTAACTTCTCCACTACTCTATACCAACAGAGAAACAGACATTAACTCCTCCTCTACTCTATACCACCAGAGAAACAGACATTAACTACTCCTCTACTCTATACCACCAGGGAAACAGACATTAACTACTCCTCTACTCTATACCACCAGGGAAACAGACATTAACTACTCCTCTACTCTATACCACCAGGGAAACGGACATTAACTACTCCTCTACTCTATACCACCAGGGAAACGGACATTAACTACTCCTCTACTCTATACCACCAGGGAAACGGACATTAACTACTCCTCTACTCTATACCACCAGGGAAACGGACATTAACTACTCCTCTACTCTATACCACCAGGGAAACAGACATTAACTACTCCTCTACTCTATACCACCAGGGAAACAGACATTAACTACTCCTCTACTCTATACCACCAGGGAAACGGACATTAACTACTCCTCTACTCTATACCACCAGGGAAACGGACAATAACTACTCCTCTACTCTATACCACCAGAGAAACAAACATTAACTTCTCCTCTACTCTATACCACCATGGAAACGGACATTAACTACTCCTCTACTCTATACCACCAGAGAAACGGACATTAACTACTCCTCTACTCTATACCACCAGGGAAACAGATATTAACTACTCCTCTACTCTATACCACCAGGGAAACAGACATTAACTACTCCTCTACTCTATACCACCAGGGAAACAGACATTAACTACTCCTCTACTGTATACCACCAGGGAAACGGACATTAACTACTCCTCTACTCTATACCACCAGGGAAACGGACATTAACTACTCCTCTACTCTATACCACCAGAGAAACAAACATTAACTTCTCCTCTACTCTATACCACCATGGAAACGGACATTAACTACTCCTCTACTCTATACCACCAGGGAAACGGACATTAACTACTCCTCTACTCTATACCACCAGGGAAACAGACATTAACTACTCCTCTACTCTATACCACCAGGGAAACGGACATTAACTACTCCTCTACTCTATACCACCAGAGAAACAAACATTAACTACTCCTCTACTCTATACCACCATGGAAACGGACATTAACTACTCCTCTACTCTATACCACCAGAGAAACGGACATTAACTACTCCTCTACTCTATACCACCAGGGAAACAGATATTAACTACTCCTCTACTCTATACCACCAGGGAAATAGACATTAACTCCTCCTCTACTCTATACCACCAGGGAAACAGACATTAACTACTCCTCTACTCTATACCAGCAGAGAAATGGACATTAACTACTCCTCTACTCTATACCACCAGGGAAACAGATATTAACTACTCCTCTACTCTATACCACCAGGGAAACAGACATTAACTACTCCTCTACTCTATACCACCAGGGAAACAGACATTAACTACTCCTCTACTCTATACCACCAGGGAAACGGACATTAACTACTCCTCTACTCTATACCACCAGGGAAACAGACATTAACTACTCCTCTACTCTATACCACCAGGGAAACAGACATTAACTACTCCTCTACTCTATACCACCAGGGAAACAGACATTAACTACTCCTCTACTCTATACCAGCAGAGAAATGGACATTAACTACTCCTCTACTCTATACCACCAGGGAAACAGATATTAACTACTCCTCTACTCTATACCAACAGAGAAACAGACATTAACTACTTCTCTACTCTATACCACCAGAGAAACAGACATTAACTACTCCTCTACTCTATACCACCAGGGAAACAGACATTAACTACTCCTCTACTCTATACCACCAGGGAAACAGACATTAACTACTCCTCTAATCTATACCACCAGAGAAACGGACATTAACTACTCCTCTACTCTATACCACCAGGGAAACAGACATTAACTACTCCTCTACTCTATACCACCAGGGAAACAGACATTAACTACTCCTCTACTCTATACCAACAGAGAAACAGACATTAACTCCTCCTCTACTCTATACCACCAGAGAAACAGACATTAACTACTCCTCTACTCTATACCACCAGGGAAACGGACATTAACTACTCCTCTACTCTATACCACCAGGGAAACGGACATTAACTACTCCTCTACTCTATACCACCATAGAAACAAACATTAACTTCTCCTCTACTCTATACCACCATGGAAACGGACATTAACTACTCCTCTACTCTATACCACCAGGGAAACGGACATTAACTACTCCTCTACTCTATACCACCAGGGAAACAGACATTAACTTCTCCTCTACTCTATACCAACAGAGAAACAGACATTAACTCCTCCTCTACTCTATAGCACCAGAGAAACAGACATTAACTACTCCTCTACTCTATACCACCAGGGAAACAGACATTAACTACTCCTCTACTCTATACCACCAGGGAAACAGACATTAACTACTCCTCTACTCTATACCACCAGGGAAACAGACATTAACTACTCCTCTACTCTATACCAACAGAGAAACAGACATTAACTCCTCCTCTACTCTATACCACCAGAGAAACAGACATTAACTACTCCTCTACTCTATACCACCAGGGAAACAGACATTAACTACTCCTCTACTGTATACCACCAGGGAAACGGACATTAACTACTCCTCTACTCTATACCACCAGGGAAACGGACATTAACTACTCCTCTACTCTATACCATCAGGGAAACGGACATTAACTACTCCTCTACTCTATACCACCAGAGAAACAAACATTAACTTCTCCTCTACTCTATACCACCATGGAAACGGACATTAATTACTCCTCTACTCTATACCACCAGGGAAACGGACATTAACTACTCCTCTACTCTATACCACCAGGGAAACAGACATTAACTACTCCTCTACTCTATACCACCAGAGAAACAGACATTAACTCCTCCTCTACTCTATACCACCAGAGAAACAGACAGTAACTACTCCTCTACTCTATACCACCAGGGAAACAGACATTAACTACTCCTCTACTCTATACCACCAGGGAAACAGACATTAACTACTCCTCTACTCTATACCACCAGAGAAACGGACATTAACTACTCCTCTACTCTATACCACCAGGGAAACAGACATTAACTACTCCTCTACTCTATACAACCAGGGAAACGGACATTAACTACTCCTCTACTCTATACCACCAGGGAAACAGACATTAACTACTCCTCTACTCTATACCACCAGAGAAACAGACATGAACTACTCCTCTACTCTATACCACCATGGAAACGGACATTAACTACTCCTCTACTCTATACCACCAGGGAAACGGACATTAACTACTCCTCTACTCTATACCACCAGGGAAACGGACATTAACTACTCCTCTACTCTATACCACCAGAGAAACAGACATTAACTTCTCCTCTACTCTATACCACCAGGTTAACGGACATTAACTACTCCTCTACTCTATACCACCAGGGAAACATACATTAACTACTCCTCTACTCTATACCACCATGGAAACGGACATTAATTACTCCTCTACTCTATATCACCAGGGAAACGGACATTAACTACTCCTCTACTCTATACCACCAGGGAAACGGACATTAACTACTCCTCTACTCTATACCACCAGAGAAACAGACATTAACTCCTCCTCTACTCTATACCACCATGGAAACGGACATTAACTACTCCTCTACTCTATACCACCTGGGAAACGGACATTAACTACTCCTCTACTCTATACCACCAGGGAAACGGACATTAACTACTCCTCTACTCTATACCACCAGAGAAACAGACATTAACTTCTCCTCTACTCTATACCACCAGGGAAACGGACATTAACTACTCCTCTACTCTATACCACCAGGGAAACATACATTAACTACTCCTCTACTCTATACCACCATGGAAACGGACATTAATTACTCCTCTACTCTATATCACCAGGGAAACGGACATTAACTACTCCTCTACTCTATACCACCAGGTGCAAAATATTATTTCTCTATTTGAGATAACCAGGGAAACAGACATTATCTACTGCTCTACTTTACACTACCAGGAAAAGAGACATTAAATAATCATATACTGTAGACCAGCAGGGAAACAGACATCAACTACTCTCTCCTCTATACCACAAGGAGAAAATTATCAATTACTTCTATATTCTAGACCACCAGGAAAACAGACATTATCTACTCTTGTACTGTACACCATCAGACAGTAACTGCGACAACCAAGAAAAAAATATATTAACTATTGCTCTACTCTAGACCACCAGGGATCCATCATTATCGCTTCCTCTATCTATTCTGTTATTTCTAAACACTGTTTTTTCGGTGATTCCTTTGTATCCCTGTTTATACTGCACTCACACACACAAATGATGCACCATTTGAAAGGTAAACTTGCCCCCTTCAGCAAGAAAATAGCCAAACAAACCACACATCTACGATTTGTTCTCAAAATGCAGTTTAAACATTCATTTTCACAAACCTGCAGTAAGGAAAAATGACCTGCAGGTGGCACCACAGTGTCCCAAAGCACACTACCAACACATTTGTATACATGCACTGCTTTTTCGCTGATTACTTCGCCCCACACACACACATGATACATCATTTGAAATGTAATCTTGCCCCCTTCAGCAAGAAAACAGCCAAACAAACCACACATTCACGATTTTATCACTAAAAGTTTAAAGATGAGATGAAAGATTAAAACATGTCAGGCTTCACTGATGATCTAGGGAAGAGGACGAATGAGTGTTTCCCTCCCTCTACCAGAGTAATACAGCAATCAATGATTGCTGTCCTGGTGCTCTAGAGATGATGAGAAGTTAATTCCAATTTCTATGGTGGTATAAAATAATTAAATTGTTCATGTGGTAGACGAGAAAAAGCCCCCCCACCCCGCTACTGTCAAGTAGTAATGCCTGTTAACACCTACCACCGGGATGCCGTAGTAAATACCACCGCAATCATACGCTCAGTAGAAAGACCCTTCAATGCCAACGACACATTCTAGTTCGGGATTATTAGGGTTTCTGTGAAATTTGTGCAATTGTACAAGGCTTGTGATTACTACGAATATATAACATTGTTACTAGATTACAGTTTATTATTTTTGCAGAGTATGGTGTGGCGGCACTCTATAATATTTGGAATATGTGTTCTTCAGCTTATGTATATCACCGTTATGGCGTCACTACCAATAGTCAATAATTCATATTTACTATGTACGGTGTGGCGGCACTCTATAATATTTGGAATATGTGTTCTTCAGCTTATGTATATCACCGTTATGGCGTCACTGCCAATAGTCAATAATTCATATTTACTATGTACGGTGTGGCGGCACTCTTTAATATTTGGAATATGTGTTCTTCAGCTTATGTATATCATCGATATGGCGTCACTGCCAATAGTCAATAATTCATATTTACTATGTACGGTGTGGCGGCACTCTATAATATTTGGAATGTGTTCTTCAGCTTATGTATATCACCATTATGGCGTCACTGCCAATAGTCAATAATTCATATTTACTATGTACGGTGTGGCGGCACTCTATAATATTTGGAATATGTGTTCTTCAGCTTATATATATCATCGATATGGCGTCACTGCCAATAGTCAATAATTCATATTTACTATGTACGGTGTGGCGGCACTCTATAATATTTGGAATGTGTTCTTCAGCTTATGTATATCACCATTATGGCGTCACTGACAATGGAGAGTGAATGATATATCTACTATGTACGGTGTGGCGGCACTATATAATATTTGGAATGTGTTCTTCAGCTTATGTATATCACCGTTATGGCGTCACTGCCAATAGTCAATAATTCATATTTACTATGTACGGTGTGGCGGCACTCTATAATATTTGGAATGTGTTCTTCAGCTTATGTATATCACCAATATGGCGTCACTGACAATAGTCAATAATTCATATTTACTATGTACGGTGTGGTGGCACTCTATAATATTTGGAATGTGTTCTTCAGCTTATGTATATCACCGTTATGGCATCACTGACAATGGAGAGTGAATGATATATCTACTATGTACGGTGTGGCGGCACTATATAATATTTGGAATATGTGTTCTTCAGCTTATGTATATCACCGTTATGGCGTCACTGCCAATAGTCAATAATTCATATTTACTATGTACGGTGTGGCGGCACTCAATAATATTTGGAATGTGTTCTTCAGCTTATGTATATCACCAATATGGCGTCACTGACAATGGAGAGTGAATGATATATCTACTATGTACGGTGCGGCGGCACTATATAATTTTTGGAATGTGTTCTTCAGCTTATGTATATGACCAATATGGCGTCACTGACAATGGAGAGTGAATGATATATCTACTATGTACGGTGTGGCGGCACTATATAATATTTGGAATATGTGTTCTTCAGCTTATGTATATCACCGATATGGCGTCACTGACAATGCTGATAAATGATATCTACTATGCATGGTGTGGCGGCATTACGTAGCGTTTTTCAGTTAGGAAACAATATGAAAGTATTATTTCGACAATGCATATTACGGCACTACATCGCTTGCATATTTGTATGGGATCTCGCCCCACGTCGGGCATCCTGGGGCCCGCTCTGCTGAATGGTAAATTTCGTCTCTGTCGGGTGCATTAATGTATATGTGTCATTCAGAGTAACTTGAGGAAAGTCTCCACAGTTTTTCCGCATTGCTTTTATGTTTATTTTTACCTCTCGGCGAGTTACTTTTCCCTAAGTGCTGCTTATAGTTTCTTAGCTAAATAATAAATTAGATGTTGGTTCCGTCTTAATTAGAGATGTGTGTATTGTGGGGCGGTGTGTGACACGGAGAACCTCGCGTCATATCACAAACACTATATAATGTGTTACTTACCCCTTGGCAGTGAAAAGGGCTGAATAATTAAAAGCACATAGCTGGAATACTGAGGGTTTCCACGCGGTATTATCAGGGGGTTTCATCGCTAAATATACTCGGGGCTACGAGTGCTGAAAAAATGTTATTATTGACCATTTTCTGTACATGAACTGACAACTAGTTGTTTCTTGATGTAATTGTGCGTCTCTCTCGCTCAGCGAGATCTTCTTGGACATTTTCCCCGATTTCAATAATTACCATGCAGTACCTTGTTTCCCCTGCGGAGGTGCTGCAGGGAAATTAAACACTTGCAGCTAGATTCCCTTGGAAATTCTTTTAATGTTAATACTCTAGGGTTTGACGAGATTATACAAAATGCAAAAGAGCCAGTTCCTCAGTTGTCTCCAGCATGTAGGAGCCTTCATTGATCAGTTTCTTTCCTTCACTCCTTTCCAGCACCAAGACGGGGGGCTATGAAAATGTACCTCTAAAAATGTATCCAGAGTCAGTCTGGGAGTTCCCAAAGCATGCTGCTAGAAATCTTCAACTACAGCCCTGCTCCTTTTAGAGGTCACTTTCCCTCTGTGCATAATCTCTGCCCTTCTAGTGTCCATTTTTGCTCCTCCACAACCATTCTAATCCCCTTCACATCATCTTTACACCCCTCTCTTCCCTTGCTTCCATGTCCTACTGACATCAAGACACAAAGAACCTCAATGGTTCCTCAACCCCTCCACATCATTTTTACGCCCCTCTATTCCACAGCTCCCATTTCCCTCAGATGTCAGCAGTCAGGACACCAAGAACCTCAATGGTTTCTCAACCCCTCCACATCATTTTCACACTCCTCTATTCCCCAGCTTCCTTGTCCCATCGGTGTCAGCAGTCAGGACGCAAAGAACCTCAGTAGGTTCCTCAACACCTCCACATCATTTTTACCCTCCTCTATTCCACAACTTCCATGTCCCATAGATGTGAAGAGTCAGGACACAAAGACCCTCAATGGTTCTTTAACCCCTCCACATCATTTTTACACCCCTCTATTCCCCAGCTTCCTTGTCCCATAGATGTCAGCAGTCAGGACACAAAGAACCTCAATGGTTCCTCAACCCCTCCACATCATTTTTACACCCCTCTATTCCCCCGGTTCCTTGTCCCATCGATGTCAAGAGTCAGGACACAAAGACCCTCAATGGTTCTTTAACCCCTCCACTTCATTTTTACACCCCTCTATTCCCCAGCTTCCTTGTCCCATCGATATCAAGAGTCGGGACACAAAGACCCTCAATGGTTCTTTAACCCCTCCACATCATTTTTACACCCCTCTATTCCACAACTTCCATGTCTCATAGATGTCAGCAGTCAGGACACAAAGAACCTCAATGGTTCCTCAACCCCTCCACATCATTTTTACACCCCTCTATTCCCCAGCTTCCTTGTCCCATCGATGTCAAGAGTCAGGACACAAAGACCCTCAATGGTTCTTTAACCCCTCCACATCATTTTTACACCCCTCTATTCCCCAACTTCCATGCCCCATAGATGTCAGGAGTCAGGACACAAAGAACCTCAGTAGGTTCCTTAACCCCTCCCCATCATTTTTATGCCCCTCTATTCCACAACTTCCATGTCCCATAGATGTGAAGAGTCAGGACACAAAGAACCTCAGTGGTTCCTCAACCCCTTCACATAATTTCTAAGCCCCTCTATTCCCCTACTCCTATGTCCCACAGATGTCAGGATACAAAGAGACTTGCCCACATTTCCAGGATTCCTTTTTTCCCTGAACCTCCCTGAGTCAACTGGGAGTGAGTGTATCTGCTCTCATACGCATTGGATTGTTGTGAGGTCACTTCAACATCGTTGAGATTTAGATCTGTTGACAATAATATGGCCATCTTACTTAACATGGTTCTTGTGAAAATAGGCAGCTGCTACTTTTTTTTGCTTAGAGAGTTCCATCACACTTGTTCTGGTCATGTAAAGGACCTAAAACAAGTCTGTGTATCACTAGGAGGCAGTACATTGTATTGCAGATACGGCTTCAGCTACATTGGCTTCAGTGGTGGCCATCTTAATGGGAAGTTTATTGGTTCCACCCATTCCATTCATCCACCATTACTCCAATTTAGATGAAATTTCACTGTAGATTAGGGAGAATACAACAGGTCCCTGCAACTAGGTCTACAAGTGGGATGTGCTACGGCCTTTAGATTTGTAAGTCAGGGAAAAGTGTGGTCATATGGACACCTCGTCTAATGCTAACACTGTTTATAAATCACCTATTTTCACCATAACCATGGCACAGTCCATAAAGACAGTGTACCATAAAGAATCTACCCAGTCCTAAAATAATTTTAAGTCTTTTTAACATTTAGACTCTAACATCAAGAACATAGTTGGGTCTATTGGGCTCATGAAAGGTCACCAAATTCAGACAAGTCCACCAGAAAAGGTCTTCATTGCTACCAAACGTTTCTTGTCAAATACATGTGAATTTTGGATACTTCTTGTAGAAATCTTTAAGTTCTCACAGAGAACTTTCAAGCAATAGTTGCCCAAATTATTGAGCTCTTTATTTTTGGATATTTCTCATAGAGAACTTTCGACCAATAGTTGGCCAAATTGTTGAGACCTTCAAAAAAGGATATTTATCACAGAGAACTTTCGATCAGTTGTTGGCCAAATTGTCAATTAATTTGGGGTATTTCTTATAGAGAACTTCTTCCAACAATAGTTGACGAAATTATCGAGTTCTTTAATTTTGGATATTTCTCGTGGAGAACTTTCAACCAATAGTTGGCCAAATTGTCAAGCTCTTCAATTTGAGATTTTTTTTATAGGAAACTTTTTCCCAATTGTTGGCCATTTTGTTGTGCACTTCAATTTTGGATATTTCTTGTAGAGAACTTTCAACCAATTTTTGGCTAAATTTTCTTATTTCTTCAATATTGTATATTTCTCGTAACGAAATGTCAACCAATTGTTGACCATATTGTGAAGCCCTTCAATTTTGGATATTTATCACAGAGAACTTTCGACCAATAGTTGGCCAAATCGTTGAGGTCTCCAATTTTGGATATTTCTTGTAGAGAACTTTCAACCAATTTTTGGCTAAATTTTCATAGCTCTTCAATATTGTATATTTCTCGTAACGAAATGTCAACCAATTGTTGACCATATTGTGAAGCCATTCAATTTTGGATATTTATCACAGAGAACTTTCGACCAATAGTTGGCCAAATCGTTGAGGTCTTCAATTTTGGATATTTCTTGTAGTGAACTTTCAACCTATATTTGGCCAAATTATTGACCTTTTAAATTTTGGATATTTCTCAGAGAGAACTTCCGTCTGATATTTGGCCAAATTCCCAAGCTCTTCTATTTCGAATGTTTCTCGTAGAGAACTTTCGTTCAATAGTTGGCCAAATTGTTGAGTTGTTAATTTTTTTTTCCTAATTTTTGTAGAGAACCGTTCAACTAAGTTGTCGAGATTTTTTACCATGGACATTCAGCTAGTGTCTTTTTCTCTGGACTCTCAAGCTGGACACCAATACTGGTAAAGCCATCCAGTCTGGTAGAGGTTAAACCTGTTCCAACATTGCCATTTTCCACCGTGATCGAGGGTGGATGCCGTTGCCGCAAATCGAATAAGGAATGTAATCAGCCCCCTGTTTCTTTGTATTATCTTACGGCAGCTTTCTTCTGTGCAGGAACCACAACTCAATTACTTGTGACAGAGACTCTAAGACATTTCCTTGTGGGGGGGGGGGACCCAATCCCAAGGTATCATCCCAAGGTATTTTGTGGTTTTGCTGCAGAGCTCTTTGGCTTTGTAGGTGGTGCGACAATGCCAAGGAGCATAGCACCACAGGAGCTGACAGCTGATAAGGACCTCTCCGTGCCTGCACATTGTCACAAACAGGTCTCTCGGGCACAGATAATATATGTGAGCTCTGGATGTTTTCCATATCCGAGATACGTCTATTTTTTCCATCCTGAGGATGGATCCTTGCCAGCGACCGGTCACCACTGATAAAGGGGGACTGCAACCTGACAATGGACACTGAGTACAATTGGATGGAGGTCTTTTGATTGTCATGGTTCATGTCCCATACCCATGCCTTTTTTCCCTACAGTGATGGTGGGTCAGGGCAGGGAAAGGATTAATGATAATATCCCTGATGGGCTAGGGCAGCAAACGGATTGATTGTAAAATGCTTATTGGGCTAGGGAAAAGAAGAATTGTAACATCCCTTGTGGGTTAGGACAAAGAGGGATTAATGGTAACATCCCTGTTGGACTAGAGTAGTGAACAAATAATGGTAGCAGCCCCTGGTGGGCTAGGGCTGTGAAGAAATTATTTTTAGTATCCCTAGTGGGCTAGGGTGATGACTGGATTCATGACTACAGTCTTGGTGGCCTAGGGCAATGCAGTGAAGAACATGCTTTGGTGAAGACTAAGATTGGAAGGTAACCCAATCCTTGGCCCTCGCGGACATCACTTTCATGTATTTTGGTGCAACAGGTGGACCGGGGGGGGGTGCGTATATTGCCAAAAAAAATGTTTGGCTGTTTTACGAGAGGCAAGAGAATAAGGATCACTGACTTGCTCCAAACGTTGTCATCTTTCACATTGATAGACTATTCTCATAATTGCCAATCCCAAAAATGGTTTCTGCTCTCCGATAATGACAGGCTGATACAAGTGGAAGGCCGCTATTGATTGAGCGACTCTCGGCCGCTGTTAGGAGGAATTAGTCCATCGCTGTTTTACAGTTTGCAGCTGATGTATATACGTGAGGAGCATACAGAGCCGGGATGACGGATGAATGGTTCATCCTCCGTCCATCAGAAAGCCTTCATAATCGTGAGA
Source organism: Dendrobates tinctorius (assembly GCF_039654945.1). Lineage (NCBI taxonomy): Eukaryota > Metazoa > Chordata > Amphibia > Anura > Dendrobatidae > Dendrobates > Dendrobates tinctorius. Next base: position 5,971,624 of record NW_027361688.1, read on the forward strand.
AGAAGAGGACAGGAATCGCAAGGCATCCATCACAAGCACCTGAGCGTGGAGAACGGAACTCATCATTTATTCAGGTCAAATCTGCAAATATCATAAGAAGAATATCTATCAAGATAGCGCCATTAATGTACACTGCGCCGGACAGGCCTTGTCATCACTGTCCCCATAGGGGCTCACAAGCTAAATCCCCTATCACTAAGTCTTTGGAGTGTGGGAGAAAACAAGAGGAAACGCAAGAAAAACACATTTATGCTTTCTGTTTCAACATTTTAATAGCTATATTCTCATACATAGGAGCAGTATTATAGTAGTTATATTCTTGTACATAGGGGCAGTATTATAGTAGTTATATTCTTGTACATAGGGGCAGTATTATAGTAGCTATATTCTTGTACATAGGGGCAGTATTATAGTAGTTATATTCTCATACATAGGAGCAGTATTATAGTAGTTATATTCTTGTACATAGGGGGCCGTATTATAGTAGTTATATTCCTGTACATAGGGGGCAGTATTATAGTAGTTATATTCTTGTACATAGGAGCAGTATTATAGCAGTTACATTCTTGTACATAGGAGCAGTATTATAGTACTTATATTCTTGTACATAGGGGCAGTATTATAATAGTTATATTCCTGTACATAGGAGCAGTATTATAGCAGTTACATTCTTGTACATAGGAGCAGTATTATAGTACTTATATTCTTGTACATAGGGGCAGTATTATAGTAGTTATATTCTTGTACATAGGAGCAGTATTATAGTAGTTATATTCTTGTACATAGGGGCAGTATTATAGTAGTTATATTCTTGTACAGAGGGGCAGTATCATAGTAGTTATATTCTTGTACATAGGGGGCAGTATTATAGTAGTTATATTCTTGTACATAGGAGCAGTATTATAGCAGTTACATTCTTGTACATAGGAGCAGTATTATAGTACTTATATTCTTGTACATAGGGGCAGTATTATAATAGTTATATTCCTGTACATAGGAGCAGTATTATAGCAGTTACATTCTTGTACATAGGAGCAGTATTATAGTACTTATATTCTTGTACATAGGGGCAGTATTATAGTAGTTATATTCTTGTACATAGGAGCAGTATTATAGTAGTTATATTCTTGTACATAGGGGCAGTATTATAGTAGTTATATTCTTGTACAGAGGGGCAGTATCATAGTAGTTATATTCTTGTACATAGGGGGCAGTATTATAGTAGTTATATTCTTGTACATAGGAGCAGTATTATAGCAGTTACATTCTTGTACATAGGGGCAGTATTATAGTAGTTACATTCTTGTACAGAGGGGCTGTATTATAGTAGTTATATTCTTGTACATAGGGGGCAGTATTATAGTAGTTATATTCTTGTACATAGGAGCAGTATTATAGGAGTTATATTCTTGTACATAGCGGGCAGTATTATAGTAGTTATATTCTTGTACATAGGAGCAGTATTATAGTAGTTATATTCTTGTACATAGGGGGCAGTATTATAGTAGTTATATTCTTGTACATAGCGGGCAGTATTATAGTAGTTATATTCTTGTACATAGGGGCAGTATTATAGTAGTTATATTCTTGTACATAGGGGGCAGTATTATAGTAGTTATATTCTTGTACATAGGAGCAGTATTATAGGAGTTATATTCTTGTACATAGCGGGCAGTATTATAGTAGTTATATTCTTGTACATAGGAGCAGTATTATAGCAGTTACATTCTTGAACATAGGAGCAGTATTATAGTAGTTATATTCTTGTACATAGGGGCAGTATTATAGTAGTTATAATCTTGTACATAGGGGGCAGTATTATAGTAGTTATATTCTTGCACTTAGGAGCAGTATTATAGTAGTTATATTCTTGTACATAGGGGGCAGTATTATAGTAGTTATATTCTTGTACATAGGGGCAGTATTATAGTAGTTATATTCCTGTACATAGGGGCAGTATTATAGTAGTTATATTCTTGTACATAAGAGCAGTATTATAGTCGATATATTCTTGTACATAGGAGCAGTATTACAGTAGTTATATTCTTGTACATAAGAGCAGTATTATAGTAGTTATATTCTTGTACATAGGAGCAGTATTACAGTAGTTATATTCTTGTACATAGGGGCAGTATTATAGTAGTTATATTCTTGTACATAGGGGCAATATTATAGCAGTTATATTCTTGTACATAGGAGCAGTATTATAGTAGTTATATTCTTGTACAGAGGGACAGTATTATAGTAGTTATATTCTTGTACATAGGGGCAGTATTATAGTAGTTATATTTTAGTACATAGGGGCAGTATTATAGTAGTTATATTCTTGTACATAGGAGCAGTATTACAGTAGTTATATTCTTGTACATAGGGGGCAGTATTATAGTAGTTATATTCTTGTACATAGGGGCAATATTATAGCAGTTATATTCTTGTACATAGGAGCAGTATTATAGTAGTTATATTCTTGTACATAGGGGCAGTATTATAGTAGTTATATTCTTGTACAGAGGGGCAGTATTATAGTAGTTATATTCTTGTACATAGGGGCAGTATTATAGTAGTTATATTCCTGTACATAGAGGGCAGTATTATAGTAGTTATATTCTTGCACATAGGGGGCAGTATTATAGTAGTTATATTGTACATAGGAGCAGTATTATAGCAGTTACATTCTTGTACATAGGGGGCAGTATTATAGTAGTTATATTCTTGTACATAGGGGCAGTATTATAGTAGTTATATTCTTGTACTTAGGAGCAGTATTATAGTAGCTATATTCTTGTACATAGGGGGCAGTATTATAGTAGTTATAGTCTTGTTACTGTACATAGGGGCAGTATTATAGTAGTTATATTCTTGTACATAGGAGCAGTATTACAGTAGTTATATTCTTGTACATAAGAGCAGTATTATAGTAGTTATATTCTTGTACATAGGAGCAGTATTACAGTAGTTATATTCTTGTACATAGGGGGCAGTATTATAGTAGTTATATTCTTGTACATAGGGGCAATATTATAGCAGTTATATTCTTGTACATAGGAGCAGTATTATAGTAGTTATATTCTTGTACAGAGGGACAGTATTATAGTAGTTATATTCTTGTACATAGGGGCAGTATTATAGTAGTTATATTTTAGTACATAGGGGCAGTATTATAGTAGTTATATTCTTGTACATAGGAGCAGTATTACAGTAGTTATATTCTTGTACATAGGGGGCAGTATTATAGTAGTTATATTCTTGTACATAGGGGCAATATTATAGCAGTTATATTCTTGTACATAGGAGCAGTATTATAGTAGTTATATTCTTGTACATAGGGGCAGTATTATAGTAGTTATATTCTTGTACAGAGGGGCAGTATTATAGTAGTTATATTCTTGTACATAGGGGCAGTATTATAGTAGTTATATTCCTGTACATAGAGGGCAGTATTATAGTAGTTATATTCTTGCACATATGGGGGCAGTATTATAGTAGTTATATTGTACATAGGAGCAGTATTATAGCAGTTACATTCTTGTACATAGGGGGCAGTATTATAGTAGTTATATTCTTGTACATAGGGGCAGTATTATAGTAGTTATATTCTTGTACTTAGGAGCAGTATTATAGTAGCTATATTCTTGTACATAGGGGGCAGTATTATAGTAGTTATAGTCTTGTTACTGTACATAGGGGGCAGTAATATAGTAGTTATATTCTTGTACATAGGAGCAGTATTATAGTATTTATATTCTTGTACATAGGGGCAGTATTATAGTAGTTATAGTCTTGTATATAGGGGCAGTATTATAGCAGTTACATTCTTGTACATAGGGGGCAGTATTATAGTAGTAATATTCTTGTACAGAGGGGCAGTATTATAGTATTTATATTCTTGTACATAGGGGCAGTATTATAGTAGTTATAGTCTTGTATATAGGGGCAGTATTATAGCAGTTACATTCTTGTACATAGGGGCAGTATTATAGTAGTTATATTCTTGTACAGAGGGGCAGTATTATAGTAGTTATATTCTTGTACATAGGGGCAGTATTATAGTAGTTATATTCCTGTACATAGAGGGCAGTATTATAGTATTTATATTCTTGCACATAGGGGGCAGTATTATAGTAGTTATATTGTACATAGGAGCAGTATTATAGCAGTTACATTCTTGTACATAGGGGGCAGTATTATAGTAGTTATATTCTTGTACATAGGGGCAGTATTATAGTAGTTATATTCTTGTACTTAGGAGCAGTATTATAGTAGCTATATTCTTGTACATAGGGGGCAGTATTATAGTAGTTATAGTCTTGTTACTGTACATAGGGGGCAGTAATATAGTAGTTATATTCTTGTACATAGGGGCAGTATTATAGTATTTATATTCTTGTACATAGGGGCAGTATTATAGTAGTTATAGTCTTGTATATAGGGGCAGTATTATAGTAGTTATATTCTTGTACATAGGGGCAGTATTATAGTAGTAATATTCTTGAACACAGGGGCAGTATTATATTAGCGTGTTCTAGTACATAGAGGGCAGTATTAGATCTAGTAATAATCTGGTCTGGATATTGTAAATTTACATACTAACCCTCATTTTTCATAGACAAATGTTTAATGGAAAGATTGCTATAATTTTTTATGCTAAATTCTGCCTTAAGCTAATAAAGTGCGGTGGTTTTTCTATGTCATTAACAATGGGATTTGGCGATGATTATTTTTTCTCAGTCTCAGAGTCAGGACGACTTTTTATGTTGTGTATGAGGAATGATATCCCATGGATAGCTATAACCGCCAATTAGCAGGCAGTACATGAATTAGCTGCACCCTTAATATCCTCTCCATTGTACATGGTTCCCTATATGGTAGAAGTGATGCATTATCCCCTAATGTTCCTCATGTATAATGCTATTATAAGTTATCTCGGCTCCCTGATAAGGATGAGCGCTTCGCTTATAGAGCCCGGAGCCATATGGTTATTAACTCCTTAAATAACATCATACGTTATACCCCGTGACGGGGACATAATGATTTTACTATCTGAGCTTGACACATTGAACATGTCATTGTTTAATGGATTAACTTGGTTTCCGACATAATGGGATCCTCTGGTGGGGCTTCTTCCATCTTTACACGCACACCGTAATGTTCATCCCCATTGATAATGCAAATATGGACATTTCCGCCAAAGATGTAACCACTGAAGACCTACGTCAGACCCTAAATGTGAACCTTTGACTTAGGTAGTAATTGGGCATAAGAGTAATTCATCTTTGCAGGACCAAAGCCAAATGGTACAGTGAGGATTTTCCTTTACAAAATTTTTAGTAGTATCCCAAAAAGTGCAAAAATTGACTTTGTGAAGTTGGATGCCAGATTTTTAGACTCTCTAAACTGGTGGTCTCCAGCGTCTCTTTCTTTAGGTATGGTGCCCTGTCCTTGATCTTGTCTTTATTTTGCTAAAGTGTATTACAATCGGTTTTCCCTTTTTTGATCTTTGGAAAAATTTAGGAAACCCAAGAATTTAGTCATCGATAACAGTAAAATGCCATGTTTGATGAATTATAGGACTGGTCTCCGAGCTGTGGAAAAACTACCGGGTGGGCCGCGTTTTCCTTCTGTGGCTTGTGTTTCACATACATACGGTTTGGTGTGGAAGCTGCTGATGGTGAAAGAAAATTTGACACTACTTTTTTGACGCCATTAGACGCCAACAATTGTTTATTACCCTTCTTTAATCCTTGGATTGCTGACACTTAGAGGTTGCAGGTAAAGTGATTTAGGCACACATGGTCATTTTTTATGGGGTCAACTTCCTGGGAATTCTCTTAATCCTCTCCTGCGCATCTACAATAGCGAGTGTCCAAACTTGGGGTGCCCATTTTTCTTTCACCTTCCATGCTAAACCGTATATGTGAAACAAAAACTGAAGACGGAAATACAGCCCACCCTGTAGTTTTTCGACAGCTCGGTGACCAGTCCTGTAAATCTTAGTTCTCTCGAGAACTAAGCTGAGAGTGTATGGAAGGTTGGCTCATCTCCTCCGCAGACGTTGTGATGCCCCCTTCTCGTCAGTTTCTGTAGACTTTTTAACTCATCTTCATTTCTCAGGAACGTTTTCTACTGTTCCGTTAATTGCGGTGGAGATTGGGACGTGGGAACAGATGATGAGCCGCGTCCTACATTGATAGAATATTCCGTCTCCCACACAGACTCCGGGGAACTCTGTGTTTCCCGGATAATAGATGGCTCAGGATTATCTCCAAACCCACAGAGATACACAGGGGGCCGCTGATCATAAGGATCTGCATAAGTTCCATTAATATTCATGGGACCTCCGATGACTTTCAGGTCGGAGTTACTATGTATGCAGTTGTAGCGGGGTCCCAACACTGAGGGTTTTACATGGTGCCATTCATCCACAGTGCAGAGACGTGAAAAGAAAGGTGTCGTGAACGGTGGGCCCTCCTGTACAGACCTAATAATTCCCACAGCCGTACAGTGGTATCCAGTATGGCCAATATTCACTGTCAGAGACCCTGATTCCAGCAATGTGTCACTTATTAGTCTGTGTGCTGTAGTTTCAACATAATTAGTGTTTTATCAGCAGTACATTATCACTGCAGTACTAGGTGACACGTGCAGGAAAGTCCAGCTAATCTGTGTAACCCTGATCCCACCACTGATTGGCAGCAGGCCAGCGGGGTTATACACAGCTCAACATTCTGACCACTGCTACATTTACAGTAGGAAAAACAGGGATTCTATCAAAACTGCAACAAGCAGCCCAGTAAGTGACACATCGCTGGAATCAGGGTCTCTGCCCCTAGATAAATAGATAGATGCCGTTGTGCCACTACTGAATCTACCCACCATACTGCATAGTGTATAGCAGTGATGTATAGCACACACATAATAATGCCATATAGTGCAGACATAATACCGTCACACAGTGCACATACATTGCTGAGTTGTCATGCTCTGCTGTACACTGGCGTCGTACTCGTCTGCATTGCTCTTCCTGTCTGTCTCATGTGCAGAGCAGATCCACAGCAGCGGTAAGAATAAGCGCGCAGTAATGCTGTGTGTGTAAATGAGGATGAAAAGGGATTTAAGTGATTATAGAAGGACGGACAAGAGCTTAATGCCGCGCAGTCAGGGCAGAGAGCTGAGCCGCCAGAGCAAGGTGCCACTCTATTAATAAGACAGCTGGGATAGTAACCATTGCATGTCCGCTCTATACCGGTGCAAAATCTGTAGCAGACCCCTCATCTACTATGTGCCAGTGGTAATAAATGGTTGCCCATCCAGTACCAAGAGGGTTACAAATGGGGACCACAAGGCTCTGTCCTGGCTCCAGCGTTGATCAACATTTTTATGAGAGAAGACTAGAGAAGACAGAGAAAGGATTCAGAAGGATCTGGATTAGCTTGAAAAATGGACAGCAGCTAATCGAATGGTGTATAATAGGGAGAAATGCAAGATTCTACATCTGGGCAAAACGAAAATTAAATCTATAGATTGGGAGGAATAGAACTAAGCAACAGCACGTGTGAAAAAGACTTGGGTATACTAATAGATCACAGACTGCACATGAGTCAACAGTGTGATGCAGCAGCAAAAAAAGGCAAACACAGTTCTAGGATGTATTAAGAGAAGCATAGAGGCTAGATCTCATGTGAAGTAATTATCCCCCTCTACTGTACCGTGGTCAGGCCTCATCTGGAATACTGTTTCCAGTTCTGGGCGCCACATTGTAAAAAAGACATTGAAAAATTGGAGCAAGTTAAAAGAATAGCGACCAGGATGGTGAGCAGACTGCACAGTATGTGCTAAGAGGAAAGATTAAAGGATCTGGGAATGTTTAGCTTGCAAAGATGAAGGCTAAGAGGAGACTTAATAGCTGTCTACAAATATCTGAAGGGATGACACAGTGTAGAGGGATTATATTTATTCTCCTTTGCACACGGAAACACAAGAAGCAATGGGATGAAACTGAAAGGGAGAAGATACAGATTAAATATTAGAAAAAACTTTTTAACAGGGAGGGTGATCAATGAGTTGAAGAGGCTGCCACGAGAGGTGGTGAGTTCTCCTTCAATGGAAGTCTTCAAACAGAGTGTCACGATCTATTTTTGGATCCGTGGCAGAGTCTGGATTCTTATAGAAACCTTTTTCCTTCTGCTCTCGGTGGCCCCTGGGGTTACTACAACTGTAGTTGCTTTGCTGCTGGTGTTACTACATGTTAATTAGCCAAGCAAGTGGCGACCAACCCCCTCCTTAATATAAAAGGAGGTCAGGTGCTTAGCTTCTTGTTGGTAATATTGTTCATTTGGAAACCAACCGTGGTGAAGACTGGACCTGCCTGCTGCAGATGGGGTTCAGCTTATCTGGAGCAGTGGTGTTACTGCTGGAAGCAGTTCAGGATCCTTACTCTGTTGCTTGGAGCATTTGCAGCAGAGCAAAGCTAAGTTTTGGGTTTTAGTTGCTTTAACCCCGTCGTGTCTGTTTTTTTCCCTTGTGTGTTATTTGGTGCAGTTCACTTTATTCCCTGTCTCACCTCCTGGGGAGGGGGTTGTGGGTTTAGCTCAGGGCTAAGCAGGAGATAGGGACAGGTCGGGGACTTGGGCCTCACTACCTTCAAGTGTACCCCCAAGTTAAGGAAAGTCAGGGCACCTCCTTAGCCTGAGGGGCAGTTCAGCGGCCCAGGTTCCACGTCTCCTGTTATTTCCCTACTGCCCCGTGACACAGAGGCTGGACAGACATCTGCCTGAGATGGTTTGATGAATCCTATCCATTAAAGTAAACAGCTGCCCACTCTCTCCAGTCCCACAAGCTCGCTGCCTCGGGGTAATCCTTGACACTGATCTCTCTTTCAAACCACATATCCAAGTCCTTTCCGCTTCCTGCCGACTTCAACACAAAAATATTTCACGGATCCGTACGTTCCTCAACCAGGAATATGCAAAAACCCTAGTCCATGCCCTCATCATCTCCCGCCTTGACTACTGCAACCTCCTGCTCTGTGGCCTCCCCTCTAACACTCTCGCACCCCTTCAATCTATTCTAAACTCTGCTGCCCGACTAATCCACCTGTCCCCCCGCTATTCCCCAGCCTCTCCCCTCTGTCAATCCCTGCACTGGCTCCCCATTACCCAAAGACTCCAGTTCAAAACTCTAACCATGACATACAAAGCCATCCACAACCTGAGTCCTCCATACATCTGTGACCTCGTCTCCCGGTACTTACCTGCACGAAACCTCCGATCCTCACAAGATCTCCTCCTGTACTCCCCTCTTATCTCCTCTTCCCACAAACGCATACAAGATTTCTCCCGCGCTTCCCCCCTACTCTGGAACTCTCTACCACAACATATCAGACTCTCACCTACCATGGAAACCTTCAAAAGGAACCACCGATCCACCAAACCGCTGCACGACCAGCTCTACCCTCGCCTACTGTATCCTCACCCATCCCTTGTAGATTGTGAGGCCTCGCGGGCAGGGTCCTCTCTCCTCCTGTACCAGTCGTGACTTGTATTGTGTAAGATTACTGTACTTGTATGTATTATGTATACCCCTCCTTACATGTAAAGCGCCATGCAATAAATGGCGCTATAATAATAAATAATAATAATCCTGCATTGAGCCGGGGGATGGAAACGACCCCCCTGGAGGTCCCAACGACCCTGGAGGTCCCAACGACCCTGGAGGTCGCTTCCAACTGTAACTTTCTACGAGTCTATGATTTATCTATTGGTGTCTTCTAATGTGGCAGAGGGGCTTATGGTGGTCTCCTGTACCCGTGCGGGGGGTAACAGAATCTTACGGGATCACAGGTCCCCACTGTGAAAATATAACTTACCATTTAACTAATGACTAAAATGAAAAACAAACAACCAGAAGCCGGAATGAGAAGCCGCGGTGTTTATTTAGGGTTACCCAAGCATTACAATGAATTAAACCACATATTAATAATATTTATATTCAACCATCAATCCAAATATTATATCAATCCATTAAAAAATCCCGTCCAGCCAGCGTTAGCAGGGCGACTCCCTCAAACTAAACACCGAGATGAGTGTAAGATTTCCCATCATGGGCCGGTGGGCGCGGGGTGCTCCAGGGTAGATCTCTTCAGTCAGACAAGTCCGGAGCTTTTATAGAAAAACTTCCTTCCCGCCTAAACTGACATCTGCCAATCTGAGACCTGTCGCTCAAATCTGCCTCCCCATGTGACCCGATGGCAGAACTGTCTAGAAGGATAGTACCAACACAATTTACCTCAGCACAAGGGGGAGGGAGAACAAAGCGGAATGTACCATTATAATTCACACCGAAAATGCATGAAGGGGGCGACGGGATCCCATGTGCCTCTACTGGGGATTTATTTCAGGGGCTCGCGGTAGTTATCGGCTGGAGACCAGCGCCAGACCATCAGGTGATCGGCGACATCTTCTCATATATATAGTAACTAGCTGAAGAGCCCGGCGCTGCCCGGGCATAGTAACTAACTGTGGTTATAGCAAATTATAATTATCCTCCATCCCATAGTCCCGTGCCCATATACCCATCACACATATCCTCCATCCCATAGTCCCGTGCCCATATACCCATCACACATATCCTCCATCCCATAGTCCCGTGCCCATATACCCATCACACATATCCTCCATCCCATAGTCCCGTGCCCATATACCCATCACACATATCCTCCATCCCATAGTCCCGTGCCCATATACCCATCATACACATCCTCCATCCCATAGTCCCATGCCCATTTACCCATCACACATATCCTCCATCCCATAGTCCCGTGCCCATATACCCATCATACATATCCTCCATCCCATAGTCCCATGCCCATATACCCATCACACATATCCTCCATCCCATAGTCCCATGCCCATATACCCATCATACATATCCTCCATCCCATAGTCCCGTGCCCATATACCCATCACACATATCCTCCATCCCATAGTCCCGTGCCCATATACCCATCATACACATCCTCCATCCCATAGTCCCGTGCCCATATACCCATCACACATATCCTCCATCCCATAGTCCCGTGCCCATATACCCATCATACACATCCTCCATCCCATAGTCCCGTGCCCATATACCCATCACACATATCCTCCATCCCATAGTCCCGTGCCCATATACCCATCATACATATCCTCCATCCCATAGTCCCATGCCCATATACCCATCACACATATCCTCCATCCCATAGTCCCGTGCCCATATACCCATCACACATATCCTCCATCCCATAGTCCCGTGCCCATATACCCATCATACACATCCTCCATCCCATAGTCCCATGCCCATTTACCCATCACACATATCCTCCATCCCATAGTCCCGTGCCCATATACCCATCATACACATCCTCCATCCCATAGTCCTATGCCCATATACCCATCATACATATCCTCCATCCCATAGTCCCATGCCCATATACCCATCATACATATCCTCCATCCCATAGTCCCATGCCCATATACCCATCACACATATCCTCCATCCCATAGTCCCGTGCCCATATACCCATCACACATATCCTCCATCCCATAGTCCCGTGCCCATATACCCATCATACACATCCTCCATCCCATAGTCCCATGCCCATATACCCATCACACATATCCTCCATCCCATAGTCCCGTGCCCATATACCCATCATACATATCCTCCATCCCATAGTTCCGTGCCCATATACCCATCATACATATCCTCCATCCCATAGTAGAGTGCCCATATACCCATCATACATATCCACCATCCCATAGTCCCGTGCCCATATACCCATCATACATATCCACCATCCCATAGTCCCGTGCCCATATAACCCATCATACATATCCTCCATCCCATAGTCCCGTGCCCATATAACCCATCATACATATCCACCATCCCATAGTCCCGTGCCCATATAACCCATCATACATATCCACCATCCCATAGTCCCGTGCCCATATACCCATCATACATATCCACCATCCCATAGTCCCGTGCCCATATACCCATCATACATATCCACCATCCCATAGTCCCGTGCCCATATACCCATCATACATATCCGCCATCCCATAGTCCAGTGCCCATATACCTATCATACATATCCGCCATCCCATAGTCCCGTGCCCATATACCCATCATACATATCCGCCATCCCATAGTCCCGTGCCCATATACCCATCATACATATCCACCATCCCATAGTCCCGTGCCCATATACCCATCATGCATATCCTCCATCCCATAGTTCCATGCCCATATACCCATCATATATATCCTCCATCCCATAGTCCAGTGCCCATATACCCATCACACATCCTCCATCTCATAGTCCCGTGCCCATATACCCATCATACATATCCTCCATCCCATAGTTCCATGCCCATATACCCATCATATATATCCTCCATCCCATAGTCCCGTGCCCATATACCCATCACACATCCTCCATCCCATAGTCCTGTGTCCATATACCCATCACACATCCTCCATCTCATAGTCCTGTGCCCATATACCCATCATACATATCCACGATCCTATAGGCCCGTGCCCATATACCCATCATACATATCCTCCATCCCATAGTCAACCATTATGACATCATAATGAGCGGCGGGGTTTGCAACCTATGGTGACATCTGCGTCCCCATGGCAACCATTATGACATCATAATGAGGGGCGGGGTTTGCAACCTATGGTGACATCAGCGTCGCCATGGCAACAATTATGACATCATAATGAGGGGTGGGGCTTGATACACACACACTTTTTCCCCATTATGTAGATACGGGCAAAATTGGTGAATTGGAATGCGCAGGGTTAAAATTTCGCCTCACAACATAGCCTAGGACGCTCTCGGGGTCCAGACGTGTGACTGTGCCAAATATTGTGGCTGTAGCTGCGACGGTGCGGATGCCAATCCCGGACATACACACATCCACACTTTGAGCTTTATATTAGATGATGGAAAACCTCCGGTCACATGGAGACTGATAATTACCTGAAGAACATAAAGGCTGGGGGCTAAATGTGGAGAAAATTAATTAGAGATTCATTAAGGAGTCATTATACTACAGTGTATAATTAAGAGAGGATGAGGAGGCAAAAGTGTCAGAAAATGAGAGCGAGATACAGATAGAGAATATCTAGATAATATAGATGGATAGATAGATAGATAATAGATTCGTGATAGATAGATAATAGATAATAAATAGATAGATAATAGATAGTAGATGTTTGTCTCTTTCTATGTAGATAGATGTGACGTTGTTGCAGATATAAATAGATAAAATATAGTTAGATAATAAATAGATCGCCTGAAGTAGTGAACTGAATTGAGACCGATGGCCCCATTTGGATCTGGGTGCCCATCTGTATGTAGATCAGCATTTTATATTGTATAAACAGATGTGTGTTCACCCTCCAGGTAATGATGTCCTTCATCCTGGACCCTTCCTGAAATAATGTCCACTGTTTTGGACCCTTCCTGAAATAATGTCCCCCATTCTGGACCCTTTTTGTAATAATGTCCCCCATTCTGGACCCTTCCTGTAATAGTGTCCCCCATTCTGGACCCTTTCTGTAATAATGTCCCCCATTCTGGACCCTTCCTGTAATAATGTCCCCATTCTGGACCCTTTCTGTAATAATGTCCCCCATTCTGGACCCTTCCTGTAATAATGTCCCCATTCTGGGCCCTTCCTGTAATAATGTCCCCATTCTGGACCCTTTCTGTAATAATGTCCCCCATTCTGGACCCTTCCTGTAATAATGTCCCCATTCTGGGCCCTTCCTGTAATTTTTTCCCCATTCCAGACCCTTCCTGAAATAATGTCCCTCATTCTGGACCCTCCCTGTAATAATGTCCGCTGTCCTGGGGCCTTCCTGTAATAGTGTCCCCATTCTGGACCCTTCCTGTAATAATGTCCCCCATTCTGGACCCTTCCTGTAATATTGTCCCCCATTCCGGACCCTTTCAGTAATAATGTCCCCCATTCCGGACCCTTTCTGTAATAATGTCCCCTATTCTGGGCCCTTTCTGTAATAATGTCCCCATTCTGGACCCTTCCTGTCATAATGTCCCCATTCTGGACCCTTCCTGTAATAATGTCTGCTGTCCTGGGCCTTCCTGTAATGTGCCACATTCTGGGCCCCGGTATTTGATAATGTCCCCCATCTCAGGACCTTCCTGGATGTTTGTTCTTCTTCTTACCTTCTCCTTCTTACAACGTGCAGCGTCCTCCTCTGCGGCCCGCAGCTGACGCCGACATCCCAGCCATGCGTGGCACCTGACGTCACTGCCATGCGTCGCTCGTAACGGTCATGTCAGCTGCCGGCCTCTGATTGCTCGGCGGTTTGTATTGCCGTGCGGTGAGCTGTTGGGTTTCGGCTCGGCCATGCTCTTCAGCTGGATGAAATAGTTGCTGGCGTCGGAGGGCCATCCTCCCGCACGGGCCCGGTCACGACTTTGATCGTTACACCCCTGGATTTAGAGGTAAATAATGGAAGGATAAGTAGAGGTGAGATAGATATTTAGTCAATTTCCGGTTGAATCTTCGTTTTATTGATTTTCGCTTTGTCCTTTCTTAAAGTCCCGCCGCCGATTTCTCATCATTCCTCCCTCTTCCGTTTCGTCTCACAGTTCACATAACATGCCGACAAGGACACAGTAGTTGTGAGTGGTGCGATAACGGCCGGCGCTGGGTTATTACCGCCTCACGTCTCATCTTCTTCATATGGCGGCAGGACACCTCAGGAGCCGCGCAGGAGCGACTGTGGGATCGGTCACGGCAGGATGTCACAATTCTCCGCGCATTACGCTCCTCCGCTCGGCGCCATTGTTACTCCGCATTTCTTAGGTTTCTCACATGTAGAGGAGACGCAGATCTGTGACTCAGGACCCGCTGCATTGTTATGTTTAGGCCGTCTGTTCTCATTCTTCCCATCGATGACGGTAATTGGCCCATTATAAAGTTTTGTCTTAAGTGAGATTCTCATTATCATTATTATATAAACCAGACTGTCATAAAGTAGCAGATCAGACAGTAACAAATGCTGCTATAACCTGGGCATCTCCTGTATATAATTATATATGTACAGCTGCTATAACCTGGGCATCTCCTGTATATAATTATATATGTACAGCCGGTATAACCTGGGCATCTGCTGTATATAATTATATGTGTACAGCTGGTATAACCTGGACATCTTCTGTATATAATTATATATGTACAGCTGATATAACCTGGGCATCTCCTGTATATAATTATATATGTACAGCTGCTATAACCTGTGCATCTTCTGTATATAATTATATATGTACAGCCGGTATAACCTGGGCATCTCCTGTATATAATTATATATGTACAGCTGGTATAACCTGGGCATCTTCTGTATATAATTATATATGTACAGCTGGTATAACCTGGGCATCTCCTGTATATAATTATATATGTACAGCTGGTATAACCTGGGTATCTCCTGTATATAATTATATATATACAGCTGGTATAACCTGGGCATCTCCTGTATATAATTATATATGTACAGCCGGTATAACCTGGGCATCTCCTGTATATAATTATATATGTATAGCCGGTATAACCTGGGCATCTCCTGTATATAATTATATATGTACAGCTGGTATAACCTGGGCATCTCCGGTATATACCGTAATCCTACATGTACAGCTGGTATAACCTGGGCATCTCCTGTATATAATTACATATGTACAGCCGGTATAACCTGGGTGTCTCCTGTATATAATTATATATATACAGCTGGTATAACCTGGGTATCTCCTGTATATAATTATATATATACAGCTGGTATAACCTGGGCATCTCCTGTATTACTGTATAGCTGATGTAAGTTGTACCTCTTGCATATCACAGATTTGTCTCCATACAACCAGTAGATATTTTCAGGTCACTTCATTAGGTATTTCGGCATTAATTTTAACAACTAGCACATTTGTGTAATTTAGCTCTACTCCTACGCGCTCTAAAACAAATTGCGCAGGTTGCTGGAACGCGCCTCACTCCCGCAGCTGTGATGAATGACCTGCTTCCCGCTCCCGTCCCTAAAGATCGTATTTGCAATGAATTGACCCCTTTGCGGAGTCCCATGCAGAACGCTTGCTGTGAGATGGAGATGGCTCAGCCGCTACCCGCCTTGGTGACAAAGACCTATTGGCAACACACAGTTAGGTAGATGGAATTTATTAATGGCTGTGCACAACTGCCAGGAGTATGGACTGGAAGATCCATCATACTGACAAGACTGTAGAGCAGTGGAGTCTTGGAAATTCCCCTTATTTGCCTCCTGGAGTCCCACAATTGTGCAAAGCAATCTGAACATTCCCTACCTCGGGGAAATTCACTTTCTTGTATAAGAAGAGACCATCAAGGTTTATGTTACACCTGATTACTCAGAAAACTGCAGTCTGGGCCCACGGCCTTCTTCTTTCTCTTCAAGCTCTTTCTATCTGCTTGTCCCCAAGGACCTCAGTCCTCTTCCCCTCTCCAGTTCCTATAAAGTACCATCTATCTAGATACTACTGAAACAATATCTGCAGAGAAGAGGGAGAGGAAAGCAAGCAGAATGGATCCTTCTTTGTTACAGGAGTCCAATAAAGTGTAATACTTTGCTGATATCATTAAGGAAGAATGCCCTGGCAAGGACTAGATAGCTGATATTGCAATTTCTGAAAAAAAAGGTTATTAAAGGGGACCTGTCATTGAGTAAGAAATGTCCAGTTTTTGCTGTGATTTTATTCCTGCCATTCCCCCAAGTAATCCGCTTTTTGTTTTTTTTAAATCCAACAAATGGTTCCAGAGATATGGGCATTTATATTTGGTGCTAAATTTCATGGCGTTTACTAAGAGGGCGTGGCTTGCGGGATTCTCTGGGGGCGTGTCTTTATGTTGCTCTGTAACCACGCCCCTTAGTTAGGCACTAAATTAAAAGGCCCATATCTCTGAAACCATATGGCGGATTTGAAAAAAACAAAAAACGTAATGCTCAGGGGAGCAGCGAGAATAAAATAAGAGCAGAAACCAATCACTTATGATCTGGTGACAAGATCCCTTTAAAATCAATTATTATGGGTATTATTTTGGGCTATATCCTATTTAGATATTTTAAGGTCCTAAATACGGCCATTGCCTACCAGGAGCGAGTCACTTCTGCATAACATCTTCAGATGGCCTCCGCCCGGAGACATCTTTCTTGCATATGTTCAGAGTATTAATTCTCATCATTTCCATTATGGCTGGTTTAGATGAAGATGTTAATGACGTCTATTTATCAAACTACAGATGTGAATCGGGTGATGAGGATGGATGTGTTTTTCTCCTGCTTGCCAGTCAGAGACGATTTGTAAGAAAATCTTGCCCCGGGATTTGTTATTGGCTGCCTTGTGTCTGTGTATCAATTAAGGATAATGAATGCAACTTCTCCTCATTTTCTTAAATACAGTCCCGAGTACACAAGATCTGAAGAGGTTCCCCAAAATCTGCTATATCTGGGCTGCACAGAGATAGCAAAATAAAAAAAATGGCAAAATGATCCAGATTTATTCCACCATAGTTTATTTCAGGTTAAGGAGATCTACAGCAGATATTAAATTTCACAACAGCACTCCCACAGGGGTAAAGAAGTATTACACTATACTCATAAAAATCAATAAGCATGTCTGATCCTCCAAAGCAAGAGACACACTAAAAGATAGGAATTCCCATTGGACTCACTCCTGAACCTGCTTGTGGATAAAAGGGGCTTTGACATACAGTATGTCCCCTTGGCCTCTAGGAGCAGGGATAGGAATGAGCAACTACATCCCTTTAAATATGGCGTACAAAATTCCTTCCTGTAATATCTATGCGTCCTGGTCATCCAATAGTAAGGTGTGTACTAGAGAGTCTCCTGTCAGACTGAAATCAGACAAGCTATATAGACCAGTTCTCCCTGGGAAGCGATTGCTGTAATGATAGAAGCAGTCAGGACAGCCAGGAGTATCTTTATTACCTCAAGATAGAAGTGAGAGAGCTACAGCACCGGACTCATCCCCCTTTCTCCACCTCACTGCTTGAGGAAGGTACAGTTCTGCTTAGGTTAACACACTGTGTGTGAAGAGAAGTTATCTGTGAAGAGGCTTTCATATATGTTAATGAAGCATTGCATGAAGTGATTCTGCGTGATGAAAAGAAGCTTGAATAAAACCCCTGCGATCAGCTTTAGCTCAGAACTGTGTCATAGCTGGGTTGCCTGTAACCCATTACCTCCCTTCTACTGTGAAGAATTATAATTAATTGTCGCCCTGAGTTAGATTTCCCCAGAATTACAAAAATAACTAATGTTTCCTTTGTATCGCTCTCGTATCCTCAGTGGTGCCCAATTCCTCCAAGGGCAATCTAATATATGGGGACACCTATCCCTCCTGTGATATTGGTGTTTGCTTCTCCAGAATCTTGGTCTTTAATCATATTTTCTGCTCATTTCCATGGTTGTAATCAGCTGTGATCTGTTACGTAAAACTGTTTAGTTTTACAACAGCACTCCTACAGGGGAAAAAAGGTATTACAACATGGTTATAGAAATCAATGAATACTGATGATTTTCGAAAGCACAAAGTGCTCTATTAGATAGGGATCTAGAAAGAGAGATCTAGAGCATTATAAAATGTTTTTTCACAACCAAAAACTTCTTTATAAAAAAACCCCAAGGTCAGCTATCTAATAGTTAACAGCTAAGTTAATGTTGGCAGTCCTATGTATGACCGCACAGAACACATTGTAATATCCCCTGTGACTCACACTGGTGACCACATACATGAACAGTCTGCTTGAAAACTTTTTTCCCATGCTAAACAGCATCCATATGGTTTGTTTCTGCCCATTAAGGGTATAATAGGCCATCCCTGAAAAGAGGGCATATATGTCCTTTAAATAGGATTGTGTAGGCGAAAGCCATGGTGTAAAAAACGACTCCACACGAGCAGAGGGAGCAGATTTACACTAGGTCTGCTGCGCGATGGCGGTTCTATTTATTTCACATTTTACTCTGGTAAACTTGCACCTGTATCTAATATTGTCTCTGCGCCCCCTGCAGGGCTCAAAGAGAACAAGCAGGGAGCACTTAACATTGTGGAAGAGCAGAGGCACAGGCATTACAGGGGGCTTGTGCCTGACACTGACTGTGAAGGATTTGTGCTGAAAGATCGTCTATATACAGTACTAAACCACACGGGACACATCCTCTATATACTACACCACACGGGACACATCCTCTATATACTGCACAACACGGGACACATCCTCTATATACTACACCACACGCGACACACCCTCTATATACTACACCACACAGGACACATCCTCTATATACTACACCACACAGGACACACCCTCTATATACTACACCGCACGGTACACATCCTCTATATACAGTACTAAACCACACGGGACACATCCTCTATATACTACACCACACGGGACACATCCTCTATATACTGCACAACACGGGACACATCCTCTATATACTACACCACACGCGACACACCCTCTATATACTACACCACACAGGACACATCCTCTATATACTACACCACACAGGACACACCCTCTATATACTACACCGCACGGTACACATCCTCTATATACTACACCACACGGGACACACCCTCTATATACTACACCACACGGGACACATCCTCTATATAGTACACCACACGGGACACAACCTCTATATACTACACCACACGGGACACACCCTCTATATACTACACCACACGGGACACACCCTCTATATACTACACCGCACGGTACACATCCTCTATATACTACACCACACGGGACACATCCTCTATATACTACACCACACGGGACACACCCTCTATATACTACACCACACGGGACACATCCTCTATATACTACACCACACGGGACACATCCTCTATATACTACACCACACGGGACACATCCTCTATATACTACACCACACGGGACACACCCTCTATATACTACACCACACGAGACACATCCTCTATATACTACACCACACGGGACACAACCTCTATATACTACACCACACGGGACACATCCTCTATATACTACACCACACGGGACACAACCTCTATATACTACACCACACGGGACACATCCTCTATATACTACACCACATGGGACACATCCTCTATATACTACACCACACGGGACACATCCTCTATATACTACACCACACGGGACACATCCTCTATATACTGCACCACACGGGACACATCCTCTATATACTACACCACATGGGACACATCCTCTATATACTACACCACACGGGACACACCCTCTATATACTACACCACACAGGACACACCCTCTATATATTACACCACACGGGACACATCCTCTATGTACTACACCACACGGGACACATCCTCTATATACTACACCACACGGGACACACCCTCTATATACTACACCACACGGGACACATCCTCTATATACTACACCACACAGGACACAACCTCTATATACTACACCACATGGGACACATCCTCTATATACTACACCACATGGGACACATCCTCTATATACTACACCACACGGGACACATCCTCTATATACTACACCACACGAGACACATCCTCTATATACTACACCACACGGGACACACCCTCTATATACTACACCACACGGGACACATCCTCTATAT
The DNA here is from genome assembly GCF_039654945.1 of Dendrobates tinctorius. Taxonomy (NCBI): domain Eukaryota; kingdom Metazoa; phylum Chordata; class Amphibia; order Anura; family Dendrobatidae; genus Dendrobates; species Dendrobates tinctorius. The sequence continues at coordinate 5,992,363 of NW_027361688.1, forward strand.
ACTACACCACACGGGACACACCCTCTATATACTACACCACACGGGACACATCCTCTATATACTACACCACACGGGACACATCCTCTATATACTACACCACACGGGACACATCCTCTATATACTACACCACACGGGACACACCCTTTATATACTACACCACACGGGACACATCCTCTTTATACTACACCACACGGGACACATCCTCTATATACTACACCACACGGGACACATCCTCTATATACTACACCACACGGGACACACCCTCTATATACTACACCACACGGGACACACCCTCTATATACTACACCACACGGGACACATCCTCTATATACTACACCACACAGGACACAACCTCTATATACTACACCACACGGGACACATCCTCTATATACTGTACCACACGGGACACATCCTCTATATACTACACCACACGGGACACATCCTCTATATACTGTACCACATGGGACACATCCTCTATACACTACACCACATGGGACACATCCTCTATACACTACACCACACGGGACACATCCTCTATATACTGCACCACACAGAACACATCCTCTATATACTACACCACACGGGACACATCCTCTATATACTGTACCACACGGGACACATCCTCTATATACTGTACCACACGGGACACATCCTCTATATACTGCTCCACACGGGACACACCCTCTATATACTGCACCACACGGGACACATCCTCTATATACTACACCACATGAGACACATCCTCTATATACTACACCGCACGGGACACATCCTCTATATACTACACCACACGGGACACATCCTCTATATACTACACCACACGGGACACATCCTCTATATACTGTACCACACGGGTCACATCCTCTATATACTACACCACACGGGACACATCCTCTATATACTGTACCACACGGGACACATCCTCTATACACTACACCACACGGGACACATCCTCTATACACTACACCACACGGGACACATCCTCTATACACTACACCACACGGGACACATCCTCTATATACTACACCACACGGGACACATCCTCTATATACTGCACCACACAGAACACATCCTCTATATACTACACCACACGGGACACATCCTCTATATACTGTACCACACGGGACACATCCTCTATATACTACACCACACGGGACACATCCTCTATATACTGTACAACACGGGACACATCCTCTATATACTGTACCACACGGGACACATCCTCTATACACTACACCACACGGGACACATCCTCTATACACTACACCACACGGGACACATCCTCTATACACTACACCACACGGGACACATCCTCTATATACTACACCACACGGGACACATCCTCTATATACTGCACCACACAGAACACATCCTCTATATACTACACCACACGGGACACATCCTCTATATACTACACCACACGGGACACATCCTCTATATACTACACCACACGGGACACATCCTCTATATACTGTACCACACGGGACACATCCTCTATACACTACACCACACGGGACACATCCTCTATATACTGCACCACACAGAACACATCCTCTATATACTACACCACACGGGACACATCCTCTATATACTGTACCACACGGGACACATCCTCTATATACTGTACCACACGGGACACATCCTCTATATACTGCACCACACGGGACACACCCTCTATATACTGCACCACACGGGACATATCCTCTATATACTACACCATATGAGACACATCCTCTATATACTGTACCACATGGGACACATCCTCTATACACTACACCACATGGGACACATCCTCTATACACTACACCACACGGGACACATCCTCTATATACTGCACCACACAGAACACATCCTCTATATACTACACCACACGGGACACATCCTCTATATAGTGTACCACACGGGACACATCCTCTATATACTGCTCCACACGGGACACACCCTCTATATACTGCACCACACGGGACACGTCCTCTATATACTACACCACATGAGACACATCCTCTATATACTACACCGCACGGGACACATCCTCTATATACTACACCAAACGGGACACATCCTCTATATACTACACCACACGGGACACATCCTCTATATACTGTACCACACGGGTCACATCCTCTATATACTACACCACACGGGACACATCCTCTATATACTGTACCACACGGGACACATCCTCTATACACTACACCACACGGGACACATCCTCTATACACTACACCACACGGGACACATCCTCTATACACTACACCACACGGGACACATCCTCTATACACTACACCACACGGGACACATCCTCTATATACTGCACCACACAGAACACATCCTCTATATACTACACCACACGGGACACATCCTCTATATACTGTACCACACGGGACACATCCTCTATACACTACACCACACTGGACATATCCTCTATACACTACACCACACGGGACACATCCTCTATATACTGCATCACACAGAACACATCCTCTATATACTACACCACACGGGACACATCCTCTATATACTGTACCACACGGGACACATCCTCTATATACTGTACCACACGGGACACATCCTTATATACTGCACCACACGGGACACACCCTCTATATACTGCACCACACGGGACACATCCTCTATATACTACACCATATGAGACACATCCTCTATATACTACACCGCACGGGACACATCCTCTATATACTACACCACACGGGACACATCCTCTATATACTACACCACACGGGACACATCCTCTATATACTGTACCACACGGGACACATCCTCTATATACTACACCACACGGGACACATCCTCCATATACTGTACCACACGGGACACATCCTCTATACACTACACCACACGGGACACATCCTCTATACACTACACCACACGGGACACATCCTCTATATACTGCACCACACAGAACACATCCTCTATATACTACACCACACGGGACACACCCTCTATATACTACACCACACGGGACACATCCTCTATATACTACACCACACGGGACACATCCTCTATATACTACACCACACGGGACATATCCTCTATATACTACACCACACGGGACACATCCTCTATATACTGTACCACACGGGACACATCCTCTATATACTGTACCACCCGGGACACATCCTCTATACACTACACCACACGGGACACAACCTCTATATCCTACACCACACGGGAAACATCCTCTATATACTACACCACACGAGACACAACCTCTATATACTACACCACGAGGGACACATCCTCTATATACTACACCACACGGGACACATCCTTTATATACTACACCACACGGGACACATCCTCTATATACTACACCACACGGGACACATCCTCTATATACTACACCACACGGGACACATCCTTTATATACTACACCACACGGGACACATCCTCTATATACTACACCACACGGGACTCAACCTCTATATACTACACCACACGGGAAACATCCTCTATATACTACACCACACGGGACACATCCTTTATATACTACACCACACGGGACACATCCTCTATATACTACACCACACGGGACACATCCTCTATATACTACACCTCACGGGACACATCCTCTATATACTGTACCACACGGGACACATCCTCTATACACTACACCACAAGGGACACATCCTCTATATACTACACCACACGGGACACATCCTCTATATACTACACCACACGGGACACATCCTCTATATACTACACCACACGGGACACATCCTCTATATACTGTACCACACGGGACACATCCTCTATACACTACACCACACGGGACACATCCTCTATATTCTACACCACACGGGAAACATCCTCTATATACTGTACCACACGGGACACAACCTCTATATACTACACCACACGGGACACATCCTCTATACACTACACCACACGGGACACATCCTCTATATTCTACACCACACGGGACACATCCTCTATATACTGTACCACACGGGACACATCCTCTATACACTACACCACACGGGACACATCCTCTATACACTACACCACACGGGACACATCCTCTATACACTACACCACACGGGACACATCCTCTATATACTACACCACACGGGACACATCCTCTATATACTGCACCACACAGAACACATCCTCTATATACTACACCACACGGGACACATCCTCTATATACTGTACCACACGGGACACATCCTCTATATACTACACCACACGGGACACATCCTCTATATACTGTACAACACGGGACACATCCTCTATATACTGTACCACACGGGACACATCCTCTATACACTACACCACACGGGACACATCCTCTATACACTACACCACACGGGACACATCCTCTATACACTACACCACACGGGACACATCCTCTATATACTACACCACACGGGACACATCCTCTATATACTGCACCACACAGAACACATCCTCTATATACTACACCACACGGGACACATCCTCTATATACTACACCACACGGGACACATCCTCTATATACTACACCACACGGGACACATCCTCTATATACTGTACCACACGGGACACATCCTCTATACACTACACCACACGGGACACATCCTCTATATACTGCACCACACAGAACACATCCTCTATATACTACACCACACGGGACACATCCTCTATATACTGTACCACACGGGACACATCCTCTATATACTGTACCACACGGGACACATCCTCTATATACTGCACCACACGGGACACACCCTCTATATACTGCACCACACGGGACATATCCTCTATATACTACACCATATGAGACACATCCTCTATATACTGTACCACATGGGACACATCCTCTATACACTACACCACATGGGACACATCCTCTATACACTACACCACACGGGACACATCCTCTATATACTGCACCACACAGAACACATCCTCTATATACTACACCACACGGGACACATCCTCTATATAGTGTACCACACGGGACACATCCTCTATATACTGCTCCACACGGGACACACCCTCTATATACTGCACCACACGGGACACGTCCTCTATATACTACACCACATGAGACACATCCTCTATATACTACACCGCACGGGACACATCCTCTATATACTACACCAAACGGGACACATCCTCTATATACTACACCACACGGGACACATCCTCTATATACTGTACCACACGGGTCACATCCTCTATATACTACACCACACGGGACACATCCTCTATATACTGTACCACACGGGACACATCCTCTATACACTACACCACACGGGACACATCCTCTATACACTACACCACACGGGACACATCCTCTATACACTACACCACACGGGACACATCCTCTATACACTACACCACACGGGACACATCCTCTATATACTGCACCACACAGAACACATCCTCTATATACTACACCACACGGGACACATCCTCTATATACTGTACCACACGGGACACATCCTCTATACACTACACCACACGGGACACATCCTCTATACACTACACCACACGGGACACATCCTCTATATACTGCATCACACAGAACACATCCTCTATATACTACACCACACGGGACACATCCTCTATATACTGTACCACACGGGACACATCCTCTATATACTGTACCACACGGGACACATCCTTATATACTGCACCACACGGGACACACCCTCTATATACTGCACCACACGGGACACATCCTCTATATACTACACCATATGAGACACATCCTCTATATACTACACCGCACGGGACACATCCTCTATATACTACACCACACGGGACACATCCTCTATATACTACACCACACGGGACACATCCTCTATATACTGTACCACACGGGACACATCCTCTATATACTACACCACACGGGACACATCCTCCATATACTGTACCACACGGGACACATCCTCTATACACTACACCACACGGGACACATCCTCTATACACTACACCACACGGGACACATCCTCTATATACTGCACCACACAGAACACATCCTCTATATACTACACCACACGGGACACACCCTCTATATACTACACCACACGGGACACATCCTCTATATACTACACCACACGGGACACATCCTCTATATACTACACCACACGGGACATATCCTCTATATACTACACCACACGGGACACATCCTCTATATACTGTACCACACGGGACACATCCTCTATATACTGTACCACCCGGGACACATCCTCTATACACTACACCACACGGGACACAACCTCTATATCCTACACCACACGGGAAACATCCTCTATATACTACACCACACGAGACACAACCTCTATATACTACACCACGAGGGACACATCCTCTATATACTACACCACACGGGACACATCCTTTATATACTACACCACACGGGACACATCCTCTATATACTACACCACACGGGACACATCCTCTATATACTACACCACACGGGACACATCCTTTATATACTACACCACACGGGACACATCCTCTATATACTACACCACACGGGACTCAACCTCTATATACTACACCACACGGGAAACATCCTCTATATACTACACCACACGGGACACATCCTTTATATACTACACCACACGGGACACATCCTCTATATACTACACCACACGGGACACATCCTCTATATACTACACCTCACGGGACACATCCTCTATATACTGTACCACACGGGACACATCCTCTATACACTACACCACAAGGGACACATCCTCTATATACTACACCACACGGGACACATCCTCTATATACTACACCACACGGGACACATCCTCTATATACTACACCACACGGGACACATCCTCTATATACTGTACCACACGGGACACATCCTCTATACACTACACCACACGGGACACATCCTCTATATTCTACACCACACGGGAAACATCCTCTATATACTGTACCACACGGGACACAACCTCTATATACTACACCACACGGGACACATCCTCTATACACTACACCACACGGGACACATCCTCTATATTCTACACCACACGGGACACATCCTCTATATACTGTACCACACGGGACACATTCTCTATATACTACACCACACGGGACACATTCTATATATAATACACCACACAGGACACATCCTTTATATACTACACCACATAGGACACATCCTCTATATACTACACCACACGGGACACATTCTCTATATAATACACCACACGGTACACATCCTCTATATACTACACCACACGGGACACATCCTCTATATACTGTACCACACGGGACACATTCTCTATATACTACACCACACGGGACACATTCTCTATATAATACACCACACGGTACACATCCTCTATATACTACACCACACAGGACACATCCTCTATATACTACACCACACGGGACACATTCTCTATACCACACCACACGGGACACACCCTCTATATACCACACCACACGGGACACATCCTCTATATACCACACCACACGGGACACATCCTCTATATACTACACCACAAGAATCACATCCTCTATATACTACACCACACGGGACACATCCTCTATACTACACCACACGGGACACATCCTCTATATACCACACCACATGGGACACATCCTCTATATACTACACCACACGGGACACATCCTCTATATACCACACCACACGGGACACATCCTCTATATACTACACCACAAGAGTCACATCCTCTATATACTACACCACACGGGACACATCCTCTATACTACACCACACAGGACACTTCCTCTATACAATACACCACACGGGACACATCCTCTATATACTACACCACACGGGACACATCCTCTATATACTGTACCACACTGGACACATCCTCTATATACTACACCACACGGGACACATTCTCTATATAATGCACCACACAGGACACATCCTCTATATACTACACCACACGGGACACATCCTCTATACTACACCACACGGGACACATCCTCTATATACCACACCACACGGGACACATCCTCTATATACTACACCACACACGGGACACCTCCTCTATACTCTATATACTACACCACACGGGACACACCCTCTATATACTGCATCACATGGGACACATCCTCTATATACTACACCACACGGGACACATCCTCTATATACTACACCACACTGTACACATCCTCTATATACTACACCACACGGGACACATCCTCTATATACTACACCACATGGGACACATCCTCTATATACTACACCACACGGGACACATCCTCTATACACTACACCACACGGGAAACATCCGCTATACACTTCACCACACGGGAGACATCCCCTATATACTACATCACACGGGCTACATCCTCTATATACTACACCACAAGGGACACATCCTCTATATACTACACCACAAGGGACACAACCTCTATATACCACACCACATGGGACACAACCTCTATACACTACACCACAAGGGACACAACCTCTATATACTACACCACACAGGACACATCCTCTATATACTGTACCACACGGGACACAACCTTTATATACTACACCACACGGGACACATCCTCTATATACTACACCGTATGGGACACATCCTCTACATACTGCACCACACAGGACACATCCTCTATATACTGCACCACACGGGAAACATCCTCTATATACTACACCACACGGGACACACCGTCTATATACAATACTACACCACAGGGGACACATCCTCTATATAGTACACCACATGGGACACACCGTCTATATATTACACTAAATGGGACACAACCTGTATACACTGCACCACACAGGACACAACCTCTATATACTACACCACACGGGACACACCCTCTATATACTGCACCACACAGGACACATCCTCTATATACTACACCACATGGGAAACATCCTCTATATACTACACCACACAGGACACATCCTGTATATACTACACCACTCGGGACACATCCTCTATATACTACACCACAAGGGACACATCCTCTACACACTACACCACACGGGAAACATCCTCTATATACTACACCACACGGGACACATCCTCTATATACTACACCACAAGGGACACATCCTCTATATACTACACCACAAGGGACACATCCTCTATACACTACAGCACAAGGGACACAACCTCTATACACTACAACACACGGGACACAACCTCTATATACTACATCGCAAGGGACACACCGTCTATATATTACACCACATCGGACACAACCTCTATATACTACACCACACGGGACACACCGTCTATATATTACACCACATCGGACACAACCTCTATATACTACACCACACGGGACACATCCTATATATACTACACCACACGGGACACATCCTCTATATACTGTACCACATGGGACACATCCTCTATATACTACACCACACGGGACACAACCTCTGTATACTACACCACACGGGACACATCCTCTATATACTACACCACACGGGACACAACCTCTATATACTACACCACACGGGACACATCCTCTATATACTACACCGCATGGGACACATCCTCTATATACTGTACCACACGGGACACATCCTCTATATACTGTACAACACGGGACACATCCTCTATATACTGTACAACACGGGACACATCCTCTATATACTACACCACATGGGACACATCCTCTATATACTACACCACACGAGACACATCCTCTATATACTTTACCACACAGGACACATCCTCTATACACTACACCACACGGGACACATCCTCTATATACTACACCACACGAGACACATCCTCTATATACTGTACCACACGGGACACATCCTCTATATACTACACCACACAGGACACATCCTCTATATACTACACCACACGAGACACATCCTCTAAATACTGTACCACACGGAACACATCCTCTATATACTACACCACACGGGACACATCCTCTATACACTACACCACACAGGACACATCCTCTATATACTACACCACACAGGACACATCCTCTATATTCTACACCACACGGGAAACATCCTCTATATACTACACCACTCGGGACACATCCTCTATATACTACACCACATGGGAAACATCCTCTATATACTACATCACACGGGACACATCCTCTATATACTACACCACAAGGACTCATCCTCTATATACTACACCACATGGGACACATCCTCTACATACTACACCACTCGGGACACATCCTCTATATACTACACCACACGGGACACATCCTCTATACACTACACCACACAGGACACATCCTCTATTTTCTACACCACACGGGAAACATCCTCTATATACTACACCACTCGGGACACATCCTCTATATACTACACCACACGGGAAACATCCTCTATACACTACACCACACAGGACACATCCTCTATATTCTACACCACACGGGAAACATCCTCTATATGCTACACCACTCGGGACATATCCTCTATATACTACATCACACGGGAAATATCCTCTATATACTACACCACATGGGACACATCCTTTATATACTACACCACAAGGGACACATCCTCTATATTCTACACCACACGGGAAGCATCCTCTATATACTACACCACACGGGACACATCCTCTATATACTACACCACAAGGGACACAACCTCTATATACTACACCACACGGGACACAACCTTTCATGGTTAGGACATGGTTAATGTCCTGTTTTCTCAGGGTTAATTTTGCTGGCCTCCCTTTGGATCTGGGAGGGGTATTTATACTCACTCCAGACTAGGATTCCCTGTCAGCTATACTGTTGTTCTGGCCGTGTGTCTGACCCTCTGGTGTGTGTGTATTCTGCTTTGCTTGATTGCTTCCCGTGTATGACCTGGTCTGTCCCCTCACTCTGTTCTCTGTCTCACGCTTTGGTACATTGTCTTCTCCGGTTCTGACCTCCTGGCTTGGCTATTGTTACTCCGTTATAGTTTGTCCCTGTTGTACCGTGTATTGCCCGTTCTGGTTTACTGATCTATTGCTACGTCCTGACTATCCGTTCTGTCTAATCCTTTGGTATTGTCGTGCTATCTCGTGTTTTGACCCGGTTTATGTCTCTGTCTATGCCCCTTGGTAACTTTTTCCAATAGTTACCTTTCTAGGAGTTTTCCTCAGCTCCTAGCTCTCTGGAGTTTAGGCCACGCCCCCAGCAGTCATATGCTTCAGGTCCTGCTAGTCTGAAGCATGCATCTTCACCGCTGCTGCCCCGCTCAACAGGTATCTCTGAGCACAGTTTGTGTTACTCAGGACACACACACTGGCTCAGTGAGCAAGTGCAGTGCGGCGTTCCTGACATTATAGCTGACGGTCTCAGTTTTTTTTTCCTCTGAGGAAAAAAAAAAGTGTTATCCTCATGGATCCCATGCAAGCTTTGGCTGATCAGGTCAAGCATCTGACCCAAATGTTCCATAAACTCAATGTGGAACAGCACACGATGGCCCATACCCAGCAACAGTTGGTGGATACTGTGCAGGGGGCTGTCGCTGTAGGGGCTTCTAGTTCTGGGGATAGAGATGTGTCATTGGCATCCCCCGAATCTCCGGTCAAATTGCCAGACCCTTTCTGAGGGGATAAAAAGGAGTTCAGGTCTTTCAGAGAAGGATGCAAGCTTTTTTTTTTTCTCTAAGGCCCTGCTCCTCCGGGGACGAGTTCCAGAGGATGGAGGTCATCATTTCCATACTTCGGGGGGCTCCGCAAGCATGTGCTTTCTCTCTCTCTTCCTCTGCTCCTGAATGGATGTCGGTGAACATGTTCTTTGAGGCTCTGGGGCACATCTATGATGAGCCTGATAGAGTGCGTCTGGCAGAGGATATGGTGATGAGTGTGACACAGGGGAGGCACTCTGCTGAATAGTTCTGCTCAGAATTTAGACGTTGGGCCGCCGAAGTATCCTGGAACGACGACGCCCTGAGGGGGTTGTTTCGCAGGGGCCTGTCTGACCGTCTGCAGGACGCTCTGGCATTACATCCGCCTCCTGATACCCTGGAGGACGCCATGATGCAGGCGGTCCGTATGGACCGGAGACTCCATGCTAGAGGAATGATGCAACAAGAATCTCCCTTGTACCCCAAATTGTGTGACACTGCACCTGTATTTGAGCCCATGGAGGTTGGGTCAGTCTCGGTTAAGGAGAAAGAGAGAAGGACCGTAGAGACAATCTACTATGCTTTTATTGTGGAGCCTCTGGACATTGGAAAAGGAATTGCCCCTCCTGCCCTTCTTCAGAAAAACCATCAGAGAAACGACAGTCTGGGCAACAATCGAGGAGGTTGTCCAGACTCCCAGGTACATTTTTTCTCACTTACAAAGATGGTGCTCCAGGGTGAAATGGAACTTGCTGGCGGTCCTGTTATGACCACCGCCTTTGTTGACTGTGGTTCCTCCATTAATCTGATTGATGCCCAAGTTGTGACTCTTTCTAAGATAGGGACAGTCAGGTTAAAAGACCCTGTTAAAATTGAGGATGAATTCACAGCCAATCTTACCCGGGATGGAATTTGCTTTATGTCTGAAGTTTTTTCTATGAAAGTGGGTTCCACTCACACGGAAAAATAAAGTAGTTTCTGTTGTGAGTTCATTTTCCCCTTCATTACTGAGGCCCGAGGAACTCCCTCTTCTGGTAAAGAAAGGTAGTGAGCCTGATTGTCAAACACCTGAGGCTGATGATTGTGACTGGCTGAGTGGAGTTACGGACTGGATATAATGCTGCTGACGCCCGTCTGCCCTGCGGGTGATTTCTCTGTGGGATCCTTGGAGACCAGTCTGAATTCCTGCTCCTCCAAAGCTAAGTTTGCTGCTTGGCCTTTTGCTTTTGTGCTTTGACTTTGTTTTTGCTTTGTTTTTCTGGTTTTCTGCCATTCCCTGCTGGGGTGTGCTGAATTCATTTAGCTCTGTCTTCTGAAAATACCTGAGTGCTGATTCAGTTTTTGAAGCCTAGCTGCTTCAGGGCCTTTTTCATATCAGCTGGTTGGCTTATGTCTTTGATAGGGTTTTGGCAGATTGCAGACAGCAGCCTTCCTTTCCTTTCCTATCTAGGTAGTTTTGGGGCCCCGTCTTTGCTCAGTCTATCTTTCTGTCTGTGTTAGTATTTTCATCTTGCTTCACCGTCATTATATGTTGGGGGCTGCCTATTGCTTTGGGGTCTGCTCTGGGGCAGTTTAGATTTCCCCTTTCTTTCTTTAGGCCTATGTGTTTCTCCGGCTGTGATCGAGGGGTCTAGGGCATCGTAGGAACCCCCCACGGCTACTGCTAGTTGTGTTGATAGGTTCAGGGGTCTGCAATCTGATAGTTGCCAACTTCTCTGGTTTTCTGGACTTAGCTTGTATTTCTGCTTTTGCCTTCTACGGTGACTCATTCATAACAGAATCACCCGCCATACCGCAGATTCTAGGGTACTCAATAGCAGGAAAGAATTGTAAAAAAAAAAAAAAAAAAAGGTGTGTATATTTTTTCCTCTATATCTCTGAGGCCGTAGGGGGAATTTTTTTTTTCTCTCAATGGAGATAAAGCAATTGTCTGATCGTGTGGAGCAGCTCGCTGCGGAAGTGCGGGGAATTTCCGCCTACCTTGCTCATTCACATGATGCTGAACCAAAGATTCCTACACCTGATGTATTTTTTGGGGATCGGTCTAAATTTTTGAATTTCAAAAATAATTGTAAATTATTTTTTGCCTTGAAGCCTAACTCGTCAGGGAGCTCCGCGCAGCAGGTTAAAATTGTCATCTCTTTGCTGCGTGGCGATCCCCAGGATTGGGCGTTTTCTTTGAAACCAGATGATCCTATTCTGACTAATGTGAACGCATTCTTTCAAGCTTTGGGGTTGTTGTATGACGAACCTAATGCCATTGATCAGGCTGAAAAGACCCTGCTGGCATTGAGCCAGGGTCGTGATTCTGCAGAATTGTACTGTCAAAAATTCCGAAAGTGGGCAGTACTTACTACCTGGAATGATAATGCCTTGGCTGCTCTCTTTCGGAAGGGGTTGTCAGAAGCCGTAAAAGATACTATGGTGGGATTTCCTGTTCCCTCTGGTCTTGACGATTCTATGTCATTAGCCATTCAGGTTGATCGGCGTTTGCGCGAACGCAAAGCTGCACGAGAGGTGTTGCCACCTGTTGAACAAATGTCTGAACCTATGCAATGTGATAGAGTTTTTTCCAGAGAGCAGCGTCAGGAGTTCAGAAGGCGTAATAAGTTGTGTTTTTTCTGTGGAGATGCCTCGCATATTATTTCTGTCTGTCCCAAACGAGAGAAACGCTTTGCACACACGTTTTCTGTTGGGGGTGTTCAACCTAAGTTTCTTCTGGCTATTACTCTGATCTGCTCCCTGTCCACATTTTCCGCCAAGGCGTTTGTGGATTCGGGAGCAGCCCTAAACCTAATGGACTTGGATTTTGCTAAACGTTGTGGATTTCCGATGACACCTCTGCAGACGCCTATCCCTTTGAGGGGAATTGATGCTACTCCTTTGGCTAAAAATAAACCCCAGTTTTGGACCCAGGTGGTAATGCGGGTCGCCCCAGACCATCAAGAAAATTGCAGATTTCTGGTGTTGCATAATCTGCATGATACTGTTGTTCTGGGGTTTCCCTGGTTACAGATTCATAATCCAGTTTTGGATTGGAAATCTGTGTCTGTGGTGAGTTGGGGTTGTCGGTGTGCCTTTAGTGAGGCTCCAGTGTTTTCCACCTCTCCTCAGTCGCATGATGTTCCTGATTATTTGGCGGACTTTTATGATGTATTTAGTGAGAATGAGTCCACGTCTCTGCCTCCTCATAGGAGTTATGACTGTGCAATTGAACTGAGCCCAGGGTGTAAATTTCCCAAGGGTCAGCTCTTCAATTTATCTGTACCCGAGCACGAGGCTATGCGATCCTATATTAAGGAGGCGTTGGAGAAGGGTCATATTAGACCATCCTCGTCACCCTTGGGTGCCGTTTTTTTTTTTTGTAGCCAAAAAGGATGGATCATTAAGACCTTGTATTGATTATTGTGCCCTCAACAAAATTACTGTTAAATATCAGTATCCGTTACCCCTGATTTCTGATCTATTCTCCAGAGTTAAATGTGCTTGCTGGTTTACCAAGCTTGACATCAGGGGGGCGTATAATCTTATTCGCATTACGCATGGGGATGAATGGAAGACGGCGTTTAATACTCCGGAGGGACATTTTGAGTACCTGGTGATGCCTTTTGGGCTCACTAATGCCCCTTCTGTCTTCCAGTGCTTCATGAACGATATTTTCCGAGATTTTGTCGATAAATTTTTGATTATCTATCTGGATGATGTTTTGATCTTCTCCAGGGATTGGGATTCTCATGTGGAACATGTTCGGACTGTGTTCCGGATCTTGAGGGAGAATTCCCTGTATGTCAAGGGATCTAAATGCCTTTTTGGAGTACAGAGGATTTCTTTTTTGGGATTTATTTTGTCCCCGTCAACTATTGAAATGGACCCGGCCAAGGTACAGGCCATTCACGATTGGGTTCAGCCCACTTCTTTGAAGGCCCTCCAGAAGTTTTTGGGTTTTGCTAATTTTTATCGGAAATTTATAGCAAAATTTTCTAGTATTGCCAAGCCATTGACTGATTTGACTAAAAAGGGTGCTGATGTGTTAAATTGGTCTCCGGAGGCTGTTTCTTCCTTTCAGGAGTTGAAGCGAAGATTCACCTCCGCCCCGGTTTTGCGGCAACCTGATGTCTCACTTCCATTCCAGGTAGAGGTGGATGCTTCTGAGATTGGTGCAGGAGCTGTTCTGTCCCAAAAGGATCCTGTAACATCTAAAATGAATCCCTGTGCTTTCTTTTCCCGAAAGTTCTCTCCATCTGAACGTAACTATGATGTGGGGAATAGGGAACTGTTGGCCATGAAATGGGCATTTGAGGAGTGGAGACATTGGTTGGAGGGAGCTAAGCATCAAGTCGTGGTCCTCACTGACCACAAGAATTTGATTTACCTAGAGTCGGCTAAGCGCTTGAACCCTAGACAGGCTAGGTGGGCCTTGTTTTTTACACGTTTTGATTTTGTGGTTTCTTTTCTTCCTGGAACAAAGAATGTCAAGGCAGACGCCCTCTCTAGGAGCTTCCTTGCTGATTCTCCTGTGGTGACCAAGCCTGCTACCATCTTAGGCGAAGGGGTAGTTCTTTCTGCCATCTCACCCGATTTGAGACGTGCTCTGGAAGAGTTCCAGGAGGACAAACCTGAGCGTTGTCCCAGTGGAAAGTTGTATGTTCCTGACCAGTGGAAGAAGATAGTGATGTCTGAAGTTCATTGCTCTGCTTTGGCTGGTCATCCAGGTATTTTTGGTACTAGAGATCTGGTGAGTCGGTTTTTTTGGTGGCCCTCCTTGTCTCGTGATGTCAGGAATTTTGTGCAGTCCTGTGGGACGTGCTCCCGGTCTAAATCGTGTTCTCGCTCTAGTGGGTTGTTGATGCCTTTGCCTGTCCCCAAGAGGCCATGGACCCATATTTCAATGGATTTCATCTCTGATATGCCTGTCTCTCAGAGGATGACTGTTATTTGGGTGATTTGTGATAGGTTCTCTAAGATGGTTCATCTTGTACCACTCCCTAAGTTGCCGTCTTCCTCTGAGTTGGTGCCCCTGTTTTTACAACAGGTGGTTCGTTTGCACGGGATTCCTGAGAACATTGTATCAGACAGAGGAGTGCAGTTTGTGTCTAGATTTTGGAGAACTTTCTGTTCCAGGCTGGGAATTCAGTTGTCCTTCTCCTCTGCTTTTCACCCTCAGACCAATGGGCAGACAGAGAGAACAAACCAGACCTTGGAGTCATATTTGAGATGTTTTATTTCTGCTGATCAGGATGATTGGGTTTAATTTTTGCCCTTGGCCGAATTTGCTTTGAATAATAGAGCTAGTTCTGCCACTTTGATGTCACCTTTTTTTTCTAACTTTGGGTTTCATCCTCGGTTTTCTTCAGGGCAGGTGGAGCCCTCTGCCTGCCCAGGTGTTGACACTGTGGTGGAGAGAATGCACCAGATCTGGGACCAAGTGGTGGATAAGTTATCTCTCTCCCAGGAAAAGGCCCAGCGGTTTTCCAACCGACATAGGACCATTGGTCCCCAGTTTAAGGTTGGTGATATGGTGTGGTTATCATCAAAAAATATTGCTATGAAGGTGGCTTCTCCTAAGTTTAAGCCTAGATTTATTGGACCTTACAAGATTGTGGAGATTATTAATCCGGTCTCTTTTCGTTTGGCTCTTCCTGTCACATTTAAAATCCATAATGTGTTCCATAAATCTTTGTTGAAGAGGTTTGTTGAACCTGTTGTTCCGGGGGTGGCACCTCCAGACCCTGTATTGGTTGAAGGTAACATGGAGTATGAGGTAGAGAAAGTACTGGATTCCCGTCTGGCTAGACGGAGACTCCAGTATTTGGTTAAGTGGAAGGGTTATGGTCAGGAGGATAATTCCTGGGTCTCCGCCTCTGATATTCATGCCAAACGATTGGTGCGTGCCTTTCATCGGGCTCACCCTGATCGCCCTGGTGGCATAGTTGAGGGTTCGGTGACCCCCCCTCAAGGGGGAGGTACTGTTGTGAGTTCATTTTCCCCTTCATTACTGAGGCCTGAGGAAGTCCCTCTTCTGGTAAAGAAAGGTAGTGAGCCTGATTGTCAAACACCTGAGGCTGATGATTGTGACTGGCTGAGTGGAGTTACGGACTGGATATAATGCTGCTGACGCCCTTCTGCCCTGCGGGTGATTTCTCTGTGGGATCCTTGGAGACCAGTCTGAATTCCTGCTCCTCCAAAGCTAAGTTTGCTGCTCGGCCTTTTGCTTTTGTGCTTTGACTTTGTTTTTGCTTTGTTTTTCTGGTTTTCTGCCATTCCCTGCTGGGGTGTGCTGAATTCATTTAGCTCTGTCTTCTGAAAATACCTGAGTGCTGATTCAGTTTTTGAAGCCTAGCTGCTTCAGGGCCTTTTTCATATCAGCTGGTTGGCTTATGTCTTTGATAGGGTTTTGGCAGATTGCAGACAGCAGCCTTCCTTTCCTTTCCTATCTAGGTAGTTTTGGGGCCCCGTCTTTGCTCAGTCTATCTTTCTGTCTGTGTTAGTATTTTCATCTTGCTTCACCGTCATTATATGTTGGGGGCTGCCTATTGCTTTGGGGTCTGCTCTAGGGCAGTTTAGATTTCCCCTTTCTTTCTTTAGGCCTATGTATTTCTCCGGCTGTGATCGAGGGGTCTAGGGCATCGTAGGAACCCCCCACGGCTACTGCTAGTTGTGTTGATAGGTTCAGGGGTCTGCAATCTGATAGTTGCCAACTTCTCTGGTTTTCTGGACTTAGCTTGTATTTCTGCTTTTGCCTCCTACGGTGACTCATTCATAACAAGTTTCATTATGAATAATCTGCCTGCAGGACTGGTATTGGGGATGCCCTGGCTGCAACGCCACAATCCTCTCATTGATTGGGTGAAGGGGGAGATAACCCGATGGGGATGTAATGATATTGGTCTGTGTTGTAACCCGGTTCCTTTTGTCAATCCAATAAAATCTGTATCTGTGTCATCTGTCGGTCTGGAGGGTATTCCGGAGTACCTGAGAGACTTTGAAGACGTGTTTTCCGAAAGCGAGGCTAAGGCGCTCCCACCACATAGACCATATGATTGTGCTATCGATTTAGTACTTGGAGCCAAATTACCCAAGGCTCGTTTATTTAATTTGTCCGGGCCTGAGCGCCAAGCTATGAAAGAGTACATCAAAGAGAGCCTTCGCAAGGGGAATATTCGGCCCTCCGTCTCACCTGTGGCAGCGGGGTTTTTCTTTGTAAAGAAAAAAGATGGTGGGTTGCGACCGTGCCTCGACTTTCAGGAACTGAACAAAATTACTGTTAAGAACACGTACCCTCTCCTGTTGATTCCTGATCTATGCAACCAACTCACGGGGGCCTAATGGTTTTCTAAGCTCGATCTACGAGGGGCTTATAACCTTATAAGGATCCGGGAGGGGGACTAATGGAAAACAGCGTTCCTGACAACTGAGGGGCTGTTTGAAAACCTGGTTATGCCCTTCAGCCTCACTAACGCTCCTACTGTTTTCCAGAACTTCATTAATGTTGTTTTTTCTGACTTGATTGGGCATTATGTAGTCATTTACCTGGATGACATCTTGATATACTCTGAGGACAGTCAGTCACAGTTACACCATCTACGTACGGTTCTTATGAGACTCCGGGAGAACCATTTGTATGCTAAGCTGGAGAAGTGCTCATTTTTTATGCAAGAACTATCTTTTCTGGGTGTAAATGTATCCGGGGAGGGATTCCGCATGGATCCACGGAAGGTTCAGGCCATTACAGATTGGGTGCAGCCTCATGACCTGAAGGGGTGGCAGCGATTTCTGGGCTTCGCTAACTATTATAGGAAGTTCATTAAAGGGTTCTCGCAGGTGGTGAAACCCTTGACGGACCTCACTCTTAACCCCTTTCCTACATTGGACGTAATATTCCGTCCATGTGACCTGGGCCCTAAGTCCCAGGGACGGAATATTACGTCTAGCGCGATCAGCGGCGCCCACGTGGTGAGCGCCACTGATCGCGGCCGGGTGTCAGCTGATTATCACAGCTGACACCCGGCACAATGTGTCAGGGGCGGTCACGGACCGCCCCTGACATGCTAACCCCTTGCACACCGCGACCAAACACGATCGCGGTGTACCAGGGGTTAAAGGGAAGCATCGGCAGGGAGGGGGCTCCCTCCGTGCTTCCCTGAGCCCCCCACAGCATCGCAATGTGCAGCGCTGCTGCGGGGGTCTATTTCCCTGCAGGTCCCCGGATCCAATATGGCGAAGGGGACCTTCGGGGGCCTGCAGGGAGCTGGCTTCCTCAGTGCCTGCAAAGCGCATTCATGAGGAAGTCTGCGTCTATGCCTGTGACAGATCGCTGATCTGTCACAGTGATCTGTGATATGACAGATCAGCGATCTGTCACAGGACAGTGATGTCCCCCCGGGACAATGTAATAAAGTTAAAAAAAAAAAAGTGTAAAAATATTTTTTTTTTAAAAAATCGCTAAATAAATTAAAAAAATATATATATATATATTCCCAAATAAATTCATTTTTTGGAAATAAAAAAAAACAAAAAAACAATAAAAGTGCCCATATTTGGTATTGCCACGTCCGTAATGACCCACCCTATAAAACTGTCCCATTAGTTAACCCCTTTAGTGAAACCCTTAAAAAATAAAAATAAAAAACGAAGCAAAAAATAATTATTTATTATCATACCGCCAAACAAAAAGTGCAATAACGCGCGATCAAAAAGACGCATATAAATATCCATGGTACCGCAGAAAACGTCATCTTGTCCCGCAAAAAACGAGCTGTGATACAGCATCATCAGCGAAAAAATAAAAAAGTTATAGCTCGCAGAATAAAGCGATGCAAAAATAATTATTTTTTATATAAAATTGTTTTCATTGCATAAAGCCGACAAAACATAAAAAAACGACCTAAATGAGGTATCGCTGTAACCGTACTGACCCGAAGAATAAAACCGCTTTATCAATTTTACTGCACGCAGAACGGTGTAAACGCACCCCCCAAAAAAAATTCATGAAACGCTGGTTTTTGTCCATTCTGCGTCCCAAAAATCGGAATAAAAAGCGATCAAAAGATGTCACGTGCCCGAAAATGGTACCAATAAAAATGTCAACTCGTCCCGCAAAAAATAAGACTTCACATGACTCAGTGGGTCAAAATATGAAAAAATTATAGCTCTCAATATGTGGTGATGCAAAAACTATTTTTACAATAAAAAGCGTCTTTTAGCATGTGACAGCTGCCAAATATAAAAACTGCCATAAATAGTAAATCAAACCCCCCGTTATCACCTTCTTAGTTAGGGAAAAATAATAAAATTAAAAGAAAATGTATTTATTTCCATTTTCCCATTAGGGCTAGGGTTAGGGCTGAGATTAGGGTTAGGGGGTGTGTAGGGGGTTAGGGCTAGGGCTGGGGCTAGGGTTAGGGCTGAGATTAGGGTTAGGGGTGTGTTGGGGTTAGGGTTGGATTTAGAATTCGGGGGTTTACTCTGTTTGGGCACATCAGGGGCTCTCCAAATGCAACATGGCGTCTGATCTCAATTCCAGCCAATGCTGCGTTGAAAAAGTCAAATGGTGCTCCTTCCCTTCCAAGCTCTGCCATGCGCCCAATCAGTGGTTTACCCCCACATATGGGGTATCAGCCTACTCAGGACAAACTGCAAAACAACTTTTAGGGTCCAATTTCTCCTGTTACCCTTAGTAAAATAAAAATTTGGGGGCAAAAATATCATATTTGTGGAAAAAAAATGATTTTTTTATTTTCACGCCCGGGCGTTATAAACTTCTGTGAAGCACTTGGGGGTTCAAAGTGCTCACCACACATCTAGATAAGTTCCTTAGGGGGTCTAGTTTCCAAAATGGGGTCATTTGTGGGGGGTTTCCACTGTTTAGGTACATTAGGGGCTCTCCAAAGGCAACATGACACCCGCAGACCATTCCATCAAAGTCTCCATTCCAAAACATCACTACTTCCCTTCCGAGCCCCGACGTGTGCCCATACAGTAGTTTTCTCCCACATATGAGGTATCAGCGTACTCAGGACAAATTGGACAACAACTTTTGGGGTCCAATTTCTCCTGTTACCATTGGGAAAATAAAAAAAATGGGGACTAAATGATCATGTTTGTTGAAAAAATACGATTTTTTTATTTTCACACCCGGTCGTTATAAACATCTGTGAAGCACTGGGGGGTTCAAAGTGCTCACCACACATCTAGATAAGTTCCTTGGGGGGTCTAGTTTCCAAAATGGTGTCATTTGTGGGGGTTTTCACTGTTTTGGTACATCAGGTGCATTCCAAACGCGACATGGTGTCCGATCTCATTTCCAGCCAAAAACGTCAAATGGCGCTGCTTCCCTTCCGAGCTCTGCCATGCGCCCAAATAGTGGTTTACCCCCACATATGGGGTATCAGCGTGCTCAGGACAAATTGCACAATAACTTTTAGGGTGCTGTTACCCTTGGAAAAATAAGAATTGAGGGTGAAAAGGTCATTTTTGTGGAAAAAATATGATTTTTTAATTGCATGGCTGTACGTTATAAACTTCTGTGAAGCCCTTGGGGGTTCAAAGTTCTCACCACACATCTAGATAAGTTCCTTGGGGGGTCTAGTTTCCAAAATGGTGTCATTTGTGGGGGGTGTCCACTGTTTTGGTACATAAGGGGTTTTCCAATCGCAACAAGGTGTCCGATCTCAATTCCAGCCAAAAAAGTCAAATGGCGCTGCTTCCCTTCCGAGCTCTGCCATGCGCCCAAATAGTTGTTTACAGCCACATATGGGGTATCAGCGTACTCAGGACAAATTGCACAATAACTTTTAGGGTCCAGTTACCCTTGGGAAAATAAAAATTGGGGGTGAAAAGATCATCTTTGTGGAAAAAATATGATTTTTTAATTGTACCACTGTACGTTATAAACTTCTGTGAAGCTCTTGTGGGTTCAAAGTTCTCACCACACATCTAGATAAGTTCCTTGGGGGGTCTAGTTTCCAAAATGGTGTCACTTGTGGGGGGTTTCCACTGTTTAGGTACATCAGGGGCTCTCCAAACGTGACATGGCGTCCGATATGAATTCCAGCCAATTCTGCAGTGAATAAGTCAAACGGCGCTCCTTCGCTTCTGAGCACTGCCATGGGCTGAAACAGTGGTTCCCCCCCACATATCAGGTAACAGCGTACTCAGGACAAACTGCACAATAACTTTTGCAGTCCAATTTCTCCTGTTACCCTTGGTAAAATAAAAAAAAAATGAACCTGAAGTATTCTTTTTGTGAAAAAAAGTTAAATGTTCATTTTTTTTTTTTAAATATTCAAAAAAATTCTTGTGACGCACCTAAAGGGTTAATAAACTTCTTGAATGTGGTTTTAAGCACCTTAAGGGGTGCAGTTTTTAGAATGGTGTCACTTTTGGGTATTTTCTATCATATAGACCCCTCAAAGTGGCTTCAAATGTGATGTGGTCCCTAAAAATAAAATGATTGCAAAAATGAGAAATCGCTGGTCAACTTTTAACCCTTATAACTTCCTAACAAAAAAAATTTTGGTTCCAAAATTGTGCTGATGTAAAGTAAACATGTGGGAAATGTTACTTATCAAGTTTTTTGTGTGCTATATCTCTGTGATTTAAGGGCATAAAAATTCAAAGTTGGAAAATTGCAAAATGTTAAAAATTTTCGCCAAATTTCCGTTTTTTTCACAAATAAACGCAAGTTATATGAATGAAATTTTATCACTAACATGAAGTACAATATGTCACAAGAAAACAATGTCAGAATCACCGGGATCCATGGAAGCGTTCCAGAGTTATTACCTCATAAAGGGACAGTTGTTATGAGCTCATTTTCTGCTCCTCCAGTTGAGAGTTCTCCTTCCGTTCTCCCTCTGGTGGTGACAGGAAGTAGTGAGGTTGGTTTAAGTGGTAGTGATCTGCCTCCTGATGAGAAGGATAACGATTGGATCTCTGGAGTATCAGACTGGATGGATATAAGACAGCCGACGCCCTATCCGGGTGCTGGTGATTCAGTCTGCTTCTCAGGTCTTGGACTTCAGCTCTCTTCCAGTCTTCTTAAGTTAAGTTTGTTTTTTGCTAATGTTCACACTTGCGCTTGTTGGTCAATTCAGTTTCTTGTGTGTTCAGCTTGCCCCTGCTGGGGCTATGCTGAACTTCCACTCCTATTTATCTGTATTTGCCAATTTGCCTTTTTGTCCCTTATTAGATTGGCCTCTTTTTGCTCTGTTTCAGAATATTTCAGAGTGTTGATATAGTGGGAGAAGTCTAGTGACTTCAGGGTTAATTTTGCTATCAGACGTGTTGGACATTATTTTTGGTAGGGTTTTTTGGCAGATTGCAGACAGTGGCTTTCCTTTCCTGTCCTTTCTAGTTATTTGGGCCCCATCGTTTGCTCAGCCTATTTTCCTGCATATGTATGTGTTTTCATCTTGCTTCACCGTCAATACATGTGTGGGGGCTGTCTTTTCCTTTGGGGTCTGCTCTGGGGCAGTTAGTTTTCCCTTTTCTTGCTTTAGGTTTATGTAGTCCTCCGGCGGTGACGAGGCATCTAGGAACAACGTAGGAACGCTCCACTGCTACTGCTAGTTGTGTGGTAAGATCAGGGATTTGCAATCTGCATAGTGACCAACCTCTCTGGTTTTCTGGGACTTAGCTTTTTGTTGTTCCTCCTCGGTGACCCATTCATAACAGACAGTGGTCAGAATTGTAAAAATTGGCCCAGGAGTTAACGTGCAAACCACCCTTGGTAGTGAAGGGGTTAAAGGGGCAGATGTAAAAAATTGGTCCGTGACCGCAAAAAATTCCTTCCTTACATTAAGGAAGTGTTTTACCACAACCCTTGTGTTGGTACAACCCGATTCGTCAAGACCTTTTATCGTCGAGGTCGACGCTTCAGAGGTGGGGGTGGGGGCAGTATTGTCACAGGGCCCCTCTACCCTGACTAACCTCAAACCCTGTGCCTTTTTCTCTAAGAAGTTCTCTTCGGCCGAGAGAAACTATGATGTCGGTAACAGGGAATTGTTAGCGGTTAAATTGGCCTTCGAAGAATGGAGTCATTTTTTGGAGGGGGCCGCTCATCCCATTACGGTCATCACTGATAATAAAAACCTGGCCTATATCGAGTCTGCTAAGAGATTGACCCCCAGACAGACTTGGTGGGCACTTTTATTTCTCGATTTCATTTTACCACCACGTTCCGACCAGGGTCTGAAAATGTAAAGGCGGATGCCTTATCCCGAAGTTTTGATTCTGTGTCCCCTCCAGAACCTCCTTCCTCCATTCTTCAACCGGGAGTGGTTGTAGCTGAAGTATCCTCTGAGTTACAGAGAGAGATTCTGGAAGCACAAGCACAAGCTCCCAGGAATAAACCCCCAGGTAAATTGTTTTTACCCGAACAATTCCGTCTCACACTCTTTCAAGAATTTCATGATTCTGTATTAAGTGCACACCCTGGTATTGCAGCTACCCGGGGGGCAGTAGCTAGGGGTTTTTGGTGGCCCTCTATGGGTACTGATATAAAAAGGTTTGAATACTTGTGGGGTGTGCACGCGCTCTAAAAGCTCTCAGGTCCGGCCAGCCGGGGAATTGGTGCCTTTGCCAATTACGCATAAACCATGGACACACCTGTCCATGGACTTTATCACTAATCTTCCATCTTCCAAGGGCAATTCAGTGGTATGGGTAGTGGTTGATAGATTTTCTAAGCAAGCCCACTTTGTGCCATTACCTGCATTACCATCTGCTGAAACCTTGGCCCACTTGTTTATACAGCACATTGTTCGGTTGCATGGAGTGCCTGTGAACGTGGTGTCGGACAGGGGTGTGCAATTTGTGGCCAGGTTTTGGAGAGCGTTTTGTATGAAGTTAGGGGTCACGTTGTCATTCTCCTCTGCCTATCACCCAGAATCTAACGGACAAACGGAACGCACCAACCAGTCGTTGGAACAGATTCTGAGATGCCTGGCCTCCTCCAGACAGGAATACTGGTGTGAGGTATTACCCATGGCAGAATTTGCATTCAACTGTCATATTAATCAGTCTACCGGAAAGTCTCCCTTTCAGGTCAATTATGGGTTTGTTCCGCAGTTTGGGGAATTTTCCTGTATGGATTCGGATTGCCCTGGTGCCGAGGGGATGGTACAACAATTAAAACACTCTGGAGGGAGGTGCAGGGGAACATCTCCAAAGCCCAGAAGAAGTACAAACATTTTGCGGACAGAAGGAGGGGGTTGGGTCCTGCGTTAACAGTGGGGGAAAAAGTCTGGTTGTCCACCCATAACATCAAACTTAAGATACCCTCTATGAAGTTGGGCCTCAAATTTATTGGCCCATACAAGATTGTAGAGGTGATCAATCCGGTGGCATACAGATTACAGTTGCCCACCTCCTTCAAAATATCTAACGTCTTCCACAGGTCCCTATTAAAACCTGTAGGGACAGTTAGAGAAGATCCCTCATCCGTGGCTCCACCAGTATTGGTAGAGGGTCAACTGGAGTACGAGGTAGGGCGCATCATTGATTCCCGGTGGGTGCGCCGGAGACTTCAGTGCCTTATTCATTGGAAGGGATATTCCGTTGAGGATTGGTCATGGGTTCCGGCCAGTTTGGTGCACGCTGATCAACTGGTGCACGCTGATCGACTGGTGCGGGCTTTTCATGCCAGATACCCTGAGAAACCTGGGGGTCCAGTGGCCCCCATTAAGAGGGGGGTACTGTCATGGTTAGGACATTGTTAATGTCCTGTTTTCTCAGGGTTAATTTTGCTGGCCTCCCTTTGGATCTGGGAGGGGTATTTATACTCACTCCAGACTAGGATTCCCTGTCAGCTATACTGTTGTTCTGGCCGTGTGTCTGACCCTCTGGTGTGTGTGTATTCTGCTTTGCTTGTTTGCTTCCCATGTATGACCTGGTCTGTCCCCTCACTCTGTTCTCTGTCTCACGTTTTGGCACTATTGTCTTCTCCGGTTCTGACCTCCTGGCTTGGCTATTGTTACTCCGTTACCGTTTGCCCCTGTTGTACCGTCTATTGCCCGTTCTGGTTTACTGATCTATTGCTACGTCCTGACTATCCGTTCTGTCTAATCCTTTGTTACTGTCCTGCTATCTCGTGTTTTGACCTCGGCTTGATCTGGTTTATGTCTCTGTCTATGCCCCTTGGTAACTGTGTCCCGTAGTTACCTTTCTAGGAGTTTTCCTATAGCGCCAAGCTCTCTGGAGTTTAGGCCATGCCCCCAGCAGTCACATGCTTCAGGTCCTGCTAGTCTGGAGCACGCACCTTCACCGCTGCTGCCCCGTTCCACAGGTATTTCTGAGCACAGTTTGTGTTACTCAGGATACGCGCACTGGCTCAGTGAGCAAGTGTAGTGCGGTGTTCCTGACACAACCTCTATACACTACACCACAAGGGACACAACCTCTATACACTACACCACAAGTGACACAACCTCTATACACTACACCACAAGGGACACAACCTCTATACACTACAACACACGGGACACAACCTCTATATACTACACCACACGGGACACATCCTCTATATACTGCACCACACAGGACACATCCTCTATATACTACACCACACACGGGACACATCCTCTATATACTACACCACACGGGACACATCCCCTATATACTACACCACACGGGACACATCCCCTATATACTACACCACACGGGACACAACCTCTATATACTACACCACACGGGACACACCCTCTATATACTACACCACACGGGACACATCCTCTATATACTACACCACATGGGACACATCCTCTATATAATACACCACACGGGACACACCCTCTATATACTACACCACACGGGACACATCCTCTATATACTACACCGCACAGCAGAGCTGGCTGATCCACTCCGCTCCGTTGGCTGACTGTTTGGTGTAAGAGGCCATTTTGCTGCAGCGCTGAATCGGTGAGAGATCTGCGTGTAAATATGATTATCTTTGCATCTTTAGCAAGTGTGACATTTAATAAACCACAGAACTCGGCCAATGTGACAATCCCAGTTAATGGAATTATTTTCTTGTAATTCACAGAGGCTTTCCATATTATTCTCGCTGGAGGCTCACATCATTAAAGGGGACACATTAGACATATGAGCGAGTTCTCCTACCATTCAAAAGAGCTGGAAATGATTTCTTGATTCTTGTATCATATGTTTCTAATTTATTTAATAAAAAATATTTTAAGTAGAGGGAAATGGATTAAATATGTCTTCATAAAATAATTTTTTGGATGATTTCTCTGTCTGGAATCAATTGTAATGTTGTTAAACACATTTGATATTGAAAAAAAAAACATAAAAAAGCACAATAATATAGAATTTAATGCTAATTTTCGCTGTCTTCGGCCTCAATTGTCAGAGGCTAACAGCTAACAGCATAGATACAGCACTGTATGCAAGCAGCTCTGGAGCTCCCTCTTGTGGTGGTAGGAGGCAGACAGAAATAAAAAAAAATAAAAAAAACATTCTTGTTCTCTGCCTCAACCAAAATTTGTCTCTTCTGCATTGGAAAAATGAATCATGTTTGCACAGTCTGCAGCAGGAATTTTGGCCCCCTCCTCCATACAGATCTTCTCCAGATCTTTCAGGTTTCGGGGCTGTCACTAAGCAACATTGAGTTTCATCTCTATGGATAGATACAGTGGGGAAAAAGTCTTTAGTCAGCCACCAATTGAGAAAGTTTTCCCACTTATAAAGATGACAGAGGCCTGTAATTGACATCATAGGTAGACCACAACTATGAGAGTCAAAATGAGAAAACAAATCCAGAAAATCACCTTGTCTGATTTGGTAAGATTTATTTTGCAAATTATGGTGGAAAATAAGTATTTGGTCATTAACAAAAGTTCATCTCAATATTTTGTTATATATCTTTTGTTGGCAATGACAGAGGTCAGACGTTTTCTGTAAGTCTTCACCAGGTTTGCACACACTGTTGGTGGTATGTTGGCCCATTCCTCCATGCAGATCTCCTCTAGAGCAGTGATGTTTTTGGCCTGTCGTTGGGCAATGCGGATTTTCAAATCCCTCCAAAGGTTTTCTATGGGTTTGAGATGTGGAGACTGGCTAGGTCACTCCAGGACCTTCATATGCTTCTTTCAAAACTACTCGTTGCCCTGGTGGTGTGCCTGGGATCATTATCATGCTGAAAGACCCATCCACGTTTCATCTTCAATGCCCTTGCTGATTGAAGGAGGTTTGCGCTCAAAATCTCACGATACATGGCCCCATTCATTCTTTCACACGGATCAGTCATCCTGGTCCTTTTGCAGAGAAAGAGCCCCAAAGCATGATGTTGCCACTCCCATGTTTCACAGTAGGTATGGTGTTTGGATGCAACTCAGCATTCTGTCTCCTCCAATCACAACGAGTTTTGTTTCTACCAAACAGTTCTACTTTGGTTTCATCAGACCATATGACATTCTCCCAATACTCTTCTGGATAATCCAAATGCTCTCAAGCAAACTTCAGACGGGCCCGGAGATGTACTGGTTTAAGCAGGGACACATCTGGCACTGCAGGATCTGAGTCCCTGGCGGCGTAGTGTGTTACTGATGGTAGCCTTTGTTTTGGTGGTCCCAGCTCTATGCAGATCATTCACTAGGTCCCCCCGTGTGGTTCTGGGATTTTTGCTCACCGTTCTTGTGATTATTTTGACCCCACGGGGTGAGATCTTGCGTGGAGCCCCAGATCGAGGCAGATTATCAGTGGTCTTGCATGTCTTCCATTTTCTTATTATTGCTCCCACAGTTGATTTCATCACACCAAGCTGCTTGCCTATTGCAGATTCAGTCTTCCCAGCCTGGTGCAGGGACACAATTTTGTTTCTGGTGTCCTTCGACAGCTCTTTGGTCTTCACCATAGTGGAGTTTGGAGTGTGACTGTTTGAGGTTGTGGACAGGTGTCTTTTCTACTGATAACAAGTTCAAACAGGCGCCATTACTACAGGTAATGCGTGGAGGACAGAGGAGCCTCTCAAAGAAGAAGTTACAGGTCTGTGAGAGACAGAAATCTTGCATGTTTTTAGGTGACCAAATACTTATTTTCCACCATAATTTGCAAAATAAATCTTGCCAAATCAGACAAGGTGATTTTCTGGATTTGTTTTCTCATTTTAACTCTCATAGTTGTGGTCTACCTATGATCAGGGGCATAACATCCCAGGTCGCAGTGGCCCCTGAGCTCTTAGGGGCTCGGGCCCCAGGGCCGCCAGTCAGGGCATTAATGCCCTGACTAGCGTATGGAGCCCGATGAGCAGAGGGGGCTTGCACTGAGCCCCAGCGGCGGGGCAGGCTGGGCGGGAGGGGGCTCCCCCCTCCGCCGCCACTGCCATATTGAACTGTAATGATGGAGGAGAGAGTGTCAGCTGACGCTCCCCCTCCCATCATTCCCTGCTCTACCTCTGACACACAGCGGGTACGTGATGACATCATCGCGCTCTCATTGTGTACCAGGCAGAGCAGGAGACAGAAGCCGGGAGCAGCGCGGGTACGAGGAGAAGGTGAGGAGAGTGGTTTTTTTGTTTCTTTTTTTTTAGTACTGGACTCTGCGGCCATTCTCGGGGTGATGGGGGCCACTGTATACCATGTGGGGGCCGCTGTATACAATGTGGGGGCCGCTGTATACCATGTCGGGGCACTGTATACCATGTGGGGGCTGCTGTATACCATGTGGGGGCACTGTATACCATGTGGGGGCCACTGTATACCATTTGGGGGTGCTGTATACCATGTGGGGGCGCTGTATACCATGTGGGGGCCGCTGTATACCATGTGGGGGCACTGTATACCATGTGGGAGCCGCTGAATACCATGTGGGGGTGCTGTATACCATGTGGGGGCACTGTTTGCCATGTGGGGCCACTGTATACCATGTGGTGCCGCTGTATACCATGTGAGGGTGCTGTATACCATGTGGGGCTCCTGTATACCATGTGGGGGCCACTGTATACCATGTGGGGGCCGCTGTATACCATGTGGTGCCCCTGTATACCATGTGGAGGCCACTGTATACCATGTGGGGGCCACTGTATACCATGTGGGGGCCGCTTTATACCATGTGGTGCCCCTGTATACCATGTGGTGCCGCTGCATACCATGCGGTGCTGTATACCATGCAGTGCTGTATACCATGCGGAGCTGTATACCATGAGGGGGTGCTGTGCTGTATACCATACTGTGCTGTATACCATGGGGGGTGCTGTGTTGTATACCATGGAGGGCTGTATATCATGCGGTGCTGTATACCAAGTGGGGGCGCTGTATACCATGTGGGGGTGCTGTATACCATTTGGGGCTACTGTATACCATGTGGGGGCGCTGTATACCATGTGGGGGCTCTGTATACCATGTGGGGGCACTGTATACCATGTGGAGGCCGCTGAATACCATGTGGGGGTGCTGTATACCATGTGGGGGCCGCTGTATACCATGTGGGGGTGCTGTATACCATGTGGGGCAGCTGTATACCATGTGGGGGCCACTGTATACCATGTGGGGGCCGCTGTATACCATGTTGGGGCCGCTGTATACCATGTGGTGCCCCTGTATACCATGTGGGGGCCACTGTATACCATGTGGGGGCCGCTGTATACCATGTGGGGGCTGCTGTATACCATGTGGGGCCGCTTTATACCATGTGGTGCCCCTGTATACTATGTGGTGCCGCTGTATACCATGCGGAGCTGTATACCATGGGGGGCTGTATACCATGCGGTGCTGTATACCATGTGGGGGTGCTGTGTTGTATACCATACGGTGCTGTATACCATGGGGGGTGCTGTGTTGTATACCATGGAGGGCTGTATGTCATGCGGTGCTGTATACCAAGGGGGGTGCTGTGCTGTATACCATGCGGTGCTGTATACCATGGGGGGCTCTATACCATGTGGGGCTGTGCTCTATACCATGTGTTGCTGTGCTCTATACCATGCAGTGCTGTGCTGTAAACCATGTGGTGCTGTGCTATATACCATGTGGTGCTGTGCTATATGCTATGCGGCTGTGTTATATACCAGGGGGGTACATTATATTCTATGGGGGAGGCTGTGTTATATAATATGGGGGGCGACATTATATTCTATGGTGTAGCAAGTCAGACACCTGCCCTCCGCTCCTTTCATTCTCTATGTAGGGGTGGGGTTATGGGAGCGGTGGAGCTGTGGACAGTTAGAGGGATGGAGCCTGGGCTGGTCTCAAGGGGGCCCCGAAAATTTTGCCAGTATGGGGCCCAGAAATTCCTAGTGGCAGCCCGAGGTGGGGGTGGGGGTCCATTTGAAAGTTCGCACTGGGGCCCATAACTTTGTAGTTACGCCACTGACTATGATGTCAATTACAGGCCTCTCTCATCTTTTTAGGTGGGAGAACTTGCACAATTGGTGGCTGACTAAATACTTTTTTTACCCCCACTGTAGATAATAATAGATAGATGATAGATGACAGATAGAAAGATAGAGAAATGGATAATAGATAGATAGTTTTCTTTCTCTTCCTCCTTCCCCGTTCTCAGCCCGTGATCACCTTTATCTCTTTGCTGATCACGTCCCTAATGCAGTTGTCAAGCTCCAGAGCCGTTAATTGATGAAATTCCATTTACGGTAGATCTTGGGCAGCGGGAGACGCAGAGACGGAGACAGAAAATCCTTGCAGCCCGGACATTTCTGTACAGAATTTCTCATTTATCCACCAGCTCTGCGCTTCCCATGCCGGTCACGCACGGTGCCTATTATAAACTCAATATTTAATATATGTAAGGCAGGATATTGTCACCCACCGGGCAGTGGGGTGTCGGCCCCTCCAACTGGAGATGGGATTAAGTGTGACATTTTTATTACACACTCGGTATTTTTCATTTCATACTCAGGTTCCTTCCATTCATTGATTCATTCGGTGGATTATTTTTTTTCCATTTATTTTAACTATTTATTGGTCCGGATGCTGCTCACTAAGTTTTTTTTGCCATTGGATAAATTAATTCAGTAATGGGTTAATTATAAAAAAAAATAAGGAGTGGAGCAAGACATGACTACATTCTGTAGTCTGTAACCATGGTAACATATAGCTCTGCATCGCAGCTGCGTGCCGAAACCTGAAGATTTTTAATCAGTACGAATAACAAAGTTAATTTCATTTTTTTTTTTAGATGCATTGACATAGATTGCATAAGTCTACACCCCCTAAACTAAAGGTGTGGTGTATTTTTTTTTTTACATCATGTTGACACATTGCTCTGCACAGGAGCTGTATACATTTTTAAGCCGGACTTATTAAAAAGTAGTTTTTTTTTTATTTTAGATGCATTTTCTCAATAATAAAAGGATTGCATAAGTCTATACCCCTTTGTGTATTTATAGCCCATCACCATGTTGACACTTAGCTCTGCATAGGAGTTGTATACACAAATGGTAGGACTGACTAAAAAACGTCACCATTTTATTATAAAGGTGTCATTCAATAAAAAAATAGGTTACATATGTATGTGCACCCTTTAAACTAAAGCTATGTTCATATTCAATCACCATTTTGTCCCATAGCTTTTCATTGGAGCTGTATACACAGACGATAGAAGTTTTTTTTTTAGTTTATATGTAATTTTCCTAACCCTAACTAGGGTTAGGATTGGTTGTAGCTAGGATTAGGACTAGGGTTAGGACTAGGGTTAGGGGTAGGGTTGGAACTAGGTTAAGGGTTAGGACTAGGATTGAGGCTAAAGTCAGAACTGGGGATAGGATTAGGACTAAGGACATAGCTAGCATAAGGTCTAAAGTTAGGACTAGAGATAGAGCTAGGGATAGGACTAGGGTAAGGATTAGAACTAGGATTAAATCTAGGGTTAGTACTAAGATTAGGACAAGGTTTGGACTAGAGTTAAGCCTAGGTATAGAATTAGGATTCAGACTAGGGATAGGACTAAGCTTAGGATTCTGGTAAGGGATAAGACTTAGGGTAGGGTTAGGACTAGGGTAAGGGTTAGAGTTAGGTCTAGGGTTAAGACTTGGGTTAGGGATAGCATTAGGAATAAGGTTAGGTTTAGGACTAGGATACAAAAGCGTAGTTTCATAAAAAAACAGTAAAATTAAATAAAAATAATAAACAGTTTTAAAAAAATCAAACAATTTTTAACTTATTTTTAAAATGTTATTTCTGTGCTTCCTGAGGTAGGGGGCAAAAAATACTAGCCTCTCCCAGTGTGCTACACCTTCGATACTTAGGACTTTCTGCACAATTTTAAGCCTCCCTTTCTGTGCAGCCGCCGCGGTGAAGTTGACATGTGTTAATGGATCGCTTTACTCTGATGCTGTGAAAATAAAATAAGCTGTTTAGTGATGCAGAAAACAAAAATGCCTTTATATTCCGAGCTCCATTTATTCTAATTTTAGGATGTGAGGCTTCTGAAGCCGGAGCCTGACATGTGCAGTTTAAGATTTGTTCCATACAGTGGCATAGGTGTATCGCCAGCACTGTCCATCAGATGTGGTGCATCTTAATGAGGTGATCTCCATAAATTAATATCATTATTTTCTCATCTGTGAATGTTCTGCCAACTGTTCTAATTTCACGTTCTACCTTTGTATTGCCCTAATCCTTCTATTTCCATTTTCTGATTGATCTGAAATATTTCATTACCAGAGAAGCGAAGCCTTTAACGTCACCAGCCTGACCCCATGACCGTTCCTAATTTTGGAGAGACAGGGAACCTCCCAATGTAGATGTGTCTGGACTCTGTTCTGTGTTTGACTCTAAGGCAAGCAAACTTCGCCTCCAATATATATATATATATATATATATACTGCATGGCCACACATATTAATTATGCAGCCACACAGTAGACATAATGCCACCATACAGTGTGCAGTGCCTTTAAATTGGTACCATGTGCACATCGGGTGTCCAAAAATTATACGATACAAATAGTGACCTTGAAAAGAATCAGCACAGATGTGGTCCCCTTGGGTGTTGCGAAGTCTGTGAAAACAGGAGCTTTCAATCATTGGTGGTTGGTTGGCGTGCTGGTGTCAAGCAGCAGTTGAAAATGGGCTATAAAATGGTGCCATGTGTCCAAAAATTATGCAATACATATAGTGACCTTGAAAAGAATCAGCACAGATGTGGTCCCCATGGCTGCTGCAAAGTCCGTGAAAATAGGAGCTTTCAATCATTGGTGGGTTGGAGTGCTGGTGTCAAGCAGCAGCTGAAAAGGGGTTACATTTTTATCGTTGCGGTGATGCTCAGCTTAATGCATCATATTTCTGTAATTTATGTAATTGCCCCTTTTGACCCATCATAGCACACATCTGGTAGTGTGAAGGCAAGTCATCATCTTACATTTATAATTAGCAATATGGGAATCGCAGTAATGGCACGTCTCGCTTTCTGTCATCTCTCTCCTTGTCCGACAAGAGTGACGGCTTAAGCTGCCACACAGAATGAATACCAAAAAAGAAAAACCTTGGTATCCAAGTCAGACAAAATCTCAGGTGCCAAGGTCAAACTGTTTCCATTACGGCTGCAATAATATATCTATGGAGCGAGTTATTTGTTGTAATGGAGACCGTGACCACAGGCGGACGACGCATCAGGAATCTTAATGAAGGGATGTCTACTTTGAAAATTCCCATCCATGTTGGAGATATCTCACAGCCCAGGTGATCACCGCAAGACATTCTGTGCATCTAAAAACTGCCAGTAAACGCGTACATTCTTAAAGGGTCCAGTTCACTAAGCCCTCTTGTTCAAGAACCTAATCTCTTGGCCAAAATGGAGAGACTGGAGGAAGAGCAGCTCTCTATCGGGAGGACGAGACCACCTGATGATTTTAATGGGAACGGTCTAATGCCTCATTTCACCTGCAGATCAGCTGCAACAAAATGAAACAGTTTCCGTCATGCTTCCCTAGAGATTACAGTTAATCAGGTCCCAACAGATGATACTTAGGGTCAAAGTATCCTCCATAAAAGAGTTGTCCCACCTTGGCCAACTGCTTGGATTCTGACATCTGGAAACCCTACCGGTGCTAAGACCAAGGTTCTGAAATGCCTCTCTAGAAAGTATCCTTCCTTCAAAGGGTAGTCCCACTTCAGCCAGTTGCTTGGATTCTGATATGTGGAACCTCAACCAGTCCTGAGAACAGTGTTCTGTAATGCCTTTCAAGA
Organism: Dendrobates tinctorius; assembly: GCF_039654945.1. Classification (NCBI taxonomy): domain Eukaryota; kingdom Metazoa; phylum Chordata; class Amphibia; order Anura; family Dendrobatidae; genus Dendrobates; species Dendrobates tinctorius. The sequence goes on from NW_027361688.1 coordinate 6,028,053, forward strand.
ATGGAGCGGTGGCTGCGCATGCACCTCTGAAAAAGCACTTTAGAGCCCCTTCATGAGTTTAAAGAAGACCATGTGATCCCTAAAAATTTAATCTGAAAATACTTATGTTCAAGAGGTATCCAAATTTAAAATTATCCTTAACATCAAGGTATGATCTGCAGAGGTGCACAGTTTCCGCCTAATTTCTAGTACTGTTCCTGTGGATTGTGCCACCTTAGGACATGCGCAAGCTCTAACTTCCCACCTCTTAAAGTGCTACTATATGCAAACATCTCAGGCTTTATAATGTTTCTTCACACAGTGCTTTGTGCAAGAGCAACAAGGTCCTTTATCCTGTGATAAAGTCTCCACCCCTTTGTTTGGGTTAAAGGTGAAGAACTCAAAGTCCTAAAACTACAATCCGTGAATTAGGCAAAGTGAAACATGTTGATGACCTTGTGGTTCCCCCTGTATTGTTATTCACTTGTCCGGGGTCTGGGCTCTGCTTCCTTCATCTCAGTACACTAAACTTTCTTGTGCTCCACATGGGGCTTTGCAGTTAGCCCAGCGTGCTCCCATGTGATCATCTACCTAGGCCTATATAAGGCCTCTCTAGCCCCACACCTGTGTCTTCTTAAGATTTTCCAGTTGCTCCACATTTCTCTCTCCTACCTGTTCTTGGTCTTCTAGGACCTCGGCTATGTGTCCGCCTATGGCGCCAGGACATCTCCTGTCTGACTGTGGCTTCCAAAACCTCTGCTACCGATTCCGAGTCCTTGAGGATCCCTGCTATGTGGATACCAACAGATTTCAGGTCATCTCCTGTCGGCTTGTAGCTCCAGAACCTCTGCTACCTGTTCACGGTCTTCCAGGACCTCTTCTACGTGTCCATCTGCGGCTTCTAGGATGTCTGCTCTCTGCCTGTGGCTTCCAGGACCTCTGCTACCTGTTTACAATCTTCCAGACATCTCCAGTATGCCTGTGGATTCCAGTACCACTGCTATCTGTTCCTTCAACAAACCACTAGGTCTGTCTGTCCGCCCAGACCTTGGGCTTTGAGGATCCATCTCTCCTAGGGAGCACATTATATGTATCCTCTCTTTATACAACATACTTTGGCCAGTCTTTTGTTCCAGGAGGAACACATAGAGAAATAGCAACATTTTTCTGTTTTCTTAATCATGCCTTCTATATATCTTGTCTCATCTCCACCATGCCACCAAAGTGTGAGTTTGGGAACCACCAAAACCTACTGAATAGTTTCGGAAGCAACCAGGGAGTCGCTCGGAAATTGTAGGAGAGTAGTTGGAAAATATTACCATGGAAAGCCGACCATGCCATTCTGATGGACAACTGTAGAGGACAAGTAAGATTACAGAACTTCCAACTATTGCAGAATTGGGGTTAAAGTCAATTTAATAGGTGACAGTCAGAGGTGAAACTCATCACACGGGCACAGATTTTGTCCTTCGATACAGTGGCATCACTTGAATCTCGTGGGCACCAAGCTCTCCAATAATATTGGTCTTTTCATATGGATCAAAGAGATGTTTTGGACTAAGATACAACCACTGAAAGCACTAGTGCCCATGCTTCGAGAGGAGGTATGGATGGTTTAATGAAAGGACCTTAGAAGCCCCACGAACCATTGGAGGTGGTATCCAGCATCTGAACGGCAGCCTGTTGCTTGACCAAAGTTACCGATATGTGGTGAAGTAACTGAAGGGAGAAACGATGAAGAAAGTTATTTGATAACATTGTAAAAGCACAGCTGGCATCTCACCGGACTCACACAGCTTTTTATTTAATCATTTTAATGTCGGAACAGAGCGTTGTCTGTGAGCCCAGGTCCTCCTGGAAATGTAATGCAATCTGATTAATTCCTTTATGGATTCAAGAGAAGAAAAAATGCCACTTACTTAAATTAGGGGTTTTCTTGGAATTGCATGTCTTTACAGTGAGCTGAGAGCCCAGATCATTCATCAGCCGCTAAGAAAAATGACTGGAGAAAAGCAGCAGCAAAAGCAGAAAATGTAACAGATTCCACCACCCTCTAAAGCAATAAAAATGGCAGAAGATAAAAAATAGCTAAAATAACTCATAATAAACAACCCCTGTGTATAAGAATATTACTATAATACTGCTACCTATGTACAAGAATATAACTACTATAATACTGCCCCTATGTACAAGAATATAACTACTATAATACTGCTCCTATGTACAAAAATATAACTACTATAATACTGCCACTATGTACAAGACTATAACTACTATAATACTGCTCCTATGTACAAGAATATAACTACTATAATACTGCCCCCTATGTACAAGAATATAACTACTATAATACTGCCCCCTATGTACAAGAATATAACTACTATAATACTGCCCCTTATGTACAAGAATATAACTACTATAATACTGCTCCTATGTACAAGACTATAACTACTATAATACTGCCCCCTATGTACAAGAATATAACTACTATAATACTGCCCCTATGTACAAGAATATAACTACTATAATACTGCTCCTATGTAGAAGAATATAACTACTATAATACTACCCCTATGTAGAAGAATATAACTACTATAATACTGCCCCCTATGTACAAGAATATAACTACTATAATACTGCTCCTATGTACAAGAATATAACTACTATAATACTGCCCCCTATGTACAAGAATATAACTACTATAATACTCCTATGTACAAGAATATAACTACTATAAAACTGCCCCTATCTACAAGAATATAACTACTATAATACTGCCCCTATGTGCAAGAATATAACTACTATAATACTGCTCCTATGTAGAAGAATATAACTACTATAATACTGCTCCTATGTAGAAGAATATAACTACTATAATACTACCCCTATATACAAGAATATAACTACTATAATACTGCCCCTATGTACAAGAATATAGCTACTATAATACTGCTCCAATGTATAAGAATATAACTACTATAATACTGCCCCTATGTACAAGAATATAACTACTATAATACTGCCCCTATGTACAAGAATATAACTACTATAATACTGCCCCTATGTACAAGAATATAACTACTATAATACTGCCCCATGTACAAGAATATAACTACTATAATACTGCCCCTATGTACAAGAATATAACTAGTATAATACTGCCTCTATGTACAAGAATATAACTACTATAATACTGCCCCCTATGCACAAGAATATAACTACTATAATACTGCTCCTATGTACAAGAATATAACTACTATAATACTGCCCCTATGTACAAGAATATAACTACTATAATACTGCCCCTATGTACAAGAATATAACTACTATAATACTGCTCCTATGTACAAGAATATAACTACTATAATACTGCCACTATGTACAAGACTATAACTACTATAATACTGCTCCTATGTACAAGAATATAACTACTATAATACTGCCCCTATGTACAAGAATATAACTACTATAATACTGCTCCCTATGTACAAGAATATAACTACTATAATACTGCCCCCTATGTACAAGAATATAACTACTATAATACAGCTCCTATGTACAAGACTATAACTACTATAATACTACCCCCTATGTACAAGAATATAACTACTATAATACTGCCCCTATGTACAAGAATATAACTACTATAATACTGCTCCTATGTAGAAGAATATAACTACTATAATACTACCCCTATGTAGAAGAATATAACTACTATAATACTGCCCCTATGTAGAAGAATATAACTACTATAATACTGCCCCCTATGTACAAGAATATAACTACTATAATACTGCCCCTATGTACAAGAATATAACTACTATAATACTGTCCTTATGTACAAGAATATAACTACTATAATACTGCCCCTATGTACAAGAATATAACTACTATAATGCTGCCCCCTATGTACAAGAATATAACTACTATAATACTGCTCCTATGTACAAGAATATAACTACTATAATACTGCCCCTATGTACAAGAATATAACTACTATAATACTGCCCCTATGTACAAGAATATAGCTACTATAATACTGCCCCCTATGTACAAGAATATAACTACTATAATACTGCTCCTATATACAAGAATATAACTACTATAATACTGCCCCTATCTACAAGAATATATCTACTATAATACTGCCCCTATGTACAAGAATATAACTACTATAATCCTGTTCCTATGTAAAAGAATATAACTACTGTAATACTGCTCCTATGTACAAGAATATAACTACTATAATACTGCCCCTATGTACAAGAATATAACTACTATAATACTGCCCCTATGTACAAGAATATAGCTACTATAATACTGCCCCCATGTACAAGAATATAACTACTATAATACTGCTCCTATATACAAGAATATATCTACTATAATACTGCCCCTATGTACAAGAATATAACTACTATAATACTGCCCCTATGTACAAGAATATAGCTACTATAATACTGCCCCCATGTACAAGAATATAACTACTATAATACTGCCCCTATCTACAAGAATATATCTACTATAATACTGCCCCTATGTACAAGAATATAACTACTATAATCCTGTTCCTATGTAAAAGAATATAACTACTATAATACTGCTCCTATGTAGAAGAATATAACTACTATAATACTGCTCCTATGTACAAGAATATAACTACTATAATACTGCCCTTATGTACAAGAATATAACTACTATAATACTGCCCCTATATACAAGAATATAACTACTATAATACTGCCTCTATGTACAAGAATATAACTACTATAATACTGCCTCTATGTACAAGAATATAACTACTATAATACTGCCCCCTATGCACAAGAATATAACTACTATAATACTGCCCTTATGTACAAGAATATAACTACTATAATACTGCCCCTATATACAAGAATATAACTACTATAATACTGCCTCTATGTACAAGAATATAACTACTATAATACTGCTCCTATGTACAAGAAGATAACTACTATAATACTGTTCCTATGTGCAAGAATATAACTACTATAATACTGCCCCTATGTACAAGAATATAACTACTATAATACTGCCCCCTTTGTACAAGAATATAACTACTATAATACTGTTCCTATGTACAAGAATATAACTACTATAGTACTGCTCCTATGTAGAAGAATATAACTACTATATTACTGCCCCATGTACAAGAATATAACTACTATAATACTGCCCCTATGTACAAGAATATAACTACTATAATACTGTCCCTATGTACAAGAATATAACTACTATAATACTGCCCCTATGTACAAGAATATAACTACTATAATACTGCCCTTATGTACAAGAATATAACTACTATAATACTGCCCCTATATACAAGAATATAACTAGTATAATACTGCCTCTATGTACAAGAATATAACTACTATAATACTGCCCCCTATGCACAAGAATATAACTACTATAATACTGCTCCTATGTACAAGAATATAACTTCTATAATACTGCTCCTATGTACAAGAATATAACTACTATAATACTGCCCCTATGTGCAAGAATATAACTACTATAATACTGCCCCTATGTACAAGAATATAACTACTATAATACTGATGCTATATACAAGAATATAACTACTATAATACTGTCCCCTATGTGCAAGAATATAACTACTATAATACTGCTCCTATGTACAAGAATATAACTACTATAATACTGCCCTTATGTATAAGAATATAACTACTATAATACTGCCCCTATCTACAAGAATATAACTACTATAATACTGTTCCTATGTACAAGAATATAACTACTATAATACTGCTCCTATGTGGAAGAATATAACTATTATAATACTTCCCCTATATACAAGAATATAACTACTATAATACTGTTCCTATGTACAAGAATATAACTACTATAATACTGCTCCTATGTAGAAGAATATAACTACTATAATACTGCCCCTATGTACAAGAATATAACTACTATAATACTGCCCCTATGTACAAGAATATAACTACTATAATACTGCCCCTATGTACAAGAATATAACTACTATAATACTGCCGCTATGTACAAGAATATAACTACTATAATACTGCCCCCTATGTACAAGAATATAACTACTATAATACTGCTCCTATGTACAAGAATATAACTACTATAATACTGCTCCTATGTACAAGAATATAACTACTATAATACTGCCCTTATGTACAAGAATATAACTACTATAATACTGCCCCCTATGTACAAGAATATAACTGCTATAATACTGCTCCTATGTACAAGAATATAACTACTATAATACTGCTCCTATATACAAGAATATAACTACTATAATACTGCCCTTATGTACAAGAATATAACTACTATAATACTGCCCCTATCTACAAGAATATAACTACTATAATACTGTTCCTATGTACAAGAATATAACTACTATAATACTGCCCCTATCTACAAGAATATAAGTACTATAATACTGCTCCTATATACAAGAATATAACTACTATAATAGTGCCCTTATGTACAAGAATATAACTACTATAATACTGCCCCTATGTACATGAATATAACTACTATAATACTGCCCCTATGTACAAGAATATAACTACTATAATACTGTTCCTATGTACAAGAATATAACTACTATAATACTGCTCCTATGTACAAGAATATAACTACTATAATACTGCCCTTATATACAAGAATATAACTACTATAATACTACCCCTATATACAAGAATATAACTACTATAATACTGCCCCTATGTACAAGAATATAGCTACTATAATACTGCTCCAATGTATAAGAATATAACTACTATAATACTGCCCCTATGTACAAGAATATAACTACTATAATACTGCCCTTATATACAAGAATATAACTACTATAATACTGCCCCTATGTACAAGAATATAACTACTATAATACTACCCCTATATACAAGAATATAACTACTATAATACTGCCCCTATGTACAAGAATATAGCTACTATAATACTGCCCCCTATGTACAAGAATATAACTACTATAATACTGCCCCTATGTAGAAGAATATAACTACTATAATAGTTAATCTATATTGTATAAATAGATACTAGTTTTATGACGGGCAGCATTCATCTACTTTTATGTGGCCGTTACAAGTGCTTTTTTCTGTCAGCAATGATTTTCTGTAGTGATCTGTTTATATATACTGTAAGCTCATGGACTGGTTTGGGATGCATTGATCAGTTATAAGCCTTTTACTAATGACACCAATATGGCTGCATGAGAGAAGTCTGTGTTCATCAGTCGAAAAAAATGGACATTCATCACTGGATAGATAAACATGTCTACTCATTACTATACACAACCATCCACACACCCCTCGATTTATTGGAAATAATGTCATCTGCAGTATTTCTGTTTTGTGCCTCTAAGAAAGAGTAATATACTAATATATGATGGAATATATAACACTGCTCAGCTGACTGTATAACACAGAATATGCTAATACACAGCTCTCAGAATACTGTGTCACAGTTATTAAACATATTTAAAATGGGACCAAGCATAGCAGACAAATTCTATGCTGATCCTGAGTTACATCCTGTATTATACCCCGGAGCTGCACTCACTATTCTGCTGGTGCAGTCACTGTGTACATACATTACATTACTGATCCTGAGTTACATCCTGTATTATACTCCAGAGCTGCACTCACTATTCTGCTGGTGCAGTCACTGTGTACATACATTACATTACTGATCCTGAGTTACATCCTGTATTATACCCCAGAGCTGCACTCACTATTCTGCTGGTGCAGTCACTGTGTACATACATTACATTACTGATCCTGAGTTACATCCTGTATTATACTCCAGAGCTGAACTCACTATTCTGCTGGTGCTGTTACTGTGTATATACATTACGTTACTGATCCTGAGTTACATCCTGTATTATACCCCAGAGCTGCACTCACTATTCTGCTGGTACTGTCACTGTGTACATACATTACATTACTGATCCTGAGTTACATTCTGTATTATACCTGTGATGGTGTGATAGGCTATGTGGATATCATTTTGTGTATATTTCTATTTCACTTATTTTCATAGTGTTTTTCTTGTATGTCTATAGCCGGACTGTATCTGTCTCTTGATGACCCCCTGTAGTTCTTTAATCCCCAAGGCTCCTTTGTTCTCCTCTGGGAGGCCTGGAAACCGCCCCAACCTATTTGACTACCCCTGGACACAAGGAAGGGGGTGAGGAAAACAGGAGCTGGTCAAGTCAGTTTCTGTGTGGAGTGGATTGTGTAAAGACTGCACTTCAGAGAGAAGGACCCATTTTATCCTCTGGTGCTAGAGTTTTGGACTCTCATCTCCCTGGACATTTTATCCTGTTACTGGACTACATTCTTGTTCTGGACTTTTGTATCCTCAGTGTGGTGGATTGGTTATGGACCTTCTAATTTTGCCTGTAATAAAGGTCTTGGGATTGTTCTCCCTTCCCTCGCTCTGTTGATTGTATGGTATCGGAGAAGGACCCCGTGACATACCCCAGAGCTGCACTCACTATTCTGCTGGTGCAGTCACTGTGTACACACATTACATTACTGATCCTGAGATACATCCTGTATTATACCCCAGAGCTGCACTCACTATTCTGCTGGTGCAGTCACTGTGTACATACATTACATTACTGATCCTGAGTTACATCCTCTATTATACCCCAGAGCTGCACTCACTATTCTGCTGGTGCAGTCACTGTGTACATACAGTGTCAGACATTCTTTCCATTATTTTCGTGCGCTTGTCCTGTCTGATTTTATGTTTTTTACACTTTTTTTTACCCTAACTCTGGTCAGATCTAGGGCTAGGATTGGTGTTGGGAATATGGTTAGGGCTAGGACTGGGGTTGGGAATATGGTTAGGGCTAGGACTAGGATTGGGGTTGGGAATAGGGTTAGGGCTAGGATTGGAGTTGGTAATAGCGTTAGGGCTGGGACTAGGATTTGGGTTGGGAATAGGGTTAGGGATAGGGCTAGGATTGGAGTTGGGAATAGGGTTACAACTAGAGCTAGGATTGGGGTTGGGAATAGGGTTAGGGCTAGGGCTAGGATTGGGGTTGGGAATATGGTTAGGGACAGGGCTTAGATTGAGATTGGGAATAGGGTTAGGACTAGGGCTAGGATTGGGGTTGGTGATAGGGTTAGGGCTAGGACTATGATTTAGGTTGGGAATAGGGTTAGGGACAGGGCTAGGATTGGAGTTGGGAATAGGACGAGGGCTTGGATTAGGGTTGGGAATAGGGTTAGGGATAGGGCTAGGATTGGGGTTGGGAATATGGTTAGGGACAGGGCTAGGATTGAGATTGGGAATAGGGTTAGGACTAGGGCTAGGATTGGGGTTGGTGATAGGGTTAGGGCTGGGACTATGATTTAGGTTGGGAATAGGGTTAGGGACAGGGCTAGGATTGGAGTTGGTAATAGGGTTAGGACTAGGGCTAGAATTGGGGTTGGGAATAGGGTTAGGGCTAGGATTGGCGTTGGGAATAGGGTTAGGGCTGGGATTGGAGTTGGTAATAGCGTTAGGTCTGGGACTAGGATTTGGGTTGGGAATAGGGTTAGGGATAGGGCTAGGATTGGAGTTGGGAATCGGGTTACGACTAGGGCTAGGATTGGGGTTGGGAATAGCGTTAGGGCTAGGATTGGGGTTGGGAATATGGTTAGAGACAGGGCTTAGATTGAGATTGGGAATAGGGTTAGGACTAGGGCTAGGATTGGGGTTGGTGATAGGGTTAGAGCTAGGACTATGATTTAGGTTGGGAATAGGGTTAGGGACAGGGCTAGGATTGGAGTTGGGAATAGGACTAGGGCTTGGATTGGGGTTGGGAATAGGGTTAGGGATAGGGCTAGGATTGGGGTTGGGAATATGGTTAGGGACAGGGGTAGGATTGAGATTGGGAATAGGGTTAGGACTAGGGCTAGGATTGGGGTTGGTGATAGGGTTAGGGCTGGGACTATGATTTAGGTTGGGAATAGGGTTAGGGACAGGGCTAGGATTGGAGTTGGTAATAGGGTTAGGACTAGGGCTAGGATTGGGGTTGAGAATAGGGTTAGGGCTAGGGCTAGGATTGTGGTTGGGAATAGGTTAGGGCTATGGCTAGGATTGGGATTGGGAATAGGGTTAGGGACAGGGTTAGGATTGGGGTTGGGAATAAGGTTAGGGCTAGGACTAGGATTGGGGTTGGGAATAGGGTTAGGGACAGGGCTAGGATTGGAGTTGGGAATAGGGTTAGGACTAGGATTGGGGTTGGGAATAGGGTTAGGGCTATGGCTAGGATTGAATTGGGAATAGAGTTAAGGACAGGGCTAGGATTGGAGTTGGGAATAGGGTGAGGGATAGGGCTAGGATTGGGGTTGGGAATAGGGTTAGGGCTAGTGCTAGATTTGGAGTTGGGAATAGCGTTAGGGCTATGGCTAGGATTGAATTGGGAATAGGGTTAGGAACAGGGCTAGGATTGGGGTTGGGAATAGGGTTGGGGCTATGGCTAGGATTGAATTGGGAATAGGGTTAGGGACAGGGTTAGGATTGAATTTGGGAATAGGGTTAGGGACAGGGCTGGTGTTTTAACATATTTGCATTAAAATTTAATAACAGCTGCTTTTACGTTTTTACACTTTTTTGGAATGGTTCGAGTTAGAGCAAGGACTAGATTTGGGGTTAGGGCTAGATTTAGGGCTTTGAGAATAGATATAGGGCTAGTGTTATGAGACCTTATAACATAGTTAAATAAAAAAAATGTAAGAAAAAATGAAACGTATAAAAAGGAACAATGAAAAATGACAAAGATCATTGTAGGATACTAAAACCTTTATCATCTCCTTCGCTGCCTATGCAGAGCGCAGCAGTTGACAACAAACTCATCTTACTTGTTGTGTCCCTTCAAAGAATTTGGCACCTTCAAAAATTGCTGTTGTTCCCCTCCCCCATGCTACGCCGCTAGATTACATCCATCATTGGGGTGACTTGGAAGCAAGTGCCCCTACTGGTAAAATAAAATATTACACCGTTGTCATTAAAATCAAATGTCAATCCATGCACAAATATGCAACATGAGACCTCCGCTCATCAGCTGTAATCTGTGAATGGTCCCACTAGCAAGTGTTCAACCTCTGCAGCGCCACCACAGGTGAAATGAAGTATTACACATTGAAATAAGAAGTCAAGTCAATCTATACTGTATAATGGGCAGACTTGCTGGTTCCTCTAGCATGAAAGAAGCTATTTTTTTCACCTTTTCTAGGGTCTGGCTGGTTTCACACTTGCATTTTTTTGCGCTGCGTTTTTGCGCATACATGCGCATGCGTTTTTTTCCTATATTTAACAAGGGTGTGCATTGTCATGCGTTTGTACGCGCATGCTTTTTTTGTAGTGTGCGCCCAGGTGCACAAAATGCAACCTGTTGCATTTTTGGTGCGTCCGACCTGTCTAAAAAAAACGCATGCGCACGGAATTCACCCAAAAACATATTAAAGTCTATGGGAATGCTGACGTGCGCATGGTCATGCGCATGGTCATGCGCACGTCAGCGTTTAAAAACGCATGCTTTTTTTGTAAAAACCCTGCGCAAAAAACAAGAAAACGCTTTATAAACGCATGATGCAGTTTTTATGCACGTTTGCACTGCGCAAAGTGTGAAAGTAGCCTAATATCATGATAATGGCATAACTCACTCTGCTCTGCTACATCTCTATGCTCCCTCACTTTCTTGCAGCTTCTCGGAACGATCCACACAATCCCTTTTTTACGCATTCCCTTGGCTGCCGGCTCCCGCTGTTCATCGGCATGCACGACCAGCCCCTAAAAAAAAGAAATGGCTAACCCAATAACGCACCTGTCAGAATGAGATGTGAGCAGGTGTTTTCGGCACGTGCCCTTTGTAGACACATAACCAATTACGGGGGCTTGAACAGATGCAAAACAAAACAAAAAAGCTACAATTAGCCCGTGGGTGAAATGAAACCTCAGTAATTGAATTTTATCCGTTTCATTAAAAGTTTGCGCGGCGTTGTAATAGTGTACGGGCGGAAGAGCCGAGCAAGCAGAAAAAAAAAACACGAAAACCTCATTAACCTCTTACTCACTTTTGCCAAAATAACTGAAAGCCTTAAAAAGATCAATTTTAAAGAAAATCTGAGGGGTAAAAAAAAAAAGTCTGTAAGGGTGTAATGGACAACAGGGAGAAGCCTCAAATAAAGCATGGAAATGCTGCCCCCTTCTGCTGATGGTGGAAAATCCCATCTCTTGTCCAACCCCTCACCTCACCAGTGAAGACGTTGTGCCCCAGGACTTGTTTGCCAAGGAGGGTGGCATATTCTGAAAAAGGGCATAGTTGCCAAAAGTCCTGATTTCTCCAGGATTTCCAAGCAAATTTGGGGCTATCTTGGATCAAAAAAACATGGGGTTTATATGAAAGTGCTCCTTGTGGGCGTTCCCAGGAAGTGTTTGGGGACATCCCATGAGGAACATAAACATTCCTCCTCACCTTTGATTGGACACCTGGTTAAGATAACGATTACTGACAGACTCCAATGGCAAGGGTCTCCATAGCCGAATCAAAGTGGGCCCCCTAGGACATAACAGCATGATATTGGATTCCTCCTTCATCTTTATTCCATAACTTGTTGGTTAATGCGCTTTCCCCTTGATTTGTAACAGTCCAGTTCCTCGGGGGAGGAGTCTTGAATAGTTTATAGCTTTCTAATAGATGACATTGGACAATGAAAGATATTGGTCCCTTCTCTCATAGGGCCACGTGAGCTGCTCCTATTATAAACTCCTCCTCACCTTTGCTTGGACACCTGGTTAAGGTAACTGCTACAGTCAGTCTCCGGTGACAAGAGTCTCCATAGCAAAAATCAAAGTGGGTCCCATAAGACTTAAAAGCATGGCATTGGATCCCCCCTTCAACTTCATTTCATAACTTGTTGGATAATGTGTTTTTCCTTGATTTCTAACAGTCCAGTTCCTCGGGGGAGGAGCCTTTCATAGTTTATCACTTTCTAATAGGTGACATGGCACAAAGAAAGACAGTTGTCCCCTGTCTCATAGAGCAACATGGTCAGATCCTATATTACGTATACCGACATTACGTCATAGAGATTTTACAGATACCCGAACCTGTTGTGAACTCATTTTCTGGTCTGCCTCTGGTTTCTAGTGAGGGAACTGTTTGTGCTGACAGAGGAGTCGTGAGTTCTGTTTCTGGGCTCCCTCTGGTGGTGGCAGGAGGTAGTGAAGCTGATCTAATTAACAGAGACCTGCCACCTGATAATGAGGATGACGATTGGACATCTGGAGTCTCAGACTGGATTTAAGACAGCCGACTCCCTATTCCCATGCTGGTAATTTTTTCCTGCCTCCTGAGGTCTTGGTTTCCACCTCAGTTCCTGTCTTCTCAAGCTAAGTGTTCTCTGCTAATATTCGCATTTGATTTGGTTTTGTCTATTCAGTTTTTGTGTGGTCAGCCAGCCCCGGCTGGGGCTGTGCTGAATTTCCACTCTTATGTTACTGTATGTGCCAGTTTGCTTTTTGTCCCTTATTAGATTGGCCTCTTTTTGCGCTGTTCTCAGAATATGCCAGAGTGCTGATGTAGTGGGTGAAGTCTAGTGACTTCAGGGGGTTTTTTGCTATCAAAAGTGTTGGACATTTTTGCAGGGTTTTTTGGCATGATTGCAGACAGTATCTTTCCTTTCCTGTCCTTTCTAGTTAGTGTGGGCCCCATCGTTTGCTCAGCCTATTTTCCTGCCTGTGTTTGTGCTTTCATCTTGTTTCACCGTCAATACATGTGTGGGGGTTGTCTATTCCTTTGGGGTCTGCTCTGGGGCAGTTTAGATTTCCCCTTTCTTGCTTTAGGCTTATTTAGCTCTCTGGCTGTGACGAGGCGTCTAGAATCATCGTAGGTACGCTCCACGGCTGCTGCTAGTTGTGTGGATAGGATCAGGGGTCTGCAATCAGCGTAGTTACCAACATCTCTGGTTTTCTGTGACTTAGCTTGGTTTTGTTTTCCTCCTCGGTGACCCAATCCTAATACAAACCCTTACATTAGGTAAGGGATTCACAAAAGTAAACTGAGAGCGCCTAACATTGTTTGGATTTATTGTGACAAATGGTGTTTAAAAATATTTACTTCTAGCAAATGTAAGTTCTCCATTGATCTGATTTTCATAGACAAATAAACCAACCTGCTTGCTGATGGTTTCCAGACAATTCTTTTGTAAAAGCAGGTTAAATTATGCACAAAATAAATATAAGCTTTTCTGGCCATAGAGTCTTCGTCTCGGCTTCAGTTTTGCACATTCCATCCAGCTGTTATCTTTCTACTGTCGGTGTAAAGAGGCCACTGGAATGTTTGGAGGGAAGGTGTGAAGGATTTGGACTATTTTAGGGCACTGATGTGACCGTCTGGGAACCAGCCTCTGGTTTTTTGGAGATAAGGAACCATGGGACAGAGTCAGAATCATGTGCAGGGATATTCTCACCCAATCGGAGGCTGAATGTTTGGTTTGGATACTAGTATAAATGTAAGCGGGGGCGGTACCCAAAGCAGCCAATCAGATAGCAGCTACACTTCCCACATCAGGCTGGAGGATGAGACATAAATATTTTTCGTTGTTTAAGGAGATTTTTTTTGTTTATAAGATTTATAATGTAAATGTTAAGTATCGAGCTCTGAAAACAAAGATATGAGTCACAGATTTCAGCTTCTAACGGCCTTGTGAGAAAATTATCACATTTCCATATTACTCACAGAAAGGAAGAAGCTACAAACAACACAGCGATTTATCTAATCATATATGGAGGGAAAGAAGCCCAGGTTATAGCAGCTGTACGTATATAATTATATACAGGAGATGGCAAGGTTATACCAGCTGTACATATATAATTATATACAGGATATACCCAGGTTATACCAGCTGTGCATATATCATTATATACAGGAGATGCCCAGGTTATACCAGCTGTACATATATAATTATATACAGGAGATGTCCAGGATATACCGGCTGTACATATATAATTATATATAGGAGATGTCCAGGATATACCGGCTGTACATATATAATTATATACAGGAGATGTCCAGGTTATACCAGCTGTACATATATAATTATATACAGGAGATACCCAGGTTACACCAGCTGTACATATATAATTATATACAGGAGATGCCCAGGTTATACCAGCTGTACATATATAATTATTTACAGGAGATGCCGAGGTTATACCAGCTGTACATTTATAATTATATACAGAAGATGTCCAGGTTATACCGGCTGTACACATATAATTATATACAGGAGATACCCAGGTTATACCAGCTGTACATATATAATTATACACAGGAAATACCCAGGTTATACCAGCAGTACATATATAATTATATACAGGAGATACCCAGGTTATACCAGCTGTACATATATAATTATACACAGGAAATACCCAGGTTATACCAGCTGTACATATATAATTATATATAGGAAATACCCAGGTTATACCAGCTGTACATATATAATTATATACAGGAGATGCCCAGGTTATACCAGCTGTACATATATAATTATATACAGGAGATGCCCAGGTTATACCAGCTGTACATATATAATTATATACAGGAGATGCCCAGGTTATACCAGCTGTACATATATAATTATATACAGGCGATGCCCAGGTTATACCGGCTGTACATATATCATTATATACAGGAGATGCCCAGGTTCTAGCAGTATGTTATCAGTGCTTGTGTGGGGTGTGCGGCTCCTCTGTGTATAGAGATGTAATTAGTTACTGCACGTCAGGGAATAAATGGCGTTGCGGCTGCAGATTGCTTCTCACTGATGCAGGACTTAGTGGGACGGCACAGCGCTATTAGCATTCATCCCGCTCGCACCGGTCGGTAATGCAGCGCATGTTTCCATTTGCCCCTAAAATCTTTTTCCCGAGAAGGAGATTTACAGAAAGGTTATTTGTCCTTCACGCGAGAGCGCGGCTTCTGCAGAGAGGATTAAACATGAATTGTTTAACAGCAGTAAATGGCCTGGAACTTCATCAAAGCTCGCGGCTAAGGGATCACTCGTCTGATTAACTCTGCCGATGCCAGACGTGACGGAATCATGCTCCGCAGCCACAGCGCTCCGTGTACAGAACGCCAAGGAGCAACGCGTCAGTGTATACGGCTGGCATATGGGCTCTCTGGCCAACTCCATTTATTTAGGGGGTCTGGTTTGCGGTCTGTGACCCTGATTCTACCAGCCCGGCCCTTTTCTTTCCAGTCTTGATGAGGGGTCTTGTTGGAGCAGATGCTCCTAATTCATCAAGAGGAAATCTGTTAGCAGGTTTTTTCTACATAATCTGAGAGCAGCATGATATAGGGGCAGAGACTCCGTTTCCAGCGATGTGTCACTTACTGGGCTGCTTGCTGTAGTTTTGATAGAATCACAGTTTTTTCTGCTGTAGATGTGTCAGTGATTGGAATGCTGAGCTCTATATAACCCCACCCACACTCATGATTGGTAGTTTTCTGTGTACACTGACAATAAGGGGTGAGGGCAGGGTTATAGATTAGCCTGACTACTGTGCATGTGACACCTAGTCCAGCAGTAATAATCTCCTGCTGATAAAACACTGATTGTATTGAAACTACAGCACTCAGCCTAATAAGTGACACATCCCTGGAATCAGGATTTCTTGTTCTACACCATGCTGCTGTCATATTACAAAGCAAAAACCTGCTGACAGATTCCCTCTAATGAATCAGGTGAGGCACGGAGTGGCATGCTCCTCAGTATGCTGGAGTAAGGTTTGTGGCGTAGTGAACACTGCCGTTCATCATCAATATGACAAGTGAGAATAGTCATGAGAGTGCCAAAAGATACAATAAATGTAGAAAATCATGATTGGGTTCTGTATTCATTTAAGGGATTGGTTGGGAGTCCATAGTTCTTTAGAGGGTCTGGTTTTAGGGTCTGAGTCGATAGGGTTTGGGTCTCTATTTGTTAATTTATGATTTAGGGCCTTTACTTGTTATGGAGGTCTGGTCTGGGGTTTGCGTTTAGAGGGCTTGGTCTGGGGTCTTTATTTGTTCAAATATGGTTTGGGTTCTGTATTTATATAGGGACCTGGTCTGAGTTCATAGTAGTTTATAGGGTCTGGTTTGGGGTCTGTATTTATGAGGTTTGGCCTGGGGTCTTTCCTTGTTATTGTATGGCTTGGGTTCTGTATTTGTTATGGAGGTCTGGTCTGGGGTTTGTGTTTAGAGGGCTTGGTCTAGGGTCTTTATTTGTTCAAATATGGTTTGGGTTCTGTATTTATATAGGGACCTGGTCTGAGTTCGTAGTAGTTTATAGGGTCTGGTTTGGGGTCTGTATTTATGAGGTTTGGCCTAGGGTCTTTCCTTGTTATTGTATGGCTTGGGTTCTGTATTTGTTATGGAGGTCTGGTCTGGGGTTTGTGTTTAGAGGGCTTGATCTAGGGTCTTTATTTGTTCATATATGGTTTGGGTTCTGTATTTATATAGGGACCTGGTCTGGGTTCGTAGTAGTTTATAGGGCCTGGTTTGGGGTCTGTATTTATCAGGTTTGGCCTGGGGTCTTTCCTTGTTATTGTATGGCTTGGGTTCTGTATTTGTTATGGAGGTCTGGTCTGGGGTTTGTGTTTAGAGGGCTTGGTCTAGGGTCTTTATTTGTTCATATATGGTTTGGGTTCTGTATTTATATAGGGACCTGGTCTGGGTTCGTAGTAGTTTATAGGGTCTGGTTTGGGGTCTGTATTTATCAGGTTTGGCCTGGGGTCTTTCCTTGTTATTGTATGGCTTGGGTTCTGTATTTGTTATGGAGGTCTGGTCTGGGGTTTGTGTTTAGAGGGCTTGGTCTAGGGTCTTTATTTGTTCATATATGGTTTGGGTTCTGTATTTATATAGGGACCTGGTCTGGGTTCGTAGTAGTTTATAGGGTCTGGTTTGGGGTCTGTATTTATCAGGTTTGGCCTGGGGTCTTTCCTTGTTATTGTATGGCTTGGGTTCTGTATTTGTTATGGAGGTCTGGTCTGGGGTTTGTGTTTAGAGGGCTTGGTCTAGGGTCTTTATTTGTTCATATATGGTTTGGGTTCTGTATTTATATAGGGACCTGGTCTGGGTTCGTAGTAGTTTATAGGGTCTGGTTTGGGGTCTGTATTTATCAGGTTTGGCCTGGGGTCTTTCCTTGTTATTGTATGGCTTGGGTTCTGTATTTGTTATGGAGGTCTGGTCTGGGGTTTGTGTTTAGAGGGCTTGGTCTAGGGTCTTTATTTGTTCATATATGGTTTGGGTTCTGTATTTATATAGGGACCTGGTCTGAGTTCGTAGTAGTTTATAGGGTCTGGTTTGGGGTCTGTATTTATTAGGTTTGGCCTAGGGTCTTTCCTTGTTATTGTATGGCTTGGGTTCTGTATTTGTTATGGAGGTCTGGTCTGGTGTTTGCGTTTAGAGGGCTTGGTCTAAGGTCTTTATTTGTTCATATATGGTTTGGGTTCTGTATTTATATAGGGACCTGGTCTGAGTTCGTAGTAGTTAATAGGGTCTGGTTTGGGGTCTGTATTTATCAGGTTTGGCCTGGGGTCTTTCCTTGTTATTGTATGGCTTGGGTTCTGTATTTGTTATGGAGGTCTGGTCTGGGGTTTGTGTTTAGAGGGCTTGGTCTAGGGTCTTTATTTGTTCATATATGGTTTGGGTTCTGTATTTATATAGGGACCTGGTCTGAGTTCGTAGTAGTTAATAGGGTCTGGTTTGGGGTCTGTATTTATCAGGTTTGGCCTGGGGTCTTTCCTTGTTATTGTATGGCTTGGGTTCTGTATTTGTTATGGAGGTCTGGTCTGGTGTTTGCGTTTAGAGGGCTTGGTCTGGGGTCTTTATTTGTTCATATATGGTTTGGGTTCTGTATTTATATAGGGACCTGGTCTGAGTTCGTAGTAGTTAATAGGGTCTGGTTTGGGGTCTGTATTTATCAGGTTTGGCCTGGGGTCTCTCCTTGTTATTGTCTGGCTTGGGTTCTGTATTTGTTATGGAGGTCTGGTCTGGGGTTCGCGTTTAGAGGGCTTGGTCTGGGGTCTTTATTTTTTCATGTATGGTGTGGGTTCTGTGTTTATTTAGGGACCTGGTCTGGATTCCATAGTTCTTTAGAAGTTCTGAGTTTGGGGTTTTTGTTAAGGGGGCCGGTCTAGGGTTCTCTATTTGTTAATGCCTGCCTTGGGATTTTTTTTTTTTTTTCAGGGTCTTCGTTTGGTATCCATAATGCGTTTGGGGGGTCTGTATTTTTGAGACTTGGTCTGAGGTCTCTATTTGTTAATGTCCAGTTTGGGGTCGTTATTTATTATGTAGGTCTAGATTGGCGGACTTTCTGGCTTTGGTGGTCCGCAGAGCTGACAAGGCGTGATAGCACTGTTTATGGGGGGATTCTGGTTCTGCTTATAGGGGCTTTCATCTGCCACTGTTCTATGGGGTCAGGCCACCTCCTGGAGTCGTGTCTGTTCTTTTCTGCTCGGTGTACCTAAAGGAGTGGGATATAATGGACATCACCTTTAAGATATCATGGAAGAGTACCTTAAAGGGGTATCTCAAAAACTCCTGGGAGAGGAGTCCCCTGTTATTCTTCTAATCCTACCATGTGTCATCCCCTAAACTTAAAGGTTCCCCCAGTGATTAGCTGCGAACTGGGATCTTATCAGCAATTATTCATTCTCCCTGCAGCTCCCCCGCAGGAGAAAGGAGGTATTACACCGTCCTCACAGAACTCATCAATGAGCTACCTATGTAAAATATGTGGCCATGCTGGGTCCTCCAGGGAGGAGGACCATCCTCCACGGCTGAATATTCGCCATTTTTTAGTATATGGCTGTTTCAGGCCTCAGAAATCCCCTTCATGCCTCATGAATCATTCACTTGATTTAATAATTACGTTTTTTTTTTCTTTTGCCGCTTCCATCAATAATCCGGATGATTCCGCGCCGCCGCGGCCGTTTATTTTTCTCCAAATACTTGTCGGCTCCCATTGATTTTCGCATTCATTTGAATTTTGTAATATTACGGCCCTTGTTACGCCACGACGCCCCCGTAATAAGTCATCATTCACACACGGCATTCATCAATCTCGCAAAAACAAACATGACCCAAGTCATAACTCAGAGCCGCGCCGCGCCTGCAGCCACAGGCACCAAAGTAGGTTGTTTTTTTTCCTTTTTCTCCTGTTTTTTGCCTGTCAACCTGTAGTTTTTAATATTGCCAAATTGTGGTGCCCACGATGATTTGATCACTTTTTAGTGCACTTTTTGTGAGAGGAAGCGAAAGCAAAAAAAACTTTCATTTTTGGAATTTTTTATTTTATTATTTATATTATTTATTATTTTAGATTTTGATTAATTGGACTTTTTTTTAGCATCCAGTGATATTAAATATTTATTTTTTACTATTTCCCTTTTTTTTAGCTTTTAATTGGAAAATCTAGAGGATGATTAGAATATTTATATTTATTATATTTATGTTTACTTTTTTTTATACTGTTCAATTTTTTTTTACTATTTTTTTTATCTCAGTTCCCCTGAAACACATGAACCAACACTAAAAAAACAAAACAAAAAAAAATCTCCTATTAAGCGTAGCCTGCAACTTTACAGGAGTACCAAGATGGCAGTGACAGGAGCCTTCAGTAGGTCCCGGGCTTTCATGATAAGTAAACTCATCAGCATCATCGAGCTCCCAAAAAGACTCACGGGCAGGATCATGCCATTGTCGAAGCTTGACAGTAGCATTTAAAGTGTTAAACAGCAAGGATCACTGCAGGTGCCAGCTGTACAACAAAGCTGGCACCTGTCCTACATGGAGTGGACCCAGTTCCTTTTCCTGCTTAGACATATAAAACAATGTTAAAATTCTTACTACCTGCTGTCACCACTAGAGGGAGCTCACTGCATACAGATTTTACTTGATATCTCTATTTCACAAAACCTTGCTGCTAAAACCTACTGTCCTTATCCATGAGCAGTGATAGGATGATAGAGTACAGAAGAGACACTTTCCCCCAAAAGAAGAGCGTGACGTCCAGAAGAGGTGGTCCTCACGGCATGATCTCAGGAGACGTCGCCACTGTTACCTGCTGAAATCTGTCCGGGGAGCCCAGCAGATTAATGAGTGTGCGGTAGATGGCACCTATGAATTACAGACAGGGGGCTCTCTCTTAAATTTAGACCCTCTGCTTGATTTTTCACAGATATCCTCTGGTACACAGTGACTTCACCAGCAGAATAGTGAGTGCAGCTGTGGAGTATAATACAGGATGTAACTCAGGATCAGTAATGTAATGTATGTACAAAGTGACTGCACCAGCAGAATAGTGAGTGCAGCTCTGGAGTATAATACAGGATGTAACTCAGGATCAGTAATATAATGTATGTACACAGTGACTGCACCAGCAGAATAGTGAGTGCAGCTCTGGACTATAATACAGGATGTAACTCAGGATCAGTAATATAATGTATGTACACAGTGACTGCACCAGCAGAATAGTGAGTGCAGCTCTGGGGTATGATATAGGATGTAACTCAGGATCAGTAATGGAATGTATGTACACACTGACTGCACCAGCAGAATAGTGAGTGCAGCTCTGGATTATAATACAGGGTGTAACTCAGGATCAGTAATGTAATGTATGTACACAGTGACTGCACCAGCAGAATAGTGAGTGCTGCTCTGGAGTATAATACAGGATGTAACTCGGGATCAGTAATGGAATGTATGTACACGGTGACTGCACCAGCAGAATAGTGAGTGCAGCTCTGGAGTATAATACAGGATGTAACTCGGAATCAGTAATGTAATGTATGTACATGGTGACTGCACCAGCAGAATAGTGAGTGTAGCTCTGGGGTATGATACAGGATGTAACTCAGGATCAGTAATGTAATGTATGTACACAGTGACTGCACCAGCAGAATAGTGAGTGCAGCTCTGGGGTATGATACAGGATGTAACTCAGGATCAGTAATGTATTGTATGTACACAGTGACTGCACCAGCAGAATAGTGAGTGCAGCTCTGTGGTATAACACAGGATGTAACTCAGGATCAGTAATGTAATGTATGTACACGGTGACTGCATCAGCAGAATAGTGAGTGCAGCTCTGGAGTATAATACAGGATGTAACTCGGGATCAGTAATGTAATATATGTACACGGTGACTGCACCAGCAGAATAGTGAGTGCAGCTCTGGAGTATAATACAGGGTGTAACTCGGGATCAGTAATGTAATGTATGTGCACGGTGACTGCACCAGCAGAATAGTGAGTGCTGCTCTGGAGTATAATACAGGATGTAACTCGGGATCAGTAATGTAATGTATGTACACGGTGACTGCACCAGCAGAATAGTGAGTGCAGCTCTGGAGTATAATACAGGATGTAACTCGGAATCAGTAATGTAATCTATGTACACGGTGACTGCACCAGCAGAATAGTGAGTGCAGCTCTGGAGTATAATACAGGATGTAACTCAGGATCAGTAATATAATGTATGTACACAGTGACTGCACCAGCGAATAGTGAGTGCAGCTCTGGAGTATAATTCAGGGTGTAACTCAGGATCAGTAATGTAAAGTATGTACACAGTGTCTGCACCAGCATAATAGTGAGTGCAGCTCTGGAGTATAATACAGGGTGTAACTCAGGATCAGTAATGTAAAGTATGTACACAGTGACTGCACCAGCAGAATAGTGAGTGCAGCTCTGGAGTATAATACAGGATGTAACTCAGGATCAGTAATGTAATGTATGTACACAGTGACTGCACCAGCAGAATAGTAAGTGCAGCTCTGGAGTATAATACAGGATGTAACTCAGAATCAGTAATGTAAAGTATGTACACAGTGTCTGCACCAGCATAATAGTGAGTGCAGCTCTGGAGTATAATACAGGGTGTAACTCAGGATCAGTAATGTAAAGTATGTACACAGTGACTGCACCAGCAGAATAGTGAGTGCAGCTCTGGAGTATAATACAGGGTGTAACTCAGGATCAGTAATGTAATGTATGTACACAGTGACTGCACCAGCAGAATAGTGAGTGCAGCTCTGGAGTATAATACAGGGTGTAACTCAGAATCAGTAATGTAAAGTATGTACACAGTGTCTGCACCAGCATAATAGTGAGTGCAGCTCTGGAGTATAATACAGGATGTAACTCGGAATCAGTAATGTAATGTATGTACACGGTGACTGCACCAGCAGAATAGTGAGTGCAGCTCTGGAGTATAATACAGGATGTAACTCAGGATCAGTAATGTAAAGTATGTACACAGTGTCTGCACCAGCATAATAGTGAGTGCAGCTCTGGAGTATAATACAGGATGTAACTCAGGATCAGTAATGTAAAGTATGTACACAGTGACTGCACCAGCAGAATAGTGAGTGCAGCTCTGGAGTATAATACAGGATGCAACTCAGGATCAGTAATGTAAAGTATGTACACAGTGACTGCACCAGCAGAATAGTGAGTGCAGCTCTGGAGTATAATACAGGAGGTAACTCAGGATCAGTAATGTAATGTATGTACACAGTGACTGCACCAGCATAATAGTGAGTGCAGCTCTGGAGTATAATACAGGATGTAACTCAGGATCAGTAATGTAATGTATGTACACAGTGACTGCACCAGCAGAATAGTGAGTGCAGCTCTGGAGTATAATACAGGGTGTAACTCAGGATCAGTAATGTAAAGTATGTACACAGTGACTGCACCAGCAGAATAGTGAGTGCAGCTCTGGAGTATAATACAGGATGTAACTCAGGATCAGTAATGTAATGTATGTACACAGTGACTGCACCAGCAGAATAGTGAGTGCAGCTCTGGAGTATAATACAGGGTGTAACTCAGGATCAGTAATGTGATGTATGTACACAGTGACTGCACCAGCAGAATAGTGAGTGCAGCTCTGGAGTATAATACAGGGTGTAACTCAGGATCAGTAATGTAAAGTATGTACACAGTGTCTGCACCAGCATAATAGTGAGTGCAGCTCTGGAGTATAATACAGGATGTAACTCAGGATCAGTAATGTAAAGTATGTACACAGTGACTGCACCAGCAGAATAGTGAGTGCAGCTCTGGAGTATAATACAGGATGCAACTCAGGATCAGTAATGTAAAGTATGTACACAGTGACTGCACCAGCAGAATAGTGAGTGCAGCTCTGGAGTATAATACAGGAGGTAACTCAGGATCAGTAATGTAATGTATGTACACAGTGACTGCACCAGCATAATAGTGAGTGCAGCTCTGGAGTATAATACAGAGTGTAACTCAGGATCAGTAATGTAAAGTATGTACACAGTGACTGCACCAGCAGAATAGTGAGTGCAGCTCTGGAGTATAATACAGGATGTAACTCAGGATCAGTAATGTAATGTATGTACACAGTGACTGCACCAGCATAATAGTGAGTGCAGCTCTGGAGTATAATACAGGGTGTAACTCAGGATCAGTAATGTAAAGTATGTACACAGTGACTGCACCAGCAGAATAGTGAGTGCAGCTCTGGAGCAGGATATACGTATATACACAGTGATCCTCATTATCACCTCATACAGCAGATTGCAGCTCTGTTATAGGCGCGCTCCAGATAACCTTTTTCTGCATCGGGGGGTGTAGGTTACAGGGTGGATATGAGGGGGGTCTTATTCTGGGGTCTGGGCAGGTTTCCGCGGTCACATTCGTTTATTACACGTCTTATTAATACTCGGCGCTGATGTATAAGACAAACAGACTTCTCAAACCGGCGCGTCATTCCCATGAGAAGTGCGGTTAAAAATCTGACAAAACAGTGAAACAAATTATAACTTTCCGCTCTCACGATCCAGGAGAAAACATTTTGGGCAAGATTAGAAAAACATGGCTGTGCTTTTATTCCCAAAGCAGCGCCACCACTGTCCACAGGTTGTATGTGGAAATGCAACTTTGACCAACGACCTGTAATAAACGGAACTGAAACATGAGGAGACCCCAAAGACCACTATATTATATTATGCATGATAGCAGGATTTCTGACTGATAAACAAGACACATATGACTGTAATAAGAGACCATGACTGCGGAGAGTCTGACATTATTCCATTACTGAGAGGAGTCAGCTGCCATGAGAAAAAAATATATTATGTCACAGCTATTAGCTGCACTTCCTCAAATAAAACACCAGAGGGCGATAATCACTAGTCAGTATTACACCCTGGGCATTCATACATACTGTATATACTGTATACCGACTCCCTGTGCAACAGATACTAAGAGATCAACAAGAAAGACAGGGAAAATAATGAAAATACTACAGATGTGTTCTTAATGTACAATCATGTATCATATAGAAAAGCTCCGAGTATTTCACACCAGATGTTGGACTCCTAAATGTAATTTCAAGCCACTAATGACATTCATGTCTCTCACTGAATATAAAGTGGCTAATTTCTACAGTATAACACAATAAATGCAATTTATTATATTTGCATACCAATGTACTGTATATAGAAAAATGCTAATACTATAATACGGCCTCTGCTATAATACTGCTCCTATGTACAAGAATATAACTACTATAATACTGTCCCCTATATACAAGAATATAACTACTATAATACTGCCCCTATATACAAGAATATATCTACTATAATACTGCTCCCTATGTACAAGAAAATAACTACTATAATACTGCCCCCTATGTACAAGAATATATCTACTATAATACTGCTCCCTATGTACAAGAATATAACTACTATAATACTGCCCCTATATACAAGAATATATCTACTATAATACTGCTCCCTATGTACAAGAAAATAACTACTATAATACTGCCCCCTATGTACAAGAATATATCTACTATAATACTGCTCCCTATGTACAAGAAAATAACTACTATAATACTGCCCCCTATGTACAAGAATATATCTACTATAATACTGCTCCTATGTACAAGAATATAACTACTATAATACTGTCCCCTATATACAAGAATATAACTACTATAATACTGCCCCTATATACAAGAATATATCTACTATAATACTGCCCCTATGTACAAGAATATAACTACTATAATACTGCCCCCTATGTACAAGAATATAACTACTATAATGCTGCCCCTATGTACAAGAATATAACTACTATAATACTGCTCCCTATGTACAAGAATATAACTACTATAATACTGCCCCCTATGTACAAGAATATAACTACTATAATACTGCCCCCTATGTACAAGAATATATCTACTATAATACTGCTCCCTATGTACAAGAATATAACTACTATAATACTGCCTCTATATACAAGAATATAACTACTATAATACTGCTCCCTATGTACAAGAATATAACTACTATAATACTGCCCCTATGTACAAGAATATAACTACTATAATACTGCCCCCTATATACAAGAATATAACTACTATAATACTGCTCCTATGTACAAGAATATAACTACTATAATACTGTCCCCTATATATAAGAATATAACTACTATAATACTGCCTCTATATACAAGAATATAACTACTATAATACTGCTCCCTATGTACAAGAATATAACTACTATAATACTGCCCCTATGTACAAGACTATAACTACTATAATACTGCCCCTATATACAAGAAT
Organism: Dendrobates tinctorius; assembly: GCF_039654945.1. Lineage (NCBI taxonomy): Eukaryota > Metazoa > Chordata > Amphibia > Anura > Dendrobatidae > Dendrobates > Dendrobates tinctorius. The sequence goes on from NW_027361688.1 coordinate 6,054,727, forward strand.
ATAACTACTATAATACTGCTCCTATGTACAAGAATATAACTACTATAATACTGCCCCTATGTACAAGAATATAACTACTATAATACTGCCCCTATATACAAGAATATAACTACTATAATACTGCTCCTATGTACAAGAATATAACTACTATAATACTGCTCCTATGTACAAGAATATAACTGCTATAATACTGCTCCTATGTACAAGAATATAACTACTATAATACTGCCCCTATGTACAAGAATATAACTACTATAATACTGCCCCCTATGTACAAGAATATAACTACTATAATACTGCCCCCTATGTACAAGAATATAACTACTATAATACTGCCCCTGTGTACAAGAATATAACTACTATAATACTGCTCCTATGTACAAGAATATAACTACTATAATACTGCCCCTATGTACAAGAATATAACTACTATAATACTGCCCCCTATGTACAAGAATATAACTACTATAATACTGCCCCCTAGTACAAGAATATAACTACTATAATATTGCCCCTGTGTACAAGAATATAACTGTTATAATACTGCTCCTATGTACAAGAATATAACTACTATAATACTGCCTCCTATGTACAAGAATATAACTACTATAACACTGCTCCTATGTACAAGAATATAACTACTATAATACTGCCTCCTATGTACAAGAATATAACTACTATAATACTGCCCCCTATGTACAAGAATATAACTAATATAATACGGCCTCTGCTATAATATTGCCCCTATGTACAAGAATATACTATAATACTGCTCCTATGTACAAGAATATAACTACTATAATACTGCTCCCTATGTACAAGAATATAACTACTATAACACTGCTCCTATGTACAAGAATATAACTACTATAATACTGCCCCTATGTACAAGAATATAACTACTATAGTACTGCCCCTATGTACAACAATAAAGCTACTATAATACTGCCCCTATGTATAAGAATAGAACTACTATAATACTGCCCCTATGTACAAGAATATAACTACTATAATACTGCTCCTATGTACAAGAATATAACTACTATAATACTGCTCCTATGTACAAGAATATAACTAAAAAAATACTGCCTCCTATGTACAAGAATATAACTACTATAATACTGCCCCTATGTATAAGAATATAACTACTATAATACTGCCCCTATGTACAAGAATATAACTACTATAATACTGCTCCTATATACAAGAATATAACTACTATAATACTGCTCCTATGTACAAGAATATAACTACTATAATACTGCTCCTATGTACAAGAATATAACTACTATAATACTGCTCCTATGTACAAGAATATAACTACTATAATACTGCTCCTATGTACAAGAATATAACTGCTATAATACTGCCCCTATGTATAAGAATATAACTACTATAATACTGCCCCTATGTACAAGAATATAACTACTATAATACTGCTCCTATGTACAAGAATATAACTACTATAATTCTGCCTCTATGTATAAGAATATAACTACTATAATACTGCCCCTATGTACAAGAATATAACTACTATAATACTGCTCCTATGTACAAGAATATAACTACTATAATACTGCCCCTATGTATAAGAATATAACTACTATAATACTGCCCCTATGTACAAGAATATAACTACTATAATACTGCTCCTATATACAAGAATATAACTACTATAATACTGCCCCTATGTATAAGAATATAACTACTATAATACTGCCCCTATGTACAAGAATATAACTACTATAATACTGCTCCTATGTACAAGAATATAACTACTATAATACTGCTCCTATGTACAAGAATATAACTAGTATAATACTGCTACTATGTACAAGAATATAACTACTATAATACTGCCCCTATGTACAAGAATATAACTACTATAATACTGCTCCTATATACAAGAATATAACTACTATAATACTGCCCCTATGTACAAGAATATAACTACTATAATACTGTCCCCTATGTACAAGAATATAACTACTATAATACTGCCCCTATGTATAAGAATATAACTACTATAATACTGCCCCTATGTACAAGAATATAACTACTATAATACTGCTCCTATATACAAGAATATAACTACTATAATACTGCCCCTATGTACAAGAATATAACTACTATAATACTGTCCCCTATGTACAAGAATATAACTACTATAATACTACCCCTATGTACAAGAATATAACTACTATAATACTGCTCCTATGTACAAGAATATAGCTACTATAATACTGCTCCCCTATGTACAAGAATATAACTACTATAATACTGGTCCCCTATGTACTAGAATATAACTACTATAATACTGCCCACTATGTACAGAATATAACTACTATAATACTGCTCCTATGTACAGGAATATAACTACTATAATACTGCCCGCTATGTACATGTATATATCTGCTATAATACTGCCTCCTCTACATAGATTTATCCATTTTTGACTAGATCCGCTGTCTTGATACTTGTTGCGGGCAGGTTTCTTGCCATCTTCTGGCAGTGTCAGCGTTAATTTCGGCCCTATATTTGCAGCTCTCCTGGTGAGGGTCTGCCTGCCTTATCCTTCTGCTCGTTCTCAGCTGCCTTGAACCATCCTCACATTTATGCTGCAGAAGTGATATGAAACAGAATGTCCTTCTGGATTCCAGTCCTCCCAAGAAATGTGACTGAAAATCCAGAAACCCTGTGAGATGCGGCAGTGGCAGGCTTATAAATCATTCATGCCAGAGAGCAGCAGCTAAAAAGGAGTCGCTTGGTGAGAAAGCGAGAGGCCACCAGCTCCCCCGAGAGGAGGGATTTCATTTATCCTGTTGTACACGCAGTTATAGTGGCAACAGAAACATCCCTCTCTATCACGTACCCCCTCACCCCATCCCTCATCCCCCCCCCCCGTAATTACCTACTCTATAATCCCTAAATAGTTGAGGGGGAGCGCAGGACCAGAGTGTGATACAACCATAGTCCACACTAGGCGTCTTTTTTCTTCTATCTAAACTCAATGGTGGCCAAAAGAGATGTTTAAAATGATAAAACCTAAGAATAACCCATCTATGAAATATTAGGAAGAACCCGACCAATCAGCAGAAGACATTGATGCATGTACTGTTATGAACCAGTAAGCCCCAGCAACCAAGATGGCCCCTTTATTTTGCTGATCCAGAAGGTTGGATCATTGGACGCCATTGGTTGCTTAATGTAGGTGTTCTGGAGTTCCCGATCTCTCCTTGGTGTTAAAAGGGAAAACCTGTCACTTACCAGCCTCTCCATTTTGCTTGACTTCATAAAAGGAGACCTTTGTGAACCTTTTTCTACTGTACTCTGAAATAATTATTGGCCCTGAATTTTGGGTAGAACTGCCCAGTTTTACTGTTGGTTAGTGGCATAGACTAAGTTGGGAAGTCCTCCTCATGTACACCTTCAAAAACCCTGGAGAAGCACCAAAATCAAACATCTCAGAGTCTTAGGTCTTCCATGTTTTATGGTCATAGCCATAGGTACACCTTTCGGAAGTTTGAAATAGCTTAGCTCAGAGTTACCCAACCTGTGTTGCTTAGGTGGGTGGGACTTCTACTGCTGCTCTTCATATCCACCCCCAAGGATCCATCCCATAAATTAGTCTCCATCCAATAGATGGAGATGGAATGTGGCTTGAGGTCAAATTGTTGAAGGTGACCTTTAGACCTTCACCTCTCAGGCTCATAACTTTATAACATCTATGATATTGCTAGTGGACAAATCCAAATATACTACCTCCAAAATATCTCCCAAAACTTAGATGTTGAGACACTTTTCTTCATTTGTTCTGCCACTCATCAGTATTCCACCCATCTGCATGCCCACCTCTGCTCCATATATTGTAGATCACTCCTCATTCTCAAAGTTTCTGCTCAACTCAAATCTGAGACGTGGGAAGATGAAGAGAAGACTGTGATTCTCGCTACAGGGGACGATGAAGAACAATGAGGTAACACGCAGTTAGCAATGTATTTACTTCTATTCACTTGTAAAGAGAAGTTAATATATTGTTAGCTGTGCATTAACCAACTTCTCTCTGCACTGCAGAATGGAACACGAGAGACTCGGATATTCCGACACCACACACAGTGCAGTAGTTTCACCATGTCCTATGTGGGAGAGGGCCAACTCCACCATCACTTCATATACATATTTTCTTGAGATTGTTAATGATAAGCCATTGTAGACGAAGGTTACTGATCTGATCACGCATGGTTGTTCATGAGGTCAAGCTTGCTTATTAACCTGTCAAACGTATTTCATGGCAATCTACATTAACCATATGTCCATGAATCATATAAACAATAAACGTCCACTGTTTTAGGACCACCATTTTCATTCATTTCAACCTAACAGGGTTCAAAGGTTCTAGAGATATCTGCCATGGATATCAAAGAAAGAAAGGTGGGAGCCCATGGAGAGGAAGTCTTCTCAAAGGATGACCCATCTCAGTTTGTAGGGCCACGGAAAGGTTGGAACTACCTTGACTAGACAGTGGTGCACCAAAAGTTGGGATTCCAATTGAGAGGGAATCATGAAACAAGACCCAACTTGGATTTTAGGGCTATGAAAAATAGAAAGTCTGGTTGTGTGTCCATGAAGATGGAAACAATATCTAAGGTTGGGTTTCTTTAGAAAGTAAAGAATCCTAATGGTTAGGAGCTCATGAAAAATGTGGATCCACCTCAGGTTGCGGGTTCATGGAAAGGTAGAATCCACCTCAGTTTTTTAGCTCATCGAGAGAGAGAGAACCCAACTCAGGTTAGAGGTTTCATGGAAAAGAAGGATTTCTCTGAGAATGTGAACCTAAAGGAAGGGAGGACCTACCTTAGGTTACTTGCTCCATAGAAAAAAAATATTGCTTTCAGGCTGAAAGCCAATTGGAAAGACAGATCTATGTCTGGTTGTGAACCCAAAGAGATGGAGAACCCACGTTAGGATAGGGTTTCCATGAAAAGTAAAGACCCATTTCAGATGTTGAGCAAATAGGGACAGAGGACACCCTGAGGTTTCATGGAGAAGGACAACTCAACTTGAGGTCGTGAGGCCATAGAAAAGAGGACCCATATCAGGTCAGATGTAAGGAAAAGGAGGACCCACCTTAGATATTGTAGATATTGGTTCCATGAAAAAGAAGGATCCCTCTCAGAATTTGAACCCACATAGAGGTAAGACACACCATAAATTAAGGGCACCATGGAAAAAAAGGATCCACCCCAGATTGGTAACCCACAGAGAGGGAGGACCCACTTCAACATTGGGTTTCCATGAAAAGTAAGGACCCCTCTCAAATTCTACGCAAATAGGGACAGAAGACCCATTTCAGTTTGGGGTTTTATGGAGAAGGAGAACCCAACTGAGGCTGTGAGCCTATAGAAAAGAGGATCCACATCAGCTCAGGTGTTCTGTGGAAAGGGAGGACCCACTTTAAATTTTGGGCTTTATGATAAAGAAGGATCAGTTTCAATTATAAACCCATATAGAGGGAAGACTCACCATAGGTTAAGGTCATCATGGAAAAGAAGAATTAATCTCAGGTTGGTAACCCATAAGTATGGAGGGCCCACCTCAGGTTAGGGTTTCACAGGAATGTAGGGAACCTGCTCAGATTCTCAGCTAATAGGGACAGATGACCCCCTCCACCACCACCACCATTAGATTGTTACCAAATAGGGACAGAGAACCCACTTCAGTTTGGGGTTTCATATAGAAGGAGAACCCAACTGAGGTTGTGAGCCCACAGATAAGAAGACCCACATCAGGTCAGGGGTTCAATTGAAAGGAAGGACCCACGTTAGCCTAAGAGAACTCAAAAACAGAGTCAAAACTACGTTAAGGACCCAAGGAATGAACGAACCCTCTTCAGGTTGGTGGTCTCTGGAGAGTTAGTACCTACCTGGGTCTTATAAGTGGAGTGAACTTGCATGGAGCTCCTCGTATCCATAGGTCTACAGATAATGTACTTCATTGTGAGCAAACAGTAGGACCTGACCATACAAAAGGTCTCACCACATGGGTGAAAAAGTGTCTGGCACACATGACCCTGAGGATTTTTAGGGTTGAAACCCCACAATGTCTACAGTATGCAGAGTGAGAGTGCTAACAGTGCCGAAAACCTGCAGCTCCCGATACATCTCATTAGACGCGGTGCGATTTATTACGGTGCAGCTCAATAACTTCATGGCGCACGTGGCGCTAACATCCGGCGCTCGCAACGAGAGTGGATTTATATTTTCACATGATAATTTCTCTTTAATGGAATCTGCTGTGCTCTCTGCCGTCTCTCCAAATTTTATTACTCCTGTGAGCGACCGCCCGCTATCTGCAGTTTCCTAAATCTCGCAGACGCCGATGAGTCACACTGGTCCCAAAAAGGCCCTTTCTCACATCAAAACTTTCCCCCTTATCTCCTCACTGCTAAATCATCTCTATGTGTCACCGAGCGGTTTTAATTTACTTTCCATTAGGTCTGTATAAAAGGCAATTCTGGGCTCCTAGGTAAATGAATGACAGGCGGAGGGTGGGGAGGGAGCCGCGGAGCCATAGAAGTCATCTTAATGACGGCACAGACATTTTTTTTTGCAAAGTTTGATATTTTTTGATTGTGAGGAACTTAGAAAATATATTCTCTATTGATGAGCATGTTTGGTCGTGTATTTCACCTTCGGACCCTCCGACCAAGGTCAAAAACCAGCACTGAAAACTGTGCAAATGCTTGGAACCATTTTGGTGACTACAGAGAGCTGGTTTTGGTCACTCGGTCACACGCCCAGTCACGTGTAGGAAACTCCCATAATAATGCTTTCATACCTTCTCTCTCCGGTTGTAGTATTAGTAGTAGAAGTAGCATTAGTAGTAGAAGCAGTTCAAGCAGAAGTAGAAGTTGTAGTATTAGTAGTAATAGCAGTAGAAGTTGTAGTAATAGTAGTAAAAGTAGTGGTAGCAGAAGTACCAGAGTTTGTAGCATTAGTAGTAGTAAAGATATTATTAGAAGTAGTAGTTTTACAAGTAGTAATATTAGTAGTAGTACTCAATAATAGTGCAATAATTAGTAGTAGTAATAGCAGTAGCATTAGCAGTAGTAGTATTACTATAGTAATAATAACAGTAGTAGAAAATGAATCAGTTTTGGTAGTAGTAGAAGTTGTAGTATTATTAGCAGTAGTAGTTTTACTAGTAGTAATATTGTTATTAGTATTAGTAGTAGTGTAACTTGTAATAGTAGTAAAAGAAGTGGTAGTAGTAGCACTAGTTATAGCAGTTGAAATAATAGTAATAGTAGTAGAAATAGTAACAGAACATGCACCAATGTTAGTAGTATTGGTAGAAGTAAGAATATTATTGTCAGTAGTAGAAGTAGTAATTTTGCTAGTAGTAATATTATTAGTTGTAGTATTATTTATAATAGTAGTAGAATAAGTAGTAGTAATGGAATTAGCAGCAGCATTAGTAGTATCAGTAATAGTAGTATTAGTAGTAATAACAGTAGCAGAAAAATATCAGTGTTATTAGTATTAGTAGAAGTTGTAGTATTATTAGTAGTATTAGTAGTAGTATAACTTGTAATAGTAGTAAGAGAAGAGGTAGTAGTAACATTAGAATTTGTAGTAATAGTAGTAGAATAGTAGAAGTAGTAGCAGAACATGTACCAGTGTTAGTAGTATTAGTAGAAGTAAAGGTATTATTAGCAGTAGAAGTAGTAGTTTTACTAGTATTAATATCATTAGTAGTAGTATTATTTAGAATAGCAGTAGAATAAGTAGTAATAGAATTAGTAGTAGCATTAGTAGTAGTACTAGTATTAATAGTGGTAATAACAGTAGCAGAAAAAGTATCAGTGTTGGTAGTATTAGTAGATGTAGTAATATTAGTAGTATTAGTAGTAGTATTACTTGTAATAGTAGTAAGAGAATTAGTAGTAGTAGTAACAGTAGAAGTTGTAGTAATAGTAGTAGCAGAACATGTACTGGTGTTAGTAGTATTAGTAGAAGTAAAGGTATTATTAGCAGTAGAAGTAGTAGTTTTACTAGTATTAATATTACTAGTAGTAGTATTACTTATAATAGTAGTAGAAAAAGTAGTAATAGAATTAGCAGTAGCATTAGTAGTATTAGTATTAATAGTGGTAATTACAGTAGTAGAAAAAGTATCAGTGTTGGCAGTATTAGTAGAAGTTGTAGTATTATTAGCAGTAGTAGTTTTACTAGTAGTAATATTGTTAGTAGTATTATTACTTGTAATAGTAGTAAAAGAAGTAGTAGTATTAATAGTAGTAGTAGTAGTAGTAGTACTAGTTGTAGCAGATGAAGTAGTAATAGTAAAAGTAGTAGCAGAAGATGTAGCACTGTTAGTAGTAATATTATTAGTAGTAGTATTACTCGTAATAGTAGTAAAAGAATTGTTAACCCAAAAAGCAGGGCATTACATAATGAGGGAGTTCAATGTGCCAAATTAGTAAAACCAGAAACAGAATGAACTTCCAGAAAAGTCTATGAAGAAATGGAGCTCAGAAGCTGAGTTGTTATATTTGGATATGTAATTGAGATGCCACAACCACTCTCTGCACAACATTCTCCTTGTTCACGTTTTGTTTTTTGTTTGTATAAATAAAGCTTAAAACTTTGTAAATGTACTGTTTGGGTGGTTCATTCGTTTATAGTTATAGTAAAAGAAGTAGTAATAGCAGTAGTAGTAGACATAGTAAAAACATATGAGAAAAAGAAACACCAAGTCAGATTACAAATACACTAGCAGGATGCAGCAGCCCCCCCATGATAAAGACAGGGGGCAGCACAGGTGCAAACACTGATGGAGGCAGCCCCTCACACACCTGTCAATTCATGGAGGGGGCGGAATAGGCAGAATCATCATATCCGTAGGAATAGTAGTAGAAGTAATAGTAGAAGTAGTAGTAATAGTGGTTGTAGTGTTAGTAGTGGAACTAGCAGTAGTAGTAGTAGTAGCATTAGTAGTAATATATGTAGAAGTATCAGTAAGGGTAGTATTAGTAGAATTTGTAGTATTATTAGTAGTAGAAGAAGTCATTTTACTAGTAGTAGTATTTTTAGTATTTGTAGGAATAGCACAAGGGGTATTAGTAGAAGTAGTATTAGTAGTAATTATAACAGTAGTAGAAGTATCAGTGTTAGTAGTATTACTAGATGGTGTAGTATTGTAAGTAGTAGAAGTAGTTTTAGTATGTGAAGGAATAGTAGTAGAAGAATTAGCAGTATTAGTAGTAGGTGTAGTAATAGAGCTCGTAGTAGTAATAGAAGTACAGTAGTAGTATCATCAATGTTTGTACTAGTAGTAGTAATTTTATTCATAAAGTAGACATAATAGTAGTGGTGGCTGTGTTGCTATTAGAAGTAATGGTGCTTGAACCTCCGACCATCTTGGCTTCTGAGAGACTCTGCCTCTCTCACATGTTTGTTATATACAGTCACGTGACTTAGTATAGAATTGACCCTCCGGCTGTGTTTCATTACTATCACTTTCTTTTCCAGCCTTTTGTTAAACTTGTTCTGACTTTTGTGAGACATGTCGCCGCCATCGATTTTAAAGTGAATTAATTTTTTTTCAAATGAAATGTAAAAATATCCCAACATCTAACTTCTGATCTGTGACCTGTGGTGAATAAAATACGGAGAGAAGAGATTTCCTTATCTTTCCATTCTGGTTTTCTTAACATTTAACACACGGGACAAACTTTTTGGGAAATGGAGTTGTTGTAGTAATATAGTAATTATTACTAGTAGTAGTAGCGGCACCTGTAGTAATATCATCATAACTTGTAGAAGTATTAATGATTTGGCAGTAGTAACAATAGTGGTGGCGCTAAAAGTGTAAGTACAGTGTTAGAGGTAAAATGAAAATTACTAGTAGTAATAGAAGTATCATCATTACTAGTAGTAGTAACGACGTGACGACTTTAAAGCAAATTATAGAAGTATTATTTCTTGTAGTACTAATAATAGTAGTTTTAGCTGAGATAGTAGTAGTAGCAATCAGGGCTGTAAACTGGCAGCGATGCAGTATCAATGTTAGCAATAGCTGCAGAAATAGCATCACTATTAGTAGAATTACCCACACTAGTAGTAGATGATATTGGGGTAGGATTTTCCATACAAGTATCAGAAATATTACTAACTACTAGGAAAAAGGTAATCAAGGTTGTATTAGTAATAGTATCATATCAGGTTAGTAGGGATGCGCAGACCCGTGGAACTTTGGGTTCGTTGGTTTCGACCGAACTTTCGTCCAAAGTTCGGTTTGGGTAGCAGAACTCTACCCAAACTTTAACCTGAACCCCATGGAAATCAATGGGGACCCGAACTTTGGTGCTGTAAAATGGTCGTAGTAATCTCTCTTTCTCCCTTCTCAGACTTCTCCCGGAACTCGGAACAGTAAAACAGACGACTTCCAGGAGAAGTCCATGTTCGGAGTTCAGCACCGGAGCACCGGTCATGTACAAACCTTGAACTTTAATGTTTGGGATCGCTCATCTCGATTTGTGAGTGCCCCCCGTGCAGTGTGCCGATAACGACTGGTTCCACAGCTGCGAAGGGTTTTTTTATATAAATTGTTATTATTTTATTACAGAATTATTATCTTGTTATTATTATTCTTTAATAGGTATTTTTAATTTGTCTTATTTTTATAGTATAATCACTACTATTATCATTTAATAATAATCTATTTTTTATTATTATTATGAAATATTATTTCTTCTTTTTTAAGTACTATTATTATTACTATTATTACTTGTATTGTTATTATCATTTATATATCTATTATGTATTTCTATTTCATTTTTATTGTTTATATATCATATTATATTTTTTAGATTATTATTATTAGAAGTAGTATTATATATATATATTTCTTATTTATGCATTACAATTATTTTATTATTAGTGTTCATATTATTATAATTTTATTATTATTATTACATATATATTTCTTATTATTTTATTATTTATTTATTATTTTAGTATTATTATTATTATTATTATTATCTATATATTTCTTATCTATTTCTTATTATTATTTTACTATTATTGTTTATATTAATATTACTATTATTTTACTATTACTGGTACATATTTAATTCTTATGTATGTAATACTATTTTAGTATCGTTATTTATTTTATTTTTGTATTATTATTATTGTGTATTTATTTCTTGTTTATGCATTATAATTTTACTATTATTATTTATATATTTTTTGTTATTATTTTAGTATGATTATGTATTTATCTATTTTTTATTATTGTTTATATTACGATTATCATTTTCTTATTATAAATTTAAATCTTATGTATATACTATTAATATGGTATTATTATTTATATATTATTATAGTAGCAGTAGTATTTTAGCAATATTAATTATTACGCACTTATGTCTTCTTTATTTCTTGTTACTATATTCTTATTATTCTTAGTCCTATTATTCTTATTATTAATAATAATAATTATATCTTTAGGCTTTTATTAGTCCTTTTGCACCAGGTTCTTCACATTAATTGGCTTCCCAGTAAAACTCACATGTGTGAGGCATCATTGTGGGCCCCGGTAGAGTCAGGAATCAGTGATTATCTTCTATGTAGACCATAAGGGAAGATGTCATAATAATAAGACTAGAAACACCAGAGAGTCCTGTCCTGGATAATTAGATGTGCACTGGTGTCAGGCAGCTGCGGAAAGGCGCCTCATTTTTATCATTGTACCGTTCTGACTTACCGAATGGATTTAGGCCATACTCAGTAGGTGCCGATGATCCCTTGTAGGATCAGCGACGACTTAGATGTTGTGATTTTTTCTGAAACCTACTTTTTCTTTGTGGTGAATGGTTCTTATCAGACATAACACACAGCGCCATGTTGTGCACGGAGCTGACAGCGGCAGCTGTTATCTGTCCCTTTATGCCGCCCCGACGTGCTAAACTCCCATTCCGGATAATAATATCTGCTATCGGCGCCCCGCAGTTTGTGGGCAAAAGAGACAAGTTTCATCACTCCGGCTGCCGGCGCTCCACATGTAATTATTCTGAGTGGAGATGAGTTCTTGTAAAGGTGATTTGAAGGGCGCCAGAGGGCTCCGCCGCATGCACGCACGCACGCACCGCGCCGTCCGCACAGCCTCATTAGCATGGATCATGTTGTGAAGGAGCCTTGTTTTTTTCTTGTGTGTTTTTCTCATGAGCTTTCGGCTGAGATCCTTTACCTGCCAGGAACCTGGCGGATGAGCCTCCCGTGTGACCGCCCGGCTGGCAGCTGTCGGCAGCCGACTCCCCTCGTAGAGAAATTAATCTTTTTTTCCCAAGTGCCCCCCCCCAGTCCTTTATGTTCGCCCCTTGAAAAGCTGCATGAAAAATTCCTTTAATCCGGAATTAAAGGGGGTTTTCTGATTTGTTCTATATAAATGGGCGCACATTGGACCCATGCTATAGGGGGCCGGCAATGGCCAACCATCTCTGGATTTCAAGGGGCATGACAAATCCTATTGCCCCTGCCACGATCGCTTTTCAGGATCATACCGATCAGTCATTGATCACATCTTCTACCATTTATATCAGTTTTCCAAGTACCCCTTTAATATGTCTAATTTCCAACAGAGCGCTTTTTAAAGGGGTTGTCCATAGGATATGTAACAAATATGGTCACCTACAGTAGATTTAGGGGTCAAAGATCCGTAACCCTATGACAGTAACAGACAGTGATTGGAGCAGGGGTGGTCACTTGGGGACCTTGGACTCTTGTTCTTGTATTGGCGGGGGTCCCAAAGAATGTAACCCTCTATCTGATGTGATAAATATTTCAATAGTGAGGATTCTATTCAATGGTTACAAAAATGAGGATTCTGTGTTGTTAGATAACCCCTTTAAGACGTGGGTGTACATACATTGATGGGTGGGACAAATTGCTAGTTTTTAATATCAATGTAAATCTTCTGGTGATATCGCTGTCAGTGAGCCGTTACTGTGATGCCAGATGGTGCCGTGTTGCACTGAAATGTGGCCATCTGGTGACAAAAAAATTGAAAATGAAAGCTTTTTTAATACTGAAATTTTTCCTTTTCCATTTCATCATATATAAGTTCCCTTTTCAGCACTTTTCTGGGGTTTTTTCATGGCTTTTTTAGTGGGTAAATTAAACTTTGACAGAAGCAGGACACAGGACCTGCAGGAGCGGTAACAGGCAGGACCTGCAGGAGCGGTGACAGGCACGACATTGACTGCACAGACCATCTGCTCATGATTTTTGTGTGGTCGAGGGGATGGTGATGTATATAGGCTCCCTTTTCAGCACTTTTTTTGGTGTTTTCATGTTTTTTAGTGGGTAAATGAAACTTTGACAGAAGCAGGATACAGGAGCGGTAACAGGCAGGACCTGCAGGAGCGGTGACAGGCACGACAATGACTGCAGAGACCATCGGCTCTTATTTTTTGTGTGGTCAAGGGGATGTTGATGTATATAGGTTCCCTTTTCAGCACTTTTTTGGTGTTTTCTTGTTTTTTTAGTGGGTAAATGAAACTTTGACAGAAGCAGGACACAGGACCTGCAGGAGCGGTAACAGGCAGGACCTGCAGGAGCGGTGACAGGCACGACATTGACTGCACAGACCATCTGCTCATGATTTTTGTATGGTCGAGGGGATGTTGATGTATATAGGCTCCCTTTTCAGCACTTTTTTTGGTGTTTTCATGCTTTTTAGTGGGTAAATGAAATTTTGACAGAAGCAGGATACAGGAGCGGTAACAGGCAGGACCGGTGACAGGCACAACAATGACTGCACAGACCATCGGCTCTTAATTTTTGTGTGGTCGAGGGGATGTTGATGTATATAGGTTCCCTTTTCAGCACTTTTTTGGTGTTTTCTTGTTTTTTTAGTGGGTAAATGAAACTTTGACAGAAGCAGGATACAGGACCTGCAGGAGCGGAAACAGGCAGGACCTGCAGGAGCGGTGACAGGCACGACAGTAACTGCACAGACCATTGGCACGTGATATTTGTGTGGTCGAGGGGATGTTGATGTAATTGTAGGACGCAGATACATTGGAAGGTGCTGATCACTGGTGTATAACGACTCAGGACACCCGCGATTGGTATCAATGGATATCACTGGTGTGAAATATACATACTGCTCAGAATAAATGAGTACACCCCCTTTAAAAAGTAAGGCTTTAATCAATATCTCACTAGACTTAAGAACAATTTCCAAAATTTTGATTAAAAATTAATTTTCAAAAATATTTTTTAACCCATAAGATGAAAGTAAGGTTAATAATATAAATATTCAGTTTTTGTCAAATTGATGTAAAAATGAGTACACCCCACATCAAAAACTACTACAGCTAGTATTTTGTAGGACCGCCATGATTTTTAGGACATCACTAAGTCTTCTAGGCACGGAAGGAACAGATTGGTGACACATTACGACATCTATCTCTTTCCATTTTTCAAGAACGATCTGTTTTAGAGCCTGGATGCCGGAGGAGAGTGATGACAACTTGTCTCTTCAGAAATTCCCACAGGTGTTGGGTTAAGAGACACTTGGCCACTAAGTCACTTTCACACTGTTCACCTTCAGAAATGCAATAGATGTGTTTTGGATCATTGTCATGTTGGAAAAGTGCTCATCTTCCACAAGAACAAAGTGATGGGAGCATCTTGTCTTCCACTATAGAGCAGTACATCTGTGAATTCATAGTACCATCAATGAAAATGTAGTTCCCAACACCAGCAGCTCATGCAGACCCATATAAGGACACTGCCATGACCATGCCTCACTATAAGCACCATGCTTATCCAGATGTGAGTTTTGGATCATTGTTATGTTGGAAAAGTGCATGTCTACCAAGGGCACAGAGTGATGGTAGCACCTTCTCATTCACTATAGAGCAGTACACCTGTGAAGTCATGATACCATCAATAACATGCTGCTCCACAATATCATGAGCTCATGCAGCCCCGCATAAGGACACAGCCACCACCATGTGTCATTGTAGGCACAATGCATGTAAAAAATGAATTTAGAAGGGTATGGGTATACCTAAATTAAGGTAAAAAAATGGAAGTCTCTGCACTATTACCCATTTGTGTATTCTAAATAATAGCGGGTCTATCGTTCCTGGTTCTATCTCATATGGCTTGGTCTTTGTAACCTCTCTTATTTTTTCTCTTTTCATGAGATGTCTTTTGAATTTAAATGTATGTTGGGACTTAAGTTCTTTTGTTAAAATTTGGAAAACTTAAAAAAAATTTGCAGATAGAAAAAATTAATTTAGCAAAAATGCCTGGTGCCTACAGTGAAACATGGTGGTGGCAGTGTCCTTATGTGGAGCTGCATGAGCTGTTGGTGTAAATGATGGTATCATGAATTCACAGATGTACTGCTCTATAGTGAGACAGAAGATGCTACCATCACTCCGTGCCCTTGGTAGACGTGCACTTCTCCAACATGACAATGATCCAAAGCATGCATCTGTTGCGTTTATGAAGAACAGGGTGAAAGTGATTCAGTGGCCAAGTGTCTCCTGATCTGACTCAACCAAACATCTATGGGAAATTCTGAAGAAACAAGTTGGCATCATTTTCCATCCAGCATCCATTCTCTTTGAATTCATGATACCATCAACATCAGCCCTAGATCAGGACACTGCCAACACCATGCTTCACTGTAGGCACTATGCATTTTTCTAAATTGATTTTTTTACATACATGGTGCCTACTGTGACACATGGTGGTGGCAGTGTCCTTATTTGATAAAGATGATCGGTGTGCTCACTGTTTGTTAGCAGGTGCTCAAAGGTAAAAATACAATACTGTGTATGAACTTCTGGTGTTGGGGAGTTACATTTTATTGATGAGATCATGAATTCACAGATATGTTGCTCTGTAGTGAAAGAGAAGATGCAACCATCACTTTGTGGCCTTGGTAGGTGTGCACTTCTCCAACATGACAATAATCCAAAATACACATCTATTGAGTTTCTGAAGAAGAACATGATGAAAGCGACTCAGTGGACAAATGTCTCCTGATCTTAACCCAACCGAAAACCTATTGGGAATTCTGAAGAGACAAGATGTCATCACTCTCCATCCAGAATCCAGGTTCTAAAAGAGCTCATTCTTGAAGAATAGAAAAGATGGATGTTGCAACATGTCTCCAACTTTTTCCTTCCATGTGTAGAAGACCTGGTGTCATCCTTAAAAAAAAAGCCATACAGAATACTAAATGTAGCATTTTTTATGTAGGGTGTACTCATTTTTACATCACTTAAAACTAAAGATTTTGCAGTGAAAGTTAAATTATTGACTTTACTTTCATGATATGGTTAAGAAAAAAAATAGTCTATGAAACTCGGTCTCATCAACATTTTTGGAAACGTTTCTTGTGGATATTGATGAAAATTTTACTTTTTAAAGGGGGGTGTACTCATTTACGCTGAGCGCTGTTGAATATCCTCACTCCCCAATCCTGATCAGAGATCTCTCGTTGGGCTACAACAATTCTGTATAACATAAAAAAAAAAATAAGAAAAAAAAAAATTCCCATCCGTCTCCGAGCTCCGACCTTTTCCTGTGTCTGCGCTTTCCTCATTATTTTCCGCCTGCTTTCCCTGGGCTCTTCTGTCATTTGATATAGCGGCGAGCCGGGATATTCTTGGCCGATTTTAGAAACGCAAGAAATTTTTTTTTTGTTTTCCTTTTAAATGAGCCTTCAAAATCCTGAGCGAGAAATCAAAACGTAACCTTCAGCTCGGTGCAAATAAAGCAATGATTTTGCTCCCGCGCAATTACCGTTTGTTGTGTGGGGAATGTGGGACGCCTGCAGGTTGCTCAATTTTCTCCCTTCGCGGATGGTTTATGGTAAATATCTCTTGCTCACGGGCTAAGAATTGCCGTACTACTGAGATGAGTGTGATGCATAGTAAATGCTTTGACCTGGATTTTTGGACCAAATTTGTTGTGTCCGGGGTCCTTCTCTACAGAAGAATTGTGACTTCAGGCAACCAATACGTCTCCGACTTATCTAATATGTTTAGGTAAACTGCACTTGTTCTCCAACTTTTCCGTACATATGTCCAACTACTCCTTCTCTAACCAACATGTTTTTTTATTTGCATTATTACTATGTAGAGTATACTTTTTGATAAGACTGTGTGAGCCCACCTGCCTTGTAGTATTTGATCGAACATCCACTAAGAACCTGATGGTTTAAAGACTAGTCTGTATGTATCTAGTCCGAGTATGGATTTTATTTGGCTAAGAAGTGCTTGCCAATTTTTTCTATCTTTTTTTGCACTTTACATTTTTAGTTATTAGAGCAGGATCTTCCATATGCTTTAAATTTATAGGACTAAACCCAGGAGAAATAGGTCTGTTAGTGCTGGTCCCCATCTGAAGAGGTCGCCTTGTCACTGGCAGAAGGGCTCACTCACACCAGTTGATCAAAATGTAATCTGTGAAGCAGAAATGTGGATCATTATTCATTTATTCAATGTTTGCATATACCTTAGTAGACTCAGAGTACAGTGTCATCTGTTTCTCTGCTTCTACTTCTCCAACTATCCTGTATACTAGACCAGTCCTTTTTCCTCTATTCTTTATACTTGACAACTTCTTCTCTAGCTGTCCTGTATGAGGAACCTCGTCTTCTGCACTTATGCCAATCATTCCTTTTCCATCTGTTCTATATGCTAGGCCAGTCTTTTTCCACCTATCATATTCCCCGATATGCTAGACCTTTTTCTTCAATTATCTTATGTACCAGACCAATTCTTCTCCAACCATTCTATATACCAGACCACTCCTTCTCTGACTATCCTGCATACCAATCCACTCCTCCTCCAATGATCATATACCAGACCACTCCTTCTACTATGATCTTATATACTAGACCACTCTATCTCTGATTTTCCTGTATACCACTTCTTCTCCAGCTTCCCTATATACCCATCAACTCCTTCTACTACTAACCCTTTTGTCAGACCACTCATTCTCCAACTAGTCTGTATACCACACCACTCTGTACCCAACTATCCTATATAGTAGACCACTTCTTCTCCGAATATCCTATATACCAGACCACTCTCTTCTGCAATTTTGATGTATATCATACCATTCCTTCTCTGATTAGTCTATATACCAGACCCCTCCTTCTCCAATTATCCTTAATACAAGACCCCTCCTTCTCCAATCATCCTATTTACAAGGTAACTCCTCTGAAAATACTATAAACCCGACAACATCTTCTCTAATTATCCTGTATACCAGACTACTCCTTCCACTTATATCATATATATTGGACAACTCCTTCTCCATCTATTCTATATATCAGACCACTCCTTCTCTATCTGACCTGTATACCAGTCCACTCCTTCTCCAACTATCCTATTTACCATCTACTCCCTGACTATACTGTATACCCCACACCTTCTCTAATTATCCTGTATATCAGACCACTCCTTCTACTCCTATCCAATATATAAGACCACTCGTTCTCATCTATCTTATATACTGGACCACTGCTTTCCATATATGCTATATAACAGAACACTCCTTATCCAGATCCCCCATATGCCACTCCTATACTCCAATCCTATACACCTAGTCACTCCTTCTCTGACTATACTGTATATCAAGCTACTCTTTCTTTGACTATTCTACGCACCAGACCACTCCTTCTCCGACTACCCTATACACCAGACCTCTCCTTCTCCAACTATGCTGTATCTCTCCTTCTCCAACTATGCTGTATACCAAGCCACTCCTTCTCCAAACTATCCTATGCACCAAACCACTTATTTTCCAGCTTTCCTGTATATCAATTGATTCCTACTCTGACTCCTTCTCCAACTATCATGTATACCAGATCACTCCTTCTTTGACTATCCTGTATATCTGACCACTCCTTCTCCAACTATCATGTACTGTATACCAGATCACTCCTTCTCCAACTATCATATACACCAAACCACTTATTTTCCAACTTTCCTGTATACCAATTGATTCCTTCTCTGACCATCATATAAACCAGACAATACCTTCTCCAACTATCCTGCATACCAGACAATTTATTCTCAACTATCCTATATATTAGACCACTCTTTCTCCAGCACCCCTGTATGCCAGACCACTCTTTCAACTATCCTGTATATCAGACGACTCCTTCGCCGACTAGCCTGTATACCAGACCACTCCTTCTCCAATTATTATTTATACCAGATCACTCCTTTTCCACCTATCCTGTATACCAGACCACTCCTTCTCCAACTATTCTTTATACCAGGCCACTCCTTCTTCAACTATCCTGTATACCAGACCACTCCTTCTCCAACTATTCTACATACCAGACCACTCCTTCTTCAACTATCCTGTATACCAGACCACTCCTTCTTTGACCATCCGGTATACCAGACCACTCCTTCTTCAACTATCCTGTATACCAGATCACTCCTTCTCCAACTATTCTATATACCAGACCACTCCTTCTTCAACTATCCTGTATACCAGACCACTCCTTCTTCAACTATCCTGTATACCAGACCACTCCTTTTCCAATTATTATTTATACCAGACCACTCCTCCAACTATCATGTATACCAGATCACTCCTTTTCTGACTATCCTGTATACCAGACCACTCCTTCAACTATCCTGTATACCAGACCACTCCTTCTCCAACTATTGCGTATATCAGACCACTCCTTCTCCAACTATCCTGTATACCAGACCACTCCTTCTCCAACTATCCTGTATACCAAACCACTCCTTCTCCGACCATCCTGTATACCAGACCACTCCTCCAACTATCCTGTATACCAGACCTCTCCTTCTCCGACCATCCTGTATACCAGACCACTCCTTCTCCAACTATCCTGTATACCAAACCACTCCTTCTCTGACCATCCTGTATACCAGACCACTCCTCCAACTATCCTCTATACCAGACCACTCCTTCTCCGACCATCCTGTATACCAGACCACTCCTTCTCCAACTATTCTATATACCAGACAACTCCTTCTTCAACTATCCTGTATACCAGATCACTCCTTCTCCAACTATTCTATATACCAGACCACTCCTTCTTCAACTATCCTGTATATCAGACCACTCCTTTTCCAATTATTATTTATACCAGACCACTCCTCCAACTATCATGTATACCAGATCACTCCTTTTCTGACTATCCTGTATACCAGACCACTCCTTCAACTATCCTGTATACCAGACCACTCCTTCTCCAACTATTGCGTATATGAGACCACTCCTTCTCCAACTATCCTGTATACCATACCACTCCTTCTCCAACTATCCTGTATACTAAACCACTCCTTCTCCGACCATCCTGTATACCAGACCACTCCTCCAACTATCCTGTATACCAGACCTCTCCTTCTCCGACCATCCTGTATACCAGACCACTCCTTCTCCAACTATCCTGTATACCAAACCACTCCTCCTCCGACCATCCTGTATACCAGACCACTCCTCCAACTATCCTGTATACCAGACCTCTCCTTCTCCGACCATCCTGTATACCAGACCACTCCTTCTCCAACTATCCTGTATACCAAACCACTCCTTTTCCGACGATCCTGTATACCAGACCACTCCTTCTCCAACTATCCTGTATACCAAACCACTCCTCCTCCGACCATCCTGTATACCAGACCACTCCTCCAACTATCCTGTATACCAGACCTCTCCTTCTCCGACGATCCTGTATACCAGACCACTCCTTTTCCGACCATCCTGTATACCAGACCCCTTACCACTCCTTTCCCATCTATCCTGTACACCAGACCACTCCGTCTTCAACTATCATGAATATTATGCTATTTTTCTCCAATTATGTGATATCTTGACTCTTGTGTAATATATGTTCTTCTTGTTCACAGGTGTAAATGATTTCTAGGAAGTAGTCAACCGTGAGTTGACCTGAGACGCAGCCATGAATAACACTAGCTTCGCCAATGTGTCCTCCTCAGACAACAGGACCATGATGGGGAGTCCTTACAAGACTGTAGAGGTTGTGTTCATTGTCATCGTGGCCGGATCGCTTAGCCTGGTGACCGTTATTGGAAATATCCTGGTAATGGTCTCTATAAAAGTTAATCGACATCTACAGACTGTCAATAATTATTTTCTGTTCAGCTTGGCATGTGCTGATTTAATTATTGGGGTCTTCTCCATGAATCTCTATACTTTGTACACTGTGATTGGTTACTGGCCATTAGGACCTGTGGTCTGTGACCTTTATCTGGCCCTGGACTATGTTGTCAGCAATGCCTCGGTCATGAACCTTCTCATCATCAGCTTTGACCGATATTTCTGCGTGACAAAACCACTGACCTATCCAGTAAGAAGAACCACCAAAATGGCTGGAATGATGATCGCCGCGGCTTGGGTTTTGTCATTTATTCTATGGGCACCTGCTATACTATTTTGGCAGTTTATTGTCGGTGGGCGAACTGTTAAAGAAGGTGAATGCTACATTCAGTTCTTCTCCAATGCTGCTGTCACATTTGGCACTGCTATTGCAGCGTTCTACTTGCCAGTCATTATTATGACCATATTGTATTGGCAAATATCTCGCGCCAGTAAGAGCAGAATAAAAAAAGACAAGAAGGAACCCACCCCCAATCAAGATCCCATATCTCCGAGCAATGTCCAAGGGAAAATAGTCAAACCAAACAATAACAACCTATCGGCCATCGAGGATGGCTTGGATCACAGCAAAATCCAGAATGGAAAAGCTTCGAGAAATTCCGTCACTGAAAATTGTGTCCAGACAGAAGGAGAGGAGAAAGAAATCTCCAACGACTCTACTTCCGTAAGCGTGGTCGGTTCAAATGCCAAGGAAGATGAAAGTGCCAAAGATGCTCCTCAAGCTTCAGGATCTCAAACCATTCCAAAAGTTGAGAACTCCAAGCTGACATGTATAAGAATCGTTACGAAATCCCAAAAGGGTGATTGTGGGTCTACAAGTGGCACCACTACAGAGATTGTCCCCAAAACTAACGGTCGTAACGGGGAAGACAAGCAGAACGTCGTGGCTCGAAAAATTGTAAAAATGACAAAGCAGCCGGCCAAAAAGAAACTTCCTCCATCCAGAGAAAAGAAAGTGACGAGGACTATCTTGGCCATACTTCTAGCGTTCATTATCACCTGGACACCTTATAACGTCATGGTTTTGATCAACACTTTTTGTGACGTATGTATCCCCAACACGGTGTGGACAATTGGCTACTGGCTTTGCTATATCAACAGCACCATCAACCCTGCTTGCTACGCCCTTTGCAATACCACTTTTAAGAAAACTTTCAAACATCTCCTAATGTGTCAGTACAAAAACATCGGCTCTGCAAGGTAAAAAACCAAAACCACAAAAATAAAGTTGAAGCTACCATTGAAGTTTATGCCATAGCACTTTACACTCGATTATGGAATGTGCAATCTAGGATTCTACTTCCGACACAGACCCGTGGATGACGTCCACCCACTGCACTTATATATTCATTCTTCGACCGGGTATAGGTGGAACTGGCTATTGCTCTTTGATTAAAAAAAAAAAACAAGCCGAAAAAAAAAAGTAAAAACTTCAAAGGGCTTTTGGAGGTCCATTCATTTTCATATCTGTATTATTACCATACATATTTTTACGCGTTTCAAGACTAATTCTACAGACGCACGTTTCGAGATCTCAAACGTATCAGACTGAACAAATGAAAAAAAAAAAATAAAAAAAAAAATCACTTTATAAGGCTTTGTGATTAAAAACGTATCCTTTGACTACGACCCTCTAAGGCATTGGATCTATTGAGACACCTCAAGTTCTACGCGGAGTTTTCACCTTTTTCTCCTTGCGTTAAAACTGGCTCTTTTGTGTCTTTGGTGACTGTATTAAAAAAAAAAATGGAACTCAAGTTTTTTTTTGCCCCTTTGGGGGTTTATGTTAGAGCTTCCTGGAAAAAAAAAAAAAAAACAAAGAAAAAAATAACAAAGGAGAAAAACAAAACAAAAAAAAAATATCCAAGCAAATAATATATATATATATAAGATGTTTGTGTTCATGGCACAGATAAACACCCTTTCATGCTCGAGTCGCTGCTGATATTCATTTCCTACAACCCCGGGGAGATGATGTTCAGCCGTAGCCCGTCAACGTAAAGGCCCATAGTCCATTTTACATTAAAAATAAAAAAAATAAAAAAAATTGATATATTCCAATGTAAAATGACAACCCATCCACATTTACTAAATGGTCATTGTAAAGGTCCTGACGCTTACCAAGTGGTTTCTGGCGATTGTTACATAGCTGATAACCTTATAGGCATGGGCATATTGACCATATATGAAAGAGGGTTTTTTTGTTTTTTTTGTTTTTTTTTTAATCTGCACAGTTACCTTAAGCTTATAACGATCAAGTCGAAGACTGGTTGCCTTTTCCATTCTAATAGTGCCCATATTCAAGTGCATTAATTCTTTTTAAAGGGACCCATCAATTATATACAGTTCAGATGGGGGACATTTTAAAAAAACGATCACATTTTCAATAATGTTGCACTTATAAAACTCAGTAGTGGCATGCAACGTGCATATTTGAAATTAAAGGGGTCAGCTAGGATTAGAAAAAAAAAACAGCACCACATTTCTATACAGGTTGTGTATGGTATTGCAGCTCAATCCTATTCATTTCAATGGAGCACAGCTGAAATAATCAGACCCAACCTGTGTACATGTGTGATGCTTTTTTATGGGTTTTTTTTAATCCTGTACAACCCCTTTAATAATAAACCTTTTTTGTGCCCACATTCACGTTCTTCTCTTAAAAAAACTAAGAACTGTAATCTGATTTGGCCGCTGTGATCACTATGATCGGCGATCAGTTGCTGCGGATTAAGCCCCTCCCACCTTTTTTTTTTTTTTTTAAAACCTGTAAAGAATTCAAATTCTAATCTTGCAAACAACTGTCAACCGTTAGGATTGCTGGTTGCTAGGCAACGACAAAGGGAAAAAGTCAACGGACGGATTTAGCCTTCTGTGTAAACCCGAAATGTTATCAATAGTCAATTAAACTCTATTATTGTATAATTGTAAGACGTGTTATGAGACGGGAAATCCTTGTAATATTCTACAGGTTCAAGTAATGTAAAATCTCTAAGCAATATGACTATTTGTCTTTTTGGAATTTTTATTTTATTTTATTTTTTTTTTTCATATATGTACTACTGAAAAAAATTATTCCGAAATGTTGAAATGTGTAAAAAGCTTGCACTTGACAAGATGATAAATATAAAGGACAATTCAGCACGTGCCGTCATTCTCATCAATATGGCCTCCCGACCGGGGTCATTCCTAGAGAGAAGATAACAATCGAGGCTCTGCACGGATCACACTCGGCCCAAGGGTTTCGCCGTCATGTTTGATCTTGTAAAAGTAAAGGTAAAAAATCGCAACCAATCTGAAGGACCGCAAAAAAATTTAAATGGGTACTTACATGAATACATTATCAGAACCACCATCAATACATTAATACATCATCAGAACCAAGTTTTGAGTATTTAAAGAGGAGTTGGAGAGTTTTTGTTCAGTTTCTGCTCCAAAAGATCAGTGGGAAAACACCCAAACTTATACTGAATTTTTGGAGAAGAAACTCGACCAAATCCTCATCGTAATCTCAAAACTATGTTTTGAGGATTGTTCAGTTTTAACATGCAGCACATTATGGATTGCTACATGATCAGAACCACCGAGAGTACATGAATACAGTACCAGAACCACCATCAGTACATGAATACAATAACAGAACCACCATCAGTACATGAATACAGTACCAGAACCACCATCAGTACATGAATACAATAACAGAACCACCATCAGTACATGAATACAGTACCAGAACCACCATCAGTACATGAATCCAATAACAGAACAACCATCAGTACATGAATACATCACCAGAACCACCATCAGTACATGAATACAGTACCAGAACCACCATCAGTACATGAATACATCACCAGAATCACCATCAGTACATGAATACATCACCAGAATCACCATCAGTACATGAATACAGTACCAGAACCACCATCAGTACATGAATACAACAACAGAACCACCATCAGTACATGAATACATCACCAGAATCACCATCAGTACATGAATACAATAACAGAACAACCATCAGTACATGAATACAGTACCAGAACCACCATCAGTACATGAATACAATAACAGAACCACCATCAGTACATGAATACTTGGGCTGAAGAATTCATATTTCCCATCATTGGAACTAAAGGTCTAAAGTCGACCCCTGAAAACACCCCCATAGCATTATCTCTACTCCACCGAACTGTACACAGTGCAGTCAGGCAAGTAACGTTCTCATGACATTCAGCAAACACAGACTTCTCCATCAGAAGCCAGATAGAGAAATGCGATCCGTCGCTGCACAGAACACGTTTTCTCCAGAGTCAAATGGTGTTGGTTTTGCACAACTCCATCCGACGTTTAGCATTGTGCTTGGTGATGTAAGGTTGAAGTCAGTTGCTTGGCCATGAATCTCCCTGGAGTTGAGAGCATCATATCATGGACATCCACCAATGTCCTCTTGTACTTGACAGAGGGTGAACTCACATGGAGCTCCCCTAGAGTGATAGGAAGTTTGTAAGTAAGTGACCCCTATAAAAGGATATTCCCATCTTGGGGTCTCAGAGATAGGTCACACAGTTATGCACAGTATATGCCAAAGATGCCATCTTTAGGACCCTTTCCTATAGAGTCTCCATTTTTCATCTATGGGAGTTACAGAAAGAGCCAAACATGGAGAAGGCCACCAACCTAAGGAGACTGTGATAGACATGAATGAGCTAACACGAGTCATTCCCCGTTTACTGCTATAAATACATAAAGACAACCCTGTCTATATGATCTACTAGGCCATATGGTCATCATAAAGGTTGACCACTATAGGCCAGAAGCTATGGTAAACTACTGATGGCCATTCATCTGATTATCCAGAGTGTAATACCACATTTCTCCTACAGTGGCCGCTGTAGGGAAAATGTCAAGTCGAAAAAGACCTACACTTGTCAGGAATCAGCCCCAATCAATCGATCACCCATTGTCACATTCTGAAAGGGTTTTTTTTAGAGGATTTTTACTCGAAGACCATTTTTAAGATAGGAACACCCCTTAATGTTTGAGCCATCTTCTATAACACGAGTGATAGGGTAAAAATGTAATAATTTTTGAAGGCTTCAGATATGACGATTCTGGTTAAGAGTTGGCTTCGAAGCCTCTTTTCATCTTCCTCCCACAGTTTCTTTGCTGTACAAGGCAAGCGGAGCGCATCTTCCTATCAAACGTTCCTCGACGGCAAGAAACACCTAACTGGAAAAATAATGATTGAACTCCAGCCAGAAGCCGAGCATCGATGTTCAGGATTATTCTGCATCTTACTCTTCAGTTTTCAGATGTTGAACATGAACTCGCGAGTCAAAAGCACCGAGACCTCCCAGAAAATTACACGGTTCAAAGAGCCGAGCTGCGAGCAAATTGACGAGGCAGTTATAATGTCTTACTAAAAAAAAAAATCTGCACTATACTAGCTGTATACACACACGGTCAATAATATCAAGAGCCGATCGCGACTGGAATCTGTGGGTAAGCCTGGCAGTAAGTGGTTTCTCTGCAGCGCCTTCACAAGAAAAATGTAGCACTACATACAGCTTATTCATATCCTGTGTAATACAGGACAGGTCAGGTCCTCCAGACTGAAGAAATTGATTTTTTTAAACTTGATAAACCCCATAAAAGTAAAGAGGAAGACTATGAGATATGTGAGCATTAATACATTTTATTCAAGGTGCCTATATGATTCTACTACAGCTAGGAACTGTCCTGACTCTAATGCTCTGTAGCTTGCCATCTACACTTTTTTAGTTAGAGTTTCCTCTCCCTCAGCGTTCTGCCAGAACAATAAGAGCTGGAGCTTCCTTTCTGTTACTCCCTAGCCACCTCTATGTTATATCTGTATGCAGTTAGACAGAAGCAGAGAGACAAAGACTCGAAAGGCCCCATTTCTTGCATAAAGACAAACTCACCTCTGCTTCATAGAAAAGACCAATCCCTACTTCCTGTAGAGGGACAGACCCACCTCATTTTCTATACAGAGACAAAGCCCTTCCCCACTTCCTGTAGACAGACAAAGTCCTACTTCCATTTCTAGTAGGGAGACAAGGCCCCACCACAACTTCCTGTCAAAAGACAAAGTACCTGTCCCACTTCCTATTCAGAGACCCAACCCACCTCTAGTAGAGAGACAAAGCTCCACTTTCATTTCCTGTCGAAAGACAAAAAACCATCAACACTTCCTGTTGAAAGACAAAAAACATCACTTCCTGTTGAAAGACAAAAAACCATCATCACTTCCTGTTGAAAGACAAAAAACCATCATCACTTCCTGTTGAAAGACAAAAATCTGCTCCAAATTCCTGAGAGGTAAAATCCCACCCTCACGTTTTGTAGGGGAACAAAGCCATACCCTCTCTTCCTGTAGAGTGAAAAAGACCCTCCCCCACTCCTTATAGAAAGACAAAGCCCCACCTGACTTACTACAGAGAAATAAAGCCCCACCTTCTCTTGCTATAAAGAGACAAAGCCCCACACCCACGTCCTACAAATAAAACTCCAAACTTCCTATCAAGAGACAAAAATAAACCATTCCTGTTTCCTCTAGATAGTCAAACACATGCACTCACATCTTCCGGAGAGAAAATCCTCACTCCCACCTATAAAGGAAAACAAATCCCCACCTCCACTTCCTATAACGAGACAAGGCCCCAACTGCACTTCCTGTAGAGAGATAAAGAGATGCCTCCACTTGAGAGAAAAAAAAATTAATAAAAGAAAACTAGTTCTAGCTTCCATGTAAAATTTTCAAAAATATGTTCTTTATTACACAAATGCTAACATATTACAGCATTAGGGCTGATAAAGCTAATATATATTGAGACAAAAACAGCAAAGAGGTAACGGGTTCCAACCTCAACCATTGTGCTTTTTGTCGAAATGCAATTCCTCTTCTCTCTGTTTTTTGTCAATATGTGTTACCTTTATCAGCCCTAGTTCCGCGTTATGTTTGCATTTTTGCACTAAAGAACATATTTTTTGAAAATTTTACATGGAATCTGGAACTATTTTTCAATCATTGTCTTGCCAGTGACGTGATCCTACTTGCCATAAAGAGAAGCCCCTCCCAAACTTCCTGTAGAGAGACAAAGACCTGACCCTACTTCCCATAAAGAGGCAAAGCCCCAGTAACAAATTAAAATAACCAGCTCTTCTTCCTGTAGAGTGACAAAGATCCTCTCCCACTTGCTATCGAGAGACAAAGCCCCACATCCACTTCCTACAGAAAAAAGCCCCATCCCACTTCCTATTCAGAGACAATACCCCATCCCCACTTACTGTAGATAGTCAAAGATATGCCCTCACTTCCTGTAGAGAGACAAAGCTCCTCTCCCACTTTCTATAAAGACAAAACCCCAACGCCACTTCCTTTAAAAAGACAAAGCACCAGACACACTTCTGTAGAGAGTCAAAGATCTGTCCCCACTTCCTGTAGAGAGAAAAAATCCTCACACAAACTTCCTGTAGAGAGACAAAGACCTGATCCCACTTCCCATAAAGAGACAAAGCCCCTCTCACACTCACTGTAGAGACACAGCGCCACTCCAACTTCCTATAGAAGAAAAAAGCCACACATCACTTACTTCAAAAAGACAAAGATCTGCCTTCACTTCTTGTAGAGGGAAAGAAGCCCCACTCAAACTTTCTGTAAAGAGACAAAAATCATGCCCCCACTTTCTGTAGAGGTAACGCCCCTCCCAAACTTCATGTAGAGAGACAAAGACCTGACCCCATTACCTATAAAGATATAAAACCTCACTCACACTTCCTGTAGAAAGACACAACCTTAATCCAACTTCCTATAGAAAAACAAAGTCACACTCCACTTTCCGTACAACGATAAAAAGTCACCCCCTACTTGTTGTCAAAAGAAAAATGCCATACCCACACTTTTTGTATAGACATAAAGACAAAACCCCACTTCCTGTAGAAAGACAAAGCACTACTCACACTTCCTGTAAAGAGACAAAGTCATACCCACATTTCCTGTAAAAAGACAAAGCCCCACCCACACTTCCTGTAGAGAGACAAAGCCCTACTCACATTTCCTGTAAAAAGACAAAGCCCCACCCACACTTCCTGTAAAGAGACAAAATCCTACCCACACTTCCTGTAAAGAGAAAAAGCCCTACCCACATTTCTGGTAAAAAGACAGCCCCACCCACACTTTCTGTAGAGAGACAAAGCCCTACTCACTTCCTGTAAAGAGACAAAGTCCTACCCACATTTCCTGTAAAAAGACAAAGCCCCAGCCACACTTCCTGTAGAGAGACAAAGCCCCACCCACATTTCCTGTAAAAAGACAAAGCCCCAGCCACACTTCCTGTAGAGAGACAAAGCCCCACCCACACTTCCAGCAAACAGACAATGTCCTACCCACACTTCCTGTAAAGAGACAAAGCCCTACCTACATTTTCTGTAAAAAGACAGAGCCCCACCCACACTTCCTGTAGAGAGACAAAGTCCTACCCACACTTCATTTAAGAGACAAAGACCTATCCACACTTCCTGCAAAAAGACAAAGCCCCACCCATACTTCCTGTAGAGAGACAAAGTCCTACCCACACTTCCTGTAGAGAGACAAAACCCCACCCAAACTTCCTGTAGAGAGACAAAGCCCTACCCACATTTCCTGTAAAGAGACAAAGTCTCACCCACACTTCCTGTAGAAAGACAAAGCCCTACCCACATTTCCTGTAAAAAGACAAAGCCCTACCCACACTTCCTGTAGAGAGACAAAGCTCTACCTACATTTCCTGTAAAAAGACAAAGTCCCACCCACACTTCCTGTAGAGAGACAAAGTCCTACCCACACTTCATTTAAGAGACAAAGCCCTATCCACACTTCCTGCAAAAAGACAAAGCCCCACCCATACTTCCTATAGAGAGACAAAGTCCTACCCACACTTCCTGTAGAGAGACAAAACCCCACCCACACTTCCTGTAGAGAGACAAAGCCCTACCCACATTTCCTGTAAAGAGACAAAGTCTCACCCACACTTCCTGTAGAAAGACAAAGCCCTACCCACACTTCCTGCAAAAAGACAAAGCCCCACCCATACTTCCTGTAGAGAGAAAAAGCCCTACCCACACTTCCTGTAGAAGTGCATGCCCATCCATGACCACCAATGAGTTTTAAATTCTAATTAGGTCCGAAATTCTGTGCTGAATAATTTATTACTATTTCTTTATTGCTTTCTGAACTGCAAATAAATAAATACAACTTTGTCTACCTGCGATCACCACAAGAGGGAGCTAAGAACAATATTGCAGACAAGGTCCTAAGCTCCCCCTAGTGGTGGCAGTCAGAACTGCATCGCTTTCTGAATGCAGTGGATTTAGAGCTCTCTATCACAAAAATGGACCTTTGACCACTATAATGATTTATTAGATATTAATCAGCACTGAATATTGGACCTAAACAAATCACACAGTGTTAAAAAGTTAGATCCCCTTCAAAATGTCCCTTTTTACTAGAATTTGACATCTATAGTTTTACTTACAG
The DNA here is from genome assembly GCF_039654945.1 of Dendrobates tinctorius. Classification (NCBI taxonomy): domain Eukaryota; kingdom Metazoa; phylum Chordata; class Amphibia; order Anura; family Dendrobatidae; genus Dendrobates; species Dendrobates tinctorius. Next base: position 6,085,474 of record NW_027361688.1, read on the forward strand.
TTTACTGATCCTAATCTAGAAACATTAGAGTAGTTGGAGGAAATTGCCCTCCATGCCGGGAATGTCACCAAAATATTCACCTAATGTCGCAAAAGCAGCTGCGCTGTGAGCTCCCATGCTTGAAGTCTCATATGTCGGGTCTTATGAGCTTTTTCAATCACATCAGTACGAGGTCAGGCTCTCCCTGGCTGGGTAAAGTGCCCCGTGCCATCCAGGTTAATTGAAATATTACATCTCTAAATTGCCACCTAATCTCTGAATTTTCAGCTTCTGAGACGTTCTCGTGTCTCGGAAGGATCTTACGAGACTACAATAAATCAGCCGCAATCTCCCATCACCCAAATTCAAGTGATACCTGTATGGTGAAAATCTCATGAGGGAGTCATCTATCACCACCTAGGTGTAAAATCTCCGGAAGCCGAGGTCTTCTGCCCAACTCTGTCCCACAAGATGTCTACCAGGTTCAATTTCTTTTGTATGAAGTGCCAATGATAGGTGTCCTTCGAGATCACTCTCGACCTTGACCCACAGCAAAATTGACATTGGGAACCGTTCTGATGTGGCCTCTTACACCTCCTATCACATGGAAATGTGGACACAGGTAGGAATAGGAGTTGGAACTAGAATGGTCCAGCTGAAAATAATGGAAAAGTCTATCTGGGGTGGGCTGATTTGGAAAAAACATTGTCCAATACCCTACTCTGAGTCATACCTTATTTGGAACCCACTTCAAGAAAGGTGGTCTCACGTTGTGGAGGACCTGACTTGTCCATACATTATATGGACAACCCATTGATTTTCATTTGGAGTTGTGTAATGCTTAATTTACCCTGTGGTGGCGCTACAGGAAAAATGGAAGACATCTTCAGGATCGTCCACAGATCAGTTAGACACCTTGCGATCTGCTTATTTTTGGCAGACCATCTAAAAACAAGGACTTTAAAAAGGTCCTTACTAATAACACAACCTTGGAGGGGTAAAAACTAGTGATGAGTACATCTGATGAAAATTCTCGAATTTAGACAGGAAACTGGGTTGACATTTGCTCTGGGGTCTCTGTAGGGTAGAGTTGGGTGAAACGTAGGAGAGGGAGAAATGTAAGGTAGGGTGAAATAAAGGATAGGGTGAACTGAGGGTAGGGTAAAATGTAAAGTAGGGTCAAACAGAATAGCATGACAGATAGGGTAGGGTTAAACAAAGAGGAGAGTGAAACAGGTAGAGTGAAACATAGGGTGGGGATGAAACGTATGGTAGGGTGAAATAAGGGATAGGGTGCAACTGAGGGTAGGGTAAAATGTAAAGTAGGGTGAGACATAGACTAGCATCAAACATAGGGTAGGGTGAAACAGGTAGGGTGAAACAGGTAGGGTGAAACAGGTAGGGTGAAATAAAGAGTAAGGTATAGCATAGGTTAGTGTAAAATTTAATGTAGGGAGAAACATACAGTAGGGTGAAACGTAGAATACAGTGAAATGTAAGGTAGGGTGAAATGTATAGTAGGGTGAAATTATGGGTATGGTGCAAAATAGGGTAAGGTAAAACATAACTTATGGTGAAACAAAGAGTAGGCTGAAAAGTAGCATTGGGTGAAATGTAGGAAATAGTGAAAGGCGGGGTAAGGTGAAACGTAGGGTATAGTGAAATGCAAAGTAGGGTGAAACGTAGGGTATGGTGGAACGAAGGGTTACAATATAGGGTAGGGCATAACATAAGGTAGAGCGAAACAAAGAGTAAGCTGAAAATTAGAGGGAGGGTGAAATGTAGGGAATAGTGAAAGGCGGGGTTGGGCGAAACGTAGGGAAGGGTCAAATCTAGTATAGGGTGAACGGTAGAGTGAAACATAGGATGGGTTGAGATGCAGGGTAGGGTGAAAATCCAGTGTAAAAGCTTAGGGTGAAACAAAGAGTAGGCAGAAAGTAGGGAAGGGAATAGGGAAGGGTAGAGTATAGTGAAACATAAGGTAGGGTGAAGGGTAGGATAGGCTGCGATGTGGAGTAGGGTGAAACATAAGGTAGGCTGGAACATAGCGTAGAGCATAACATAAGGTATGGGGAATCATAGAGTAGGCTGAAAAGTACGGTAAGTCCCTTATATAAGCAAATCCCTTAAATAGGAAAAGCCTGCTAAGAGTTAGGGACGCTCCAGATTGTGACCCCCTTTTTTAATTAAAGGGGTTGTGTACTTTTAAAGATCATTTTTTGCCAGAAGGGCACCCAAAAAAAAGCCAGAAATCTGGAAACAGGTGTTCAATTCCCCTACAGCACCTCCACAGGATGCTTAGAGCATTACATGCGAACAAGTAAAGGCGTGGATGTGTCAGGTCCTCCAGAGGGAGAGAAAAAAAAAAAAAGCAGTGGATAATATAAATCCATATTTCATGCTTTGTCTAAACCAGGCCGAACTCTCTCTACATTTGGTTTACTCCCGTTCATTTTCACTTCGGGATGTTTACGATGTCGGCGGCATTTTACGGCACTTTTTTCAACCCTCTCTGCGTCAAATAATTTTTTTCGGAGCTAATTAAATTAGGTCGGTGTCATAACACCTCAAACACTGCGGAGTAATTAGGGGAGATTTCAGCTGGGAGACTATTCCTGTATCCTAGGCGAAGAGCTGATTATTTGATGCTCCCGCTGCTTAGACTTTCTGAACTTTTACTGTAAATTGTTTACTTCAAGGAGAAGGATCAATAAATTTCGCAGAGGACCCAAGGAAAACTTGTATTCCTTAAAAATAATAATAAATTTGGAGCATTTTTTCTTATTCTGTTCTTCTATTGTTCCTCCTGGGAATGTAAAAATATAATATCCTCTCCTTTTTTTCCACCTGCTGTAAATGCCGCCGTTCTCCTGAATCCGGCGATGTTTTTCTTTTTTTCCCACACCTCTCCGTTCCTGAGATACGGCCCCTTTTTCCCCTTTTTTAGACAACTGGGCGTGGACACAAAAAAGAAACCTATGGAGAAGAATTGATAACCACGCCCACTTGTCTAACAAAACTAGATTTATGTACCGAAAAGGAAGGGCCATATCTCAGGAACGGAGAGGCACAGGAAGAAAAGAAAAACATCACTGGATTCAGGAAAACAGCGGCATTTACAGCAGGTAATTAAAGTTACAAATTGATGTTAATAGGCAACTCCTCTTTAAAGGGATGTGTCCCTTTACCCTCTAGCATTTTCCAATCAGTTCTGATAGTCCCAGATTGTGTAGGGGAATACTTTATTACAAAAGGAACATCCAGTTTTCCATTTAAAGGGGTTGTATATCAGGTATATGCTGGGGTGACATCATCAGGGCGGAAGTAAAAAAAAAAAGCTTAAAAACACATTTACAGGAGGAATAACAGAGGAATGGCATAATGCAAAGTTATAAGAGAAGCTGCATTGTTATTTTCATGGAAGACACACAGAAAAGGGGTTATACACCTTTAGGATCTTTTTTTTTTACTTTAATGCATGTATTTCAGGGTAAAAATCATATTTTTGTAATTGGGTTTTATTTTTTTGCCCCTTTTGGCTTCAAGAATCTTTTGTTGTTTTCCAGAACATTTAAGTTTTTTATGGTCTGTGGTGATCAATTAACTGAGAGGAGCTTGGAAAAAGACAAATATAAGAGTTACAAATTCCCTATCAGACCATCAAAGCGTGCTCACTGAGTGATTCTCAGTTAACTTATTCTGCAGCCAGCAATAGAAAGTGCAGAACAGACGCTATAGAAGGCAAACAGTGCAAAAATGTAATGAAACCCAATTGCAAAATACATGCATTTAAGAAAAAAAAAAATGTCCCTATAATAATAATAAATAATAATCTTTATTTATATAGCGCCAACATATTCCGCAGCGCTTTACAGTTTAACAGTTTCAAAACACAAGTCATAAGTAACAACGTAAACAATACAATAATTAAAGCAAAATAAGATGAAATAAGACGACCCTGCTCGTGAGAGCTTACAATCTACAATAGGTCGACACCCCCTTTAAAATAAAACAGACATATCTTCCTCCTGAATAAATTGACCACTGGGTGTAGCCATTTTCTTTGTCAAAGTGGTGTTTCTCTACATTTTCTATCAGCATTGATTTGTCAGTGTCAAAGTATGCAGGGACACGCCTCTAACTGGTAACACCCAGTTGTCTATTTATTTATGAATTTCCAGGAGGAATAACAGAGGGATGGCAGAACATACAATTCTTAAAAAAGAAACATGATCTGGAATTGTTAATTCACAGAGAATAAAATATTGATGTCGGAAGGGGCGACAGACCAACGTAAAATGTACGAATCTCTCTTGATTCGATTTCTGTGTCCCCGATTATAATTTCTCTGTTCCTTTACAACAACTCCTGTCCACTAGGGCATGTGGACATCACAGACTCCTTTTTGTCACCTCCTTCTATTAATAAGAAGAGCTGTAGAATCTGCTTCTTCTCTGGAGGACTTAATGTATATCACGTGTATCCATTCATTTGAATCACTCCCCCATGCAATACCCCGATTGTCCTGCAGTGGCCACTGCAGAATAAATGAGAGGCTGCCTACAGATTCTTCCGGCGATCACAATTGATCAGTGAGGTTTTTTTGCTACTTTCTGACTATTTTACGATGCAGAATCATTTATCATCGCAGTGAATATTATTCGGCTGCATTTTGACCCAGAAATTGACGAGATTACAAACAATAAAATTCATTATAAAAAAAAAACCTTTGTTATATCATTTTCCACCTCCCTCATGAGTCTCATTTCCTAACCTGATCCAATATGGCTGACTCGGGACAATTGAATGATGCAGCGTTTGTCGCTGGCATTAAATTGCCCTGTGGGCGGCTGATTCTCCGGTACAACTTTGACCTTAAACAGCGACTACGGACTCCGTGCTACATAATTGTCACAGTCGTTCTGACAGAAGCTTTTCCCAATTCCCAGCGCCAAGTTATGTAACAAGTAGCTCTCGCGCTTTGTTTTTCTTTTCTGTATTATCCAGGGTATCTGCACTTAACGTGGAGAGAAAATAGAAACACAATGGGACGTTCGCCAGAGACTGCGGACCTGCTGACCCTCGCAGAATTTAAAGACCCGCGGTAATCCAAGTATGGAGTGTGACTTTGCAGCTTATCCTTCTCGCTACATTTGCTATATGTAGACATTCTAGACTTATCACATATCGTTTTCGTGCAGAACTTTGCCTTAGCGTCATTGCCATCACCGGGCACCAGGGGCACACGACCAAAGTTTTGCCCAGGGCCCCAGATCTCCATCACTTGTGACCACCACATTCAGCTGTGCCTCCATCCACCTGTTCAACCAGTGCACCAGATATCATCATAGTCTAGCATTAATTAGTGGATATAAGGGAATATATATATATTCTTCACTTTCCACTTGACTAGTTCTCCTTTCCTTACCAAAAAGAGAGCAGAAGTGAAAAGGATCAGTTGCAGTTTCTCTTTCTGTGCATCCACACTGCTACTACGTATTGCTTGGACCATGTGACAAACCCAGCTCTGCTACATCATTGGCTAACTCTGCTATGTTGCTGGCCAGGTCTTCCTTCTAATCTGTGACAAACTCAGGACTGCTACATTAATGGGTAAGTCTTCTCCAGTTCCGCAGTCCAGTTCTGCCATGTACTCTGTGACAAACCGAGCTCTGCTAAATCGATGAGTAACCCTGAATTACAGCCGACCTCCTGACTTTGTGACAAACCTATCTATATTAAATCCCTGGTTAACTCTGCTATATCACTGGATGTTGTAACAAACCCAGTTCTACCACATCGCTGGGTATCTCTGTTATATCACTGGCAAGTTTTGCCTTGGACTCTGTGACAAACTCAGCTCTTCTAGATTGCGGATCTAACACTGCTAGTGCCAAATAAACTGGAGAAGTGGGCAGCAACTAACAGAATGGTTTTTAACAGGGAAAAATGCAAAGTACTGCATCTGGGCAATAAAAATGAAAAAAGCATATACAGAATGGGAAGAATAGGGCTAAGCAACAGCACATGTGAAAAAGATTTGGGTATACTAATAGATCACAGACTGAATATGAGTCAACAGTGTGACGCAGCAGCAAAAAAGGCAAATGTAATTCTAGGATGTATTAACAGAAGCATTCAGTCTAGATCACGTGAAGTCATTATTTCCCTCTACTCCTCTTTGGTCAGACCTCATCTGGAATATTGTGTCCAGTTTTGGGCGCCACATTTTAAAAAAGACATCAACAAACTGGAGCAAGTTCAGAAAAGAGCGACCAGAATGGTGACCGGTCTGCAAACCCTGTCTTATGAGGAAAGGTTGCAGGATTTGGGATTGTTTAGTTTGCAAAAAAGAAGACTGAGAGGTGACTTAATAGCTGTCTACAAATATCTGAAGGGCTGTCACATTGTAGAAGGATCAACTTTATTCTCATTTGCACAAGGAAAGACTAGAAGCAATGGGATGAAACTGAATGGGAGGAGACACAGATTAGATATTAGAAAAAACTTTTTAACAGAGTGATCAATGAGTGGAACAGGCTGCCACGAGAAGTGGTGAGTTCTCCTTCAATGGAAGTCTTCAAACAGAGGCTGGACAGACATCTGACTGTGATGATTTAGCGAATCCTCCTTTGAGCAGGGGGTTGGACCAGATGGCCCAGGAGGTCCCTTCCAACTCTACCATTCTATGATTCTATGAATTCTGCTACCTGGCAAAACCAACTCTGCCTCTGAATCTCCTGTGCAATCCAGTTTTGCTTCACCTCATTACTCAGTTTCCTCTCCTTTTTGGATTATGGCTGTTGCTCTAATGTCAACTGCTTCATTGGATCGCACGGTTCTTTTTTGCTCCTTCTGTTGCCGTTTTGCCAATGCAGCTTCCATTGTTCTATCCAGAACTGACTGTTGCACCAACTTTATCTGTCCGTGCTGCATCTGGAAGAACTACTTTGAAGACCCACCTCACCAGGTGAGACATAACAATTATGTCACAACAGGACAAACAGGCCTGCTAGGACTGGAAGACACATAAAATATTTCTCGAAAGTTCTGTAATGCAAAGGGATGTCTAAAGACCCCAAAACATCATATATATATTCCCTTCTTATCAGCCCTTAGCTCCTCTCCTACTTACAAGACAGAAGGAGGAAGAGGAGGAGCTCAGCTGCAGATTCTCTCTCGCTCTGTGACTGCGTGCTGTGAGAGGGGACAGGGAGCTGTTGCATCACATAAGTGCGAAATTCAGAAGAGTAGTCCAGACAAGTCGCATTGATAATATTTGGACATGCTCAAAAGTAAGTTTGGTATAATTTTAAGCTTTCGGACCCCAAAGAAAATCTCTATCAGGCCCCCCAGCTACCGAATGTCTATAGTATTGGTGCCTACTTCTCACCACCCAGATATGCATCCTTTATATGCTCTCCTCATGGCAGAAATCTCTCATCACTGAGGTCATAGATCACCCTTTAAGGCAGAATTGACTATAAATAGGACATGTCACCTGACAAATTTTTTTTTACCCTATGTAAATGCCGCTGTTTTCCTGAATCCAGCGATGTTTTTCTTTTCTTCCTGCGCCTCTCCGTTCCTAAGATATGGTCTTCTCTTACCTGCTTATAAATCTTGCCTTCTCAGCCAAGTGGGTGTAATATTCAATTCTTATCTGTGGGCGTCTCCTTGAAGACCATGCCTGTGTAGTAGGGGCCCAGATTGGGGGGTGGTCCACTGCTTCCCGCACACAGCCGACACAGAGACGAGACGGAGGCAGATTTCAGTTGCAACAGGTCCGGGTTTTATTGGCCGTCCTCCTGACGACTGTAGCCATACACCGCAGCTCCTTTACAGCTCTCCGTACTCAGGCCCGGTACCTTCACCTTTCCTTCTAGGTAGTGACGTTCCTCGCGGATCTTTCGCTGGGGCTGTCCTAGACCTATCCACCGCCAGCGCTTCGCCTGCCCGAGGTCGTCGTCCAATCAGTACCCCCGGGGCCTCATCTGTCCTGCGGTTCTTGATGTCAGAGCCACCCCCCCTGTCTGTCTCTCCCTGTCAGTCCCCTGGTCGAACTCTCCCCTGTTGTCAGTCTTCTGGTCTTCTGCTCCAGAGCTCCTCCCGGGACTAGACTCTCCTTGAACCCCGTCCTGTCCTATTTATCCCCTCCCTCGGGAATTTCGCTCCTGGGTTCCTATCTCCCCGCCCCCATGACTAAGCGGTTTCTATAGCCGTAAGCTGCTGTCAAGTCCTAAACTACACTCCCCCTGCCATCTTGTGGTCAAATCTAGGTATTGCACTCCCTTTTCTATCTTCCCCAGCTGTTACCCTTCTGTCAATGCCAATATCTATAGTGCACAAACCGTCCCTTGTTCCTCCAGTCAAGTCTCTCCGTCAAGTCACCTTCCCCACCCCTGTTTGGCTAAAAAGACCAGATACATATGCCAGGAAGAGGAGGCCATATCTCAGGAATGGAGAGGCGCAGGCACTAAAGAAAAACATCGCCGGATTCAGGAGAACAGCCGAATTTACACCAGGGGGAAAAATTACACATTTTATAGAAAGTGACATTTCCATTGAAATTTGGAACCAATACTCTGCTCATCATCATTAAGCAACAGGATCTGGTATTTTTTTTTGTTAGTCTTTCGAGATGAATCTTTGAGTTACGTTTCTAAGTAAATCATTTTGAAATGAAGAATCTGACAATATAGTTCACAAGTTTTCTAAATCTCTGTTCCTGTGTATCAGCTAATTATGACCTCGGGGCTGTCCTCGAGAGAAAGAAAGGAACCAAACCTAGGTTTTTTTCCGAGGTTTGAGAGGAAGCTAAAAAATATGCTGATGTGCTTGGTTTTGATGGGAGATGCTAGGAGGACATTTGGACACCGTCCAGAAATTAGGAGTTTGAAGACAACGCCGGCCCCATCATGCTTCCGTATCAATAGAGAAAAATTGCATAAGCCAAGAGATGAATGCATCAATCTATTACTTGTTCCCTGATGCTACACCATGGTTCACAAGGAGTTTACTGAGAAGGAACACAGCAAAAATTAGAGAGGTCGTCGTCAACGTAAAAATCAACTTGTAGAATCTACCCTGAGATGGACACCACTGTGTGGTCCTCTCTATTAATGGCTCTCAATTCCATTCACTGCTTCTCCATAAAACCTCTGCTGGCGGAAAAGGAGCCATTATTATACAATTGATTTCCCCAAATACCAGTAAAAGTTATGGAAAAAATATGATCCTATGTGATATACAACCCACAATCCGTGACAGAAGTTGAGGGACAACTTAACACTCTTGATCCATCCCAACAAATCTTCCCTTCATCTATGGTCAAGAATCCAGTTTTCTCCCCAAGCCCTGTATCTAAATACCCAGCGTTAGGTACTATGGCTTGTTGGCGCTAACCCCTGCCAGATACTCGAAAGCAAATGATCCATCAAAACATGGCAACATTTTTTTTCCAAAAGGTGAACCACTCGTGGATAAACCACAAGTTCCCACCGTGTGAGTTGTTGGAAATGAGGCGAGAGGTAGACTCCAGATATTAGCACATAGACAAGAAATTAATGGGTACAAAAAAAAACCACCCTCTACATCGGCAAGTACCAATATTCGATAACGTCCTTCAAAGGGTCGACTCAACTTCTCAAATGAGTAAAATTGCAAAGTTCTTGTAAAATCTTTACCTCTTATTTAACAAATCTTCCCTGTTCTCAAGAAGGAAGGAATATTTAATTATATAGTTTACTGCTCATTGCTTAGGTTGCCAACCAACTTTGAAGACTAACAGAAGTGGCAAGTCTCCTAGGTAAGAGGTGCAGAACTTACAGGCTCTTTGCTGTAGAGCTCCTGAGTGATGCTCTGAAGCTTTCCAAATTGCTTCTCTGCCTCTGCTTGAAACGGGTTTGGCCAGGGCTGCTGGTTTGAACTTTCAATCAGCAGGAGGCTGAGGAATGAATATGAGAATAAGACATATGTTCCCAGGCCAGGCTCTTCAAGAGAACCTGTTAGTAGTTTTATGCTGATTAACCCATCGATAGCATCAAATGGGGGGACAGATTCCGTCATGAGTCAGGCATGGGGTGCGGAGTCCACTGGGAGGCTCCCCCCAACTTCTTTTCACCCTTATCATTGAGGGACAGGTCTCTATACTAATACAGGTCAAAATTTGCCAATCAAACCATACTGGGCAGAAAGAAACCGCTGAATTGGGACCTTTTTCATCCATTAAGACATGTGCAAAGTCTAAGACACGCCATGTTTTCATCACGTCCAACAGATAATTATGGCGGTAGGCGTTCAATCCCAAAAGTTTACATTAAAAAATTATTCTAAAATTGTTTATATCTTATTTATTATTCCATTTTTGAAAAATTTCTCTATCTTTTGTTTTGTTTTACTCGAACCTCGAGCTGTTTCCTCCGGAGCTTTGAAGCGAAATTGTATTTAGCCCGTTTTAGCGAGGGTTAATCCCGCCGTTAAGATTCTCTCGATCCAGATTGTTTAATCATTTGTGCTCTGCATTCATTCCGACTGGTAATGTCACAATCCTTTAAGCCGTTTAATTATAATAATCCACTGTATCTCGCCAAAAAGGTTTCTCGGCCGCCGCCGCGTTAAAGTGGTGCGGTGCAAAGTGCAAGGTGAGAGGTGAGCCGGATGGCCCTTGGGTTTTCTTGTAAGAAACCATAAACCTGTATCCTCTAGATAGCTATTGATTTCTAACAGACCTTGAAATGAAAGAGGAGACGCGGCGACGTGACTGAAATTTTTCTGTCGCTGTCTGAGTGAATTACCGGCGTGTCGCTGGAAGATATAAATTGGTCTATTTGTATCTTGCTGGAGACAAGGGTTACGGCCGAGAACTTTCTGTAGAATAACACATCACACTGGCCGACCCGCGGTGGTGACGGGAGAACCCGTATGAGTCTATTAGCGGCTCAGATCAAAACAGGATTAGGTGAACTGATTGACAATGATAGGACCAAAAGGGGTAACCCTAAACTGGGTCACATATTGAACCCAAAAATACCTCCCCACTTCGAATGCCATCTAAAAAAAATCCCCAATTCCACAAAAACTTTTAAGAACTTCCCATTTTGGACATATCTACAAAAAAACACAATTTTTATGGCACCATGGGCATTGTTACCTGGCTCCTACTAGCCATTCTAAGAATCTTTCCACCCTGGGGTGCTAGAATGGATTGAAACTCTGGAAGGCGTTGGGTTCGTTTCAGAAATCTCAAAAATGTACCCAATGTGTGGCTACAAAATACAATAAGTCCATATTCTACGTATGAAATCATAGCGGACTCAAAAAAAGCAGTTGGACCACATGGTATCAGCAGGGGCTGTTCCGGTAGCAGTTTAGAGTCTGCTAGCTGGTGGTGGGGACCCCCCGCTGGGCCAGGTATCCTGTTACAGCTACACATATTTCAGGAGCATAGTAAGTTCCAATAAATCCCTCCATCCTTCACGGAAACCATGAAGGTTAGATGTTTTCTTAATGAAGTATTCGAGAAGAGAAGGCTAAGAGAAGGAGACATCTCCCTGGAGACATACCAGTTTCATTAATAAGCCCCGGTATCAGTAAATATGAGGTCAGTTCAGATCTTCATTCAGAAATCAGTCTTAAAAAAAATCAGTACTCCAAACATCCATTAAATATTTCTGACATTCCTACACAAACTGTACTGCACTGTGTCTAGACGAGAGAAGCATTGGAAGGTTTCCAGTCACTCGGACTTATACCAACGAGGATATGAAATATAAAATGATTTACAAAATGTCACCTCACACAATAAAGCAAATCGATAAGACAGCTTAAGAACTAGGGCAACATGTCTCTTCATGGTGGTAAAAAAATAACAGTCAAAAGAAGCAAATATAGTAGTTATATTCATGTACATAGGGGCAGTATTATAGTAGTTATATTCTGTACATAGGGGGCAGTATTATAGTAGTTATATTCTTGTACATAGGGGGCAGTATTATAGTAGTTATATTCTTGTACATAGGGACAGTGTTATAGTAGTTATATTCTTGTACATAGGGGCAGTATTATAGTAGTTATATTCTTGTACATAGGGGGCAGTATTATAGTAGTTATATTCTTGTACATAGGAGCAGTATTATAGTAGTTATATTCTTGTACATAGGGAGCAGTATTATAGTAGTTATATTCTTGTACATAGGAGCAGTATTATAGTAGTTATATTCTTGTACATAGGAGCAGTATTACAGTAGTTATATTCTTGTACATAGGAGGCAGTATTATAGTAGTTATATTCTTGTATATAGGAGCAGTATTATAGTAGTTATATTCTTATACATAGGTGCAGTATTATAGTAGTTATATTCTTGTATATAGGAGCAGTATTATAGTAGTTATATTCTTGTACATAGGGAGCAGTATTATAGTAGTTATATTCTTGTACATAGGGGGCAGTATTATAGTAGTTATATTCTTGTACATAGGGGGCAGTAGTATAGTAGTTATATTCTTGTACATAGGGAACAGTATTATAGTAGTTATATTCTTGTACATAGGGGGCAGTATTATAGCAGTTATATTCTTGTACATAGGGGCAGTATTATAGTAGTTATATTCTTGTACAAAGGGGCAGTATTATAGCAGTTACATTCTTGTACATAGGGGCAGTATTATAGCAGTTATATTCTTGTACATAGGGGCAATTTTTATTGTAAAAACCAAACAAATACAAATAACATTCCTCCAATAATGCAAAACTGAATTCACTTGGATTGTACATACATTCATTACATATCCAGTTTATACATATCAAATTAACTTAGAGTCCATACTCCTAGTTTGAGGAGGGAAAAAAAAAAAAAAAAAAAACACTTTGCAAACAGAGCTCATCATGTTCCTACCCAGTGACTCATCCTTCTCTATCTTAACATTTCCTAATTTCTCCTAATGATTTTCCCTATCTGAGTTCAGACATTATCTGGTTGACAGCGTCACAGATCTGAGTCGGAGTTATTCTGTTCACCACCGGTCTCCATCTCAGACTCCACCCGAGTGCCCTCAGGTAAGGGCTTCCGCTTTGGCGGAGGACAGTCCTCTACGTCCCTATCACACTCTGCGTCAATTCTTTTAAGGTCATCTTCAAAATCGCCGTCAGACTCAGACAGAACATCAAACCTGTTAGATACGACCATTACACCTGCAGAACTGTGGAATTTCTTCCCGGCTCCTTGGCCAGTGTCATACCCCTCAGGTTTACGGGAGGCCTTGTCCTTTTTCTTCCTTTTCTGATTATTGCTATACTCGTCAGACACAGATGGTAGCTCTGAAGTAATGCCTTCCTGTGACCGCTGCCCCTGAGGTACAACCTCCATACTCCCCTGTTCTCTCTCTGAACCCTGCTGCTCTGGTGTTAGGTGAGTAGACCCCTGGTGGACCTCTGGTCTGGTCAGTATTTCCCCTGACAGTAATGCTGCCTCCTCCAGAATCTCTGCCCCTGCCACCAAGTCCTCGTCAGGAAAGTCCTTACAGATATTGTGCCAGGCGTCTGGACAGTCCCTGTGAGGGTGACCGATCTTCCCACAGAGGTTGCACCTGATGTTCTGGCAGTCTGCAGCTAGATGGCCGACCTCCCCACACAGGCTGCACTTCACCACAGTACAGGTATTTGCCAGGTGACCTGCCTTGCCACATTTAAAGCACTTACGAGGCTGCCCAGGATAGAAACACACACCCCTCTCCCTCCCAATAAAGAAGGAGTTGGGTAAGTGGGCAGTGATGTTATTGCATTGGCGCAGTTTCACCAAAACCCGCCACCCTCCCATCCAGATCCCATCACTGTCTCTGCTTTTGGTGAGGTCAGAGACCAGGTCACAATGCCTCCGGAGCCACACCACAATGTCCTGCGGGGGAACAGACTCATTCCAGAAGATGACACTAACAGTAACGGTATCTGGCTTAGAGATAGGAATAAAGCTGAACTTACTCCAGCCCTCCGTGTCTCTAAACTTGGGGAAACTAGACCAGAATCTGTCCAGGTCAGACATGAGCTTAAAGCTGACATCATAGCCCTGCCTGTCTGGAAGATTAATCACTGCCAGGATGCTGACTGGCACAAACCCCATCTGGTGGCACAAGAGCTCCCTGATGACAAACCTCCTGTCTGGCAGGTCCTCCTTGGCACCTCTGTGCCGGAAACGCACGACGTTTCTCCGTTTAAACGCCTGGCCTGTATAATTGGTACCTGAGGTAAAGGACGGAGCACCACGACTCCAGGCATTACTGTGGGGACCGTGCGGGGTCACATTGGGTTGACTGACGGGGTGAAGGTCTGCAGCAGGAGGGGCAGCCAAACCTTGTGTGCGCGAAATTAAAGGGGGAAAATCACAGACATTATCATGCACATTGTTATCATCAGCATCAATGTCATTATCAGACTGTGCAGCGTCCACCAAAGATACTGTGCTCCCCCAAGCCCCCGACCCCCCAGATACAGTGCGGTTATCCCCAGCATCAGAGCCCTGCTGGGCACCATCAGTAATGACCGGCACATGTCCACCGCCCAACTGTTGTGCTTGGCATTCTGAGACTTGTAGTCCCTCTGCTGGAAAGTGCAGTCCATGCTGCTGCTTGGAATCTGCTGCAGGCTGCTGTGCTGGGCATTCTGAGACTTGTGGTACACCTGCTGGAATCTGCATAACATGCTGCTGCCTGGGGTCTGCCGCAGGCTGCTGCGGCTGCAGTATCTGACCCTTTTGGAAGCAAAAACTTGCAGGCTGCAGCACTGGCCGCACCGGCTTCTGGGGCTCACCTGGGACAATGTCTGAGCTGGAACCTGCAGAGTCCTGCTTGTGTGACATAAACAGTTCCTGGTTCCTATAAGTCTCTGCCAGGGGCCCCATCCTCTCTAGGACACAGTCCATGTCCGTCACCACTTTTGCCAGCTGTATGCCAAGCATGTTCAAAGTCTGATCACAAAAGGTGTGATCCCCACCAGGATTAGCAGCCTTTACATTATAGCCCATGTCTATCTGTTTCTGCAGCAAGTCCTTGTGCTGCTGTAACTCACCGAGCCTCTTGACCAGTCCTGGGATCTCCTCTGCGACCTGAAGCTCAGGTGCACATGGCGTCTCCTCCTGGGATCCTGCTTTCAGCAATGTCCCTGGATGCTTGAAACCAGACGTCTCCTTAACTTTCACCACCGCTGGTTTCGTGGCTCCAGGCTCCACAGCACTTTTACTGCTGCCACCTGACTGCGACCTTGTGCGCCCAGAGCTCGCCATGCTGGCCACCACATGCTGCTGCTGCAGGTTCTCCTGGAGCGTCTGTCTCTCCAGTGAGGTTCTCCTCTGCCTGCTGGGAGTCAGCTGCACACCTGAAGATGGTGATGGCACCTCCAGAGCTGCAGGCTGCTTTCCTCCATTCAGCTTCTCACCAGTAGATTTCTTTTGGATTTCTCCTAGTTGTCCTTCACTCTGCTTGCCTTGGCTGGCCGACTGCTTAACTGGAACTTTCTTACCCACAGCCATGGCTTTTCCTTGTTCCGTTACTTTACGTACTTTCACAGCTTCATCTTTCTTGCTGCTGCTACTACTTCCATTCTGAGCTTTCTTTCCCTCAGAAACAACTTTGGGACTTGCATCCGCCTTAGACACAACTTGGGTGTTACTTCCAAGTGTAGGCCTGGAAGCCTGGGCCTTGCTTGGGGAGTTACCCCGCCCAGGGTGGCCTCCCCCTGGGCTTGCTCCAGACATCAGGAGAGCTACAAACACACAACCTCACAGCTAGGAGGCAGTATTATAGTAGTTATATTCTTGTACATAGGGGCAGTATTATAGTAGTTATATTCTTGTACATAGGGGCAGTATTATAGCAGTTATATTCTTGTACATAGGGGCAGTATTATAGTAGTTATATTCTTGTACATAGGGGCAGTATTATAGTAATTATATTCTTGTACATAGGGGCAGTATTATAGCAGTTATATTCTTGTACATAGAACAGTATTATAGTAGTTATATTCTTGTACATAGGGACAGTATTATAGCAGTTATATTCTTGTACATAGAACAGTATTATAGTAGTTATATTCTTGCACATAGGGACAGTATTATAGTAGTTATATTCTGGTACATAGGGGACAGTATTATAGTAGTTACAGTGGGGAAAAAAAGTATTTAGTCAGTCAGCAATAGTGCAAGTTCCACCACTTAAAAAGATGAGAGGCGTCTGTAATTTACATCATAGGTAGACCTCAACTATGGGAGACAAACTGAGAAAAAAAAATCCAGAAAATCACATTGTCTTTTTTTTTTTCATTTTATTTGCATATTATGGTGGAAAATAAGTATTTGGTCAGAAACAAAATTTCATCTCAATACTTTGTGATATATCCTTTGTTGGCAATGACAGAGGTCAAACGTTTTCTGTAAGTCTTCACAAGGTTGCCACACACTGTTGTTGGTATGTTGGCCCATTCCTCCATGCAGATCTCCTCTAGAGCAGTGATGTTTTTGGCTTTTCGCTTGGCAACACGGACTTTCAACTCCCTCCAAAGGTTTTCTATAGGGTTGAGATCTGGAGACTGGCTAGGCCACTCCAGGACCTTGAAATGCTTCTTACGAAGCCACTCCTTCGTTGCCCTGGCGGTGTGCTTTGGATCATTGTCATGTTGAAAGACCCAGCCACGTTTCATCTTCAATGCCCTTGCTGATGGAAGGAGGTTTGCACTCAAAATCTCACGATACATGGCCCCATTCATTCTTTCATGTACCCGGATCAGTCGTCCTGGCCCCTTTGCAGAGAAACAGCCCCAAAGCATGATGTTTCCACCACCATGCTTTACAGTAGGTATGGTGTTTGATGGATGCAACTCAGTATTCTTTTTCCTCCAAACACGACAAGTTGTGTTTCTACCAAACAGTTCCAGTTTGGTTTCATCAGACCATAGGACATTCTCCCAAAACTCCTCTGGATCATCCAAATGCTCTCTAGCAAACTTCAGACGGGCCCGGACATGTACAGGCTTAAGCAATGGGACACGTCTGGCACTGCAGGATCTGAGTCCATGGTGGCGTAGTGTGTTACTTATGGTAGGCCTTGTTACATTGGTCCCAGCTCTCTGCAGTTCATTCACTAGGTCCCCCCGCGTGGTTCTGGGATTTTTGCTCACCGTTCTTGTGATCATT
Source organism: Dendrobates tinctorius (assembly GCF_039654945.1). Lineage (NCBI taxonomy): Eukaryota > Metazoa > Chordata > Amphibia > Anura > Dendrobatidae > Dendrobates > Dendrobates tinctorius. The sequence goes on from NW_027361688.1 coordinate 6,102,633, forward strand.
CTGACCCCACGGGGTGGGATTTTGCGTGGAGCACCAGATCAAGGGAGATTATCAGTGGTCTTGTATGTCTTCCATTTTCTAATTATTGCTCCCACAGTTGATTTCTTCACTCCAAGCTGGTTGGCTATTGCAGATTCAGTCTTCCCAGCCTGGTGCAGGGCTACAATTTTGTTTCTGGTGTCCTTTGACAGCTCTTTGGTCTTCACCATAGTGGAGTTTGGAGTCAGACTGTTTGAGGGTGTGCACAGGTGTCTTTTTATACTGATAACAAGTTTAAACAGGTGCCATTACTACAGGTAATGAGTGGAGGAAAGAGGAGACTCTTAAAGAAGAAGTTACAGGTCTGTGAGAGCCAGAAATCTTGATTGCTTGTTTCTGACCAAATACTTATTTTCCACCATAATATGCAAATAAAATGAAAAAAAAACAGACAATGTGATTTTCTGGATTTTTTTTTCTCAGTTTGTCTCCCATAGTTGAGGTCTACCTATGATGTAAATTACAGACGCCTCTCATCTTTTTAAGTGGTGGAACTTGCACTATTGCTGACTGACTAAATACTTTTTTTCCCCACTGTATATTCCTGTACATAGGAGTATTATAGTAGTTATATTCCTGTACATAGGAGCAGTATTATAGTAGTTATATTCTTGTACATAGGAGCAGTATTATAGTAGTTATATTCTTGTACATTGGAGCAGTATTATAGTAGTTATATTCTTGTACATAGGGGCAGTATTACAGTAGTTATATTCTTGTACATTGGAGCAGTATTATAGCAGTTATATTCTTGTACATAGGGGCAGTATTATAGTAGTTATCTTCTTGTACATAGGAGCAGTATTATAGTAGTTATATTCTTTTACATAGGAGCAGTATTATAGTAGTTATATTCTTGTACATAGGGGGCAGTATTATAGTAGTTATATTCTTGTACATAGGAGCAGTATTATAGTAGTTATATTCTTGTACGCAGGGGGCAGTATTATAGTAGCTATATTCTTGTACATAGGAGCAGTATTATAGTAGTTATATTCTTTTACATAGGAGCAGTATTATAGTAGTCATATTCTTGTACATAGGGACAGTATTATAGTAGTTATATTCTTGTACATAGGGGGCAGTATTACAGTAGCTATATTCTTGTACATAGGGGCAGTATTATAGTAGTTATATTCTTGTACATAGGGGGCAGTATTATAGTAGTTATAGTCTTGTACATAGGGACAGTATTATAGTAGTTATCTTCTGGTATTTAGGAGGCAGTATTATAGTAGTTATATTCTTGTACATAGGGACAGTATTATAGTAGTTATATTCTTGTACATAGGGACATTATTATAGTACTTATCTTATTGTACGCAGGGGGCAGTATTATAGTAGTTATATTCTTGTACATAGGAGCAGTATTATAGTAGTTATATTCTTTTACATAGGAGCAGTATTATAGTAGTTATATTCTTGTACATAGGGACAGTATTATAGTAGTTATATTCTTGTACATAGGGGGCAGTATTATAGTAGTTATATTCTTTTACATAGGGGGCAGTATTATAGTAGTTATATTCTTGTACATAGGGACAGTATTATAGTAGTTATATTCTTGTACATAGGGGGCAGTATTATAGCAGTTATATTCTTGTACATAGGGGCAGTATTATAGTAGTTATATTCTTGTACATAGGGGCAGTATTATAGCAGTTATATTCTTGTACATAGGGGAAGTATTATAGCAGTTATATTCTTGTACAAAGGGGCAGTATTATAGTAGTTATATTCTTGTACATAGGGGCAGTATTATAGTAGTTATATTCTTGTACATAGGGGCAGTATTAGAGTAGTTATATTCTTGTACATAGGGGCAGTATTATAGTAATTATATTCTTGTACATAGGGGCAGTATTATAGCAGTTATATTCTTGTACATAGAACAGTATTATAGTAGTTATATTCTTGTACATAGGGGCAGTATTATAGTAGTTATATTCTTGCACATAGGGGCAGTATTATAGTAGTTATATTCTTGTACATAGGGACAGTATTATAGTAGTTATATTCTTGCACATAGGGACAGTATTATAGTAGTTATATTCTGGTACATAGGGGACAGTATTATAGTAGTTATATTCCTGTACATAGGAGCAGTATTATAGTAGTTATATTCCTGTACATAGGAGCAGTAATATAGTAGTTATATTCTTGTACATAGGAGCAGTATTATAGTAGTTATATTCTTGTACATTGGAGCAGTATTACAGTAGTTATATTCTTGTACATTGGAGCAGTATTATAGCAGTTATATTCTTGTACATAGGGGCAGTATTATAGTAGTTATCTTCTTGTACATAGGAGCAGTATTATAGTAGTTATATTCTTTTACATAGGAGCAGTATTATAGTAGTTATATTCTTGTACATAGGGGGCAGTATTATAGTAGTTATATTCTTGTACATAGGAGCAGTATTATAGTAGTTATATTCTTGTACGCAGGGGGCAGTATTATAGTAGTTATATTCTTGTACATAGTAGCAGTATTATAGTAGTTATATTCTTTTACATAGGAGCAGTATTATAGTAGTTATATTCTTGTACATAGGGACAGTATTATAGTAGTTATATTCTTGTACATAGGGGGCAGTATTATAGTAGTTATATTCTTTTACATAGGGGGCAGTATTATAGTAGTTATATTCTTGTACATAGGGGCAGTATTATAGTAGCTATATTCTTGTACATAGGGGGCAGTATTATAGTAGTTATATTCTTGTACATAGGGACAGTATTATAGTAGTTATCTTCTGGTATGTAGGAGGCAGTATTATAGTAGTTATATTCTTGTACATAGGGACAGTATTATAGTAGTTATATTCTTGTACATAGGGACAGTATTATAGTACTTATCTTATTGTACGCAGGGGGCAGTATTATAGTAGTTATATTCTTGTACATAGGAGCAGTATTATAGTAGTTATATTCTTGTACATTGGAGCAGTATTATAGCAGTTATATTCTTGTACATAGGGGCAGTATTATAGTAGTTATCTTCTTGTACATAGGAGCAGTATTATAGTAGTTATATTTTTTTACATAGGAGCAGTATTATAGTAGTTATATTCTTGTACATAGGGGGCAGTATTATAGTAGTTATATTCTTGTACATAGGAGCAGTATTATAGTAGTTATATTCTTGTACGCAGGGGGCAGTATTATAGTAGTTATATTCTTGTACATAGGAGCAGTATTATAGTAGTTATATTCTTTTACATAGGAGCAGTATTATAGTAGTCATATTCTTGTACATAGGGACAGTATTATAGTAGTTATATTCTTGTACATAGGGGGCAGTATTATAGTAGTTATTTTCTTTTACATAGGGGGCAGTATTATAGTAGCTATATTCTTGTACATAGGGGCAGTATTATAGTAGTTATATTCTTGTACATAGGGGGCTGTATTATAGTAGTTATATTCTTGTACATAGGGACAGTATTATAGTAGTTATCTTCTGGTATGTAGGAGGCAGTATTATAGTAGTTATATTCTTGTACATAGGGACAGTATTATAGTAGTTATATTCTTGTACATAGGGGGCAGTATTATAGTAGTTATATTCTTTTACATAGGGGGCAGTATTATAGTAGTTATATTCTTGTACATAGGGACAGTATTATAGTAGTTATATTCTTGTACATAGGGGGCAATTTTTATTGTAAAAACCAAACAAATACAAATAACATTCCTCCAATAATGCAAAACTGAATTCACTAGGATTGTACATACATTCATTACATATCCAGGTTATACATATCAAATTAACTTAGAGTCCATACTCCTAGTTTGAGAAGGGAAAAAAAAAAAAAAAAAAACACACTTTGCAAACAGAGCTCATCATGTTCCTACCCAGTGACTCATCCTTCCATATCTTAACATTTCCTAATTTCTCCTAATGATTTTCCCTATCTGAGTTCAGACATTATCTGGTTAACAGCGTCACAGATCTGAGTCGGAGTTATTCTGTTCACCACCGGTCTCCATCTCAGACTCTACCCGAGTGCCCTCAGGTAAGGGCTTCCGCTTTGGCGGAGGACAGTCCTCTACGTCCCTATCACACTCTGCGTCAATTCTTTTAAGGTCATCTTCATAATCGCCGTTAGACTCAGACAGAACATCAAACCTGTTAGATACGACCATTACACCTGCAGAACTCTGGAATTTCTTCCCGGCTCCTTGGCCAGTGTCATACCCCTCAGGTTTACGGGAGGCCTTGTCCTTTTTCTTCCTTTTCTGATTATTGCTATACTCTTCAGACACAGATGGTAGCACTGAAGTAATGCCTTCCTGTGACCGCTGCCCCTGAGGTACAACCTCCATACTCCCCTGTTCTCTCTCTGAACCCTGCTGCTCTGGTGTTAGCTGTGTAGACCCCTGGTGGACCTCTGGTCTGGTCAGTATTTCCCCTGACAGTAACGCTGCCTCCTCCAGAATCTCTGCCCCTGCCACCAAGTCCTCGTCAGGAAAGTCCTTACAGATATTGTGCCAGGCGTCTGGACAGTCCCTGTGAGGGTGACCGATCTTCCCACAGAGGTTGCACCTGATGTTCTGGCAGTCTGCAGCTAGATGGCCGACCTCCCCACACAGGCTGCACTTCACCACAGTACAGGTATTTGCCAGGTGACCTGCCTTGCCACATTTAAAGCACTTACGAGGCTGCCCAGGATAGAAACACACACCCCTCTCCCTCCCAATAAAGAAGGAGTTGGGTAAATGGGCAGTGATGTTATTGCATTGGCGCAGTTTCACCAAAACCCGCCACCCTCCCGTCCAGATCCCATCACTGTCTCTGCTTTTGGTGAGGTCAGAGACCAGGTCACAATGCCTCCGGAGCCACACCACAATGTCCTGCGGGGGAACAGACTCATTCCAGAAGATGACACTAACAGTAACGGTATCTGGCTTAGAGATAGGAATAAAGCTGAACTTACTCCAGCCCTCCGTGTCTCTAAACTTGGGGAAACTAGACCAGAATCTGTCCAGGTCAGACATGAGCTTAAAGCTGACATCATAGCCCTGCCTGTCTGGAAGATTAATCACTGCCAGGATGCTGACTGGCACAAACCCCATCTGGTGGCACAAGAGCTCCCTGATGACAAACCTCCTGTCTGGCAGGTCCTCCTTGGCACCTCTGTGCCGGAAACGCACGACGTTTCTCCGTTTAAACGCCTGGCCTGTATAATTGGTACCAGAGGTAAAAGACAGAGCACCACGACTCCAGGCATTACTGGGGGGACCGTGCGGGGTCACATTGGGTTGACTGACGGGGTGAAGGTCTGCAGCAGGAGGGGCAGCCACACCTTGTGTGCTCGAAATTAAAGGGGGAAAATCACAGACATTATCATGCACATTGTTATCATCAGCATCAATTTCATTATCAGACTGTGCAGCGTCCACCAAAGATACTGTGCTCCCCCAAGCCCCCGACCCCCCAGATACAGTGCGGTTATCCCCAGCATCAGAGCCCTGCTGGGCACCATCAGTAATGACCGGCACATGTCCACCGCCCAACTGTTGTGCTTGGCATTCTGAGACTTGTAGTCCCTCTGCTGGAAAGTGCAGTCCATGCTGCTGCTTGGAATCTGCTGCAGGCTGCTGTGCTGGGCATTCTGAGACTTGTGGTACACCTGCTGGAATCTGCATAACATGCTGCTGCTTGGGATCTGCCGCAGGCTGCTGCGGCTGCAGTATCTGACCCTTTTGGAAGCAAAAACTTGCAGGCTGCAGCACTGGCCGCACCGGCTTCTGGGGCTCACCTGGGACAATGTCTGAGCTGGAACCTGCAGAGTCCTGCTTGTGTGCCATAAACAGTTCCTGGTTCCTATAAGTCTCTGCCAGGGGCCCCATCCTCTCTAGGACACAGTCCATGTCCGTCACCACTTTTGCCAGCTGTATGCCAAGCATGTTCAGAGTCTGATCACAAAAGGTGTGATCCCCACCAGGATTAGCAGCCTTTACATTATAGCCCATGTCTATCTGTTTCTGCAGCAAGTCCTTGTGCTGCTGTAACTCACCGAGCCTCTTGACCAGTCCTGGGATCTCCTCTGCGACCTGAAGCTCAGGTGCACATGGCGTCTCCTCCTGGGATCCTGCTTTCAGCAATGTCCCTGGATGCTTGAAACCAGACGTCTCCTTAACTTTCACCACCGCTGGTTTCGTGGCTCCAGGCTCCACAGCACTTTTACTGCTGCCACCTGACTGCGACCTTGTGCGCCCAGAGCTCGCCATGCTGGCCACCACATGCTGCTGCTGCAGGTTCTCCTGGAGCGTCTGTCTCTCCAGTGAGGTTCTCCTCTGCCTGCTGGGAGTCAGCTGCACACCTGAAGTTGGTGATGGCACCTCCAGAGCTGCAGGCTGCTTTCCTCCATTCAGCTTCTCACCAGTAGATTTCTTTTGGATTTCTCCTAGTTGTCCTTCACTCTGCTTGCCTTGGCTGGCCGACTGCTTAACTGGAACTTTCTTACCCACAGCCATGGCTTTTCCTTGTTCCGTTACTTTACGTACTTTCACAGCTTCATCTTTCTTGCTGCTGCTACTACTTCCATTCTGAGCTTTCTTTCCCTCAGAAACAACTTTGGGACTTGCATCCGCCTTAGACACAACTTGGGTGTTACTTCCAAGTGTAGGCCTGGAAGCCTGGGCCTTGCTTGGGGAGTTACCCCGCCCAGGGTGGCCTCCCCCTGGGCTTGCTCCAGACATCAGGAGAGCTACAAACACACAACCTCACAGCTAGGAGGCAGTATTATAGTAGTTATATTCTTGTACATAGGGGCAGTATTATAGTAGTTATATTCTTGTACATAGGGGCAGTATTATAGCAGTTATATTCTTGTACATAGGGGCAGTATTATAGTAGTTATATTCTTGTACATAGGGGCAGTATTATAGTAATTATATTCTTGTACATAGGGGCAGTATTATAGCAGTTATATTCTTGTACATAGAACAGTATTATAGTAGTTATATTCTTGTACATAGGGACAGTATTATAGCAGTTATATTCTTGTACATAGAACAGTATTATAGTAGTTATATTCTTGCACATAGGGACAGTATTATAGTAGTTATATTCTGGTACATAGGGGACAGTATTATAGTAGTTATATTCCTGTACATAGGAGTAGTATTATAGTAGTTATATTCCTGTACATAGGAGCAGTATTATAGTAGTTATATTCTTGTACATAGGAGCAGTATTATAGTAGTTATATTCTTGTACATTGGAGCAGTATTATAGTAGTTATATTCTTGTACATAGGGGCAGTATTACAGTAGTTATATTCTTGTACATTGGAGCAGTATTATAGCAGTTATATTCTTGTACATAGGGGCAGTATTATAGTAGTTATCTTCTTGTACATAGGAGCAGTATTATAGTAGTTATATTCTTTTACATAGGAGCAGTATTATAGTAGTTATATTCTTGTACATAGGGGGCAGTATTATAGTAGTTATATTCTTGTACATAGGAGCAGTATTATAGTAGTTATATTCTTGTACGCAGGGGGCAGTATTATAGTAGCTATATTCTTGTACATAGGAGCAGTATTATAGTAGTTATATTCTTTTACATAGGAGCAGTATTATAGTAGTCATATTCTTGTACATAGGGACAGTATTATAGTAGTTATATTCTTGTACATAGGGGGCAGTATTATAGTAGTTATTTTCTTTTACATAGGGGGCAGTATTACAGTAGCTATATTCTTGTACATAGGGGCAGTATTATAGTAGTTATATTCTTGTACATAGGGGGCAGTATTATAGTAGTTATAGTCTTGTACATAGGGACAGTATTATAGTAGTTATCTTCTGGTATTTAGGAGGCAGTATTATAGTAGTTATATTCTTGTACATAGGGACAGTATTATAGTAGTTATATTCTTGTACATAGGGACAGTATTATAGTACTTATCTTATTGTACGCAGGGGGCAGTATTATAGTAGTTATATTCTTGTACATAGGAGCAGTATTATAGTAGTTATATTCTTTTACATAGGAGCAGTATTATAGTAGTTATATTCTTGTACATAGGGACAGTATTATAGTAGTTATATTCTTGTACATAGGGGGCAGTATTATAGTAGTTATATTCTTTTACATAGGGGGCAGTATTATAGTAGTTATATTCTTGTACATAGGGACAGTATTATAGTAGTTATATTCTTGTACATAGGGGGCAGTATTATAGCAGTTATATTCTTGTACATAGGGGCTGTATTATAGTAGTTATATTCTTGTACATAGGGGCAGTATTATAGCAGTTATATTCTTGTACATAGGGGCAGTATTATAGCAGTTATATTCTTGTACAAAGGGGCAGTATTATAGTAGTTATATTCTTGTACATAGGGGCAGTATTATAGTAGTTATATTCTTGTACATAGGGGCAGTATTAGAGTAGTTATATTCTTGTACATAGGGGCAGTATTATAGTAATTATATTCTTGTACATAGGGGCAGTATTATAGCAGTTATATTCTTGTACATAGAACAGTATTATAGTAGTTATATTCTTGTACATAGGGGCAGTATTATAGTAGTTATATTCTTGCACATAGGGGCAGTATTATAGTAGTTATATTCTTGTACATAGGGACAGTATTATAGTAGTTATATTCTTGCACATAGGGACAGTATTATAGTAGTTATATTCTGGTACATAGGGGACAGTATTATAGTAGTTATATTCCTGTACATAGGAGCAGTATTATAGTAGTTATATTCCTGTACATAGGAGCAGTAATATAGTAGTTATATTCTTGCACATAGGAGCAGTATTATAGTAGTTATATTCTTGTACATTGGAGCAGTATTACAGTAGTTATATTCTTGTACATTGGAGCAGTATTATAGCAGTTATATTCTTGTACATAGGGGCAGTATTATAGTAGTTATCTTCTTGTACATAGGAGCAGTATTATAGTAGTTATATTCTTTTACATAGGAGCAGTATTATAGTAGTTATATTCTTGTACATAGGGGGCAGTATTATAGTAGTTATATTCTTGTACATAGGAGCAGTATTATAGTAGTTATATTCTTGTACGCAGGGGGCAGTATTATAGTAGTTATATTCTTGTACATAGTAGCAGTATTATAGTAGTTATATTCTTTTACATAGGAGCAGTATTATAGTAGTTATATTCTTGTACATAGGGACAGTATTATAGTAGTTATATTCTTGTACATAGGGGGCAGTATTATAGTAGTTATATTCTTTTACATAGGGGGCAGTATTATAGTAGTTATATTCTTGTACATAGGGGCAGTATTATAGTAGCTATATTCTTGTACATAGGGGGCAGTATTATAGTAGTTATATTCTTGTACATAGGGACAGTATTATAGTAGTTATCTTCTGGTATGTAGGAGGCAGTATTATAGTAGTTATATTCTTGTACATAGGGACAGTATTATAGTAGTTATATTCTTGTACATAGGGACAGTATTATAGTACTTATCTTATTGTACGCAGGGGGCAGTATTATAGTAGTTATATTCTTGTACATAGGAGCAGTATTATAGTAGTTATATTCTTGTACATTGGAGCAGTATTATAGCAGTTATATTCTTGTACATAGGGGCAGTATTATAGTAGTTATCTTCTTGTACATAGGAGCAGTATTATAGTAGTTATATTCTTTTACATAGGAGCAGTATTATAGTAGTTATATTCTTGTACATAGGGGGCAGTATTATAGTAGTTATATTCTTGTACATAGGAGCAGTATTATAGTAGTTATATTCTTGTACGCAGGGGGCAGTATTATAGTAGTTATATTCTTGTACATAGGAGCAGTATTATAGTAGTTATATTCTTTTACATAGGAGCAGTATTATAGTAGTCATATTCTTGTACATAGGGACAGTATTATAGTAGTTATATTCTTGTACATAGGGGGCAGTATTATAGTAGTTATTTTCTTTTACATAGGGGGCAGTATTATAGTAGCTATATTCTTGTACATAGGGGCAGTATTATAGTAGTTATATTCTTGTACATAGGGGGCAGTATTATAGTAGTTATATTCTTGTACATAGGGACAGTATTATAGTAGTTATCTTCTGGTATGTAGGAGGCAGTATTATAGTAGTTATATTCTTGTACATAGGGACAGTAATATAGTAGTTATATTCTTGTACATAGGGACAGTATTATAGTACTTATCTTATTGTACGCAGGGGACAGTATTATAGTAGTTATATTCTTGTACATAGGGACAGTATTATAGTAGTTATATTCTTGTACATAGGGGGCAGTATTATAGTAGTTATATTCTTTTACATAGGGACAGTATTATAGTAGTTATATTCTTGTACATAGGGGGCAATTTTTATTGTAAAAACCAAACAAATACAAATAACATTCCTCCAATAATGCAAAACTGAATTCACTAGGATTGTACATACATTCATTACATATCCAGGTTATACATATCAAATTAACTTAGAGTCCATACTCCTAGTTTGAGAAGGGAAAAAAAAAAAAAAAAAAACACACTTTGCAAACAGAGCTCATCATATTCCTACCCAGTGACTCATCCTTCCATATCTTAACATTTCCTAATTTCTCCTAATGATTTTCCCTGAGTTCAGACATTATCTGGTTGACAGCGTCACAGATCTGAGTCGGAGTTATTCTGTTCACCACCGGTCTCCATCTCAGACTCTACCCGAGTGCCCTCAGGTAAGGGCTTCCGCTTTGGCGGAGGACAGTCCTCTACGTCCCTATCACACTCTGCGTCAATTCTTTTAAGGTCATCTTCATAATCGCCGTTAGACTCAGACAGAACATCAAACCTGTTAGATACGACCATTACACCTGCAGAGCTCTGGAATTTCTTCCCGGCTCCTTGGCCAGTGTCATACCCCTCAGGTTTACGGGAGGCCTTGTCCTTTTTCTTCCTTTTCTGATTATTGCTATACTCCTCAGACACAGATGGTAGCACTGAAGTAATGCCTTCCTGTGACCGCTGCCCCTGAGGTACAACCTCCATACTCCCCTGTTCTCTCTCTGAACCCTGCTGCTCTGGTGTTAGCTGAGTAGACCCCTGGTGGACCTCTGGTCTGGTCAGTATTTCCCCTGACAGTAAAGCTGACTCCTCCAGAATCTCTGCCCCTGCCACCAAGTCCTCGTCAGGAAAGTCCTTACAGATATTGTGCCAGGCGTCTGGACAGTCCCTGTGAGGGTGACCGATCTTCCCACAGAGGTTGCACCTGATGTTCTGGCAGTCTGCAGCTAGATGGCCGACCTCCCCACACAGGCTGCACTTCACCACAGTACAGGTATTTGCCAGGTGACCTGCCTTGCCACATTTAAAGCACTTACGAGGCTGCCCAGGATAGAAACACACACCCCTCTCCCTCCCAATAAAGAAGGAGTTGGGTAAATGGGCAGTGATGTTATTGCATTGGCGCAGTTTCACCAAAACCCGCCACCCTCCCGTCCAGATCCCATCACTGTCTCTGCTTTTGGTGAGGTCAGAGACCAGGTCACAATGCCTCCGGAGCCACACCACAATGTCCTGCGGGGGAACAGACTCATTCCAGAAGATGACACTAACAGTAACGGTATCTGGCTTAGAGATAGGAATAAAGCTGAACTTACTCCAGCCCTCCGTGTCTCTAAACTTGGGGAAACTAGACCAGAATCTGTCCAGGTCAGACATGAGCTTAAAGCTGACATCATAGCCCTGCCTGTCTGGAAGATTAATCACTGCCAGGATGCTGACTGGCACAAACCCCATCTGGTGGCACAAGAGCTCCCTGACAACAAACCTCCTGTCTGGCAGGTCCTCCTTGGCACCTCTGTGCCGGAAACGCACGACGTTTCTCCGTTTAAACGCCTGGCCTGTATAATTGGTACCAGAGGTAAAAGACGGAGCACCACGACTCCAGGCATTACTGGGGGGACCGTGCGGGGTCACATTGGGTTGACTGACGGGGTGAAGGTCTGCAGCAGGAGGGGCAGCCACACCTTGTGTGCTCGAAATTAAAGGGGGAAAATCACAGACATTATCATGCACATTGTTATCATCAGCATCAATTTCATTATCAGACTGTGCAGCGTCCACCAAAGATACTGTGCTCCCCCAAGCCCCCGACCCCCCAGATACAGTGCGGTTATCCCCAGCATCAGAGCCCTGCTGGGCACCATCAGTAATGACCGGCACATGTCCACCGCCCAACTGTTGTGCTTGGCATTCTGAGACTTGTAGTCCCTCTGCTGGAAAGTGCAGTCCATGCTGCTGCTTGGAATCTGCTGCAGGCTGCTGTGCTGGGCATTCTGAGACTTGTGGTACACCTGCTGGAATCTGCATAACATGCTGCTGCTTGGGATCTGCCGCAGGCTGCTGCGGCTGCAGTATCTGACCCTTTTGGAAGCAAAAACTTGCAGGCTGCAGCACTGGCCGCACCGGCTTCTGGGGCTCACCTGGGACAATGTCTGAGCTGGAACCTGCAGAGTCCTGCTTGTGTGCCATAAACAGTTCCTCGTTCCTATAAGTCTCTGCCAGGGGTCCCATCTTCTCCAGGATACAGTCCATGTCCGTCACCACTTTTGCCAGCTGTATGCCAAGCATATTCAGAGTCTGATCACAAAAGGTGTGATCCCCACCAGGATTAGCAGCCTTTACATTATAGCCCATGTCTATCTGTTTCTGAAGCAAGTCTTTGTGCTGCTGTAACTCACCGAGCCTCTTGACCAGTCCTGGGATCTCCTCTGCGACCTGAAGCTCAGGTGCACATGGCGTCTCCTCCTGGGATCCTGCTTTCAGCAATGTCCCTGGATGCTTGAAACCAGACGTCTCCTTAACTTTCACCACCGCTGGTTTCGTGGCTCCAGGCTCCACAGCACTTTTACTGCTGCCACCTGATTGCGACCTTGTGCGCCCAGAGCTCGCCATGCTGGCCACCACATGCTGCTGCTGCAGGTTCTCCTGGAGCGTCTGTCTCTCCAGTGAGGTTCTCCTCTGTCTGCTGGGAGTCAGCTGCACACCTGAAGATGGTGATGGCACCTCCTGAGCTAGAGGCTGCTTTCCTCCATTCAGCTTCTCACCAGTAGATTTCTTTTGGATTTCTCCTAGTTGTCCTTCACTCTGCTTGCCTTGGCTGGCCGACTGCTTAACTGGAACTTTCTTACCCACAGCCATGGCTTTTCCTTGTTCCGTTACTTTACGTACTTTCACAGCTTCATCTTTCTTGCTGCTGCTGCTACTTCCATTCTGAGCTTTCTTTCCCTCAGAAACAACTTTGGGACTTGCATCCGCCTTAGACACAACTTGGGTGTTACTTCCAAGTGTAGGCCTGGAAGCCTGGGCCTTGCTTGGGGAGTTACCCCGCCCAGGGTGGCCTCCCCCTGGGCTTGCTCCAGACATCAGGAGAGCTACAAACACACAACCTCACAGCTAGGAGGCAGTATTATAGTAGTTATATTCTTGTACATAGGGGCAGTATTATAGTAGTTATATTCTTGTACATAGGGGCAGTATTATAGCAGTTATATTCTTGTACATAGGGGCAGTATTATAGTAGTTATATTCTTGTACATAGGGGCAGTATTATAGCAGTTATATTCTTGTACATAGGGGCAGTATTATAGCAGTTATATTCTTGTACATAGGGGCAGTATTATAGTAGTTATATTCTTGTAAATAGGGGCAGTATTATAGCAGTTATATTCTTGTACATAGGGGCAGTATTAGAGTAGTTATATTCTTGTACATAGGGGCAGTATTATAGTAATTATATTCTTGTACATAGGGGCAGTATTATAGCAGTTATATTCTTGTACATAGAACAGTATTATAGTAGTTATATTCTTGTACATAGGGGCAGTATTATAGTAGTTATATTCTTGCACATAGGGGCAGTATTATAGTAGTTATATTCTTGTACATAGGGACAGTATTATAGTAGTTATATTCTTGCACATAGGGACAGTATTATAGTAGTTATATTCTGGTACATAGGGGACAGTATTATAGTAGTTATATTCCTGTACATAGGAGCAGTACTATAGTAGTTATATTCCTGTACATAGGAGCAGTAATATATTAGTTATAGTCTTGTACATAGGAGCAGTATTATAGTAGTTATATTCTTGTACATTGGAGCAGTATTACAGTAGTTATATTCTTGTACATTGGAGCAGTATTATAGCAGTTATATTCTTGTACATAGGGGCAGTATTATAGTAGTTATCTTCTTGTACATAGGAGCAGTATTATAGTAGTTATATTCTTTTACATAGGAGCAGTATTATAGTAGTTATATTCTTGTACATAGGGGGCAGTATTATAGTAGTTATATTCTTGTACATAGGAGCAGTATTATAGTAGTTATATTCTTGTACGCAGGGGGCAGTATTATAGTAGTTATATTCTTGTACATAGGAGCAGTATTATAGTAGTTATATTCTTTTACATAGGAGCAGTATTATAGTAGTTATATTCTTGTACATAGGGACAGTATTATAGTAGTTATATTCTTGTACATAGGGGGCAGTATTATAGTAGTTATATTCTTTTACATAGGGGGCAGTATTATAGTAGTTATATTCTTGTACATAGGGGCAGTATTATAGTAACTATATTCTTGTACATAGGGGGCAGTATTATAGTAGTTATATTCTTGTACATATCGACAGTATTATAGTAGTTATCTTCTGGTATGTAGGAGGCAGTATTATAGTAGTTATATTCTTGTACATAGGGACACTATTATAGTAGTTATATTCTTGTACATAGGGACAGTATTATAGTACTTATCTTATTGTACGCAGGGGGCAGTATTATAGTAGTTATATTCTTGTACATAGGAGCAGTATTATAGTAGTTATATTCTTTTACATAGGAGCAGTATTATAGTAGTTATATTCATGTACATAGGGACAGTATTATAGTAGTTATATTCTTGTACATAGGGACAGTATTATAGTACTTATCTTATTGTACGCAGGGGGCAGTATTATAGTAGTTATATTCTTGTACATAGGAGCAGTATTATAGTAGTTATATTCTTTTACATAAGAGCAGTATTATAGTAGTTATATTCTTGTACATAGGGACAGTATTATAGTAGTTATATTCTTGTACATAGGGGGCAGTATTATAGTAGTTATATTCTTTTACATAGGGGGCAGTATTATAGTAGTTATATTCTTGTACATAGGGACAGTATTATAGTAGTTATATTCTTGTACATAGGGGGCAGTATTATAGCAGTTATATTCTTGTACATAGGGGCAGTATTATAGTAGTTATATTCTTGTACATAGGGGCAGTATTATAGCAGTTATATTCTTGTACATAGGGGCAGTATTAGAGTAGTTATATTCTTGTACATAGGGGCAGTATTATAGTAATTATATTCTTGTACATAGGGGCAGTATTATAGCAGGTATATTCTTGTACATAGAACAGTATTATAGTAGTTATATTCTTGTACATAGGGGCAGTATTATAGTAGTTATATTCTTGCACATAGGGGCAGTATTATAGTAGTTATATTCTTGTACATAGGGACAGTATTATAGTAGTTATATTCTTGCACATAGGGACAGTATTATAGTAGTTATATTCTGGTACATAGGGGACAGTATTATAGTAGTTATATTCCTGTACATAGGAGCAGTATTATAGTAGTTATATTCTTGTACATAGGGGGCAGTATTATAGTAGTTATATTCTTTTACATAGGGGGCAGTATTATAGTAGTTATATTCTTGTACATAGGGACAGTATTATAGTAGTTATATTCTTGTACATAGGGGGCAGTATTATAGCAGTTATATTCTTGTACATAGGGGCAGTATTATAGTAGTTATATTCTTGTACATAGGGGCAGTATTATAGCAGTTATATTCTTGTACATAGGGGCAGTATTAGAGTAGTTATATTCTTGTACATAGGAGCAGTATTATAGTAGTTATATTCTTTTACATAGGAGCAGTATTATAGTAGTTATATTCATGTACATAGGGACAGTATTATAGTAGTTATATTCTTGTACATAGGGACAGTATTATAGTACTTATCTTATTGTACGCAGGGGGCAGTATTATAGTAGTTATATTCTTGTACATAGGAGCAGTATTATAGTAGTTATATTCTTTTACATAGGAGCAGTATTATAGTAGTTATATTCTTGTACATAGGGACAGTATTATAGTAGTTATATTCTTGTACATAGGGGGCAGTATTATAGTAGTTATATTCTTTTACATAGGGGGCATTATTATAGTAGTTATATTCTTGTACATAGGGACAGTATTATAGTAGTTATATTCTTGTACATAGGGGGCAGTATTATAGCAGTTATATTCTTGTACATAGGGGCAGTATTATAGTAGTTATATTCTTGTACATAGGGGCAGTATTATAGCAGTTATATTCTTGTACATAGGGGCAGTATTAGAGTAGTTATATTCTTGTACATAGGGGCAGTATTATAGTAATTATATTCTTGTACATAGGGGCAGTATTATAGCAGTTATATTCTTGTACATAGAACAGTATTATAGTAGTTATATTCTTGTACATAGGGGCAGTATTATAGTAGTTATATTCTTGCACATAGGGGCAGTATTATAGTAGTTATATTCTTGTACATAGGGACAGTATTATAGTAGTTATATTCTTGCACATAGGGACAGTATTATAGTAGTTATATTCTTTTACATAGGAGCAGTATTATAGTAGTTATATTCTTGTACATAGGGACAGTATTATAGTAGTTATATTCTTGTACATAGGGGCAGTATTATAGTAGCTATATTCTTGTACATAGGGGGCAGTATTATAGTAGTTATATTCTTGTACATAGGGACAGTATTATAGTAGTTATCTTCTGGTATGTAGGAGGCAGTATTATAGTAGTTATATTCTTGTACATAGGGACAGTATTATAGTAGTTATATTCTTGTACATAGGGACAGTATTATAGTACTTATCTTATTGTACGCAGGGGGCAGTATTATAGTAGTTATATTCTTGTACATAGGAGCAGTATTATAGTAGTTATATTCTTTTACATAGGAGCAGTATTATAGTAGTTATATTCATGTACATAGGGACAGTATTATAGTAGTTATATTCTTGTACATAGGGACAGTATTATAGTACTTATCTTATTGTACGCAGGGGGCAGTATTATAGTAGTTATATTCTTGTACATAGGAGCAGTATTATAGTAGTTATATTCTTTTACATAGGAGCAGTATTATAGTAGTTATATTCTTGTACATAGGGACAGTATTATAGTAGTTATATTCTTGTACATAGGGGGCAGTATTATAGTAGTTATATTCTTTTACATAGGGGGCAGTATTATAGTAGTTATATTCTTGTACATAGGGACAGTATTATAGTAGTTATATTCTTGTACATAGGGGGCAGTATTATAGCAGTTATATTCTTGTACATAGGGGCAGTATTATAGTAGTTATATTCTTGTACATAGGGGCAGTATTATAGCAGTTATATTCTTGTACATAGGGGCAGTATTAGAGTAGTTATATTCTTGTACATAGGGGCAGTATTATAGTAATTATATTCTTGTACATAGGGGCAGTATTATAGCAGTTATATTCTTGTACATAGAACAGTATTATAGTAGTTATATTCTTGTACATAGGGGCAGTATTATAGTAGTTATATTCTTGCACATAGGGGCAGTATTATAGTAGTTATATTCTTGTACATAGGGACAGTATTATAGTAGTTATATTCTTGCACATAGGGACAGTATTATAGTAGTTATATTCTGGTACATAGGGCACAGTATTATAGTAGTTATATTCCTGTACATAGGAGCAGTATTATAGTAGTTATATTCCTGTACATAGGAGCAGTATTATAGTAGTTATATTCTTGTACATAGGAGCAGTATTATAGTAGTTATATTCTTGTACATTGGAGCATATTACAGTAGTTATATTCTTGTACATTGGAGCAGTATTATAGCAGTTATATTCTTGTACATAGGGGCAGTATTATAGTAGTTATCTTCTTGTACATAGGAGCAGTATTATAGTAGTTATATTCTTTTACATGGGAGCAGTATTATAGTAGTTATATTCTTGTACATAGGGGGCAGTATTATAGTAGTTATATTCTTGTACATAGGAGCAGTATTATAGTAGTTATATTCTTGTACGCAGGGGGCAGTATTATAGTAGTTATATTCTTGTACATAGGAGCAGTATTATAGTAGTTATATTCTTTTACATAGGAGCAGTATTATAGTAGTTATATTCTTGTACATAGGGGGCAGTATTATAGTAGTTATATTCTTTTACATAGGGGGCAGTATTATAGTAGTTATATTCTTTTACATAGGGGGCAGTATTATAGTAGTTATATTCTTGTACATAGGGGCAGTATTATAGTAGTTATATTCTTGTACATAGGGGGCAGTATTATAGTAGTTATATTCTTGTACATAGGGACAGTATTATAGTAGTTATCTTCTGGTATGTAGGAGGCAGTATTATAGTAGTTATATTCTTGTACATAGGGACAGTATTATAGTACTTATCTTATTGTACGCAGGGGGCAGTATTATAGTAGTTATATTCTTGTACATAGGAGCAGTATTATAGTAGTTATATTCTTGTACATAGGGACAGTATTATAGTAGTTATCTTCTGGTATGTAGGAGGCAGTATTATAGTAGTTATATTCTTGTACATAGGGGGCAGTATTATAGTAGTTATATTCTTGTACATAGGGGCAGTATTATAGTAGTTATATTCTTGTACATAGGAGCAGTATTATAGTAGTTATATTCTTGTACATAGGGGCAGTATTATAGTAGTTATATTCTTTTACATAGGAGCAGTATTATAATAGTTATATTCTTGTACATAGGGGCAGTATTATAGTAGTTATATTCTTGTACATAGGGGCAGTATTATAGTAGTTATATTCTTGTACATAGGGGCAGTATTATAATAGTTATATTCTTGTACATAGGGGCAGTATTATAGTAGTTATATTCTTGTACATAGGGGCAGTATTATAGTAGTTATATTCTTGTATATAGGGCGCAGTATTATAGTAGTTATATTCTTGCACATAGTTGGCGGTCTTATAGAAGCTCTGTCTTTATACATATTAGACAGTATCATACTAGAGTTGTAATATCAGGGTACATAGTAACTCATGTTGACTGATGTGGAGGTGGCAAAATGAGTAAAATAAATAATCCCTGTTGTCATCTCCTTTCGCTGCTCGGTTAGCAGTCGCTGTGCGGTGACTTATATGAAATGGCATTTTTTGGGTGTCCTTGCCTGCATTTTCTGCCTCCTCCTCACCCCGGGGTGATTTCCTAGAACCCATTTTATCTTTATGGAAATATTTACATTGGTAATTGAAGACTTTTTTGCGATCGGTAACATGGGGTAATGAGACTGTGACATGCTCGAATCGATTGCGGGGCAGGTATGTGATTAGTGAGTGATACATTGAGGCTCGGTGTAATTAAGGCTGTCCGCAGATTATAGAGGAGGGTTACGGTTCTGGCTCCGGGGCAGGGGCTTTCGTCGTCCTCGGCTCCGGTTCAGGCTTTGGCAACCCCAATACTTGTACTCAGAATGTAAATGCAATTAACGACGACTGATTGAGGTTACGTCTCGTGAGAGAATTGGCCCCGGGGACACTTAGTGACTTAAAAACAGACCTAATTGGAAGTAAATAAATGAGTCTGTAGGTGGACGAGTCATGAGCGGAGTCCCCTGATGATCTGAGCTCAGCACATTTTTAGATTTGGGATCCAATATGGCGGCCTGCCTTATTGATGTGTTTAAGCTCTTACTTTACCACTGCCCACCAGGGATCATATATTGAACTTCTACATAGAAAACCACTGCTGTACTGTATAATTTCAATTTCTGTAGCCAAGGGTATAGACATAGGCATTTAAAAATACTAGTAACAATCAGTAATGTTATTTTTTGAACCACTAGACCAGCAGGGACCATATACTGAACATCAACACAGAAAACCATTTTTGTACTGTATAATTTCAACTTCTATAGTCAAAGATATAGGCATATTTATCCAAATATACTGGTAACAACCGGTAATATTATTTTTTGTAACCACTTTACCAGCAGGGACCATATACTGAAAATCTACACTGCTGTACTGTATAATTTCACCTTCTATAGCCACGGTTAGAGACATAGGCATCTAAATATACTAGTAACAACCTGTAATGGTATTTTGTTGAACCTCTAGACCAGCAGGGACCATATACTGTACTCCTGCATAGAAAACCACTGTTGTTCTATATAATTTCAACTGATATAGCCATGACAGACCGTAACAACCAAACATTGGAGCCTAGATATACAACTAACCACCAGTAATGTGTAATTTCAACTCTTCTATACCTACAACTAGAGACATTGGCATCTAAATGTACATCTAAGAAGCAGTAATGTGATCTGCCTGCACCACTGACTACCAGGGACCATATATTCAACATCTATACAAAGGAAACCACTGTTGTACTGTATAATATCACTTTTCTATACCCATAATTGCCATCTCAATATATAAGTAACAACCAGTAATGTAATTCTCTTTCACCACTGACAACCAGGGACCATATATTGAACATTTGCATAGAAAAACGCTAAAAACACTTTTGTACTGTATAATATTAACTTCTAAAGTCGGTGATAGAGGGACTAGCATATAAATATCCCGGTAACAACTAGTAGTGTTATCAGCCTGCATGACTGACCACCAGGGACCATATACTGACCATCTTCACGGAAAACCACTGCTGCACTGTATCGTTTCAACTCTTCTATACCTATAATAAAATACTTTGGCATCTAAATATACATCTAAGAAGCAGTGATATGATCCCCATGCACCACTGACTACCAGGGACCATATATTGAACATCTATACAGAGGAAACCACTATTGTACTGTCTAATTCCAACTCTTCTATACCCATAATTAGAGTCATTGGCATCTAAATATATTCATAATAACCAGTAATGTAATTCTCTTTCACCACTGACCATCAGGGATCATCATCATATACTGAACATACATATGGTGAAAACCACTGTTGTATTGGTATAATTTCAACTTCTACAGTCACGGTTTTGAGTCACTGGCATCTAAATATATCAGTAACAACCAATAATGTTATCTGCCTGCACCACTGACCACCAGGGACCATACACCAACCATCATCTCAGAACCTGTGCTGTATAATTTCAACTTCTATTCCCAAAATAAGAGATCACAGTTCACTTTTATGGCTATGATTAAGGGGTCACTAAATAGCCAGTTAACCCCTCCCAAAATGTCAGAGACCTACGACTCTTCCTGCCTAAAATTTCGGAACTTCGTCAGTCCAAACGAGCTGGAAAATCACTGTTGGGGGCTCATGGACCTGGGACCCCCACAAGAAGATGGCGGCATTATAAATATCCCATGATGGGTGCAGGTCCCTTGTTATCTTAACAGCTTTTATCGTTATGTGACATTGACCCTTTTCATCTCTTGGTCACATGATCCTATAATCCATAATTAATATTTACACTTATTATGATTTGTCTCTGCCGGGTATGGCGGCTAATTAGGAAGATAGATTCATTAATTACTCCCCGGCCTCCCGTATATGACACGCAGTGTTAATAATGTCTGTAGATTACATGAATTAGCGCAGACGATACGTATGACATGTGACATACAGGACATGGCGGCGAGGATAACACTGCGCAATGTGGCCGCAGCCACCCAGGCCTCACCGGGGTATGTCAGCACTACATGAAGGTACCACTGTAAGGAAACCCTCTAATAATGGAGACCAATGAGAGAGAGAGGGAGAGGGGAAAGAGAGGGAGAGGAGACAAAGACAAAGAGAGAGGAGAGAGAAAGAGAGAGAGGAGACAAAGAGAGAGGAGAGAGAAAGAGAGGGAGAGGAGACAAAGACAAAGAGAGAGGAGAGAGAAAGAGAAAGAGGAGACAAAGAGAGAGAAGAGAGAGAAAGACAAAGAGAGAGCAGGAGAGAGAAAGAGAGAGAGGAGACAAAGAGAGAGAGGAGACAAAGAGAGAGAGAGGGAGAAAGAGAGAGCCAGAAGATAAAGAGAGAGAAAGAGAGGGAGAGAGAAAGAGAGAGAGGAGAAAGAGAGAGAGGAGAGAGAGAGAGAGGAGACAAAGAGAGAGAGAGGGAGAAAGACAAAGAGAGAGAGGAGAGAGAAAGAGAGGGAGAGAGGAAAGAGAGAGAGGATACAAAGAGAGAGCGGAGAGAGAAAGAGAGGCAGAGAGGAAAGAGAGAGAGGATACAAAGAGAGAGCGGAGAGAGAAAGAGAGGGAGAGAGGAAAGAGAGAGAGGATACAAAGAGAGAGAGGAGAGAGAAAGAGAGGGAGGAGACAAAGAGAGAGAGGAGAGAGAAAGAGAGCGAGGAGACAAAGAGAGAGAGAGGGAGAAAAAGAGAGCCAGAAGATAAAGAGAGAGGGAGAGAGAAAGAGAGAGAGGAGAAAGAGAGAGAGAGGGAGAAAGAGAAAGAGGAGACAAAGAGAGAGACAGGAGATAAAGACAAAGAGAGAGCAGGAGAGAGAAAGAGAGAGAGGAGACAAAGAGAGAGTGAGAAAGAGAAAGAGAGGGAGAAAGAGACAGGAGATAAAGACAAAGAGAGAGCGGGAGAGAGAAAGAGAGAGGAGAGAGAGAAAGAGAGTGGGAGAAAGAGAAAGAGAGAGGAGACAGAGAGAGAGAGGGAGAAAGAGAAAGAGAGAGGAGACAAACAGAGAGAGAGGGAGACAAAGAGAGTGAGAGAAGAGAGAGCGAGAAACTTAGAACCCCCAAATGGACTATTATTTCCCAAATTGTGCCCCCAACACTCCATTCCCATAATCTCCAATCCCCTCCCCTGTCACATCTATTTTCCTTGCATTGGCAACAATAAATGTATTTTGGTCTTGCCAATAAAGCCTACTTGAATTTGAGATTGAGAGGGAGAAACAGAGATAGAGACAAAGAGAGACAGAGAGAGAGAGAGAGGGAGAGAGAAGAGCGGGAGAAAGAGAGAGGAGATAAAGAAAAAGAGAAAAGAGGCAGAAGGGAAAGAAGAAATAGAAAGAGAAGAGAGAGGAGATAAAGAAAGACAAAGAAATAGAGAGAAAGGACAGAAAGGAGACAGAAGAAATACAGAGTGAGAGAAGAAAGAGATGAGAGAGAGAAGAAAGAGAGGAGATAAGACAGGAGAGAGAGAAATCCCAGAAACTGACGATATACCAGAACCTACAGCGGGAGTACATACTGGCCCTATATCTAGAGAAACTAGAAAACCCCAAAGAGCGACAGATCCTGAGGAGGTACAGACTGAGCGGCCACAGCCTACTCCTCGAATCTGGGCGGCACCGACAGAACCACAAGCCCCGAGAGAGCAGACTCTGTGCCAGCAGCGCCTCCAGGAGGCCGTGAAGGACGAGGCCCACTTCCTGCTGAGGTGCCCCAAATACTCCTCAGTGAGGGACACTCACTTCAAAAGACTGTCTGGTCTCCTCCCAGACTTCACCTCCAGGAAGAGAAACTGCCCATAATACTGGGGGAAGAGGAAAATGCAGCGGCCATGGCAGCGGAATATGTCAGTACCTGCCAAACACTAAGAGGAGACTGATATGCCATGAACTTCTATACCCCACCCTGGACATGTCCCTATCCCCAGACTTAGAGCCTGATGTGTCATGGAGTCCTATACCCCACCCGGGTCGTGCCCCTATCCTCTAACAGGAGCCTGATATATCCTGGATCTCTATATGCCTCCCTACCCCCCTATTTTTACCATTTGCTTTGACAATGCTAATGGAACGCCCCCCAGGGCCGAGGGGTACTTGGTACCACGCTGGTCAGGCTCTTTTACAGGAAAGTGTGTCACGGTGGTGATGGTGACCCGATCTGTGGCCCTGGGTGACCAATATAAATTATGGAAGTTCAGATGTAGGGGGAAGATGATAGGATAGTTGTAGGGGAAAAGGGGATTCGTGACGCCACCTGTGGTATTCGGCAATGCAGGTGTTAAGCCGACGCAGCTCTGCAGATCCTCTGGGACGGTGTTAGGGCAGCGGGGATGCTAAAGCTCTCCACAGGTAGAGCTGTGTCTCAGGGGAGTTGAGCCGGTGACGGTGATGGTGTTTGCAGTGTGAGGCAGGCAGTACACAGTTAGGTGCAGTTTCTGGGTTTTTACTCACAAGTTTCATGTACACGTTGGTCCGAGGGAGGGGTCCGGCAAACTCTCAGGCAGATTGGGTACACCTTTCAGGACTCCTCGTGTCTTCTCTCAAGGCCGTGTCTCTGCGCTGAATTCTCCTTACTTTCCCTGCCCTGCGCCTTCAAAAGTAGTGCCCCCAGCTGGTAGCCACGGATCTCCTCAGGCGATGTGGGTCAGGCCCCGAGGTCCGTTACTCATACCGCTGCCTTTTGGAGGGTGCTTGTGGCTGTGGCTGAGGTGTGGCGCCCCACAGTGGCTTTGCCTTCCCCCAGGGAGGGTAATGCCAGGCTTGGAGGCAATGAGGGGTCTCTCTCGCAGTCAATCTATGCATGCAACACAGTTCCACTCCAGGCCAGCAGGGGGAACTCTGAACCGGGATTCAGGGGAGGAGTGCTCTCTGAGGGCCAAGAGGAAGGAGTGGGTAGTTAGTCTGCGGAGGGTGAAGTGTGCAGACGTGTGGAAGGAGCGCGGAGATAGAGCTGAGAGGAAGAGCTCATCTCCCGTAAGAGCGCATGAACTGGAGCCTGGTCTCCACGGCTGTATGGACACTGATGGTCCTACAGCAGACACCAGAGGAGTAGAAGGCTGTAAATGCAATACTCCCATCTAAGACTTGAGGGCACAACAGCAACACGGATAGTGAGCCGGGACTTAGGAGTGAGGATTCCCTGGAAGAGGCTACAGTTGTCTGCCGTACAAGTAGAGTTCTTGGGAACATCTGACAGGAGGAACTCCAGTGTAACTCAGTACTGGAGATCCCTCAAGTAAGCGCTAGAAAGGAGACTGCACAGCCCATCTGGTGAGAGAGAATCCCTGAGCTGCTTCCAGGCTAGCCTGCTCCAGTACCATCTGTAATCAGGACCCTGGACTGCATTTACCAAGTAAAGATACAGAAATTGCACCCCGCTGTGTCTTTGTCTATTTCCTACGCTCCCAGCACCACTACATCCCTGTGCCAACCACATCTACACTGCCCTGGGACTAAAGCTTCACCTGTGGGGAGCTTTTACATCTTTGCTGCACCATACCATCAGTCCCAGTGGATCTGCATGCAGCGTCGGCTTAACACCTCCCTTGCCAAACACCACAGGTGGCGTCACGAACTATCCATCTAACATTCCACCATTCAATTTCCCCCATTAATTGGGCGCCCAGGGCCACGGACCGGGTCACTGCTGCTGTGACACATCCCGCCGACATCGACCCGGTACCGAGTACCCCACAGCCCTGTGAGGGCGACCCAACTTGACATCACAAACAGGACTACGGAGCCCGGTACCCCCAGGGTCCTGTGTGCCATAGATTGTGTTTGTGTAAAAGACTGTGTGTGAAATTGGAGCCAATTGCTGCCATTGCCGCTCTGCTTGGCGCGCGGGGAAGAAAAAGGGGCAGGCCTTCATGGGCAGAGCCTGCCACAGAGTGCGAAGAAGTGAAGTCCCGCGCGGGAAAAGAGGACAGCGCGCGAGAAGGGGAGGAGCTGAGGCCTACAGCCCGGAGCGTCGGGACTGGGAAGCGGCCGCCTGTGAGCTCACACAACCCCTCGGCCCTGGCTAACGTTAACTGGGGGGAAGAGAATGTCTGTGCCAAGCAGCAATGTAGCGGCAGACGCCGTCACCAATCCCTCAGCGCCGCAAGGAGGAGCGCCCGCCGCAGTGGTCCCCATAATGCCGCTGTCTATGCCCTACCTTCCGGGAGCGGCCTGGCTACCGCAGTACTCACGTGAGTCACAAACCCTGAGTGAATTTAAAGAGAGACTGTGCAGTTTGTTTAAAGTATACCCCCTGTCCGAATGCCAGAAAGTGAATATCCTGATTGGACAGCTAACGGGTGCAGCACTGAGGGAGATGAAAGCCTGGCAGGACACTGATAAAGAGACTGTTGCAAAGATCCTGGCCAAGCTGAGAAGCACCTTTGACACCCGCACTGCAGCTGAAATCAAGATGAGGTTCTTTGGCTGTAAACAGAAGGCGCAGGACAGTATAAGGGACTATGCTCTCAACCTGCAGGAGGCGCTGCGAGCAGTTAAGCAAGTTGATCCTAACAGTGTGAAGGAGGAAGATAAACTGTTAAAGGAGCAGTTCATTGAAGGACTTCTATCCAGTACACACAGAGGACAGTTGCGCATCATAACCCTGCAAGACCCTGATCTGATTTAAGGACAGGGCTATACGGGTACTGCAGGAACCCACTGACAGCCGTCCAGCGCCCCTGAGGCGCCCAGCGATCACCTACCACCAGGAAGGAACGTCTTTCCCTTCCATCCCTGTGGAGGCTAATGCACAGACTCTGGATAAAGATCCGACAGAAGAGCTGCGTCTTCAGGTCCAGGAGTTGACCAAAGGAATGGCTGCGCTTACTAAAACTGTGCAGTCCCTGCAGGTGTCCTCCAAAGAAAAGATCCAGCTTGCTTCCAGTCCAGAGGATGTCCCGTGGCTCAGGAAGAGGAGAACCCCGCCACTCCGAGGAAGGAACAACGATCGCTATGACCAGGACGGATGTCCCATCTGTCGTCGCTGTTACAAGGCAGGTCATCTTGCAAGATTCTGTCCTTTAAACAAGTAACCCCTGGGGCAGAGGGCCAACCCCCAGGAGTAGGATCACCAGGCCCAAAGAACTGGAGAGCCAAGTATGTTGGAGGGAGACCGATCCTTCCAGTGGTGATTGACGGAATCCCCATGAACGCTTTGCTGGACACTGGCTCCCAGGTGTCCACTATGCCCTATATCCTCTATAAGCGGTATTGGGCTGACTCTGAACTTACTTGTGGCCCAACAGATGAACTGACAGTAGTTGCCAGTAATGGTCAGTCTTTGCCGCAGATTGGCTGTAAAGAAATTACTGTTAAAGTGGGGCGGGTGAAGTTAAAATCTCAAGGTCTGATAGTTGTGGATATTGATCGACGTGAATGTAATCCCATGATGACTCTTGGTACAAATGTAATTGAAAATTGTCTTTCTGAGGTTATTGTCTTGTTGCAACAGGTGGCTGAGACTGCTGGTTCCCGTGAACAATGGGTCCTGCAGAAGGAGATCCGAGCCCTGATGCAAAGACAGCAGGTAGAACTCTCTGGTGGAGAAATTGGCAGCGTCAGAGTGAGTGATGCCTTCCCCATTGCAATACCCCCAGATGTGAAATGCTGGTTTGGTGTCGGGCAGCTATAGGTCTCAGAGAGAGAGATTACCAAGCACTGGTAGAGTCAGTATACTCTGATAGCAGGCCCACTGTCCTGACAGCCAGAGGGGTGGTTGATGTATGAAAAGGGAGAGTGCCTGTACGCCTCTAGAATTGTGGGGAGGAGGAGGCCACAATACCTCGGTATGCCACAATTGCTAAGCTGCTCACTGTCAATAACAACTCTTTGCAGGCAGCAGAGCCCTTGGTCTCATCTGATCAGGTGGAGGACAATGGCTCCGTGAAGCAGCCAGAGGAGTGGTGCCAGCAACTGCAGGTGGGGACTGACTCTACACCTTCATACCAGAGAAATGGGGTTTACAGAGTGACACGAGTATGAGCGGGTATTCAGTAAACACCCCCTAGATTTTGGGCAGGCAAAAGGGGTTCAACTTCATATCCCCACTGGAGATCATCCACCCATAAAAGAAAGGTGCCGGCCTATACCCCCAACACAATACCAATGTGCAAAAGGGATGTTGAGAGAGATGAAGGAAGCTGGGGTTGTCAGAGACAGTTGTAGCCGCTGGGCAGCTCCAATAGTTTTTGTAAAGAAAAAGGATGGTACCATGAGAATGTGTGTTGATTACAGGAAAATTAACAGCATTACACATAAAGATGCCTACCCATTACCTAGAATTGAGGAGTCATTAGCTGCACTTAAAACTGCTAACTACTTTTCCACCTTGGATCTCACTAGTGGGTATTGGCAGGTTCCTGTGGCAGAGGCAGACAAGGAGAAAACGGCATTTACCACTCCAATGGGTCTCTGTGAGTTCAGCTATATGCCATTCGGGCTCTGTACTGCTCCAGGAACATTTCAACGGCTGATGGAGTGCTGCCTGGGACACATGAACTTTGAGACAGTCCTGTTGTACCTGGATGATGTTATTGTTTTCTCCAAAACCTATGAAGACCATCTGGAGCACCTGGCTGAAGTGTTTGAAGCTTTGTCCAATTTTGGCCTGAAGGTGAAGCCTTGCAAATGCCACCTCCTGAAGCCCAAGGTACAGTACCTCGGTCATGTGGTCAGTGCAGAAGGTGTGGCACCAGATCCTGACAAGGTCACAGTCATCCAGGACTGGCCGAAGCCCAGCAACCTTTATGAAGTACGCCAATTCCTTGGACTGGTAGGCTACTACCGAAGATTCATCAAAGGCTTTACTGAAATAGCCACCCCTATGCAAAATTTTCTGGTGGGGCAGTCCAAGAAGACCAAACAGAAAAATTCCACCTTTGAATGGACTGAAGAGTTGGAGAGATCCTTCACTCGGCTGAAGATGGCTCTCACAGGTGACGAAGTTCTGGCCTACCCAGATTATGACAAACCCTTTGTGTTGTACTCTGATGCCAGCAATGTGGGACTAGGAGCAGTACTGTCGCAGGTACAGAATGGAAAAGAAAGAGTGATCTCCTACGCCAGCAGAAAGCTGCGTCCCACTGAAAGGAACCCTCACAACTACAGTTCTTTCAAGCTGGAGTTCCTTGCCATAGTCTGGACTGTCACCGAAAGGTTCAAACATTACCTAGCCTCCGCCAAGTTTACTATCTTCACGGACAACAATCCGTTGACCCACTTGGAAACTGCAGAGCTAGGTGCACTGGATCAGCGATGGATGGCTCGGCTATCTAACTATGAATTCACCATCAAGTACCGAGCAGGGCACAAGAATGCCAATGCTGATGCGCTGTCTAGGATGCCTAATCTGCCTGATGCAGGAGAAGACCCTGAGGCTCTTGAAGAAATAGAGCTACCTCCCTTCCACCGGCCAATTGCGGCCCAACGTGCCCAAGGAGTGAGAAACCGACGGTCTAGTTTGAAGGAGGTCACCCTGAATCCATTGCCCCATCATGACTGGTCAGAAATGCAAGATAGTGACCCTGCAGTCCGCCTGGTGAAGGAGCTACTGTCACAAGCTGACTCACACCCAGAGTCGGATGCTCCTGAAGAAACCCAGCAGTTGTGAAAGGAGAGAGGCCGGCTGTTCATCTATGAAGGAAAGCTGTGTCAGAGGAATATCAATGCCCGCACTCATGAGCTGGTCAGGCAGGTGATAGTCCCAAAGAGAGAGAGGCATCAATGGTCCTGGAAGCATACCACAATGGAGCTGGACACTTCGGATGGAAGAAGTTGGAAGCCTTGCTCCGGGAGAGGTTCTACTGGGCTGGTATGAGGAAAGCCATTGAGAGGTGGTGCCGGGAGTGTGGACAATGTAACCTGTGCAGAAAGGATCGAAACAGCCAGAGAGCTCCTCTGCCCTCTGCAGCCAATCATCACCAAACAGCCACTTGAATTGGTAGCCCTGGACCATGTGAAGCTGGTTCCAAGCCGGTCAGGCTACATCTATGCTCTTACCATCGTGGACCACTACTCAAGATTCCTGGTATTTGTGCCTGTCAACAATCAAACAGTCAGGACAGCAGCCAGAGCATTCCAACAGCACTTCTGTAGACCACATGGATATCCTGAAAGAGTGCTAACGGATCAAGGTCTACCTTTCGAGGCAGAAGTGTTCCAGGAATTCTGTAACTTGTATGGTTGTAAGAAGATCCGGACAACACCGTACCACCCACAGATCAATGGCATGTGTGAGAAGATGAACCAGGTAGTGATTGACCTACTGAAGACTTTGCCCTTGGAGGAGAGAAATCTGTGGCCAGAAAAGTTGCCAGATCTGGTAGACCTCTACAACCATATTCCAGTGAACTCCACCAACTGTACCCCAGCCTACTTAATGAGAGCAAGACCTGACATTTGGACATGGGAGTCCTTACGCCTGAAGTAACGTCACCAGATGCTGACTGGGAGAACAAGTCTTAAAAAGGAAAAGAAGATTGCACAAATTGGATGATCAATGGGAAGCTGAACCTTATACCATTCTGCCCTCAAACTTTGATAATACCAAGGTATGCCTTATTAGCAAAGATGGAGGAGAAACCTCAGCAGCAATATCAAGAGATCACCTGAAACTATGTCCTGACCTGTTGAAGGAAAGAGTGGAAAAACCAGAAAACATCCAACCCATAGAGGAAGAAGAGAAGGTCAGCACAATACTTGGAGAATTCCCTGCGAATTGGACTAAAGTAAATGATGCTATAGTGGTGCCAGTGTTGACATTTCCCCAATTGGTAGCACAGGAATACGTGATTCCAGAAAACCCTGAATATCAGGAAAATCAGGCAGCAGATGCTACACCAGCAGTGGAGACAGAGAACCCTCGCCCTGCCAGTAGTGAATCTGACATGCCCATAGTGACTCTAAGAACACGTAGACACGTGACACCCAGTTCACATACTACACCGCTAGTTAGAACCAGAAAATCAGTAAGGGCCATTACAACACCAGTGTTACGCAGATCTACTCGGATCACCCAAGGCATACTACCAGTAAGATTCAGCATATAACTGTCCAATATAAAATAAAGTTGAGTATTGTAACTGCTAACCTGTCTGTAAATATGTAACTGTTTAAGCTTTTGTACCTACAGGTAACCTGTAAGACTTTCCTTTAAATTTTCCAGTTTTTCCCTTGTTTATGGACATTGTACCACAGGACTTGTGTGGTCACCAATCTGTAAATAGTTCACCATTTGCCCAGGAATGGACCATGGACATTGATGCTTGGACTTATCATCATAGGACCATTTTTGAAGCACTTGGTTTTTGTAACTTTTTCATTTTTAAATCTTGTACAATTATTATTGTTTAACTGTTTATATGTTTTCATGTTTTGTTCAGCCCAGGAGTGCTGACTTGCACTAGGGGGGAATGTGGCGCCCCCAAGAGTATGTCCACCACAGTGGCTTTGCCTTTCTCCAGGGAGGGTAATGCCAGGCTTGGAGGCAATGACGGGTCTCTCTCGCAGTCAATCTATGCATGCAACACAGTTCCACTCCAGGCCAGCAGGGGAGCTCTGAACGGGAATTCAGGGGAGGAGTGCTCTCTGAGGGCCAAGAGGAAGGAGTGGGTAGTTAGTCTGCGGAGGGTGAAGTGTGCAGACGTGTGGAAGGAGCGCTGAGATAGAGCTGAGAGGAAGAGCTCATCTCCCGTAAGAGCGCTTGAACTGGAGCCTGGTCTCCACAGCTGTATGGACACTGATGGTCCTACAGCAGACACCAGAGGAGTAGAAGGCTGTAAATGCAATACTCCCATCTAAGACTTGAGGGCACAACAGCAACACGGATAGTGAGCCGGAACTTAGGAGTGAGGAGTCCCTGGAACAGGCTACAGTTGTCTGCCGTACAACTAGAGTTCTTGGGAACATCTGACAGGAGGAACTCCAGTGTAACTCAGTACTGGAGATCCCTCAAGTAAGCGCTAGGAAGGAGACTGCACAGCCCATCAGCTGAGAGAGAATTTCTGAGTTGCTTCCAGGCTAGCCTGCTCTGGTACCATCTGTAATCAGGACCCTGGACTGCATTTACCAAGTAAAGGTACAGAAATTGCACCCCGCTGTGTCTTGTCTGCTTCCTACCTTTCCGGCACCGCTACAACCCCGTGCCAACCACATCTACACTGCCCTGGGACTACAGCTTCACCTGTGGGGAGCTTTTACATCTTTGCTACACCATACCATCAGTCCCAGCGGATCTGCATGCAGCGTCGGCTTAACACCTCCCTTGCCGAACACCACAGGTGGCGTCACGAACTATCCATCTACTGTAACAACATTCCACCATTCGATTTCCCCCATTAATCGGGCGCCCAGGGCCATGGACCGGGTCACCGCTGCTGTGACACATCCCACCGATACCGGCCCGTTACCGAGTACCCCACAGCCCTGGGAGGGCGACCCAGAGGCACTTAAAGTTATCCCAGCCTCCGGCTTTCTAGCTGAGTCCTATAATCCTCCACTAGTTTCAGGGGCCGTCTCCCCCACTTTGGCCAGATCCTTCCCTTCCGGGATGCGGGCTCAACGGGTGGCCAGTTGCACTACCCGTGCCATAGGACCCCTTCTTCCCAGTCCAGGAGCGTGTACAAGATGTTTCTCTCACTTCCACCCACAGTCCTCTACAGCAATCCTGCTCTCGCGCTGGTCCTGTCACCGACTGACTAGTTTCTAGAAGGATCTATTTACCTCAGACTAGCTCCACCCACCAACTGTCACCTTTCTCAATTTGATTGGATGCCCAACTATCACTTCAATACCTAAGCTCCTCCCACTCTACCTACCTTCCACACTAACCTCCACACATCCTTTCCTAGCCAGTCTGGGATGAGGCCATCCTCCCGAAGGGTACGCCCAGGTGCCCTGACTAGCTATTGTGTGTGTTGAGTGCAGTGTTAGGAGTCCTGGGTGGTGATCCCTCCTTACCTGAGAGTGGGATACCACACCTCTGGATGAAGTGCAGTACCTCTGTGGCGACCGGACCCTCAGGGGCGCCACACTAACATGTACTTGGTCCTGCAAATAAAGCTCATTTGAATTGAATAGAGGGAGGAGAGAGAGAAGAGAGTTGAGAGAGAAGGAGACAGAGAGAGGAGAGGAGAGAGGAAAGAGGAGAGAGGAAAGAAAGAGGAGAGAGAAAAAAGAGAAGAGATCAAAGAAAAAACAGAAGAAAGGAGGAGAGAGAAAGAGAAAAGAGAGAGAAAGGAGAGTGACCATTTACGACTCAGCAAACTACAGGGGGATATGTGTCAGCAGCAATCTGGGGAAACTCTTCAACTGTGTCCTGAACAAGAGGATCCTCACCTTTTTCACCCAACACAACATCCTCAGTCAAGCTTCATGCCAAACCACCACACCATGCACCACATCTACACCCTGCACCGCCTCAACAAGTACCACATCCACAATGCAAAGCATGGGAGGATTTATGCCTGCTTAGTGGACTTCAAGAAGGCTTTCAACTCAGTGTGGCCCCCAGAGTTATTCCCAAAACTGCTGGTGAGCATATTAGGAGGTAGAACATAAGATGTCATCCAAAGCTCCTTCACTGAGAACATCTGCAGCTTGAGGGTAAATTGAAGGTGGACGGCCTATTTCCAAAAGAACCAAGAAGAGAGATGGCTGCAGCCTCAGTCCAATGCTCTTCAACATTTACATTAATGAGCTTGCAGAGGCTCTGGAGTCCTCTTCAGCACCAGGACTCACCCTCCATGACACAGAGGTGAAATCTATGCTTAAGACTGATGACCTTGTGCTATCACCGACTGAGAAAGGCCTTCAAGATATGATAATCTGAAAACCCTAGAGACCTTCAGCAGCAACTGCCTATCAACCTGAAGAAAACAAATGTCATCATGTTCCAGAAAAGAAAGCAGAAACCAGATGGCCATCCCTCCTTCATAATAGACAACTGCTCACTTAAAGCAAACGATGAAGTACACCTACCTTGGCCTAGAACGCAGCCAATCATGGAGCTTGAAGCAAGCCATAGAGGCTTGCAAAGGTGTACAAATCCTTCTATACCATCAGAAGATGTCTGTACCATCTCAAGGCACCTATAGCCATCTGGCTAAATATCTTTAATACCATCATTGACCCAAATCTTCTGTGATTCAGCCAAGTATGGGGTCCAGTCTCATATGTAAACTGTTCAAAGTGAGACACTAGGCCAACAGAAATATTCTACAAACGCCTCCAAGTCCACCATCGGAGCTGAGCAGAGCTCGGCAGATTCCCACTACACCTTCAGATCCAGAAGAAGGCGCTATCATTCAGGGCTCATCTACAAAGTAGTAGTCCCAGCTCCTACCATCATAAAGCCTTGCTACACCAGGAAGCCCAAGAGGAACGAAGCCTCCCCCAACACAAGTCACCCAAAACAACCTGACCAAGCCACCAATCTGCATGGCCTGACAAAAGGTGAAATCCAGAAGATGGTACACAAAGGCAAAGATGAATATCTCAGCATCTGGAGGAACGACGTGAACAAATCACAGGAACTGACGATATACCAGAACCTACAGAGGGAATAAAAGCTGGCCCCATATCTAGAGGATCTATCAAATTCCAAAGAACAACAGATCCTGAGCCGGAACTGACTGAGCGCCCACTGCAACCAGAACTACAAGCCCCGAGACTCTGCCAGCAGTGACCCCAAGAGGCCATGGAGGATGAATCCCACTTCTTGCTGAGGTGCCCCAAATGCTCCGCAGGGAGAAACACTCATTTCAGGAGTCTCTCTCAGACTTCACCTCCATGGAAGAGGTCCTGCCTATAGTACTGGGGGAAGAGGAAAGTGCAGCGACCATAGCTGTGCAATATGTCAGTGCCTGCCACAGACCAAGAAGTGCATGACAAGTCATGTGTAATGCAGGGGTCTGGATGCAATGCACAGATAACGCAAGGCAGGAGAAGCCAGTGACCCACCCATATATTTCTGTTTGAATGCAATAACGGCCCTGCTCACTCGCGCTGTCTCCTCACATGCACTGTCCCTCCACGATCGCAGACGAGCCTCTCTTGTCGCAGTCTCCTTGTGGACCTCCTCGGCTTGACCATCGACGGAAGTCTCTTGGACTTGTTGCAGAAAGGACTGGGCTTCGGATCTGGACAGGCGAAGTCTGGTCTCTAAGACGTGCGGAGCCACTAATGGTCCTGACCAGCACAGGCTGGAACCCAGAGGCCTCCTAAATGGAATCCGGGCCTTGCCAGGCGGTGACCGACACCTTGGCGGCGTAGGCGTCACACTGAGGCCTTTCACGCCAACTTTGGGGACATTTCTGGGGTGCATCGGCTCCGCTCTCTTCTGTGGAGCCAAATCTCCCTGACGTTTGGCCACACGCCTTTTATATTCAGGAACTCTGGGCTGTCGGTCACCTGATCAGCACCTGAACTAGCTCCCCCTGCAAATCTTCCAGAGCAAATTGGTTCCGTCTCATTTCAACTGGCCAGCAGATGGCAGTCTTTCTACACTAATGTGACCTCATGAAAGAACTCTTCAGGAATATCTCTACTTCTTCTCACACATGGACGCCTATACCTCATCCGGGATGTGTTCCTATTATTTTACCACTTGCTTTGGCAATGCTGACATGTACATAGTTCTCCAATAAGGCCCATTGGAATTTAATTGAATTGAGAGAGAGAAGAGAGAAAGAAGAGAGGAGAGAAAAAAGAGAAGAGAGGAGAGAGAATAGGAGAGAGGAGAAGAGAGAGGAGAAAGAAGAGAGATGAGAGAGAAGCCATGTGAGAACAGACTGTGCCAGCAGGAGACCCTGGAGGACGAGGCGCACTTCCTGCTGCACTGAGGGCCTCACACTTCCAGAGACTCTCCACTCAACTTCCCGAACTTCCCATCCATGGACGAGGAGAGGAAACTCTACATCCTACTGTGGAAAGAGGACTCAATGGTGGAGATGGCCGCCCAATATGTTGTAAGGCAGTCAGGGTGGTAGTTGTGGCAACGGGTGTAGTGTTCCCACACCCTGGCGCTCCACAGATGAAATACAATGTCCCTTCTGCTGCATGTGCAGCATGCGCAGCCGTACACTCACATTTACTGACAGAGTCCCCTCGGCTTCTTCCACTTGGCAGTAGGGTATCCATCACAAATGCAGCACAGTGTACACAGAGTGGCATCTCTCACGCTTTCCCTGCCTTCCTGGCAACCTCAATTTCTTCTGCCAATCCCTGTCTCGCTTCTTGGACAATCTCTGTTCCGTCTGTGCCTTTAGGCCCACCATCTTTCTGTCATTCCCCTGGTCCAGCTTCGAGTTAAAGGGTAAGAGGCTCGCTGTCTCAGCTGCCCCTAGTCCCCGATCCACCTCGAAATGGTTCTGTCTAAACTAATGACCGCCTGCACGACACTCAGCCTGGGGTCCCTTCCTGCCTTAGCAGCTTCACCCCCATGGCTGTCAGACATTCTCTTCTCACTGATGAATCTCCTCTGCCCTGACTACTAACCAGGAAGTGCCAGCCCTAAACCTTCCACACTACACTGTAATCTCCTCCCCATCTGGAAAACCCCTATGCTGACTAAACCTAAGCTAATACTCCTATTCCCTATCTCCAGAATGCCCCTCCTAATCTCACTATGGTCCTATACTACCTTCTATTCTTTCCCTAACTCTGCCCATAACACATATTAAATACATTCACTTTGCAGTACATAAACACATTAACATTGGTAAATGACAACGTACCGCACGTAATCCATGTGAACAGTGTCCAAAGAAAAGGAGGCATGTGACGGCCTTGGTCACCTCCTTACAATGTCACCACATGTCATAAGCTGAAATGAACGTAAGACCCCCAAATAGACTATTACTGCCCAAACTTTGCCCTCCAATATCCCATGCCCATAACCCTGATTCCCTACCTGGTCACACTTATTTATTCTTGCTTTGGCAACACTAATTGTATTTTGGTCCTGACAATAAAGACTATTGGAATTTGAATTTGAGAGGAGAGAGGAGAGAGCAGAGAAAGGGGGGAGAGAAGAGAGGAGAGAGCGAAAAGAGAATAGAGAGGAGAGAGAGAGCGAAAAGAGAATAGAGAGGAGAGAGAGAGCGAAAAGAGAATAGAGAGGAGAGAGAGAGCGAAAAGAGAAGAAAGAGAGGAGAAAGGAAAGAGAAGAAATAGATAATAGATAGATACATAGATAGATAGATAGATAATATATAGATAACAGATAGATGATAGATAATAACCCAGTTTGCTATAATGATCGCACAGTATACTTTTGCTCACTGATCCCACTCCAATAGTTGCGATGTTTCTATCTACTCTGGAATAAGGCCTCTTCGTCTTGACCACTTTCTGCCCAGAATATTCCTTCCTGTCTCCTCTTAGTGTAGTACTGGGGTGTGCAGCATGGAGGACGTGTGGTGGGGGGAGAGGTGGGGTGCGCTGCTTCTGCTCTTCATCTTCATCCCAGCCTCTCATGCTGCCGCCGTTCGGCTGCTTATTTCCTTGTCAGGATAAAGGAATGGAGAATTATGGGCTGAGGGTAAAAATACGTTGAAATTACATTTGTAACCGGTGGCCCGAGGCGATGAGAGAGAAGCCTGTGGGGTGTGGAGTGTGGGACGCAGCGCTCCCCTCCCATTCTCGCGCTTATTCTTCCTAATGAGGCCGGTTCCACCATGCAAACTCTCGCTTTTTTCTACAACCGCTCGGGAGGAAACAGGACAATCAGAAATCTTCATATTTGTGTCACTTTCCGCTTCCTGGCGACTATTAGGATCCTATAACTGCTGAGGGTTGGGAAATAAATCCATTAATTCCTGCTATAATGACTTGGAAACCCTACAGGCTCCTGCGGGGATAAGATAACGCGCACATTATTGCATTGTATGGAGTGTGCATCCTGCGCCTCGTCCGCACTCACGTTCTCCAGCTTCAATATTTCATTCAGTCCTTTCATAGATAGATTTCGTTTTTGGGAACGCTCGGTCACAATGTATATGGTTCCTATTAAAGCTGTCGTAGCTTTCCTGGGTCCTGGGATGGAAAAACAGCATTACTCCTTGAAATTTGTGCAAAATAATAAAAAATGTGTCAAAATTTTCATTTTTAAAAAATTTTCTTGATTCGTTTTACGCTTGTCTGGTGTCCAATGTCATCCTCTATAACAGCTCCACTTCTGCTCCTGGACATCATGGCTGCCACGAAGCCCCGGGAATACAGGACCGGGGGTCCATAAATGGAATTTGCTCATATCTGCTATGCACTGTGTTCTGGTCACTGTAATTATGCAAAATAATAAAAAAAATTTGTCAAAATTTTCATTTTTTAAAAATTTTCTTGATTCGTTTTACGCTTGTCTGGTGTCCAATGTCATCCTCTATAACAGCTCCTCTTCTGCTCCTGGACATCATGGCTGCCACAAAGCCCCGGGACCCCATGACTAGATGGAATACAGGACCGGGGGTCCGTAAATCGAATTGCTCATATCTGCTATGCACTGTGTCCTGGTCACTGTAAAACGGCTGAATTTTGAGACTTCAGATGTTTTATAGAGAAGAAAACAGCAACGAACTACTTCAATAAAGGAGTGTAGTGAGCATGCTCTGTGTCCTGTGCAGAGGTCACCGTTTAAGGAGGAGGAGGAGAGCTGTCACCATTGGTCATTGGTTTTTACCTCGTTATAACGGCATGCTTTTTTACCCTTAAGGTACTGTCACACCTAGCGATTCACCAGCGATCCCGACCAGCGATATGATGCGGTCAGGATAGCATTGGAGGGGCCGTGGATTAGCAGAACATCGTGTTCCTCCCATTGACAAGTGGCTCGTCAGAGCAGCGATTTGACTTTCCGTGTCTCCATAGAATCATCCACTGTTCCTCTTCTCTTATTTTATATGCCGGCAACTAAACGATTAATCAATTGACTGACATCCTAAAGAAATCATTAAATGATAAGAGCGCATGTTACTCCTCGGCACAATCCGCACTGGAAGAATTTGTCAAACTTGTAGCCTCTCGGCATCGATCCACTATAACATGACGCCGGCTCGGTGGACAAGTACCGGAAAATGTTACTGATGCTACAAAGAGAAGGATCGATCTGGGACGTGACTGATTAAATATCGAGGGTCCGCCGCCTTCTGAGAAACTCCTGATCTGTGTTGTCTGCTTAGGAGAGGGGTGCACAAACTTTGTTTTTTTGCTCCAAGGGACCACTTTGTAAAATTTTTGCAATTTCACCGAATGACATAAAACTGAAAGAGAGATTCCCATATGAGACAAGGTGGAGCAAGCTGAGTTTAAAGTAACTGTGGACCCAGCAGACAAGGAGCAGGGCAAAGTTTGGTAACCAGCTCCCATGTTCTTAGAGAGATGTGAGAGAAGAGACTTATGTCTCATAACTCCCGTATCACGGCAATCAAAAAACAGTGGTGGGAGGAGAAGATTCACCTTTCTATTCACACCCCTAAAATTCCTATTGGCTCATGTTTCGGACGGGAACTTTTCCTTTGCTTGGGACACAATTTAAGTTCTTACGTGTGTTAATAAAACAGAAAATGCTATCTAGTAGACCATACGAGGCTGTGCCGTATGGATTTCCTCGAGATCTCGAAACATACTTTAATATTTGGAGCTCAAAAGGCATAGCAAAGTGTGAATTTTGCCTTAATTTGGTCTTTGTCCCATATTTTTCCCATTGTTTATTGCACCAGGTGTATACAGTAATTTACAAATGACTTCCTAGTTTTTCTCAAATTGTCATGGAGGTAAGGAGTTAATAGAGCATTAATCTCTAGGCAAACAATATATTAATTATGTTTGCCGGGTATTTATCCCTGATGAACATTAGGAATCGCTGAGAAGGAGTAGTAGCACGGGTGAGCGCTTTCAATTTGACATACCTAATGTACCCTGTGAAACGGGACCTCGTGTTTTGACATTTTCTCAGCGAGCACAGAGCCTCCAATTAATATTTGCAAGCATCTTTTGGCAACCCTCGTGACATTTCCAGACAAATGTGACATTTTGCCGAATTAAAAAAAAATAATAATAATAAATTTAAAAAAAAAAAAAATTCTCTTCTATCAGGAAAACTTTTTAAAAAGTTCCAAAGCCCACAAGTTCCTTTTTGTGATCACAATGAATTATTTCCAGTTTTTGGTCACAAATTTTCAGAGAATTTCTTGTTTTTTTGGCACGTACTGAAAGTGGGAGAAATGCTATAAAGTCTGCGCAGGAGCTGTGTACTCAAAACGGTGCGTCCAATTTATTAAAGATTGATGAATGGAGGGCCAGGAAAGGGTTAAAATAAAGTAAAATATTCTGACGTCACCTGTCTTGTCTTCCGGCGCTGATTCCACGTGACTGAGGGTGTACGGCGTAGGCGTTATTGACATGTGTATGGCCGAGTCAGTGCAGGATGTGCTGGGGCTTAAGAGTGTGAGCGGAAGACCGGGCATGGACCTGCGGCGGCAGGGCAGACAATTGGCGGCGGGGTGAATATAACATTTTATTTTATTGATGTTTTAGATTTTTAGCTCCTTTCCGACACATGACGTAATGGTACGTCATATGCCGGCTCAGGAGCTGAGCCCGCAGAGTTCCACCTTCCTATAGGGACTAACAAATACAGTGAAAAATGAAAAAATATATATGAATGAAATAAATAAAAATTAAGAAATAATTTTTAAAAATTACATTTGGCATGTGCTAACCGTTTCGTGTCAATCGTTTCAGGTTAACCCCGTAGATGCCTTCCTCACTCATGTTATCAACGTGACTGACCTCTGTAGCCCCAATGAGAGGATTACCATGCGGTGGCCATCTTTTAATTTTGAAGACTCCCACAATACAAGTGAGCACCCCTATATAGTAACCACAAGACCCCATTTATCATGTAAAAGGGGGGTTATCACCGCCTGAAAGGTTTAATGTATGGAACAATCATGAAGCCGTAGGATGCTGACTAATCCTGACAGGAATAGATCTTGTCCGCCTCAAAGCAAGATAAATGTAAGCAGCCGACGAGCCGGTGATTCGAGTGACTGCAGGTTTATTAATAAGAAAACCAAAGTTAATACAAATATATATATATATATAAGCCCCTTTAAAAAATGTTAATAAGCCCACTATTTGACCCTCAAGTATATCTACTGGCGTGGCTGCATGCACATAGTGTCACACCTCCTTGGCATCTCTTAAATGATAGCTGCAACCCGTTCTTGGAGGCCAACATTGACTAAAGTTGTTACGACAAAGTGTTTGCTGTACAAGAGACTGCCTTCCTATACTGCACCGACTTATTGTTACTTGCCATTTGCCAACATGCCAAAGACAGGAAAGAGGGTCATGTATTGCACCTAACTCACACCTATAACCCTCAACAGTGAGTTACCACAAACAAATAGTTCCCCTAGTGAAGCCCCTTCATGTAACCACCCATTATTATACCCCTTTTATGATCCGCTTAGAGAATAATGCCCCCACAATTTTTCTCCACACATTCTAATGCTCCAAAGATTTCCCGCACAGTATGATGTCCCCAAAGTCCCCACACACTTAATGCCCCTACCACATAGTATATGAATGATGTTTCCACCATGCCTCAACACAGTATGATATCCTCATTGACCCCCATATAGTATAATGTCCTCATAGTCCCTCCATATAGTATGATGTCCTCATGCTCCCATAAAGCACAATGTTCCCACAGTACATTCCCACTCAGTATAATGTCCCTGCAGTGCCATCCACCCCAATGTATGATGTTCCCATAGTCCTCACACACACAGTCCTCACACATAGTTCCCCCATACAAAATATGATGCCCCCCACGGAACAATCGCCCTCACACACTATGATGTCCCCACAGTGCCCCACCTACAGTATGATATTCCCCACACACAATATGATCTCCCCACACACACAGTATGATGTCCCCACAGTACATTCCCCCCACACACAGTATGATGGCCCCACAGTACATTCCCCCACACACAGTATGATGTCCCCACAGTACATTTCCCCCACACACAGTATGATGGCCCCACAGTACATTCCCACCACACACAGTATGATGGCCCCACAGTACATTCCCACCACACACAGTATGATGGCCCCACAGTACATTCCCCCACACAAAGTATGATGTCCCCACAGTACATTCCCCCACACACAGTATGATGTCCCCACAGTACATTCCCAGCACACACAGTATGATGGCCCCACAGTACATTCCCCCACACACAGTATGATGTCTCCACAGTACATTCCCCCACACACAGTATGATGTCCCCACAGTACATTCCTCCCACACACAGTATGATGTCCCCACAGTACATTCCTCCCACACACAGTATGATGTCCCCACAGTACATTCCCCCACACACAGTATGATGTCCCCACAGTACATTCCTCCCACACACAGTATGATGTCCCCACTGTACATTCCTCCCACACACAGTATGATATCCTCATTGACCCCCATATAGTATAATGTCCTCATAGTCCCCCCATATAGTATGATGTCCTCATGCTCCCATAAAGCACAATGTTCCCACAGTACATTCCTACTCAGTATAATGTCCCTGCAGTGCCATCCACCCCAATGTATGATGTTCCCATAGTCCTCACACACACAGTCCTCACACATAGTTCCCCCATACAAAATATGATGCCCCCCACGGAACAATCGCCCTCACACACTATGATGTCCCCACAGTGCCCCACCCACAGTATGATATTCCCCACACACAATATGATCTCCCCACACACACAGTATGATGTCCCCACAGTACATTCCCCCCACACAGAGTATGATGTCCCCACAGTACACTCCCCCACACACAGTATGATGTCCCCACAGTACATTCCCCCACACACAGTATGATGTCCCCACAGTACATTCCCCCCACACAGTATGATGTCCCCACAGTACATTCCTCCCACACACAGTATGATATCCCCACAGTACATTCCTCCACACACAGTATGATGTCCCGACAGTACATTCCCCCACACACAGTATGATGTCCCCACAGTACATTCCCCCACACACAGTATGATGTCCCCACAGTACATTCCCCCACACACAGTATGATGTCCCCACAGTACATTTCCCCCACACACAGTATGATGGCCCCACAGTACATTCCCACCACACACAGTATGATGGCCCCACAGTACATTCCCACCACACACAGTATGATGGCCCCACAGTACATTCCCCCACACAAAGTATGATGTCCCCACAGTACATTCCCCCACACACAGTATGATGTCCCCACAGTACATTCCCAGCACACACAGTATGATGGCCCCACAGTACATTCCCCCACACACAGTATGATGTCTCCACAGTACATTCCCCCACACACAGTATGATGTCCCCACAGTACATTCCTCCCACACACAGTATGATGTCCCCACAGTACATTCCTCCCACACACAGTATTATGTCCCCACAGTACATTCCCCCACACACAGTATGATGTCCCCACAGTACATTCCTCCCACACACAGTATGATGTCCCCACAGTACATTCCTCCCACACACAGTATGATGTCCCCACAGTACATTCCCCCACACACAGTATGATGTCCCCACAGTACATTCCCCCACACACAGTATGATGTCCCCACAGTACATTCCCACACACGCAGTATGATGTCCCCACAGTACATTCCCACCACACACAGTATGATGTCCC
This sequence comes from Dendrobates tinctorius, assembly GCF_039654945.1. NCBI lineage: Eukaryota > Metazoa > Chordata > Amphibia > Anura > Dendrobatidae > Dendrobates > Dendrobates tinctorius. Next base: position 6,146,164 of record NW_027361688.1, read on the forward strand.
CACAGTACATTCCTCCCACACACTGTATGATGTCCCCACAGTACATTCCTCCCACACACAGTATGATGTCCCCACAGTACATTCCTCCCACACACAGTATGATGTCCCGACAGTACATTCCCCCACACACAGTATGATGTCCCCACAGTACATTCCCCCACACACAGTATGATGTCCCCACAGTACATTCCCCCCACACAGTATGATGTCCCCACAGTACATTCCCCCACACACAGTATGATGTCCCCCACACACAGTATATTCCTCACACATAGTATGATGTCCACACTGTACATTCCCACAAACATTATGATATCCTCTCAGCACATTCCCCCACAAACAGTATAATGTCCCCCAATACATTCCCCCACACACAGTATGATGTCCCCACAGTACATTCCTCCCACACACAGTATGATGGCCCCACAGTACATTCCCCCACACACAGTATGATGTCCCCACAGTACATTCCTACCACACACAGTATGATGTCCCCACAGTACATTCCCAGCACACACAGTATGATGGCCCCACAGCACATTCCCCCACACACAGTATGATGTCCCCACAGTACATTCCTCCCACACACAGTATGATGTCCCCACAGTACATTCCCCCATACACAGTATGATATCCCCTCAGTACATCTCCCACATACAGTATAATATCCCTCAGTACATTCCCCCCCCAAATATTATGATGTCCACGCAAGTGACCTTCTTCTCCACTAAAAATAGTGCACTGCCAAAATTATAACACAGAAAGCCACACCCACTTGGCCCTATTGCTCACATGAGTTATTGGAATATCATCTGCGATCTAGTGACATCGTTGCTCTTACACTGAGGCTCAGTTGCACAAGGAGCTGACGGCCACCACCTCCATAATTGAGCTGAAATCAGAACGTACTCCCAACCTTCCAGAACAGTGGACGGACCCCCAATCCAGAAAAGTCCCACTAGATGCCACATGGTCTGGGGGTTTGTTACTGTAGGTCACCCACTCAGGCAGTAGCAAGCATGCGGAGCCCATAAAGCATGAGGAGCTAAAACACAGCAGTGTACACCACAAAAATTGCATGACAGGTTTGCATATAAGCACCCTCTAAATATTGCATCTCTAATATTGAAAAGCTTTATAAAAAACATGGGTGATTCCTTCTAAAAACAGCGCCACACCTACTTACATGGTGGTGTGTGGTATTGCAGCTCAGTCCCATTCACTTCAATGGAAATGCGCTGTAATACTAGACACAACCTATCAACAGAGGTGGCGCTGTTTCTAGAACAAAAAAAATCAGCCACGTATTCCTAAATCTTTACAACCTCTTCAATATCAGTAGTGACTGGAATCGCCCCCATAAAATTAAAACAAAAGAAGTGTTTATCTGCATTTAGTGGCCATCGACTATTTTCTTTTTATCCAGGCTACTCATCCGATGAAACTCGCTGAGGATCTGCGCGGAGAAATCCCCTCCGGGTGCTTATCTACGTCAGCATCAGTCAAGAGATGGTAAATGTTCTAGTTTTTGCTGATGAGATGGCGGCACAATCCATTCAGGTCACTCGCCTCATTTCTAGGGAAGCCAGAAAACAACACTATAGAAAAGATGGAGGGAACAATTTACATCAAAGACTTTGTATAATTGACACCAGGGGATTCCTTACAAGCAGGAGATGAGTATTATATATCATGGTGGAAGCTGCTTCTTCTCGGATTGTCATCTCTTCCCTCTCCTCAGCTAGGGCAGAAGTGTTTGCTCCACAGCTGTACTTTATACTGTGGGGAGAGGAAGTTTCAACCATCATCAGCCATTATTGAGGCTCACTTGACTTCTGGAGGGCTTTACCATAATGCTTTGCAGCTATCACATCACATGATCTAGCAGAGTCAATCAGGAGGGGATCATCATAGCCTGTAGAAAATCTGAGGGTGGGAATGCAGCAGCCATTTTGTGATGAATCTGGATAGTGAGAGGACATCACAGCTTAGCCATATTTAGTGACAGAAAGTCATAAAACACCGAATAAGCTGTACAGGTAGTGTGTGACAGCATGCTATATACATCTTTTCAGGCAATTGGAGGCTTGATTTGCGGCAAATTGAATTTCCTGGGAAACTATGGCGAATCTGGTGAATTTATATTTTAAGATTTGCTTACCTCTAGTGCATTTTATTCCAGTTTTCACAGTCCTTGAAACACAAGAATAGAGGAGTACAGAAAGATTAAAATGGACCCCTGTATTTGCTTCCGAAAAAACATCTAAGAAATGGATGAATTAAAATGGATCTGTCAGGGGATGACAAGAAAAGTGTGAGCATTTGACCACCAGGTGATGTCGCATTATACAACACCACCTGGGGGCTTCTACATGCAACCCAATGAGAGAAAGTGAAAAAGAAGCTAAAAAAAAAATCAATCATTCTAATTCTCATCTTTAAAGGGTTTTTTCAGCATTGGAGAAAACAAGGTTGTGTTCCTACAGAAACAGCGCCACACTTGTCTACAGGCTGTAGGCGGTATTGTAACTCAGATCCAAGTGAAAGAAGCAGAACTACAATACCACAGCCTGCAACATGGGGAAAAATAGCCATGTATTTCTAATCTTTCTTAAAATTCTTTTCATAAAAGAAACCCAAAATAAAAAGATTAGAAAAAATTGAAAAAAGGTAAAATTAACCCTTTAAATTAAAAAAAATGCTCCTTTTCTTGGCTAATATTGTTTGTCCCTTCTCGGGAAAGAGGCTACATTATATCATGGAGGATATTGCCACCGGAGGCGTTAAGACACAAGACACGTCTCCTCCATCTCCCTCCTCTCCCCCTTTCCCCTCGACAGTCCATTTGAAAAGAGATTTCTAAGTGCCCTGAGACCAGCAATTTTCGGCAATGCGCTTGCCATATTATTAGTGTACTCTCAATTTAACGTAGTGCTTTAGCGCTTTCCAAACACAACGGCATCACTACGGCCGACCAGCCCCCTTCTGCGAAGAGTCGGCTTCAAGTGTCCATTTCGCGAGAAAAATGTCAGCACTTAGGAAAGGAAAAGAGAGAAGAAGGTGAACCGTGGTTATCTCATTTTACACCCATGGCCAAACTTGTCTAAATGGGTCTATAAAAACACAGATTTCTCTTTGCCAGGAGAGAAAACACAATTACCGGGGGTCTCTATTATGAGACAAATCCGCTGTGCGCCTCTCGGGAAGTCTATGGAGACTAATGAGAAAAATAGAAAGTGCCGGGTGGAAAAAAAAAATCAGTCTATTCTGTCTGCTTCCAAATAAATCCCTGAATGGTGGATCCAAGCAAAGAACTGGGTTGTAAGAAATCACAAATTTAATAAAGCAAAAATTCCAAAAATACAAAAAAATTTTGAGGAGCCCGATGGCTTCAGTCCAAAGATCTATATTTTAATAACACACAGCAGCTGAACAAAAATAAGAATATTTTTTGATTGATGTAAGTCTTCAAACAGAGGTTGGACAGACATCTGTCTGAGATGACTTGGTGAATCCTACGTTGAGCAGGGGGTTGAACAGGATGACCCTGGAGGTCTCTACCAACTCTAACATTCTAGGATTCTATGATTTTTTTCAAGATTTTATATGACTTTCGTCAATAAAAATTGGGGCTTTCAAACATTCATGAAGATCTCTCGTTGACATTGGTGGAAGTACAAATCACGACAAAATGGACCAGTAAATTCTCCTATTAATTGAGTCCATGTAACTCCACTTGTTCACTTGTCTTTCCAAAAGATAGAAACCACCTTTGAAACTGCCAGAGAAGACCACTGCTCCAGTGGGCCATCGATGTAGTTAGTCATTGACTTTAGTGGGCTAATGTCTCTTTGTTCTATTAAGTAGAGACCAACGGGGGACTAGACAAGTGAATCTGAAGCAGTGGCCATGAGAGCTGAAGACAGAGACCTGGATGTCTTTGTAGCAATTGTCCCGTGTGGCAAGTCATCATCACCCAAGAGCCTAGCGCCAATGAGTGGAACATGGGGCCAAGGCTAGTGGAGGTGTGCCAGAGGAGTATCTGAATGTCCTACAGTCCCAGGGTGGAGAAACCCAACTATTCTCCTTGTGAGGAAACTCCAAGATTTCCAGGCCAACATCACTACTGAATTGCTCTTGGTGCTGGGAACCAAGTCGACTTCCAGTAAGACCGTGCCACTGCCAGAGACTGACCATCAAGCTTTTTGCCTCATCATGAGTCGTAACCACTAAGAGTCATACCACCTCCTCATAAGGAAGAGAAGATAGTCTCTTGTAGACAAAGTCTATGTTCAAGCATTTTTGAGTTTTTTGGAGCAGATCCTCTTCAAAAAAAGACTTTTCTAAAACTCTTCCTTCCTTTTCATGCTCAGATGAGTTTTTGAAACGTTTTCTTTACATTTTTTTTTTCCAGAAGAGGTTTCAGAAAATGCCTGGTGGAAAAAAATAAAGTACTTGTTACTTGTTTGAAGAGGGAAACCTGTCCAATCAAAAGGGAGCTTCAGGAAAGAAAAAAACTCTACTACAACTCTTTAAAAACTGCTTCATGAAAAGGTAAATTTCTCCAAAAACTGCCCCAAAAAGATGTGGTTCCTAAAGTGGTTTTCACTTGAAAAACTCTTGGTTTTGGAACACCTCCAAATTCCGCGTGAATATAGCCTAAGAATCCCTTTTGAATAGAGTTGACTTCACCAGGTCGTGTCAAGTTTGGGAAATCCAGAAGATATCAGTCCTGAATTTGCTGGATTTGTCCTGATCTTAGAAAAAAAATCCCATGCAAATTTGGAGGTGGCTAAGACCGAAAAGGAACTTAAGGACGTGTTACTATTGATAGAATATTCTAATTAAATAGATTAAAAAAAAAATCTAATATTTTTCCAAAAAAGTAAGACCCAATCTTATAGCCCACCTATTCTAGAAAAAACTGAAAATTATTATTTTCTGAAGGAGTGGGGGTCTCTTGTGCTATTTTTTGACAGCTTTAGCCTCCTTTTAGAAGAGGAGTCTATAAATACTCTGCAAACCATGGTTTATGAATTGCAAATATCTTCCCGCCCCTCAATGTCAAATCGGTAATCCAGCCGAAGAACAAAATTCGCTCCTGCCGGGAGACGAGCAAATAAGCTCAGCAAGTGGAAAGTCTGCGCAGGTCTTAGGTTGATGAAAGCGATTTAATAACATAGCTGGCATGTATTCACAGCTGAGATCAGAGATGTCCACGCTGCACAACGGAGCGTCAATCCGAGCTTGTAAACATCACAAAGGATCCCACCACTTCAAAAGAAGTTCTATAGCGTCTGACGGCGGAAACCAACTTTGGAGAAATGCGCAAGGGTTCATTAAAATGTAAAATTTGCGTCACTCGGGTCTCAAGGTGCAACACCGTAGGGTCACTGTATCCTTAGGACCCTTGAGGAACATCACATCCTGTGCCACGTGGGGAAAGGAGCACTGACGAGACACTGAGGAAGCCAAGCCAGAAGCAGAGGGGAAGCATGGGCTGGGGAAGATATTGTCAACTCAGGTGGAGCCACTGAGCCCAGTTCTACCAACGATCAGCAAGCTCAGCACCTTGTACTGTCAACTCAGTGAGCTCGGCAGCTCGCGACGTCAACTCGGGCAGAGTCGTTGAGCTCAGTTACAGTTCGAGTAACAATCAGTGAGCTCGGCAGCTTGTGCTGTCAACTCGGGCAGATCCACTGAGCTCCATTATTGGCTGCAGTGCTATTGACCAACCATCAGGTAGCTCGGCAGCTCGTGCTGTCGACTCGGGCGAAGCCATTGAGCTCAGTTACTGGCTGCAACGCCGTTGATGTGACATCAGCGCTGCAGACAATAACAGACACTGGGAGCAGCCGCGGCGACTCAGCCGCTAGACCTGGGGAGGGTAAGTAAATCATAAGTAATTTTTGTAAAAAAATAAATAAACTACAGCCGGGTAGAGGGCATGAAAACCAGAAAACCCCTGTAACGAATGAAAGCAGGAGGGCACGAAACAAATGTATTAGCGCATATTTCATATAAGACACTCAACTTGTCACAATGTAGAAACCATACTGTCACCATAATGGTGAAAAAAAAAAAAAACACAAACTATGTAGGAAATGAAACTTTTCATTTTTCGTCTATAACTTTTCTTCAAGTCCCCCCAGGAAGAGCTTTTTAGAATTCATCTTTGGTCCATGAGTTTAGCAAACCCCGTATGAGAAGTGTAAGGTCCGTCATAAATACGAGGCGAACGGTATCGGTTCCGCAGAACGATTCGAAATCTCCCGGTAATCTGTTCTGTGGGATCTCGGTTGGGTCGTAAGCTTCATCATCGTGTTCTAGGCAGTTT